>NC_004354.4:22354328-23019328 GCF_000001215.4 Drosophila melanogaster
TCATATCTCAAAAACTGGAGTTGGGGAAAAAAACTAATTGGTTGGTAAAAATGGGCAAACGATTCTATTTTTCCGTGCCCAGCTTCTTTGAGATGAGCACTTCCGTAGCTAGCACATTTCGTACTAATTTTGCGATTATGTTCCCTGTGATAGTTGTGTTTTTTGTGTTCTGTACACCGTGGTCCTAGTAAATCACACACCTCTATCGAAGAATCGCGGATGTGACCTGCGTTCTGGGTACTGCCAACAGGCCCCGCACGATAAGATAGTCGCGATGCAAGTAATTTATCTATGCCTCGGCAAGAGGGCGATGTACGAACAGGTGGCATGCACTCGAATCAACAAATTGCGCCGATATTACCGCTATCGCATCGCGAAACTGAAGTTGAGTGGTGAATCCGTGGTAAACAGCCTTGATGGCAATAAACCACTGGATTTATGATAAGCCATTAGGTCCATTTAATAAGAATATGTGTTTTGCAGTTAACTTCAAGTTGCATTTGTGGAACCACAATTCTGACATCTCGCTTGAAATGATGATGACTAAGGTCGCAAAATTATAGGCCTTTTTATTAAAATTTACTTAAAACTGTAAAGGAAAGAACTCAATATAAAAATTTTCGCTTTATACACTTCAACTTCAATACACTTTTTTTCAACCACGGTATCAAATTAAGTCGTCAGATCGTTTGAAATAAAGTTAAATTGACAGTACTGCTTCTTAAAATTAGGTTCCCATCCCTATGCACTTCCAAGTCATAAAATGATGGTAACTTTTACACTTTATGACATATTAATTGCAATTCAGTTCAATCTAAGACTGGAGTGCCAGCTTGTGTGAAGAAATAATTGAAATGAAGCCGGCAATGCCCCGTAAGAAGGCCAGTCAAAATGTGCACGGCGTTTTTCCGGTGTGTCATTAAGGTCTTGAACCTTTTATGGTTATATTCACGGAGGAGAATCTTTTACTGCCTAAGTCCTGTAGGTGTTCACAGAAGGACAGACGTTTTTCTTCCTCCAGTGACTTTAGTATGCCCCGTACTCTGTGGTGACCAACACACCAGAAGGGTTCGGGCCCAATTAGAGGGTTCTCTGCCCTTTCCTGGCTAGGTTGTCCGCTAGCTCATTTCCCGGGATGTTGTTTTGTCCCGGGACCCACCTAATTGTGAGTTTGCTGACAGCTTCTAGTTCGTCTAGGACTGTCCTCACTTCATTTAATAGCTTACTAGCTTGTCATATTTAGAGAAATTAATGCCGGAAGCGATCCCACTGCTGAAGATCTCTGTTTCATCGTTAGACGGCTCGGGCGGAATGTAAAATTCTCGCCTCCTCTGGACGTCTTCGACGATATCGTTATTGTTGTTAATATCGTCTTCATTGCGACGGCGACTCTCAAAGCCACCTTCTCCTCTTTCGTTGCGTTCACCGCATTGCTCCTGATTAAAGCCTTCGCGTCTTCCACGACGTTCATCAATTTCAATGTTACATGTTCAATGTTGCAAGTTCTAATGGCACAAGCCAGCGATAATTACCGGTATAGCACACTTTTGTATCGGCGTCGATACTTTGTATCCAGATTTCTTCACATTTTCCACAATAATGTCCCTTAAATCAGCACTCGTAAAGTTTTTTATTGCTTGTGGAACGTCGTTGCCGGTCACCTTTTATTTATTATTATTAAGATGGGCTTGAAGGTGTACTGTTTGGAGGTGTACTGACCCAGTCGGATCTATTGTACTACCCCTTCATGACTCAAAGATCCCCCTGAAGTCCAATGCACTGTATAAATGCCAGAATTTTATTGGGGTTCAGGGCTGCAATTGTTTCCCGTGGGACTACATACATGCCCAGGAGTCTGTTCCTCCTGATGGAAAGCGCCACGCAATCACATATAATATGTGCAGAGCTCTCCTCCTCCATGCAGCAGAAGCGATAGAGTTCACTGTCTGTAATGCCAATTTTGTGCAAATGGCTGTGAAGCCGGCAATGCCCCGTAAGAAGGCCAGTCAAAATGTGCACGGTGTTTTTCCCGTGTGTCATTAAGGTCTTGAACCTTTTATTGTTATATTCACGGAGGAGAATCTTAGACTGCCTAATTCCTGGTAGGTGTTTCCAAAAGGACAAACGTTTTTCTTCCTCTACTGACTTCAGTAAGCCCCGTACTCTGTGGTGACCAACACACCAGAAGGGTTCGGGCCCAATTAGAGGGTTCTCTGCCCTTTCCTGGCTAGGTTGTCCGCTAGCTCATTTCCCGGGATGTTGTTGTGTCCCGGGACCCACCAAATTGTGAGTTTGCTGACAGCTTCTAGTTCGTCTAGGACTGTCCTCACTTCATTTACTAGCTTACTAGCTTGTCATATTTAGAGAAATTAATGCCGGAAGCGATCCCACTGCTGAAGATCTCTGTTTCATCGTTAGACGGCTCGGGCGGAATGTAAAATTCTCGCCTCCTCTGGACGTCTTCGACGATATCGTTATTGTTGTTAATATCGTCTTCATTGCGACGGCGACTCTCAAAGCCACCTTCTCATCTTTCGTTGCGTTCACCGCATTGCTCCTGATTAAAGCCTTCGCGTCTTCCACGACGTTCATCAATTTCGTTGCCGGTCACCTTTTATTTATTATTATTAAGATGGGCTTGTAGGTGTACTGTTTGTAGGTGTACTGGCCCAGTCGGATCTATTGTACTACCCCTTCATGACTCAAAGATCCCCCTGAAGTTCAATGCACTGTATAAATGCCAGAATTTTATTGGGGTTCAGGGCTGCAATTGTTTCCCGTGGGACTACATACATGCCCAGGAGTCTGTTCCTCCTGATAGAAAGCGCCACGCAATCACATATAATATGTGCAGAGCTCTCCTCCTCCATGCAGCAGAAGCGACAGAGTTCACTGTCTGCAATGCCAATTTTGGCCAGTCAAAATGCGCACGGTGTTTTTCCCGTGTGTCATTAAGGTCTTGAACCTGTGCGACGTCCTGTCCAGTTTCCGCCGACCTCATCTCATCGGGGAACGACTCCAATTGTGCCTGTCTGACCAACAGGTTCTCCGCGCCCTTACATTCTGCTGCAGTAAGGCCGTATTCCTCGAGCTCGTTTCGCTGTTTGCGGCACCAGCGCGCAAACCGTAGGACCCAGGCTGTGGTCCTCACCAGGCGACTGAAGCTCGAGAATCTCTGAAACGGAATAACAAAATCGTCTGCCGCAACTAATGCAAACTCACTGGGCATCTCTTCTTCATCAGGGGCATCTGGAACACGCTCAGTTCCTTCCTCAGGCCCCGGCCAGCTGGCTGCCTCAAAAATGCAGGTCCTCTTAGCCACATTGATTCCTGGCTAAGGTCGACTCCTTTCTGCGACCGCGTCGCATCATCAGCCGCATTGTCGGCTGTAGGCACCCATCTCCATTGGGAAACCTTCGACGACTCCAAAATCTCCGCCACTCGGTTGCCAACAAACTGCTTATACCGGCGGTGGGTGCTGCCGATCCATCTCAGCACCGTCTTAGAGTCCGTCCATAACACCAGGTCCGTGATGACCACACTGTGCTCCTCCTTGACAGTGTTCATCAGCCTGGTTCCAAGAACTGCTGCCTGCAGCTCCAGCCGTGGGATCGTCATCGTTCTCATTGGGGCACACTTCGTCTTTACACTCAAGAAGCTCGCCTGCACGTCGTCGTCCTCATATGTGACCCTCCAATAGGCCACCGCCGCGAATGCTGCCTGACTAGCATCCACGAAGACGTGCAACTCTACGGCCCGGACTGCTCCTCGCCCAAAATATTGGCGCGGTCATCGGAACTGTCCCACGGCGTCCATCTCTTTGCGCCAAATCGCAAAGGCTTTGCTTAACTCCTCCGGTAGTGGTTCGTCCCACTGGATCTTCTGCCTCCAAATCTCTCGCAGCAGCAGCTTCGCTGTAACCATGAGGCAGCACAGGAATCCCAGGGGATCAAACGTTGACATCACCAGGCTCAAATATTCCCTCTTCGTAGGGACTCGATCTCCACTCAGGACGCAACGCATTCCGAGGATCTTCTCTTCAGCCTCACCCCATCCGACGCTCTTGACTCGACCAGGTCCTAAAGCCGTCTCCACGGTGGGTGAGCTGGATGAAAACTGGCATAATTCGAATCCAGCATCCTTGTGTATCTCCTTCACTCGGGTAGATACGCTGATAGCCTCACTCTCTGTAGCGAAACTGTCCACATAGTCATCGACATAATGGTAGTCGGTGATGGCCTTGACCGCTCTCGGATCCGAATCCCGATACTTCAGGGCATTCATAGTCTTCACGTAATGCGCAGCGCTCGGCGAGCAGGCTGCTCCAAACGTCATTACGTTCATCTCATAGACATCCGGATCTCTCTCGTCGTCGCCATCTCTCCAGAGGAATCGTTGGGAACATCTATCCTCGGGTCGGATCAGCACTTGGTGGAACATCTCCTTGATGTCACCGCAGACTCCGACGGCTCCCTCTCTGAAATGAGAGAGCACAGCTGGCAAAGGCTTATAGTGCTAAGGCCCTTTGTCCAGCTACGAGTTTAGCGAGGTTCATCCAACTTTGGCTGCAGCATCAAACACAAGCTGTACCTTGCCGGGTTTGTTTGGGTTTTCGACACCAAAATGTGACAAATACCATAGGCGATCGCTCCTTACCGCGACCTCCTCCGGCTGCAGCCTCCTCGCGTATCCTTTAGACACGTAATCCTTTATAATCCGATCGTATTCCTGCGCCAACGGCTTGTTGCGCTTCATCTTCTTCTCGACGTTGACCAGCCTCCTGTACGCCATCTCATAGCTCGGTGGCAGCAAAACGTGGTCGTCCTTCCAGAGTAATCCCGTCTGGTAGCGACGCCCCACTTTCACCGTGGTGTCTTCGAGTATCCTTTGGACCCGAACATCGTCGCTGGCTGCGACCGGCGGCGCGGTCTTCACTCCAAAGTTCTCCATGTCAAAATAGTCCTCCACCATCTTTTCCATCGCGTCATCCACTGACACGGCAAGTAGGCAGGACCTCGGTGACGGCGTGGTCGGTTGCCCACTTACAGGCCCAAACACAACCCAGCCCAGCTCGGTTGCGGCCGCATACGGTCCCTCTCGAGCGAACCGCCTCGTCCTAAGTGGCAACCCCAGATGTCCGTGATCCAGGCCGATGAGCAGCTTCGGCACCACGTTGCTGTAAGGCTTCATCGGCAGACGCGCATCCCTGTGCACGCCCTGGACATCTCGTCGGCTCAATGTCTGCATCGGCAAACTCAAACTCGAAACGGCATAAACGTTTTTCAATACATGGCGAGTGGGCTTTCCAACTCCACTTATCTTCAGACTCACCACGTTGGTAGGCTCTCTGGTTGCCTTACCTCCAAACCATTGGATATTTAGCTGCCGACGCTCTCCTTGCACTCCAAGATCCCTTCGTAGCTCGTCATCGATCATCGTGACGGAGGATCCTTCATCTAGGAGCGCATATGTATCCACCTTTCGCCCCGCTCCGTACAGCGTAACCGGCAGTATACGGAACAGTAGACGGCCTCCTTCGGCGTCAACGCAGCTCAAATTCCTCTGCATGGGCGCTCCCGCTTCACGCGGAGCTTCTCTCTCCAGGCTGTTGCTGGGAACGGCTGGCTGCCGGTTCCTCTCCTGGTCCCTGTGACCATCTCGTAGCGAAGGCCTCCTGGCCCGGCTGCGTCTGGAAACTGCTGGCTGCTGGTTCCCTTCGTGGCGTCTGAAGCCACCTCGCTGCAGCGGCCTTCACTCCTCGTCCTCCACAGATGGGACAACCTCCATGCCGATCATCCTGTTGATCGCATTCATTATGGTCGACGCTTGCATGTAGAAGTCGACGCTTCGGCTCCTTTCCCTCGACGTCCAAAACCGTGCACACCACGTTTGCGTACTCCTGTAGCCACGCGCTGAAGTGAACTACAGTGGGAAAGGGCGCAATCGTTGCCTGGCCCAGTCTACTCGCTTGCTCGTTGGCAGCTTGGCCACAAGCTCCTCCATGAGGGTTGGGTTCCCCAGATGCTGCTGATGCGCTGACATTCCCTGGATGAATCAATAGCGCCTTCACTGCCTCGCGCGCTTCATCCTTCAGCGCCTTCAACAACCTCTGGTTGTTCTCCAGGTCCGTGCAGTTGTACGCTCGGGTCGTCTCCACGAACGCACAGCTGAAGATCGGCCACTCCTCGGGCTGCTTTCCATATATAGGCAAGTCCGGAAGCTTCCTTGGCCCATATGCTCCCTGGATTCCACTCGGCGTCGTCGCGGCGTAGGATCCGACATGTGGCGATGCTGTTGCCGCATTGTGGATGCTCACGCCCGGTAGCACGAGTCCATGCGCTGGCTGCGCAGTGCCTGTTGCACACAGTGGCTCCACAAAATAGTTGCTAGTCGTAAGCAATGGCGGTCCACTCGAAGATGGCGGCAGCGTGCAGGCCGCACCGCTCGCACCGTCACCGTTGTATGGCACCGACCCGACCCCTTTATGTAAGGCCTATCCGTTAGATGGGGGTATTGGCTGGCCGCTCCAAAATGGCGGCCGCCCCAACGCTCCACTATTGGCGCCAACTGCGCTTGGGCCAACTGCGATTGGCGCGCAATTGGCGGTGCTCACACTTTCCAGGGATCTAGCCTTCTCCAGCTCCCTCTCCAACGCTGCGATCCTCTCCATGAGTTCCAACGCGAGGGGCTGGTTCACCTCCGGTACTGAACTCGCAGCTGTGACAGCAGTACTTCTAGGTTGGGAAGCTACTGTAGTCACTGTAGTGGCCGGGCAAGGAATCGACGCCGCCGTGATGTTCACCCGCGTCCGAGTTCCTGCTCCACTACTCCCTGGCTGCTGACTCACTGTTGTTATAGGGGTGGCTTCCCCTCTGTTCAGCCGGGCACTCTTCCTGGGGGAATGCTGCATCTTCCCCAGCTCCAAAATGGCGGTGCCTCTGCTCGTCAAAAATGGCGTCTCTGACGCCTCGTGCCGCTGGCTGCGGCCACAGATGCTTGGCGCTCCTTGCGCCTTCTGACCGCTGGCTCCGGTCTCCACAAATGACGCTTCTTGCGTCGCCTTGTCGCTGCCTGCGACCCGTTCGTACTGGCGTTCGACGCTGGCTGCGTCCCTCTATGTCGGTGACTGCGACGCCACTGTCGCTGGCTGCGACTCCTCTGCCGCTACGTAGCTGGCTGCGCTCACACAAATCCTCCTCACTGGCCGTCTAAACCGTCACTCCAGCTCCGGCAACTCTCTAGCTGGCCGTCTAAACCGTCATTCCAGCGCAAGTTGCCCCTGCAGTCGCCCTAGGACTGCGAATAAAAGGCTGTCGTCGTGCGTCACATGGAGTTGCCTTAAACGGCTACCCCACGCATTGGTTCCCGAAAGAAAGGGCAGACTAATCCGTGGCAGTAGAACACGTTTTATTCTGGAAGAATTCAATGTTTCACAATTGCAACTAACTTAACTTATTAGCTCACCGCAGTGTGTCCTCCAACTCTTACACGACAATGAAAAGCTAAATTTTCCCGGCAATTTACAATGGCGAAAAACAATGTGCCCAGACACATATGGGCTTACAAATCCTTCCACATTCGGACTTCTCAAAAATACTAACCAACCTATCGATAACAATATTCGATCCGCGACAATTAGCAATTTTAAATGTTTTTCTCATATTATATATATTTAAATAACATCATTATGCTGAAATAAAGAAAATGTTATTTGGCTTGTCTTAATGGTAAGTGAAAATACGAATAGTTACCTTCCAAAATTCTATAGGATTTGTATTTTCCTCTGAGTGCTTCAGATTAAAATACATTAAAACATTTTGCAATGTCCTACGAGATGGAAGCTTATATCGCGGATAAAATGCTTTCAATATATCGCGAAATACAGTGTCCTCCACTACTGAAAACGGGCGCATATCAGTGGCTATGTACTTCATGACAACCGCGTCGAGTTCGGCTTTCTGACGAGAACTCGAGCCGCGTAGCCTGTAGCCACAAATGCATCAATCTTTGGTAAAGTCACAGGCACATCTTCAACGTTTAAAGATGGATGAACACGTTTCAGATAAAAACGTGTTAGTAAATATATTACTAATTGTAAGAAGAAATAATATAATTACCCTTTCTTTTAAGATTCACTAAGAACTCCATGATTAGAGTCCATGATTAGAGCCACCACCAACATCCAATTTCAGTAAATTTAGGTTCTAAATGGATTTTATTAGAAAATATTTAATAATTAATTTTTAGCATTTTTCTTACTTCGTGCTCGTTACTGTTGTCAGTGATGTTAAAAATTTTCACAGCACCATCGATAGTGGCTCAGAAAAGTAAATATTCGATACCTCGATAGTACCATCGATATTATCCCAGCACTACGAAGCGCCCTTCTCTGCGATTCTCAAAGGGGATAGGTAAGTGGCGGCCATAAAACGCATCGCATTATTGGAGGGCCGTTCTCTGCGCTTCTTAAACGGCCTTTGGAGTCACATTGCTATACTGTCTGATAGTTAAGCAGTTAGTTAATTGAAAAAAGTGAAATTTTTGATTTTCGGAACTTTTGTAACTTTTTCGAAAATTCATATCTCAAAAACTGGAGTTGGGGAAAAAAACTAATTGGTTGGTAAAAATGGGCAAACGATTCTATTTTTCCGTGCCCAGCTTCTTTGAGATGAGCACTTCCGTATCTAGCACATTTCGTACCAATTTTGCGATTATGTTCCCTGTGATAGTTGTGTTTTTTGTGTTCTGTACACCGTGGTCCTAGTAAATCACACACCTCTATCGATCTTTTACCGGAAGAATCGCGGATGTGACCTGCGTTCTGGGTACTGCCAACAGGCCCCGCATGATAAGATAGTCGCGATGCAAGTAATTTATCTATGCCTCGGCAAGAGGGCGATGTACGAACAGGTGGCATGCACTCGAATCAACAAATTGCGCCGATATTACCGCTATCGCATCGCGAAACTGAAGTTGAGTGGTGAATCCGTGGTAAACAGCCTTGATGGCAATAAACCACTGGATTTATGATAAGCCATTAGGTCCATTTAATAAGAATATGTGTTTTGCAGTTAACTTCAAGTTGCATTTGTGGAACCACAATTCTGACATCTCGCTTGAAATGATGATGACTAAGGTCGCAAAATTATAGGCCTTTTTATTGAAATTTACTTAAAACTGTAAAGGAAAGAACTCAATATAAAAATTTTCGCTTTATACACTTCAACTTCAATACACTTTTTTTCAACCACGGTATCAAATTAAATCGTCAGATCGTTTGAAATAAAGTTAAATTGACAGTACTGCTTCTTAAAATTAGGTTCCCATCCCTATGCACTTCCAAGTCAGAAAATGTTGGTAACTTTTACACTTTATGACATATTAATTGCAATTCAGTTCAATCTAAGACTGGAGTGCCAGCTTGTGTGAAGAAATAATTGAAATGAAGCCGGCAATGCCCCGTAAGAAGGCCAGTCAAAATGTGCACGGTGTTTTTCCCGTGTGTCATTAAGGTCTTGAACCTTTTATGGTTATATTCACGGAGGAGAATCTTAGACTGCCTAAGTCCTGGTAGGTGTTTCCAAAAGGACAAACGTTTTTCTTCCTCTACTGACTTCAGTAAGCCCCGTACTCTGTGGTGACCAACACACCAGAAGGGTTCGGGCTCAATTAGAGGGTTCTCTGCCCTTTCCTGGCTAGGTTGTCCGCTAGCTCATTTCCCGGGATGTTGTTGTGTCCCGGGACCCACCAAATTGTGAGTTTGCTGACAGCTTCTAGTTCGTCTAGGACTGTCCTCACTTCATTTACTAGCTTACTAGCTTGTCATATTTAGAGAAATTACTGCCGGAAGCGATCCCACTGCTGAAGATCTCTGTTTCATCGTTAGACGGCTCGGGCGGAATGTAAAATTCTCGCCTCCTCTGGACGTCTTCGACGATATCGTTATTGTTGTTAATATCGTCTTCATTGCGACGGCGACTCTCAAAGCCACCTTCTCATCTTTCGTTGTGTTCACCGCATTGCTCCTGATTAAAGCCTTCGCGTCTTCCACGACGTTCATCAATTTCGTTGCCGGTCACCTTTTATTTATTATTATTAAGATGGGCTTGTAGGTGTACTGTTTGTAGGTGTACTGGCCCAGTCGGATCTATTGTACTACCCCTTCATGACTCAAAGATCCCCCTGAAGTTCAATGCACTGTATAAATGCCAGAATTTTATTGGGGTTCAGGGCTGCAATTGTTTCCCGTGGGACTACATACATGCCCAGGAGTCTGTTCCTCCTGATAGAAAGCGCCACGCAATCACATATAATATGTGCAGAGCTCTCCTCCTCCATGCAGCAGAAGCGACAGAGTTCACTGTCTGCAATGCCAATTTTGGCCAGTCAAAATGCGCACGGTGTTTTTCCCGTGTGTCATTAAGGTCTTGAACCTGTGCGACGTCCTGTCCAGTTTCCGCCGACCTCATCTCATCGGGGAACGACTCCAATTGTGCCTGTCTGACCAACAGGTTCTCCGCGGCCTTACATTCTGCTGCAGTAAGGCCGTATTCCTCGAGCTCGTTTCGCTGTTTGCGGCACCAGCGCGCAAACCGTAGGACCCAGGCTGTGGTCCTCACCAGGCGACTGAAGCTCGAGAATCTCTGAAACGGAATAACAAAATCGTCTGCCGCAACTAATGCAAACTCACTGGGCATCTCTTCTTCATCAGGGGCATCTGGAACACGCTCAGTTCCTTCCTCAGGCCCCGGCCAGCTGGCTGCCTCAAAAATGCAGGTCCTCTTAGCCACCTTGATTCCTGGCTAAGGTCGACTCCTTTCTGCGACCGCGTCGCATCATCAGCCGCATTGTCGGCTGTAGGCACCCATCTCCATTGGGAAACCTTCGACGACTCCAAAATCTCCGCCACTCGGTTGCCAACAAACTGCTTATACCGGCGGTGGGTGCTGCCGATCCATCTCAGCACCGTCTTAGAGTCCGTCCATAACACCAGGTCCGTGATGACCACACTGTGCTCCTCCTTGACAGTGTTCATCAGCCTGGTTCCAAGAACTGCTGCCTGCAGCTCCAGCCGTGGGATCGTCATCGTTCTCATTGGGGCACACTTCGTCTTTACACTCAAGAAGCTCGCCTGCACGTCGTCGTCCTCATATGTGACCCTCCAATAGGCCACCGCCGCGAATGCTGCCTGACTAGCATCCACGAAGACGTGCAACTCTACGGCCCGGACTGCTCCTCGCCCAAAATATTGGCGCGGTCATCGGAACTGTCCCACGGCGTCCATCTCTTTGCGCCAAATCGCAAAGGCTTTGCTTAACTCCTCCGGTAGTGGTTCGTCCCACTGGATCTTCTGCCTCCAAATCTCTCGCAGCAGCAGCTTCGCTGTAACCATGAGGCAGCACAGGAATGCCAGGGGATCAAACGTTGACATCACCAGGCTCAAATATTCCCTCTTCGTAGGGACTCGATCTCCACTCAGGACGCAACGCATTCCGAGGATCTTCTCTTCAGCCTCACCCCATCCGACGCTCTTGACTCGACCAGGTCCTAAAGCCGTCTCCACGGTGGGTGAGCTGGATGAAAACTGGCATAATTCGAATCCAGCATCCTTGTGTATCTCCTTCACTCGGGTAGATACGCTGATAGCCTCACTCTCTGTAGCGAAACTGTCCACATAGTCATCGACATAATGGTAGTCGGTGATGGCCTTGACCGCTCTCGGATCCGAATCCCGATACTTCAGGGCATTCATAGTCTTCACGTAATGCGCAGCGCTCGGCGAGCAGGCTGCTCCAAACGTCATTACGTTCATCTCATAGACATCCGGATCTCTCTCGTCGTCGCCATCTCTCCAGAGGAATCGTTGGGAACATCTATCCTCGGGTCGGATCAGCACTTGGTGGAACATCTCCTTGATGTCACCGCAGACTCCGACGGCTCCTCTCTGAAATGAGAGAGCACAGCTGGCAAAGGCTTATAGTGCTGAGGCCCTTTGTCCAGCTCCGAGTTTAGCGAGGTTCCTCCAACTTTGGCTGCAGCATCAAACACAAGCCGTACCTTGCCGGGTTTGTTTGGGTTTTCGACACCAAAATGTGACAAATACCATAGGCGATCGCTCCTTACCGCGACCTCCTCCGGCTGCAGCCTCCTCGCGTATCCTTTAGACACGTAATCCTTTATAATCCGATCGTATTCCTGCGCCAACGGCTTGTTGCGCTTCATCTTCTTCTCGACGTTGACCAGCCTCCTGTACGCCATCTCATAGCTCGGTGGCAGCAAAACGTGGTCGTCCTTCCAGAGTAATCCCGTCTGGTAGCGACGCCCCACTTTCACCGTGGTGTCTTCGAGTATCCTTTGGACCCGAACATCGTCGCTGGCTGCGACCGGCGGCGCGGTCTTCACTCCAAAGTTCTCCATGTCAAAATAGTCCTCCACCATCTTTTCCATCGCGTCATCCACTGACACGGCAAGTAGGCAGGACCTCGGTGACGGCGTGGTCGGTTGCCCACTTACAGGCCCAAACACAACCCAGCCCAGCTCGGTTGCGGCCGCATACGGTCCCTCTCGAGCGAACCGCCTCGTCCTAAGTGGCAACCCCAGATGTCCGTGATCCAGGCCGATGAGCAGCTTCGGCACCACGTTGCTGTAAGGCTTCATCGGCAGACGCGCATCCCTGTGCACGCCCTGGACATCTCGTCGGCTCAATGTCTGCATCGGCAAACTCAAACTCGAAACGGCATAAGCGTTTTTCAATACATGGCGAGTGGGCTTTCCAACTCCACTTATCTTCAGACTCACCACGTTGGTAGGCTCTCTGGTTGCCTTACCTCCAAACCATTGGATATTTAGCTGCCGACGCTCTCCTTGCACTCCAAGATCCCTTCGTAGCTCGTCATCGATCATCGTGACGGAGGATCCCTCATCTAGGAGCGCATATGTATCCACCTTTCGCCCCGCTCCGTACAGCGTAACCGGCAGTATACGGAACAGTAGACGGCCTCCTTCGGCGTCAACGCAGCTCAAATTCCTCTGCATGGGCGCTCCCGCTTCACGCGGAGCTTCTCTCTCCAGGCTGTTGCTGGGAACGGCTGGCTGCCGGTTCCTCTCCTGGTCCCTGTGACCATCTCGTAGCGAAGGCCTCCTGGCCCGGCTGCGTCTGGAAACTGCTGGCTGCTGGTTCCCTTCGTGGCGTCTGAAGCCACCTCGCTGCAGCGGCCTTCACTCCTCGTCCTCCACAGATGGGACAACCTCCATGCCGATCATCCTGTTGATCGCATTCATTATGGTCGACGCTTGCATGTAGAAGTCGACGCTTCGGCTCCTTTCCCTCGACGTCCAAAACCGTGCACACCACGTTTGCGTACTCCTGTAGCCACGCGCTGAAGTGAACTACAGTGGGAAAGGGCGCAATCGTTGCCTGGCCCAGTCTACTCGCTTGCTCGTTGGCAGCTTGGCCACAAGCTCCTCCATGAGGGTTGGGTTCCCCAGATGCTGCTCCGCCTTCGCTGACTGCAAGAAGTCCGCGAGGTTACTCACTCGGGTTGCGAAGGGAATGATCTTCGCCAAATTGTGCTCCGAAATTGGCTGCACCTCTCGCACGTTGTTGAGCTGGCAGCGTCTAAGCTGCTCCGGTCGGCCGAACCTAAAGCGCAGCTGCTCCATCACGGCGCTGACATTCCCTGGATGAATCAATAGCGCCTTCACTGCCTCGCGCGCTTCATCCTTCAGCGCCTTCAACAACCTCTGGTTGTTCTCCAGGTCCGTGCAGTTGTAGGCTCGGGTCGTCTCCACGAACGCACAGCTGAAGATCGGCCACTCCTCAGGCTGCTTTCCAAATATAGGCAAGTCCGGAAGCTTCCTTGGCCCATATGCTCCCTGGATTCCACTCGGCGTCGTCGCGGCGTAGGATCCGACATGTGGCGATGCTGTTGCCGCATTGTGGATGCTCACGCCCGGTAGCACGAGTCCATGCGCTGGCTGCGCAGTGCCTGTTGCACACAGTGGCTCCACAAAATAGTTGCTAGTCGTAAGCAATGGCGGTCCACTCGAAGATGGCGGCAGCGTGCAGGCCGCACCGCTCGCACCGTCACCGTTGTATGGCACCGACCCGACCCCTTTATGTAAGGCCTATCCGTTAGATGGGGGTATTGGCTGGCCGCTCCAAAATGGCGGCCGCCCCGACGCTCCACTATTGGCGCCAACTGCGCTTGGGCCAACTGCGATTGGCGCGCAATTGGCGGTGCTCACACTTTCCAGGGATCTAGCCTTCTCCAGCTCCCTCTCCAACGCTGCGATCCTCTCCATGAGTTCCAACGCGAGGGGCTGGTTCACCTCCGGTACTGAACTCGCAGCTGTGACAGCAGTACTTCTAGGTTGGGAAGCTACTGTAGTCACTGTAGTGGCCGGGCAAGGAATCGACGCCGCCGTGATGTTCACCCGCGTCCGAGTTCCTGCTCCACTACTCCCTGGCTGCTGACTCACTGTTGTTATAGGGGTGGCTTCCCCTCTGTTCAGCCGGGCACTCTTCCTGGGGGAATGCTGCATCTTCCCCAGCTCCAAAATGGCGGTGCCTCTGCTCGTCAAAAATGGCGTCTCTGACGCCTCGTGCCGCTGGCTGCGGCCACAGATGCTTGGCGCTCCTTGCGCCTTCTGACCGCTGGCTGCGGTCTCCACAAATGACGCTTCTTGCGTCGCCTTGTCGCTGCCTGCGACCCGTTCGTACTGGCGTTCGACGCTGGCTGCGTCCCTCTATGTCGGTGACTGCGACGCCACTGTCGCTGGCTGCGACTCCTCTGCCGCTACGTAGCTGGCTGCGCTCACACAAATCCTCCTCACTGGCCGTCTAAACCGTCACTCCAGCTCCGGCAACTCTCTAGCTGGCCGTCTAAACCGTCATTCCAGCGCAAGTTGCCCCTGCAGTCGCCCTAGGACTGCGAATAAAAGGCTGTCGTCGTGCGTCACATGGAGTTGCCTTAAACGGCTACCCCACGCATTGGTTCCCGAAAGAAAGGGCAGACTAATCCGTGGTAGTAGAACACGTTTTATTCTGGAAGAATTCAATGTTTCACAATTGCAACTAACTTAACTTATTAGCTCACCGCAGTGTGTCCTCCAACTCTTACACGACAATGAAAAGCTAAGTTTTCCCGGCAATTTACAATGGCGAAAAACAATGTGCCCAGACACATATGGGCTTACAAATCCTTCCACATTCGGACTTCTCAAAAATACTAACCAACCTATCGATAACAATATTCGATCCGCGACAATTAGCAATTTTAAATGTTTTTCTCATATTATATATATTTAAATAACATCATTATGCTGAAATAAAGAAAATGTTATTTGGCTTGTCTTAATGGTAAGTGAAAATACGAATAGTTACCTTCCAAAATTCTATAGGATTTGTATTTTCCTCTGAGTGCTTCAGATTAAAATACATTAAAACATTTTGCAATGTCCTACGAGATGGAAGCTTATATCGCGGATAAAATGCTTTCAATATATCGCGAAATACAGTGTCCTCCACTACTGAAAACGGGCGCATATCAGTGGCTATGTACTTCATGACAACCGCGTCGAGTTCGGCTTTCTGACGAGAACTCGAGCCGCGTAGCCTGTAGTCACAAATGCATCAATCTTTGGTAAAGTCACAGGCACATCTTCAACGTTTAAAGATGGATGAACACGTTTCAGATAAAAACGTGTTAGTAAATATATTACTAATTGTAAGAAGGAATAATATAATTACCCTTTCTTTTAAGATTCACTAAGAACTCCATGATTAGAGTCCATGATTAGAGCCACCACCAACATCCAATTTCAGTAAATTTAGGTTCTAAATGGATTTTATTAGAAAATATTTAATAATTAATTTTTAGCATTTTTCTTACGTCGTGCTCGTTACTGTTGTCAGTGATGTTAAAAATTTTCACAGCACCATCGATAGTGGCTCAGAAAAGTAAATATTCGATACCTCGATAGTACCATCGATATTATCCCAGCACTACGAAGCGCCCTTCTCTGCGATTCTCAAAGGGGATAGGTAAGTGGCGGCCATAAAACGCATCGCATTATTGGAGGGGCGTTCTCTGCGCTTCTCAAACGGCCTTTGGAGTCACATTGCTATACTGTCTGATAGTTAAGCAGTTAGTTAATTGAAAAAAGTGAAATTTTTGATTTTCGGAACTTTTGTAACTTTTTCGAAAATTCATATCTCAAAAACTGGAGTTGGGGAAAAAAACTAATTGGTTGGTAAAAATGGGCAAACGATTCTATTTTTCCGTGCCCAGCTTCTTTGAGATGAGCACTTCCGTAGCTAGCACATTTCGTACCAATTTTGCGATTATGTTCCCTGTGATAGTTGTGTTTTTTGTGTTCTGTACACCGTGGTCCTAGTAAATCACACACCTCTATCGATCTTTTACCGGAAGAATCGCGGATGTGACCTGCGTTCTGGGTACTGCCAACAGGCCCCGCACGATAAGATAGTCGCGATGCAAGTAATTTATCTATGCCTCGGCAAGAGGGCGATGTACGAACAGGTGGCATGCACTCGAATCAACAAATTGCGCCGATATTACCGCTATCGCATCGCGAAACTGAAGTTGAGTGGTGAATCCGTGGTAAACAGCCTTGATGGCAATAAACCACTGGATTTATGATAAGCCATTAGGTCCATTTAATAAGAATATGTGTTTTGCAGTTAACTTCAAGTTGCATTTGTGGAACCACAATTCTGACATCTCGCTTGAAATGATGATGACTAAGGTCGCAAAATTATAGGCCTTTTTATTGAAATTTACTTAAAACTGTAAAGGAAAGAACTCAATATAAAAATTTTCGCTTTATACACTTCAACTTCAATACACTTTTTTTCAACCACGGTATCAAATTAAATCGTCAGATCGTTTGAAATAAAGTTAAATTGACAGTACTGCTTCTTAAAATTAGGTTCCCATCCCTATGCACTTCCAAGTCAGAAAATGTTGGTAACTTTTACACTTTATGACATATTAAATGCAATTCAGTACAATCTAAGACTGGAGTGCCAGCTTGTGTGAAGAAATAATTGAAATGAAGCCGGCAATGCCCCGTAAGAAAGCCAGTCAAAATGCGCACGGCGTTTTTCCCGTGTGTCATTAAGGTCTTGAACCTTTTATGGTTATATTCACGGAGGAGAATCTTAGACTGCCTAAGTCCTGTAGGTGTTCATAGAAGAACAGACGTTTTTCTTCCTACAGTGACTTTAGTAAGCCCCGTACTCTGTGTCGACCAACACACCAGAAGGGTTCGGGCCCAATTAGAGGGTTCTCTGCCCTTTCCTGGCTAGGTTGTCCGCTAGCTCATTTCCCGGGATGTTGTTGTGTCCCGGGACCCACCAAATTGTGAGTTTGCTGACAGCTTCTAGTTCGTCTAGGACTGTCCTCACTTCATTTACTAGCTTACTAGCTTGTCATATTTAAAGAAATTAATGCCGGAAGCGATCCCACTGCCGAAGATCTCTGTTTCATCGTTAGACGGCTCGGGCGGAATGTAAAATTCTCGCCTCCTCTGGACGTCTTCGACGATATCGTTATTGTTGTTAATATCGTCTTCATTGCGACGGCGCCTCTCAAACCCTCCAGCATCCACTCTGACAGCAGCTCACCCTGTCTGTAGTTAGCTTGCGGCATGACGAAAGAGTTTGCTAAGCCACATGAGGGACACTGCATTTGCGTCGAGGCCCAGGATTGCGGGGGTTCTGCTGGCCTGCAGAAGGACCGCATCCATGTACCGGAGGTACGGTACCAGAGGTGCGTCGAACAGTATGACAGTATGCGGCGCAAAGATGATTGAGCCAAAACTCTCTTTAACGACCAGACATACCATGGCATACGGATTGATGATCCACTAGGATGGCTGCCTTCCCTCGCCGGTCGGGGAAAACCCTTATTCCTTCAGGCAGCACATCCATTCCATCCCCGCCGAGATACGGCTCCTGCACCAGCGCAAACATTAGCTCCGATCTCCTGAGTCGGACTTCGAGCTCGATGGTCACAGCTGGGCCTCGGCAACAGTTCGCTTGGATGAAGCTAAACATTAATGTCTAGCTTACACCCTCGCTAGCAACGCTCCGTATATCGGGCATACATTCGAGAGCATATAATGCCCCGTAGGTTGCCCTCTGTGACGGCAGTTCCGGCAGTTCACCGGGTTTTGGCACTTTCCGCGGTGTGGCCTTGTTGCCCGCACTGGCGGCAAACATTGTCCTTTTGCCTGCATTCGCTGACCTTGTGGTCGAAACCACTTGATGTACACACGACCTACATCAAGCTTCGCCATCGCCCGGTCGTCTACCTCTGGCGTCACATTTACAGTGGCGCCGTCAGTTACCGACCACGCCTTGGTCACCAGGTACACCGACTTCTTCAATTGGGACAGAGTCATTTCGCTATCGAAGTTATTTTCATGGAGCTCCTGCATGAATTCCTCTGGGCCGATAGCTGTGTCGACGTAATAGTCGACGACCTTCGGCTTCTCGGCCGCATTCCGTGCCACATTCAGCACAACTTCAGCCAAACTTTTTGATGTTACCACCTTCTGCAGTTCTCCAACTGAAAGAGTACGAATGATCGCACCACCACCTGTACTCTGACTCCGAGGGAGGGTGCAACCATCGTTCGCACCTTTGCAGCTAAAGCTTTCCGCGATAGCGCAGGGTCGTCGCACTTTACCACCGCTGATCACGTCTCGCGAACCTTGGTGGTCCGCGGTGCAGCGATGGGTGCAACCTGAGGCATCTGGGGAGCATTGGCGGCAGTTGTCTTCAACGGATTTGACGACGGCGGCGGCGGTGGCGGCGGCGGTGGCGGCATAGCGATCCGCGTCTCCAGTTCACCACACCGGAGCATTAACGCCATTACCAGCTCATCGTAGCGGCTGATGGCAAACGAGAGCTCTTCCGGGTCCTCGTCTCCTAGGCTGCGGAAACTGATTCGCATCTTGCGCTGGATGGCCGACAGCTCTGCCATCATGGCTGCTTCCCCAGCACGGGCGGCAGCGGTGACAGCAGTGGCAGTGGTGGCAACGATTTTAACGGCAGTGGAAACAACGGGGGCAGCAGTGTGATCAGCAGCGTGGTGGGTGGGGGTAGGGGGTCAGCATCGATGGCATCGTTTGACGTAGCCGCCCGGGCGTCGGTGCAAAATTTCCAATAATTTATTGCAAATTACTTCCAAACCGCTTGTTTTTAACACACGAAAATTTGCACACCACTTCCGCGGAGCACTAAATCACCGATTTATTTACTTTCCAAATAAGGAAAACGTAGTTCTTCGCAATTTGTACACGAGCGCAACGAAAATACGTCCGTCGTTAATCCATTCATGCGCATTGTGTCGGAAACACGTGCGCAGCCGGCAAACACAGAATATTTGCGTGGCAGCTGCGAGTCTTTGTTAGCTCTAAGAATCATTTTAAGTTTCAGTTTGAATTTTCATTAACCAGAATAAAGAGCGGCAGCTTGTCAACTTTTTACTCCGACTTAACGTCGTAAAACACATTTTATTTACTTTGTCTGCCAGACCACAACGCTGGCAGTTAAAAGAGGAAAGTTCCTCTCAACGTAAATAATAATCTTCTCATGCTCCCCGGACCTTCGGAGCAGCCAGCGAAGGAATGTGGAATAATATATTTTGTTGATTGAAGTTCTATTGAGGTCGTTCTTTGAGACTTTATTACACCTTGGCCTATGCCTTGGATGGTTATTATTTTTTGTTCTTTTGAAGTTATCAGAATTTACTTTTAAAAATGAGATCTGCACCAGTATCTATGAGGAATGTTAGTTTATTTTCAGTTGAGTGATTATAGAAAGTTACGAATATATTAGGACAATAATTGATGGAATGATTATTTGCATGATGTTACTTTGACCTGTTATCTCCGTGCAACTGTTTAGGTTTTACCTTATTAATGGATTGGCTGAGACCTTCACTGATATAGGCGCCATCAAGGGCCTTTGTCAGTTTCTCCACCTCTTGGGTGTATTGGTTAGCCGTTTTATTTTTTTGTTGTAAATTGAGAAGCTACTACTGATACTACCAGTAGTAGTAGTAGGATTCAGGAGAATCTACTGATTCTCCTTTTACTGCACTTGACAGTTGGATAATGATTGCAGCAATTGTCTGCTCATTACTTATAAGATTCCTTGCATTGCCCTTAAGTTTAGTTTTTATAGGGCTTATCGCTGTCGCCTCATGCGTGCCTTTCAAATTTTCATGCATACCATCAAACTCTGGTATCAGACATGTGGCTACTTGATAAATTCTGTCAATGTGTGTGCTATATCAGAAATTGTTATTGTTTCTAGCTTATATTCAATTCGATCGCTTCCTTCTAGTGTTTCAATGTCACTATCGCATTCAGCGTCGCTTGATTGAATAGATTCGTCTGGTCGGGATCGAATCCCACCAATTGACGTAGACTTTCTGGCACGTTAATTAGAATATGTCTTCTTTTTCTGATATTAGTTAATCTTGTGTTTAGGGATTTTATTACCCTTAAACATTTGTTACAGAACTTAGGTGTGAATCTATTTTTATAGTTATAGTTACTAAGGTAACTGTATTATTATATTCTCCTACTAGTATCTCTGTATGGTTTTTTACGTTTCTGCTTTTAATACTGCATCTTTATTTATGTATTTAAACGATTGATCAAACTTTTAGCGAAATTCGTCTATGCGTTTCGATATTTCGCTCCATTTCATTTTTGAATTGGAGTTTCTTATTCATCTTTTTTTTTTATTTTTTAAATGTGATCTAAATTGTTTGCTCTATTCATATAATGCCTTTTAATAATTTTATTGTGCTTAACATAAATTGTAAGCAAAAATTGTAAAACTAACACCATTGTTATGATCAATAAGTTTCGCAACGAATTTATGTCGTCCCTGTGGTCTATTATTTATACATTATTCACTACGTTGACAGTATTATCGTTTGCCTCGCTAGAATCGCTAAACCATCCCATTTTCTGGTTTTATATATTCAATGAAACGGGTCGTTAAGAGAAAAATTAAATTTTCTATTTGTTAGCTTTTCTTTGAAAAAGGGAAAAGTATTTTCTTCTTAAAAATTAAAAATAAGGGTAAAAAAATTTTGTATTTATTAAAGAGGTTTATTGGTAACTGAATTCAAATTATGTATACTTGCTGCACACAGGCAGCGTCAAAATATGCGAACAAAGAGTGATCGCCGATTAGTAGCGAAAACACTCAAAAAGGAATTAACCGTTTCTCGCAGGCAACTTGAGTGTTTGAGTACACAAGTTTCTTATATACATACATCGTTGTTCATTATACATATATGTTCATTATATATTCAACACTCCTTCTCAACGTTGTATGTTTACATATTCACTCAAAACATTCCCATTAGCTTAATACATCTATTATGCTTGATTCTACTTAAGTTCTTTGTTAACACGACCGCTATCATGTCTTCAGTGGGAACATAACTAATGCTTACACTTATATCCTTATATATATCTCTGACATGATGATACTTAATGTCAATGTGTTTGCTTCTTGCATGGAACCTAGGATTTTTAACTAAGTAATACCCTGGCTGTGCGCCAGTCTCGATTTGAAGCGTTCGATGTGGCCATTCTTGTCTCGTTTTAACGCAAAGACCCATCTGCAACCAAAAGTCTTCTCGCCTTTCGGTAGGTCAACCAGTGACCAAGTTTTGTTTGCTCGCAGGCCATCCATCTCCTTCTGAACAGAAGCTTTCCATTTATCGCTGTGATCACCGTTCATAGCTTCTTCAAAACTTCCAGGAACAGCAATGTCCTCAGTCGTCAGGACATTCAGCATCTGGTATTCTTTGCGAGGTCGTCCTGGGAGACCAGATCGCACTAGCTTCGGTCGTCTCGGAGCTCTTTGTGCTTCTTTTTCTTCAAGCTGCGCGTTTTTCGGATCCACGTCTTCTGGCTCTTGTTCAATACTTGCTAGTTCGTCATCGCCTGCCTCAGGCTCCACATTAGGAGGATTATTAGACAACTCACCAACCACAAGCGTAGATTTGCCTTGGAGTTCAACCAATTTTAACTCCGTTTCACCAGGCAAACCACTTCTGCCCAAGTAATCTTCAAAAAACATGACGTCCCGCGCTTCGATCATCTTCCTCTTCTCATGGCTATACAGTCGATACGCCTTTGCCGTTTCGGAGTAGCCAACCAGTATATTCTCCTCACCCTTCGGAGCAAACTTCGTCTTATGTGTCTTGTTCAACACGATGGCTTTGGCACCAAAGACACGGAGGTGCCCAACGTATAGCTTTCTATCTGTCCATACCTCAAAAGGAGTTAAACCAGGCAACGTTGTTGTTTCTGCAGGGTTCCTCAAGTAGGATGCTGTCTTGATCGCTTCAGCCCAAAAACTTTCATCAAGGCCAGCACACAGTAACATGGTACGGGCCATTTCCACTAATGTTCTGTTTGCTCTCTCCGCTACACCATTTTGTTGGGGGGTGTGCGGCACTGTTAGCTGCCTTTTAATGCCATGACTAATAAGAAACTGTTCAAACAAGCCACTTAAATATTCACGACCATTGTCATTTCTCAAGATTTTCAATTTTTTACCCGTTTGATTTTCAACAAATGATTTGTATTCTTTAAATATTTCAAAAACTTCATCTCGCGTTTTCATAAAATACACCGTTACGTATCTGGATTTGTCATCAATAAAGGTCACAAAGTAACCACCACCATTTGATTTTTTATTAATCGGGCCACAAATATCGGTATGCACTAGACCCAGAATTTCTTTTGCGCGATTTTCACTGGCCTTTGGAAAATGCTTTACACTAATTTTGCCTTTTGCACACGACTCACAGGCAATGTTTTCGTTAAAATTTAACTTCATGCCTTTCACCATATTTTCTTTTATCATTTTATTAAGGCTTCTGAAATTTAGATGTCCGAATCTATTATGCCATAATTGCGATGAATTTTTGTTTTGCGCATTGTAACATTTATTCTTGGCATTCTCAAACAGAAACAAATTGTCACGTTTCTCTGCCTTTAGTATTACAGTTCCGTCATTCTCAATTACACTCGCGCCTTTTTCTGAGAATTTCACGCAAAAACCTTTTTTGATCGCCTTCGACACTGACATAAAATTATATTGAAGTTCCTGTACATAAAGAACATCAACCATCTTTATTTCGAATTCGCGCCATTTCACAATCACTGTGCCACGGCCAACGGACTCAATACAGTTATTTCCCGCCAATAGAATACGCTCTTTATGTTCTTTAAATTCCGAAAAAATGTCTCGCTCACAACACAAATGAGCAGTGGCTCCACTATCGAGACACCATGTACCTCGCGACATTTCACTCACGCTTGAGCCATAAAACACTGCAGAATATGATCTCTGCTTTTTATTATTTTCAGTTTTTCTTTCTCTACAATTAACAGCTTTGTGGCCGCGCTGCCCACACGACCAGCACTCAAACGATTTTACACTTTGCTTTTGACGTCGTTCGTAGGAACCGTTATTTTTCGTATTGCTCTTCGAGGTAGACTGTTCAACCCGAGTCACGTATGCCCTTTTCTCGAAAACTTCTTCGCACTCTTCGTTCACCCTAAGTCGTTCAGCTTCTTCGAGAAGCTTCAATTTTACAGTTGAAAACGGGGGCGAAGTATCGCGTGTTTGCATGGCAACTACGAAATTTTCAAAGCTTTTTGGAAGTCCAGTTAGCAGCATAATCACTTTTAGGTTATCACCTAGTAAAATATCGAGTTCTTCCAATTTTCCACAAATTTCTACAAATGAATTCACATAGTCTGTCACATTATCACCTTGCTTCATTTTTAAGCGAATGAGTTTTTGATAGAGCTGCATTTGAATTAACGGTCCGACCGGCTTATGTATTTTTTCTAAAATGTTCCACGCTTCCTTTGCAGTCACACATGACTTAATATGCATCATTTGGGACGGTTTTAGATGCAAAATTATGCTCGACAGAGCTTTCGCGTCTTTAGTGTTCCATTTCGTACGCTCTGGCGCATCATCAGGTTCCTTCACACTACCACATACCACGTCCCATAAATCTGAAGCTATCAGAACACTACGCATGGACATTGACCAAATGTCATAATTGCTCTCATCGAGCTTATCAATGTTGACCGTAATACTCATTTTGAATTTTCTTTTTTTTTCCGTAAAGACAAATTCACTTTTAATAGTCACTTTCCAAATCTTCTTTTTCGTAAAGACAAATCCACTCGAGTTACCGCACCAAACTTGTGTCTGGGCCCATAACCTATTAAACGTGTTTACAGCGCAGAGGTTTATTGGTAACTGAATTCAAATTATGTATACTTGCTGCACACAGGCAGCGTCAAAATATGCGAACAAAGAGTGATCGCCGATTAGTAGCGAAAACACTCAAAAAGGAATTAACCGTTTCTCGCAGGCAACTTGAGTGTTTGAGTACACAAGTTTCTTATATACATACATCGTTGTTCATTATACATATATGTTCATTATATATTCAACACTCCTTCTCAACGTTGTATGTTTACATATTCACTCAAAACATTCCCATTAGCTTAATACATCTATTATGCTTGATTCTACTTAAGTTCTTTGTTAACACGACCGCTATCATGTCTTCAGTGGGAACATAACTAATGCTTACACTTATATCCTTATATATATCTCTGACATGATGATACTTAATGTCAATGTGTTTGCTTCTTGCATGGAACCTAGGATTTTTAACTAAGTAATACCCTGGCTGTGCGCCAGTCTCGATTTGAAGCGTTCGATGTGGCCATTCTTGTCTCGTTTTAACGCAAAGACCCATCTGCAACCAAAAGTCTTCTCGCCTTTCGGTAGGTCAACCAGTGACCAAGTTTTGTTTGCTCGCAGGCCATCCATCTCCTTCTGAACAGAAGCTTTCCATTTATCGCTGTGATCACCGTTCATAGCTTCTTCAAAACTTCCAGGAACAGCAATGTCCTCAGTCGTCAGGACATTCAGCATCTGGTATTCTTTGCGAGGTCGTCCTGGGAGACCAGATCGCACTAGCTTCGGTCGTCTCGGAGCTCTTTGTGCTTCTTTTTCTTCAAGCTGCGCGTTTTTCGGATCCACGTCTTCTGGCTCTTGTTCAATACTTGCTAGTTCGTCATCGCCTGCCTCAGGCTCCACATTAGGAGGATTATTAGACAACTCACCAACCACAAGCGTAGATTTGCCTTGGAGTTCAACCAATTTTAACTCCGTTTCACCAGGCAAACCACTTCTGCCCAAGTAATCTTCAAAAAACATGACGTCCCGCGCTTCGATCATCTTCCTCTTCTCATGGCTATACAGTCGATACGCCTTTGCCGTTTCGGAGTAGCCAACCAGTATATTCTCCTCACCCTTCGGAGCAAACTTCGTCTTATGTGTCTTGTTCAACACGATGGCTTTGGCACCAAAGACACGGAGGTGCCCAACGTATAGCTTTCTATCTGTCCATACCTCAAAAGGAGTTAAACCAGGCAACGTTGTTGTTTCTGCAGGGTTCCTCAAGTAGGATGCTGTCTTGATCGCTTCAGCCCAAAAACTTTCATCAAGGCCAGCACACAGTAACATGGTACGGGCCATTTCCACTAATGTTCTGTTTGCTCTCTCCGCTACACCATTTTGTTGGGGGGTGTGCGGCACTGTTAGCTGCCTTTTAATGCCATGACTAATAAGAAACTGTTCAAACAAGCCACTTAAATATTCACGACCATTGTCATTTCTCAAGATTTTCAATTTTTTACCCGTTTGATTTTCAACAAATGATTTGTATTCTTTAAATATTTCAAAAACTTCATCTCGCGTTTTCATAAAATACACCGTTACGTATCTGGATTTGTCATCAATAAAGGTCACAAAGTAACCACCACCATTTGATTTTTTATTAATCGGGCCACAAATATCGGTATGCACTAGACCCAGAATTTCTTTTGCGCGATTTTCACTGGCCTTTGGAAAATGCTTTACACTAATTTTGCCTTTTGCACACGACTCACAGGCAATGTTTTCGTTAAAATTTAACTTCATGCCTTTCACCATATTTTCTTTTATCATTTTATTAAGGCTTCTGAAATTTAGATGTCCGAATCTATTATGCCATAATTGCGATGAATTTTTGTTTTGCGCATTGTAACATTTATTCTTGGCATTCTCAAACAGAAACAAATTGTCACGTTTCTCTGCCTTTAGTATTACAGTTCCGTCATTCTCAATTACACTCGCGCCTTTTTCTGAGAATTTCACGCAAAAACCTTTTTTGATCGCCTTCGACACTGACATAAAATTATATTGAAGTTCCTGTACATAAAGAACATCAACCATCTTTATTTCGAATTCGCGCCATTTCACAATCACTGTGCCACGGCCAACGGACTCAATACAGTTATTTCCCGCCAATAGAATACGCTCTTTATGTTCTTTAAATTCCGAAAAAATGTCTCGCTCACAACACAAATGAGCAGTGGCTCCACTATCGAGACACCATGTACCTCGCGACATTTCACTCACGCTTGAGCCATAAAACACTGCAGAATATGATCTCTGCTTTTTATTATTTTCAGTTTTTCTTTCTCTACAATTAACAGCTTTGTGGCCGCGCTGCCCACACGACCAGCACTCAAACGATTTTACACTTTGCTTTTGACGTCGTTCGTAGGAACCGTTATTTTTCGTATTGCTCTTCGAGGTAGACTGTTCAACCCGAGTCACGTATGCCCTTTTCTCGAAAACTTCTTCGCACTCTTCGTTCACCCTAAGTCGTTCAGCTTCTTCGAGAAGCTTCAATTTTACAGTTGAAAACGGGGGCGAAGTATCGCGTGTTTGCATGGCAACTACGAAATTTTCAAAGCTTTTTGGAAGTCCAGTTAGCAGCATAATCACTTTTAGGTTATCACCTAGTAAAATATCGAGTTCTTCCAATTTTCCACAAATTTCTACAAATGAATTCACATAGTCTGTCACATTATCACCTTGCTTCATTTTTAAGCGAATGAGTTTTTGATAGAGCTGCATTTGAATTAACGGTCCGACCGGCTTATGTATTTTTTCTAAAATGTTCCACGCTTCCTTTGCAGTCACACATGACTTAATATGCATCATTTGGGACGGTTTTAGATGCAAAATTATGCTCGACAGAGCTTTCGCGTCTTTAGTGTTCCATTTCGTACGCTCTGGCGCATCATCAGGTTCCTTCACACTACCACATACCACGTCCCATAAATCTGAAGCTATCAGAACACTACGCATGGACATTGACCAAATGTCATAATTGCTCTCATCGAGCTTATCAATGTTGACCGTAATACTCATTTTGAATTTTCTTTTTTTTTCCGTAAAGACAAATTCACTTTTAATAGTCACTTTCCAAATCTTCTTTTTCGTAAAGACAAATCCACTCGAGTTACCGCACCAAACTTGTGTCTGGGCCCATAACCTATTAAACGTGTTTACAGCGCAGAGGTTTATTGGTAACTGAATTCAAATTATGTATACTTGCTGCACACAGGCAGCGTCAAAATATGCGAACAAAGAGTGATCGCCGATTAGTAGCGAAAACACTCAAAAAGGAATTAACCTTTTCTCGCAGGCAACTTGAGTGTTTGAGTACACAAGTTTCTTATATATGTACATACATCGTTGTTCATTATACATATATGTTCATTATATATTCAACAGTATTTAATGAAGATAAGAAATCTTATATTTTTTCACAAAAGTAATGTTTTTACTCAGTACCAGAGACGTGGAAATATTAGTAGTTTAGTAAATTTGGTTAACTCATATATTTGTTTATAATTAAAATTAAAATTGTCCAACCGCATTGTTAGTTAAAAGCCTAACAGATTTTTTACACATTATTTGCGTATCCTCCATACACGTCACAGAATATGCGAGGCAACTCATATATATATACTTACGTAGTTATTAATTTTGTCAGTCGAATAAATGATCCGTCAATAAGGAAGACAAAGATCAACGCTGAAACAACTTTCAATCGAAACACAAACAATTTCGGTGAACGTCTTTATTAAAGTAATGTCAGCTTAAGACTAAATGTACAGAGTTTTGCTCGGCTCGAAGTGAGTCGTGAGAAACGGAAATGTCTAGTCAGCATATTTGTGGGGTTTGGTTTTTTATATGTGTACAAAAAGAACGATATGGTTGCACAACAAATCATGCGCTTAGGTGTAAGCAAAAATGTGAATTGGTGCGGTGCAAGATCGTATGTACAATGCTTATGTAAGCGTAATATGTGAAGCATATTATGCTACTATATAGCTGCATCTCATTCATTTTACGATGTCGTTATAGGGGTGAGAGCAGTAGCCACTCCTCCTCTCTGTGTAGCAATATGGAAGAAAGGATGATAGGCAACTTAAATTTTTGGTTGCGTAGTGAAAAGAGTGAAAAGTCGCTCTCCTCTTTGGCAACCATTTTTGTTTTAAAAATGGGAGAAATAATGAGAAGCAATAAAAATACCGTCATAGCTGTTATCATTCACCCTTTTAGCTGCAAAAAATTGAAACACATAACAATTTTGAAAAATGTTTCTCATTTTATACCCCAATATTTCTTGATATAGCAGACTGAGTATATAATTTCGCGTTCGCAGCGAACCAACCTCTGTTGGCGAGGATAGAGAATTCGGGGCAAACGTTGCAGCAAAAAATGGCCGGCTCAAAAAGAGTCTTCAATATATAATGACTGCCTCTCATTTTCTGTCTTATATTACCGCAAACCCAAAATAACAATGCAGGACAGAGAGAGCAAGAGAGATATTTAGATCTCACTTTTCACTTATAGATTGAAAAATGATCCCGTATGCGAGAGTAATGCCAACATATTGTGCTTTTCGTTTTTTTGGCAACCAAAATGGCGACGGACGAACGAGATGATAATATATTCAAATTGCTGCTTATCAGAAAAAAAATCGTTGCACCGTTAAATGCAGAAAAAAATGACCGCTGAAAAAAGGCTTGAATATATAATGACTGCCTCTCATTCTCTGTCTTATATTACCGCAAACCCAAAATGACAATGCACGACAGAGAGAGCAAGATATTTAGATTGCCTCTCATTTCCTCTCCCATATTATAGGGACCAAAAATAATGGGATATGCGAAAAGAGTGCCAACATATTGGGCTGTTCGGTTTTTTGGCAACTCAAAATGGTGGCGGACGAACGAGATGATAATCAGAGAACTGCAGCACGCCACTGGCACTATAAGTACACCCGCTAAACACTGGCACCCTAGGCACCCGTGTGTTTTTTGACACCCTACTTGCGGCAATAAAAAATATCCGAGTGTTCTGCCGCCAACGTGGTGTTATTGGTACGAGTAAAAAACCACTCGGTGCCTGCTGTGCAATGCGGTTTTGGGTGGGTGACGCAAAAGCAACGATCGACCGCAGGTCATTTTTTGTACTCATAAAATTTGTATGGGTGGCGGTCGTGACGGTCTAAGAAATGAAGGGTGAACGAGAACACCCAAAAAAGGTCGTGCACAAGTTTTTGCTTTTTGATGCAATCAATCACAACACAAAAAATATTTGAAATTAAAGACGATATTTGTTGATTATTTAATAAAAAATAGGTGAGCTTAAAAAGTATATATTAAATATTTTAAAACGCAATAAAAAGGAACTTTCTCTCTCTCTCTCACATTTTTAGGATTTTGCAACCTTTGCATCTAATGTTTTAACAAATAACAATCTTATATATTATTAAATAAAACTTATACTTAATTAGTTAATTGTTTTCTTGCTTGTTTTTTTTATTGTTTTAAAAATAAAAATTGTACATTTATAAAGAAAAATAAAAACAGAAGCAAATATTAAGAACTAATAATATAAAATATATAAGAATGAATGTCTATTGCAAGCTGTTTAAGTTTTTGTAATAAGAATGCAAAAAAAGGAGGCTATCTACAGACTTTGGGCATAATCTATTTCGTTTTTTAGTTATTATATCACCTAATAGGGAAAACGCTCTCTCAGCTGCTGCGCTACTGGCTGGTATTGATAATAGTTTTAAAGCTAACTTTGACAAATGAGGGTAACAGTTTACATTATTTTTCCACCACTCAATTGCCTCAAAATTTCGGGAGAATGGAACTCTTTGTCTACAATATCGTTCAATTTCTTCTAATGGAGTTCCAATACAGTTGGAATTAGACGCAGTTAATAGCTTTGGGAAGAAGAATTCGGTTTTTGAAAATGTTGCTGTCCAAATAAGTTTTGCATTGGGACACCTGAACTTCTGGGTGATATGGTATTTAAAATTTAAAAACTTTTTCAGAAATGCAAAACACCTTAATTTCAAAAATATCTTCTTCCTGCAAATGTGCAGCGGGTGGATATAATATTCTGAATAATTCTAAATTTTTTTAAATGGAAGGCAATACAAAGCATATAGATGGTGAGCTAAATGTTTGCAACTCCTTAAATATCCTCTCAAAATCTTCCAGAAGATCTACCATAACTTTTAATAGTGATTTATTTAAGTCTATATGGATTTCAGTGTCACTTAATATTTTATCCACACTACCCCAGTTATCCAGAATGGACTTAATCATTTTGTAGTTGGAGTTCTATCTAGTCGGACATGCGCTTTTCAAAGTCGTTTTTTAAAGTATACTGCAAATTTGACTTTTTAAAATACTTTACTATTTTTTTTGCATGCTTTAACAATTTTTTTTGATTTTATTGGCCTCGTGAAAAGATTTTTCTAAAACATTTGACATCAGGTGACTGCTACAATTTAAACGGGGTTTTCCCTCTAAAGCCTTTTTTACAATTGCTCCCCTGTCAGTCACAAACATTATCAATGTTCTCAACATTAAATTCCGAAAATAAGCACTTAATTTTCATTAAAATGTCTCGGCAGTCGATTTTTGAAAATTCATGGATTTGAGTCCCAAATTAATGTCACAAAGTTTAAAGTCCTTTTCGTAATGGAAAGTGATGCCCAAAAAGTTTCTTTGGACATACTCGTCAGTCCACACGTCTACTGTCGCACTTGCTCCTCCGCTATCCACAGCTTTTTTTATCTCGGACAAGGTTAGACTCCTCTTCTCTTCTGTATCCGATTGGGCCTTCTGACTTAATGTTGTTGGATCAGGTAGTAAGTTATCGAAGTCTACCTGTTCCCCATAGACTGCGCCGATTTTAATGAAAAACAAATTTTTAAATCCGGCTCCGGTTACTGCAGAAAACGGCCGACAATCTTGGACAACCCATTGGGTGCATTTTTCAATAGCTTCTTTCTTGTCGCTTTCGGAAACAATTTTTAATTCCGTTGGTCTTAATATTGGACAACATTTATGGCGGGATAAATTGGAGGTGTTATTGTGTAAAAATTTTAGCACTTTCTGGCTGGTTGACTGCAGAACAGCCATCCGTCCAGAACAGTTTCATCTTCCTTTAAAATGTAACATAAAATGTTCCAAAAACCACTTTTTCACTTATGTTTATTGGCAACTGAGTAAGTTCCATTGTTAATTTCATTTTTAACGAAATCAGTCGTTTCTGCCATTATTGTGACCCCTTTCTTTGGCTTCGAAACCATACTGAATCCTAACATGCTAGTAAGTGCATAGCAAAAAACAAAAAAGGCGCAATTACCAGCCGAGACACTCGACAAAAGACACAAGAACTCAACAATCATTGCCTTATTAATTTTTCACACGTCGCTAGCTGAATACTCTAAAAACAAATATTCTTATATAAAGTCATTTTTGATATTTATTATATGACATTATGTACACAGATTCGACTATTACTATTTCTAAGCTATATTTAAATAATAATAACGTTAAGGCAATGCAAAACAAGAATTTTTTACATGGTGCCAATTGATCAACAATTATAGAGATTTAAAGTCTAAGAACTTCTGAGATGAAGGGCATATTTTGTTAAATGTACAATGCAGGAGCTCTTCTCGCGCAGCTAACAAAAATTCGTGAATGTCTGAAGCGACCTCTGGAGCCACGCCGAAAGAATGGTGTGCAAATAAAACGAATGCAGTTACGATTCGTGTCTTTGGCTCGACTATCTACGAAACCACCCGAGTATTTTTGCAAAAACCCATGTGTTTAATGGTAAAGCCATAAGTATTTTTCTTACTCATCCCTTTTGAGGCATTTTCCGTTTTCTGACTGTTTGCCTTGTCTATCCTCCGTTATGAGTGCCGAGTGTGATCGGCGCTCGAGACGCAGAGTACCGTATTGATTCGGGTGCGCACAACCGGGTGCTTGCCTTTGCATTTGCAGATTTATGCGGTGTGTTTGTAAGTACCCGCGATGTCCGTGGCGGGTAGCACCTGCACACAACATTGTTGGGTGTGAGTCGAGTGGCAAAAAAAAAACCCCCGGAGGGAAAACTGTAGTTTCCGTGGAGCGGCGAGTGTGTGCGCCGTTTACCTTTGTCGCGTACCCGAAATGGTTAAAATCGGAATAATATATACCAAATTGCAGGACAACATAAGCTGCGAGGTGGAAATTCAATTGCTAAATGCGAAATTATGCGGAAAAGCGGTCCCATAACGCCACTAAACACCTATGCCACAGGGGTCCAGCTAAATTTAGATCGATATTTCTCGTTTTGTCCCGTCCCGCTGGCTTTCGCTTTCGCTCTTAATAGACTATAAGAAAATGTATTCACAGGCAGCTTTCGCTAAATTTAGTATTACCATATTTCCAGGATTTGGGAAACAAGCTACTGTTCTATTAACTAGCGCAACTTCCTGCCCATTTCCCTAGTAAGCTTTGTAAGTTCTTTATTGTGTATTATTTTGTACAACTTAATAACACAGAAATTCATTTAACAATTATTTATAGAATATGTTTATTCTATTTGATATAATAAATAACTCAAATATACGTATAATGTGAATATATTTTCAATTTTATACAGCATAGCGAACTTTTCATCATACTAGACTACCTTTCAAGGGTAGTCCATTTTCATATCAAGCATTACCGAACAAAAATGACAAACACCTTTATTACGCACCGATTTTTCGGAACGGCCTTATCTGCGCTTCTCAAAGGGAATACATAAGAAGTCATCAAATGCACGCATTAATTGAAGGGCTTTTCTCTGCGCTTCTCAAAGTGCATACGTTTGAAGATGCCATCCAACGCACTGATTAACCAAAGCGTTAGTGCTGGGTAACTATCGATATTCTATATTTTCGATGTTTTGAGAGCAAATATTCGATACTATCGATAGTATCGTTTTTTGTACGTAACTTTAAAATAATAAAAATATTAGCAATTTTAAATGTTTTTCTCATATTATATATATTTAAATAACATCATTATGCTAAAATAGAGAAAATGTTATTTGGCTTGTCTTAATGGTAAGTGAAAATAGGTATAGTTACCTTCCAATATTCTATAGGATCTGTATTTTCCTCTGAGTGCTTCAGATTAAAATACATTAAAACCTTTTGCAATGTCCTACGAGATGGAAGCTTATATCGCGCATCAAATGCTTTCAGTATATCGCGAAATCCAGTGTCCTCAACTACTGAAAACGGGCGCATATCAGTGGCTATGTACTTCATGACAACTGCGTCGAGTTCGAGTTCGGCTTTCCGACGAGAACTCGAGTCGCGTAGCCTGTAGTCACAAATGCATCAATCTTTGGTAAAGTCACAGGCACACCTTCAACGTTTAAAAATGGATGAACACGTTTTAGATAAAAACGTATTAGTAAATATATTACTAATTGTAAGAAGAAATAACATAATTACCCTTTCTTTCAAGATTCACTAAGAACTCCATGATTAGAGTCCATGATTAGAGCCACCACCAACATCCAATTTCAGTAAATTTAGATTCTAAATGGATTTTATTAGAAAATATTTAATAATTAATTTTTAGCATATTTCTTACGTCGTGCTCGTTACTGTTGTCAGTGATGTTAAAAATTTTCACAGCACCATCGATAGTGGCTCAGAAAAGTAAATATTCGATACCTCGATAGTACAATCGATATTATCCCGGCACTACGAAGCGCCCTTCTCTGCGATTCTCAAAGGGGATACGTAAGTGGCGGCCATAAAACGCATCGCATTATTGGAGGGCCGTTCTCTGCGCTTCTCAAACGGCCTTTGGAGTCACATTGCTATACTGTCTGATAGTTAAGCAGCCATAAAGGCGCTCAGCAAAGCTATGATAACATCTAAGCTAGTAAATGAAGGACAGCCCTAGGCAAACTAGGTGGGTCCCGGGACACAACAACATCCCGGGAAATGAGCTAGCGGACAACCTAGCCAGAAAAGGGCAGAGAACCCTCTAATTGGGCTTCATTTCAATTATTTCTTCACACAAGCTGGCACTCCAGTCTTAGATTGAACTGAATTGCAATTTATATGTCATAAAGTGTAAACAGTCGCGATCGAACACTCAACGAGTGCAGACGTGCCTACGGACCGACGGCAAGTTATTTTCGTGCTCAAAGTCCCGCTACTCTAAAACCGCTACGTAGTGTCGCGAGATTTCTTCGCGCACCGTGATTGGCTCAGCCGGCGAACCTTACGGTATCGCTACCACTACCAACGCACTCGTGCGTGCGTGTTATCGGTATCAACAGTTACATTCGGCAGCCACGTGAGCCAGCTGAGGCTGGTACACCAACAAACCAAACACCCTAGAATAACAAGATACGTAACGCCATACGATTTTTTGGCACACGATTTTTTGGCCGTGGCTCTAGAGGTGGCTCCAGGCTCTCTCGAAGTTAGAGAGCGAGAGAGCGAAGAGCGCTACAACGAACAGCTCTTTTCAACGCACAAAGTGATAGCAGACAACTGTATGTGTGCACACGTATGCTCATGCATTGTAAATTTGACAAAATATGCCCTTCACCTCAGAAGTTCTTAGACGCACCATGCGAAAAATTCTTGTTTTGCATTGCCTTAACGTTATTATTATTTGAAAATAGATTAGAAATAGCCAAATCTATGTACATATTATCACAAAAATAAATTTCAAAAATGACTTTATATAAGAATATTTGTCATTAGAGTATTCATCTTGCGGCGTGTGAAAAATTAATAAGGCAATGATTGTTGAGTGCTTGTGTCCGCACTTCGTGCCTCAAGATATGAACAAAGCAAAGACACTAGAATAATTCTAGTGTCTTTGATATTACTTTTGCAATAAACAGTTATCATATTTTTATGAAATTTATGAAATTACAGTAGTTATAATAATTTCTATTGTACTTCCTTTAATTATTTAGTATATTTATTAAATCATTTGACTTAATATGATGTAACATTAACATTAAAAGTGTTTCAAAAAAAATATTTCGCTTTTAAAAAATTGTCAGATGAGAGACAAATTAGATTTAAACATAAATATAAATGTGTAAACGGTAGCTAATTCGAGCGGCGATTTTAACAAACAAATTTAAAAATTCAGGGCGCGAATTTTTAAAATTTTTTTTTATTTTATCATATTGCTAGGAAATTGGCAAAAACTACCCTAATATGTACAATGTAAATTCGTTTCTTCGATCAACATTGATTTCGGCCCGAAAATCGTCTTCTAGCACAACACGCACGCATATACGCGTTCTCGTCTCTTGTTTATACTTACACAAGTAAGCAAATTCTATTTTTAGATTTCTTACGCTCTCAGCGTGAGCGAGCGGAAAGAGAGTAATTTTGGCCGTCACCAAAAAACCAATGTATGGTCGTTACGCATCTTGTTATTCTAGTGTCTTTGAACAAACGGTACCTACCGTGCCCTCCACCCCTCCTTCCCCGTGACGAAGCTTATTAGTGGTAGTCACTGCTAAGGTCTGTGTCTTGGGACAGTTTAGTGCTGTCAGACCGGTGGACTGTTTTGAGCCACTCTACCAATAGGTGGAGCTCTAGCACCAAAGCAACTACCTCGTGCCGGTGAGCATACGGTTACTGGTGTCGACGGAAGGAGGAACCACCATCGGAGTAATGCCGATGGAGAGCGACAGCAGCGCGTGTGCCTTCAGCGAAAGCAGTGCCTCGAGGAAATCCAGACGAGGCAGGCGTAGAAGCCATCTGGCCTCTAAGAGCTCAGCGCCTACGCAGGCGAAACTGGTTGCCTTGACATCGAATGGAGTGCCAGAACCCGTTGGTGTACTGGAGGAGGCGTTTTCATCGCTGGAGGACGCCCGGGCTGCTACGTCAAACGCTGCCATCGATGCTGACCCCCTACCCGCACGGGGTGCTACTGATCATCCCGCTGCTGATCGCACTGCTGACCCTGCTGCTGACCACGCTGCTGCCCCCAATGTTTCCACTGCCGTTAGAGTACATTAGGTAAGTGAGCTCCGTCGAGGTGGTGGTGCGATCATTCGTACTCCTTCAGTTGGAGAGCTGCAGAAGGTGGTAACATCAAAAAGATTCGCTGAAGTTGGGCTGAATGTGGCACGGAATGCGGCCGAGAAGCCGAAGGTCGTCGTCTATGACGTCGACACAGCTATCGGCCCAGAGGAATTCATGCAGGAGCTCCATGAAAATAACTTCGATAGCGAAATGACTCTGTCCCGATTCAAGAAGTCGGTGTACCTGTTGACCAAGGCGTGGTCAGTAACTGACGGCGCCACTGTAAATGTGACGCCAGAGGTAGACGACCGGCCGATGGCGAAGCTTGAAGTAGGTCGTGTGTACATCAAGTGCTTTTCATTTCGATGCCGATCACAGGTCCTCACCTACGCCTGCCACAGATGTGTGGGTTTCGACCACAAGGTCAGCGAATGCAGGCAAAAGGACAATGTTTGCCGCCAGTGCGGGCAACAAGGCCACACCGCGGCAAAGTGCCAAAACCCGGTGAACTGCCGGAACTGCCGTCACAGAGGGCAACCTACGGGGCATTATATGCTCTCGAATGTATGCCCGATATACGGAGCGTTGCTAGCGAGGGTGTAAGCTAGACATTAATGTTTAGCTTCATCCAAGCGAACTGTGCCCGAGGCCGAGCTGTGACCATCGAGCTAGGAAAGCAACTACCTCGTACCGGTGAGCATACGGTTACTGGAGTCGACGGAAGGAGGAAACACCATCGGAGTAATGCCAATGGAGAGCGACTGCAGCGCGGATGCCTTGAGCGGAAGCAGTGCCTCGAGGAAATCCAGACGAGGCAGGCGTAGAAGCCATCTGGCCTCTAAGAGCTCAGCGCCTACGCAGGCGAAACTGGTTGCCTTGACATCGAATGGAGTGCCAGAACCCGTTGGTGTACTGGAGGAGGCGTTTTCATCGCTGGAGGACGCCCGGGCGGCTACGTCAAACGCTGCCATCGATGCTGACCCCCTACCCTAACCCCCCCCCCCCCCACGCTACTGACCATCCAGCTTCTGCCCCCGCTGCTGATCGCACTGCTGCCCCCGCTGCTGCTCCCGTTATTTTCACTGCCGTTAAAATCGATGCCACCACTGCCACTGCTGTCACCGCTGCCGCACGTGCTGGGGTAGCATCGAATGGAGTGCCAGAACCCGTTGGTGTACTGGAGGAGGCGTTTTCGTCGCTGGAGGACGCCCGGGCGGCTACGTCAAACGCTGCCATCGATGCTGACCCCTACCCCCACCCACCACGCTGCTGATCGCACTGCTGCCCCTGCTGCTGACCACGCTGCTGCCCCCGTTGTTTCCACTGCCGTTAAAATCGTTGCCACCACTGCCACTGCTGTCACCGCTGCCGCCCGTGCTGGGGAAGCAGCCATGATGGCAGAGCAGTCGGCCACCCAGCGCATGGTGCGAAGCAGTTTCCGCAGCCTAGGAGACGTGGACACAGAAGAGCTGGTAATGGCGTTAATGCTCCGGTGTGGAGAACTGGAGACGCGGCTCGCTATGCCTTCACCGTCGTCCAATCCGTTGAAGACTACTGCCGCCTATGCTCCCCAGATGCCTCAGGTTGCACCCATCGCTGCCCCGCGGACCACCAAGGTTCGCGATACGTGATCAGCGGTGGTGAAGTGCGACGACCCTGCGCTATCGCAGGGTCCAGGATTTGGGAAACAAGCTACTGTTCTATTAACTAGCGCAACTTCCTGCCCATTTCCCTAGTAAGCTTTGTAAGTTCTTTATTGTGTATTATTTTGTACAACTTAATAACACAGAAATTCATTTAACAATTATTTATAGAATATGTTTATTCTATTTGATATAATAAATAACTCAAATATACGTATAATGTGAATATATTTTCAATTTTATACAGCATAGCGAACTTTTCATCATACTAGACTACCTTTCAAGGGTAGTCCATTTTCATATCAAGCATTACCGAACAAAAATGACAAACACCTTTATTACGCACCGATTTTTCGGAACGGCCTTATCTGCGCTTCTCAAAGGGAATACATAAGAAGTCATCAAATGCACGCATTAATTGAAGGGCTTTTCTCTGCGCTTCTCAAAGTGCATACGTTTGAAGATGCCATCCAACGCACTGATTAACCAAATCGTTAGTGCTGGGTAACTATCGATATTCTATATTTTCGATGTTTTGAGAGCAAATATTCGATACTATCGATAGTATCGTTTTTTGTACGTAACTTTAAAATAATAAAAATATTAGCAATTTTAAATGTTTTTCTCATATTATATATATTTAAATAACATCATTATGCTAAAATAAAGAAAATGTTATTTGGCTTGTCTTAATGGTAAGTGAAAATAGGTATAGTTACCTTCCAATATTCTATAGGATCTGTATTTTCCTCTGAGTGCTTCAGATTAAAATACATTAAAACATTTTGCAATGTCCTACGAGATGGAAGCTTATATCGCGCATCAAATGCTTTCAGTATATCGCGAAATCCAGTGTCCTCAACTACTGAAAACGGGCGCATATCAGTGGCTATGTACTTCATGACAACTGCGTCGAGTTCGAGTTCGGCTTTCCGACGAGAACTCGAGTCGCGTAGCCTGTAGTCACAAATGCATCAATCTTTGGTAAAGTCACAGGCACACCTTCAACGTTTAAAAATGGATGAACACGTTTTAGATAAAAACGTATTAGTAAATATATTACTAATTGTAAGAAGAAATAACATAATTACCCTTTCTTTCAAGATTCACTAAGAACTCCATGATTAGAGTCCATGATTAGAGCCACCACCAACATCCAATTTCAGTAAATTTAGATTCTAAATGGATTTTATTAGAAAATATTTAATAATTAATTTTTAGCATATTTCTTACGTCGTGCTCGTTACTGTTGTCAGTGATGTTAAAAATTTTCACAGCACCATCGATAGTGGCTCAGAAAAGTAAATATTCGATACCTCGATAGTACAATCGATATTATCCCGGCACTACGAAGCCCCCTTCTCTGCGATTCTCAAAGGGGATACGTAAGTGGCGGCCATAAAACGCATCGCATTATTGGAGGGCCGTTCTCTGCGCTTCTCAAACGGCCTTTGGAGTCACATTGCTATACTGTCTGATAGTTAAGCAGCCATAAAGGCGCTCAGCAAAGCTATGATAACATCTAAGCTAGTAAATGAAGGACAGCCCTAGGCAAACTAGGTGGGTCCCGGGACACAACAACATCCCGGGAAATGAGCTAGCGGACAACCTAGCCAGAAAAGGGCAGAGAACCCTCTAATTGGGCTTCATTTCAATTATTTCTTCACACAAGCTGGCACTCCAGTCTTAGATTGAACTGAATTGCAATTTATATGTCATAAAGTGTAAACAGTCGCGATCGAACACTCAACGAGTGCAGACGTGCCTACGGACCGACGGCAAGTTATTTTCATGCTCAAAGTCCCGCTACTCTAAAACCGCTACGTAGTGTCGCGAGATTTCTTCGCGCACCGTGATTGGCTCAGCCGGAGAACCTTAAGGTATCGCTACCACTACCAACGCACTCGTGCGTGCGTGTTATCGGTATCAACAGTTACATTCGGCAGCCACGTGAGCCAGCTGAGGCTGGTACACCAACAAACCAAACACCCTAGAATAACAAGATACGTAACGCCATACGATTTTTTGGCACACGATTTTTTGGCCGTGGCTCTAGAGGTGGCTCCAGGCTCTCTCGAAGTTAGAGAGCGAGAGAGCGAAGAGCGCTACAACGAACAGCTCTTTTCAACGCACAAAGTGATAGCAGACAACTGTATGTGTGCACACGTATGCTCATGCATTGTAAATTTGACAAAATATGCCCTTCACCTCAGAAGTTCTTAGACGCACCATGCGAAAAATTCTTGTTTTGCATTGCCTTAACGTTATTATTATTTGAAAATAGATTAGAAATAGCCAAATCTATGTACATATTATCACAAAAATAAATTTCAAAAATGACTTTATATAAGAATATTTGTCATTAGAGTATTCATCTTGCGGCGTGTGAAAAATTAATAAGGCTATGATTGTTGAGTGCTTGTGTCCGCACTTCGTGCCTCAAGATATGAACAAAGCAAAGACACTAGAATAATTCTAGTGTCTTTGATATTACTTTTGCAATAAACAGTTATCATATTTTTATGAAATTTATGAAATTACAGTAGTTATAATAATTTCTATTGTACTTCCTTTAATTATTTAGTATATTTATTAAATCATTTGACTTAATATGATGTAACATTAACATTAAAAGTGTTTCAAAAAAAATATTTCGCTTTTAAAAAATTGTCAGATGAGAGACAAATTAGATTTAAACATAAATATAAATGTGTAAACGGTAGCTAATTCGAGCGGCGATTTTAACAAACAAATTTAAAAATTCAGGGCGCGAATTTTTAAAATTGTTTTTTATTTTATCATATTGCTAGGAAATTGGCAAAAACTACCCTAATATGTACAATGTAAATTCGTTTCTTCGATCAACATTGATTTCGGCCCGAAAATCGTCTTCTAGCACAACACGCACGCATATACGCGTTCTCGTCTCTTGTTTATACTTACACAAGTAAGCAAATTCTATTTTTAGATTTCTTACGCTCTCAGCGTGAGCGAGCGGAAAGAGAGTAATTTTGGCCGTCACCAAAAAACCAATGTATGGTCGTTACGCATCTTGTTATTCTAGTGTCTTTGAACAAACGGTACCTACCGTGCCCTCCACCCCTCCTTCCCCGTGACGAAGCTTATTAGTGGTAGTCACTGCTAAGGTCTGTGTCTTGGGACAGTTTAGTGCTGTCAGACCGGTGGACTGTTTTGAGCCACTCTACCAATAGGTGGAGCTCTAGCACCAAAGCAACTACCTCGTGCCGGTGAGCATACGGTTACTGGTGTCGACGGAAGGAGGAACCACCATCGGAGTAATGCCGATGGAGAGCGACAGCAGCGCGTGTGCCTTCAGCGAAAGCAGTGCCTCGAGGAAATCCAGACGAGGCAGGCGTAGAAGCCATCTGGCCTCTAAGAGCTCAGCGCCTACGCAGGCGAAACTGGTTGCCTTGACATCGAATGGAGTGCCAGAACCCGTTGGTGTACTGGAGGAGGCGTTTTCATCGCTGGAGGACGCCCGGGCTGCTACGTCAAACGCTGCCATCGATGCTGACCCCCTACCCGCACGGGGTGCTACTGATCATCCCGCTGCTGATCGCACTGCTGACCCTGCTGCTGACCACGCTGCTGCCCCCAATGTTTCCACTGCCGTTAGAGTACATTAGGTAAGTGAGCTCCGTCGAGGTGGTGGTGCGATCATTCGTACTCCTTCAGTTGGAGAGCTGCAGAAGGTGGTAACATCAAAAAGATTCGCTGAAGTTGGGCTGAATGTGGCACGGAATGCGGCCGAGAAGCCGAAGGTCGTCGTCTATGACGTCGACACAGCTATCGGCCCAGAGGAATTCATGCAGGAGCTCCATGAAAATAACTTCGATAGCGAAATGACTCTGTCCCGATTCAAGAAGTCGGTGTACCTGTTGACCAAGGCGTGGTCAGTAACTGACGGCGCCACTGTAAATGTGACGCCAGAGGTAGACGACCGGCCGATGGCGAAGCTTGAAGTAGGTCGTGTGTACATCAAGTGCTTTTCATTTCGATGCCGATCACAGGTCCTCACCTACGCCTGCCACAGATGTGTGGGTTTCGACCACAAGGTCAGCGAATGCAGGCAAAAGGACAATGTTTGCCGCCAGTGCGGGCAACAAGGCCACACCGCGGCAAAGTGCCAAAACCCGGTGAACTGCCGGAACTGCCGTCACAGAGGGCAACCTACGGGGCATTATATGCTCTCGAATGTATGCCCGATATACGGAGCGTTGCTAGCGAGGGTGTAAGCTAGACATTAATGTTTAGCTTCATCCAAGCGAACTGTGCCCGAGGCCGAGCTGTGACCATCGAGCTAGGAAAGCAACTACCTCGTACCGGTGAGCATACGGTTACTGGAGTCGACGGAAGGAGGAAACACCATCGGAGTAATGCCAATGGAGAGCGACTGCAGCGCGGATGCCTTGAGCGGAAGCAGTGCCTCGAGGAAATCCAGACGAGGCAGGCGTAGAAGCCATCTGGCCTCTAAGAGCTCAGCGCCTACGCAGGCGAAACTGGTTGCCTTGACATCGAATGGAGTGCCAGAACCCGTTGGTGTACTGGAGGAGGCGTTTTCATCGCTGGAGGACGCCCGGGCGGCTACGTCAAACGCTGCCATCGATGCTGACCCCCTACCCTCACCCCCCCCCCCTTGCTACTGACCATCCAGCTGCTGCCCCCGCTGCTGATCGCACTGCTGCCCCCGCTGCTGCTCCCGTTATTTTCACTGCCGTTAAAATCGATGCCACCACTGCCACTGCTGTCACCGCTGCCGCACGTGCTGGGGTAGCATCGAATGGAGTGCCAGAACCCGTTGGTGTACTGGAGGAGGCGTTTTCGTCGCTGGAGGACGCCCGGGCGGCTACGTCAAACGCTGCCATCGATGCTGACCCCCTACCCCCACCCACCACGCTGCTGATCGCACTGCTGCCCCTGCTGCTGACCACGCTGCTGCCCCCGTTGTTTCCACTGCCGTTAAAATCGTTGCCACCACTGCCACTGCTGTCACCGCTGCCGCCCGTGCTGGGGAAGCAGCCATGATGGCAGAGCAGTCGGCCACCCAGCGCATGGTGCGAAGCAGTTTCCGCAGCCTAGGAGACGTGGACACATAAGAGCTGGTAATGGCGTTAATGCTCCGGTGTGGAGAAGTGGAGACGCGGCTCGCTATGCCTTCACCGTCGTCCAATCCGTTGAAGACTACTGCCGCCTATGCTCCCCAGATGCCTCAGGTTGCACCCATCGCTGCCCCGCGGACCACCAAGGTTCGCGATACGTGATCAGCGGTGGTGAAGTGCGACGACCCTGCGCTATCGCGGAAAGCTATAGCTGAAAAGGTGCGAACGATGGTTTCACCCTCCCTCGGAGTTAGAGTACATGAGGTACGTCGTGTACATCAAGTGGTTTTCATTTCGATGCCGATCACAGGTCCGCACCTTCGCCTGCCACAGATGCGTGGGTTTCGACCACAAGGTCAGCGAATGCAGGCAAAAGGACAATGTTTGCCGCCAGTGCGGGCAACAAGGCCACACAGCGGCAAAGTGCCAAAAACCGGTGGACTGCCGGAACTGCCGTCACAGAGGGCAACCTACGGGGCATTATATGCTCTCGAATGTATGCCCGATATACGGAGCGTTGCTAGCGAGGGTGCAAGCTAGACATTAATGTTTAGCTTCATCCAAGAGAACTGTGCCCGAGGCCGAGCTGTGACCATCGAGGTCGGAGTCCGACTCAGGAGATCGGAGCTAATGTTTGCGCTGGTACAGGAGCCGCATCTCCGCGGGGATGCAATGGATGTGCTGCCTGAAGGAATGAGGGTTTTCACCGACTGGCGAGGGAAGGCAGCCATCCTAGTGGATCATCAGGAAGCCATCTGTATACCAGTGGAAACCCTCATCACAGATTATGCCTTATGTCTGGTCGTTAAAGGGAGTTTTGGCTCAATCATCTTTGCGCCGCATACTGCCATACTGTTCGACGCACCTCTGGAACCGTACCTCCGGTACACAGATGCGGTCCTTCTGCAGGCCAGCAGAACCCCCGCAATCCTGGGCCTCGACGCAAATGCAGTGTCCCTCATGTGGCTTAGCAAACTCTTTCGTCATGCCAAGGGGCAAGCTAACTACAGACAGGGTGAGCTGCTGTCAGAGTGGATGCTGGAGGCAAAAGTCTAGGCCCATAATCTTTGTTGGGTTATTTGGATAATAGAACACCCTTGCAATGTTGAAGAGAGTAAGTAATAAACATGTGTTTTACGACGTTTAGTCGGAGTGAAAAGTTGACAAGCTGCCGCTCTTTTGTAGTATGCACACATATCGGCTTATTACTGTACCTATATATATATTTATAACATACAAGCACATTGTAGCACTCCGTTACAATGTGTACATATACAGTAAAGCCCAAGTGTATGCGTAATACAAAGCACCCACGTGCCTATATATATAAGATAACATAGATAAGCATGAGTTCTTCGAGTCCCTCGGACCTCGCTTCATTGCAGCCGGAGACTTCAATGCAAAGCACTCCTGGTGGGGGTCCCGCACAAACAACCCCAAAGGCAAAACGCTCCACAAGTACCTGATCCGCAAAAACTTGGACTGCCACTCTACTGGAGAGCCCACACACTGGCCCTCGGACCCTTCTAAGCCGCCGGATCTGCTGGACATCGCGATCTGCAAAGGCGTGCCAAACTCGTCTGCACTACATACGACAGGCTCGTATCGGACCACAGCGCCGTCAACCTGCTCCTCAACATCCCCGTCCTCAGGAAGACGCCGCTCCGTAGACTCACGGGGAATCGCACCAATGCCCCCAAGTTCACGTTCTGGATGCTCTCCTCCCTAAACCCAGACCCAGACCTCTCCACTCCAGGCAACATAGACGCGGCCATCGAAAAACTGAACATGGAGATGCACAACGCCGCTGAGTTTGCGAACCCTTTTGTAGTATGCACACATATCGGCTTATTACTGTACCTATATATATATTTATAACATACAAGCACATTGTAGCACTCCGTTACAATGTGTACATATACAGTAAAGCCCAAGTGTATGCGTAATACAAAGTACACACGTGCCTATATACCATAGATAAGCATCGCTACGCTGCAGGCTACGCCGGCAGCGCTGCTCCCCGACCTATGCTAAGGAATCTTTGTATGCAGATCATGCAATCAATTACGAGTTGATCTCGAACGGAGCGGGACCTTCCCTGCTCCCTACAAATTGAAATAATAAAGAATATAATTATAAGAGGAAAAAACCAATTGCATTAAAAAAATAAAAACGACTACAACTACATGGTGACAACTTCACTTTATTCTGGTATATGCAAATTCAAACTGAAACTTAAAATGATTCTTAGAGCTAACAAAGACTCGCAGCGGCCACGTGTTTGCCGGCTGCGCACGGGTTTCCGGCACAATGCGCATGAATGCGAGATTTCTTCGCGCACCGTGATTGGCTCAACCGGCGAACCTTACGGTATCGCTACCACTACCAACGCACTCGTGCGTGCGTGTTATCGGTATCAACAGTTACATTCGGCTAAAGTTACTGCGAACAACTCAGCAGCAGCCACGTGCTGAGGCTGGTACACCAACAAACGGTACCTACCGTGCCCTCCACCCCTCCTTCCCTACTCCGAGACAACATGGACTGGCAAGCCCCCTGCGATCCACCAAGCTGACCAAAGTGCCTAGAAAGAAGACGCTCAAGGAGAAGGCACCAGCGCAGCTCTGCGCAAGAAGCTGGAAAATAACTCCTTCGCCCTTCTGTCCAGCACTGAGGACGAAGACGATGACGACAACAACACCGACAACGAGCAGCAAGCCCCTGTTGAGGAATCTGCTCCAAAAACCTTGAAAAAACCCAACCCGACCCCGAAGACCCTCAAGCCACCCCCGATCTACATCCCAGACGTGACCAACATCTCAGCCCTTGTCAGGATGATTACGACTCTCGTCGGTGCCCACAAGGAATTCTCGTACAAAACAGAGAAACAACAATGTACGAGTAATGATGCCTGACAAGGAATCCTACTCAGCCCTTCGTCAGCAGCTTGTGGCCCAGAACAAAAGGCACCGCACATTTCAACCTAAGGACGAGAGAGCGTACAGAGTAGTCATCAAAGGACTGCATCACACAACCGACCAAACGGAGATTAGAGAGGAACTCTTGAAACATGGCCATACTGTCAGGGACCTGCACAACCCAATCGGCAGAAAATCAAAGGAACCCCTGGGGATCTTCTTTGTAAACCTGGAACCTGCGAGCAACAATACAGATATCTACAAACTCAAGAGAATCTGCAGGTCGGTCGTCACCGTTGAGCCGCCTCTGAAATTCAACGATGTTCCGCAGTGCTTCAGATGTCAAGGGTTCGGACACACCCAGCGCTACTGCTTTTTAGAGTTTCGCTGCGTCAAGTGTGGTGGCCTCCACGACTCCAGGGCGTGTGAAAAAAGGGAAGACGAGAAAGCATGCTGCCTACACTGTCAAGCCGACCATCTAGCGTCGTTCAAAGGGTGCCCCGCGTATAAGAAGGCAAAGGCTCAACAAGCTCCTAAACCCAAAGCAAGGAGCATGGAAAGCAACAACAAGCCCTCCTTTGAGCTCCCAAATATTACAAACGGTATGAGCTATAGAGACGCGCTAAGTGGCACACGTAAGTCCCAAGCAAGCACTCCCCCACCGACACCCCCAACCCCACCTGAAGCCCCACAACCTAACCACATAGAGGCTATGTTCACTCGATTTGAGAGCCTGGTCGAAAGAATGATGGAGAAGATTTTTGCTCAGATGACGCAGCTTGTTGCTTCCATCCTCAACAGCAAGTCATGCAAATAAGTCTCAACATAGTCTTCTGGAACGCGAACGGCTTGCAGAGAAGCAAAGCCTAAGTTGAGCACACCATCAAAACCGACAACATCGATATTTATTGGTCTCAGAATCCCATTTTTGCCCCAGATCCCACTTCATCATCTCCGGATACGACCTCATCACAGCCAACCACCCATCAGGTAGAGCTCGAGGAGGAGCGGCCATGCTCATCAAAAGCGGCATACAGTTCACTGAACTGCCTGCGATACAGGAGGATTGGGCACAGTGTGCAGTGGCCAGAGTCAATAGCCTACAGGGAGATATTACGGTTGGAGCGGTTTACTTCCCCCCCAGGCACGCGATTACAGAGACTCACCTGCATGAGTTCTTCGAATCCCTCGGACCTCGCTTCATTGCAGCCGGAGACTTCAATGCAAAGCACTCCTGGTGGGGGTCCCGCACAAACAACCCCAAAGGCAAAACGCTCCACAAGTACCTGATCCGCAAAAACTTGGACTGCCACTCTACTGGAGAGCCCACACACTGGCCCTCGGACCCTTCTAAGCCGCCGGATCTGCTGGACATCGCGATCTGCAAAGGCATAGGTCGTGCCAAACTCGTCTGCACTACATACGACAGGCTCGTATCGGACCACAGCGCCGTCAACCTGCTCCTCAACATCCCCGTCCTCAGGAAGACGCCGCTCCGTAGACTCACGGGGAATCGCACCAATGCCCCCAAGTTCACGTTCTGGATGCTCTCCTCCCTAAACCCAGACCCAGACCTCTCCACTCCAGGCAACATAGACGCGGCCATCGAAAAACTGAACATGGAGATGCACAACGCCGCTGAGTTTGCGAACCCTCCTCCTCCTACGACCCCGAGAACTCCCGCAAGAGACCTGCATTTGTGGTCCCCAGAAATCGCCGCCCTCGTGACCGAGAAAAGACGCCTCAGACGAGTATGGTTCCTCTCGCGTAACCCCAGGGACAAGACAGCGCTCAATCGCGCCTCCAAGGAACTTAAGGACAAACTAACCACCCTACGCCAAGACTCGTTTCAACGATTCCTTGAAGACCTGGAACCTGGAGACCCGCAGCACAACCTGTGGAACGTCACGCGGCACATGAAAAGACCCGCCAAGAAAATGGTACCAGTGCGTAAAGCAGACGGCTCCTGGTGTCGGTCTGAGGCAGAAAGAGCCGAAGCTTTTGCTGACCACCTTCACTCCGTTTGACCGATGCACAGCTGCAGAGCAAGCTGACACCATCAGAGCTGTTGAAAGCCCATGTGCTCCAGGACCTGCAATTCAGCCCGTCGCAACAGAGGAGATCGCGCAGAATATTTCCTCGCTCAGAAACGGCAAGTCTCCCGGCCCTGATCGCATCGACGCTACTGCATTAAAAATGTTGCCCACATTCTGCTCACAGCTGCTCGCCAACATTTTTAACAGCTGCTTCAGGCTAGGGTATTTCCCGAAACAATGGAAACGCGCCGAAGTGATCACCATCCCCAAGCCCGGCAAACCTGAAGCCAATCTTGCCTCCTATCGTCCGATAAGTCTGCTGGCAATCCTCTCCAAAATACTCGAAAGAGTATTTCTGCGCAGAGTGTTGCCAGTACTAGATGAGGCTGGTTTGATCCCCGATCACCAGTTTGGCTTCAGGCGCTCCCACGGAACACCAGAGCAATCCCACCGGCTTACTGCTGCAATACTGCTGCAATACTGCTGCGCCGTCATGCTGGATGTTAAGCAGGCCTTCGACAAAGTCTGGCACCTTGGACTCCACTATAAAATCAAGACGCACCTTCCCGGATCCCACTTCGCCTTCCTCAAATCATTCACTGAGGGTAGAGAGTTCCAAGTTCGCTGCGGAACAGCGACCAGCACGCCTAGGCCGACAAGAGCCGGAGTACCCCAAGGCAGCGTTCTTGGACCAATACTGTACACACTCTACACAGCAGACCTTCCTTTCACACCCTCCCGGAGCCTAACAGTGGCCACATATGCCGATGACACCGGCTTCCTAGCCTCCGCCTCAGACCCCCAAGAAGCATCAGCCATCATTCAAAGCCAGCTGGATGCCCTCGACCCATGGTTGAAACGATGGAACATTGCCGTGAACGCAGACAAATCCTCCCAAACCACTTTCTCCCTGTGCAGAGGAGACTGCCCCCCAGTCACGCTCAACGGGGAAACTATTCCAACCTCAAGCTCCCCGAAATACCTTGGATTAACTCTAGACCGGAAGCTCACTTGGCGCCCCCACCCAATCACCAAACGACACCAGGCTGACCTGCGCCTCAAGCAACTCCACTGGCTCATCGGGAAAAGGTCCAAACTTAGGGAAAACCTAAAACTCCTCCTGTACAAGGCCATCCTGAAGCCAATTTGGACTTATGAGACTCAGCTGTAGGGCACTGCCAGCGTCTCAAACCGCAACCGCATACAGCGCTTCCAGAACAAGTGCCTGAGGCTAATCGCTGACGCTCACCCATACCATGAAAACTCCGTTATCCACAAGGAGCTTGGAATGCCATGGGTAGCAGAGGAGATCTCCCGCTTCAGCGAGAGATACGCTAAAAGACTGGACAACCACCCTAACCATCTGGCTATTAACCTCCTGGATAACAGTGAAACCATCAGACGCCTCCAGAGGAAACACCCGCTTGATCTCCCCCACCTATAACCCACAACAATGAACCCCCGACCAACCTACAACTTTGTAATCCCTTAAGTTTCTGAATTCTTCAATACTTTTAACCATTACTCTTACATGTCCATTACGTTGAGTCTTATTATAGTAAAGTTCTTTTTTAATTTTAGAATTAAGATAGGCTAGCATTTCACTTATATCATTGACGTCAGACAGAATGATAGGTGGGGGCTTAGCAGAATTAGTTGCGCTGTCTTCAATTACCATTTCGAGATCTTCGTTTTTGTTATATTTGTTTCCTGTTTTGTCGGGCAATCCGTCGCTTAAGAGAGCGAATTTATTTGCGCTGGTGCTTGATGAATTTTTCAGGGAATTCTTTTTTCTTTGAACTTCGGGAGAGGCTTTGCTTCGTCTCTTTTTTGGCTTTGATTTTACTCTCTGCCATTTCAAAGCAGTTAAGCCTTCGACGCTCATGATGACAGCAAAGAGAGTCAACAGTTACTCGATGCTTATCAGCAAACACAAACTTATTGTTGTATTTTATGATTGTAACACAAGAAATATCTGGTTTTAAGCAAAACAAACGATCATGATAGGAATTGTTTATTGTTTATTAAATAAAAATCCATGACATAGTTGTCTCTGGGATTAAGGGTTTCAGGGGTTATTTCAAGGGTTAATTTTGTGTTTCTATGTTCAGTTTTAGCGATGTTACAGATCACATTCGTTTATGATGTTTTGGATGAGTTTTTGATAATCAGGGTAATAATAAAGTTCTTTGAACTGAAGTGTGAATTTTTCTATACCAGGGTGTAATATTTCTTTATGTGTTTTGAGAATGATTTCCGTATGTTTCAATGTCTATTAGTTTACTACTGGTTTTCATAGTTTTAATGAAACTGTTGGGACTTATGATTTGAATATACGCATTTAAAAATATTTGAAAGTCGATCTCATCAGGGAAGTAAATAATACTTTTTATAGTGCGGAAGTATTCTTTAATTAAATATTTATGGAAATATTTTATTATTTGTACGTCGTCAAAATTGTCTTTTATGAATTCGAATTGTCTGTTATAATTATTAAGAGGTCTTTCTGTTATTGAAATGTGATTTTGGTTGTAGCTGATGTTGGAAGGGAAGCTGGGTCATCTTCTCCTAGGAAGTTTTCCTGAATTTGAACTCTAGCTACATGATTTTCTTTACCGGGTAGACATTGAATATTATAATCGTATTCGTTAAGTTTTATCTTCCATCTCTGTAATTAGGGACAAGTGAGTATATACGCGTTTATAAAATTCTGATGACGTACTGAGTCGTCAAGCATTTCGAGATAGCCGTCCAATTTAAGGGGGTTTGATATATGATTCTAAAACCGAATCAGCATTTCCCACGATCTTGTTCCTGATGACGTTAAGAATCCCATAGTACCTAGGTTAGCCGGCTGTTGTTGAATAAATTTGCAAGATTCTTTCTACACTTTTTTTCCAAAAACTGAATTCTCCTGCTTGTCCTGAAAATTCCCTAAGGCACTTTACTACATCTGGAATTCTGTCCAGTTCGTTCATGTTGTTCCCCTCGATGTTAACTGGTTGGCCCACTAATTGAGGGGGATCCCTCAAGGGTTTAACCTATCTTCTATCGTTCTCTGTACCATTACTCGTAGTTCTTCCTGCAGTCCAGCCATATTGATGGGAAGGACTTGATGCTGCTGCTTGTTTGCAGGTGTGTTCAAAATGGGGGGTCTTACAAGATTATTTGGATTAGCCATTTTTTCTTTTTTAAATTTTAGTTCGGCAGTAGCAAAAATAAGTGAGCGGAATTGGCAAAAATTAAGAAATAATGATATTATAGGTTTCGATTGCTTCGCAATATGATAATGATTTTTAAAAGTTCTTTTTCTTTTTTTTTAAATTTATATTTTTTGTATCTTCTGTTAATTGTTTTAATTAATGAAAAACAAATTAGGTTTATTAAGATTTAAGAAAGTTTTTTTTTTTCTAAAAATGGTTGATTTTAATTATTTAAAATTGACTTTTTTCGTAATTTTTATTTTAAGGTTTATTCCTTTTGTATTGCTTAACTTGATTATCTATTTCTTTTGATTTCACCCAATACCAATTACATTATAAAATACATCCTGGACTGGCTAGTAGGTAGTCTTCCTTTTCGTTGATCTTCTGGGGTACCTCTTCCAGCACGACCGAACCAGTTGTCTGCGACCAACGTCTGCAGGCCGATGTAAGTGAGTTCGCAGGCTTCTTGGACTTGATTGCTTCGCTGGAACAGCCAATTGGGTGTGTTTATCAGCGGCGGTTCGTTTTAATCCTTGGCAGCCAAATGGGTGCACTTATGGGATTTTTTCCGGTTTCCCAGTTCACTACGGATATGATAAAAAGCTTTCTTCGAGCGTGATCACAATAGCCAGGGAAACCAATTGGGTGCACTTACAGGTTGCGCGTACTTCGCGTTGCTTAACTTGATTTTATTACCGCGCACAAGCCCTTTTTAACGTTGGGCGCCAGTTAACTCCAAAGGAGTTTCAATTAAATAAAAAAATTTTTTTTTATTTGTGTTAGGACCATAAGGTCTTTATTAATTGATTGCAAAAACAGAACTGATTTTAGTTTGACAAATTTGTCCCTACCTAACTTCCCCTACCCACCTATGCTGCCGGCGTCGGTGCTGCGCTGCTTTGATTTTTGCTGCACTCACTGGCTCGCTGATTCTCACGGAAATTGGGCAGACGCTACGTCTGCACTTTTATGTTATGCAGGTGCAACGTATGTTTCGCAACCGGACACTCGTGCGACCCAAAGTACCTTTGTTGACGAGTGTTGAGCAAGCGGAGACGCGTGCAGCTCCAAATGTTCTTATCAAAACATTAGTTAACTTATATAAGAATAAAAGTCTATTGCGAGCTGTAATAAGAATGCAAAAAAAGGAGGCTATCTACAGATTTTGGGCATAATCTATTTCGTTTTCTAGTTATTATATTACCTAATAGGGAAAACGCTCTCTCAGCTGCTGCGCTACTGGCTGGTATTGATAATAGTTTTAAAGCTAACTTTGACAAATGAGGGTAACAGTTTACATTATTTTTCCACCACTCAATTGCCTCAAAATTTCGGGAGAATGGAACTCTTTGTCTACAATATCGTTCAGTTTCATCTAATGAAGTTCCAATACAGTTGGAATTAGACGCAGTTAATAGCTTTGGGAAGAAGAATTCGGTTTTGAAAATGTTGTTGTCCAAATAAGTTTAGACTTTCTGGAGTTTCTGAGCTTAATGTGTTTTGCATTGGGACACCTGAACTTCTGGGTGATATGGTATTTAAAATTTGAGTTTCAGAAATGCAAAACACCTTAATTTCAAAAATATCTTCTTCCTGCAAATGTGCAGCGGGTGGATATAATATTCTAAATAATATTAAAATTTTTTAAATGGAAGGCAATACAAAGCATATAGATGGTGAGCTAAATGTTTGCAACTCCTTAAATATCCTCTCAAAATCTTCCAGAAGATCTACCATAACTTTTAATAGTGATTTATTTAAGTCTATATGGATTTCAGTGTCACTTAATATTTTATCCACACTACCCCAGTTATCCAGAATGGACTTAATCATTTTGTAGTTGGAGTTCTATCTAGTCGGACATGCGCTTTTCAAAGTCGTTTTTTAAAGTATACTGCAAATTTGACTTTTTAAAATACTTTACTATTTTTTTGCATGCTTTAACAATTTTTTTTGATTTTATTGGCCTCGTGAAAAGATTTTTCTAAAACATTTGACATCAGGTGACTGCTACAATTTAAACGGGGTTTTCCCTCTAAAGCCTTTTTTACAATTGCTCCCCTGTCAGTCACAAACATTATCAATGTTCTCAACATTAAATTCCGAAAATAAGCACTTAATTTTCATTAAAATGTCTCGGCAGTCGATTTTTGAAAATTCATGGATTTGAGTCCCAAATTAATGTCACAAAGTTTAAAGTCCTTTTCGTAATGGAAAGTGATGCCCAAAAAGTTTCTTTGGACATACTCGTCAGTCCACACGTCTACTGTCGCACTTGCTCCTCCGCTATCCACAGCTTTTTTTATCTCGGACAAGGTTAGACTCCTCTTCTCTTCTGTATCCGATTGGGCCTTCTGACTTAATGTTGTTGGATCAGGTAGTAAGTTATCGAAGTCTACCTGTTCCCCATAGACTGCGCCGATTTTAATGAAAAACAAATTTTTAAATCCGGCTCCGGTTACTGCAGAAAACGGCCGACAATCTTGGACAACCCATTGGGTGCATTTTTCAATAGCTTCTTTCTTGTCGCTTTCGGAAACAATTTTTAATTCCGTTGGTCTTAATATTGGACAACATTTATGGCGGGATAAATTGGAGGTGTTATTGTGTAAAAATTTTAGCACTTTCTGGCTGGTTGACTGCAGAACAGCCATCCGTCCAGAACAGTTTCATCTTCCTTTAAAATGTAACATAAAATGTTCCAAAAACCACTTTTTCACTTATGTTTATTGGCAACTGAGTAAGTTCCATTGTTAATTTCATTTTTAACGAAATCAGTCGTTTCTGCCATTATTGTGACCCCTTTCTTTGGCTTCGAAACCATACTGAATCCTAACATGCTAGTAAGTGTATAGCAAAAAACAAAAAAGGCGCAATTACCAGCCGAGACACTCGACAAAAGACACAAGAACTCAACAATCATTGCCTTATTAATTTTTCACACGTCGCTAGCTGAATACTCTAAAAACAAATATTCTTATATAAAGTCATTTTTGATATTTATTATATGACATTATGTACACAGATTCGACTATTACTATTTCTAAGCTATATTTAAATAATAATAACGTTAAGGCAATGCAAAACAAGAATTTTTTACGTGGTGCCAATTGATCAACAATTATAGAGATTTAAAGTCTAAGAACTTCTGAGATGAAGGGCATATTTTGTTAAATGTACAATGCAGGAGCTCTTCTCGCGCAGCTAACAAAAATTCGTGAATGTCTGAAGCGACCTCTGGAGCCACGCCGAAAGAATAGTGTGCAAATAAAACGAATGCAGTTACGCATCTTGTCTTTGGCTCGACTATTATTGTAGGGGTATTATATATCCTCTTAATTAACTAAAACACACAAAGGCAGGAGTTGGACTCTTTGATTTATTTGTTACTTTCCGTGTTCAGCTTTAGCATTCGACTGACTCCCTCTCCGTTTGCGATCTGCCTCTATGCTTGTTGCTACAGGGCCGATGTTGCGAAACAGAGAGAATGCCACCCGAAAGCGAACAAGTACTTAATGTTTATATACTATGTTGCTATTATGAACTGAACTTATGTATGTGTACCTCTAGCCTACTACAATTCGACCATCCTGACATTTAAGATCACCTGATCTTGTCGAAATTTCCAACTTATAACTATTACATTGTTCTTAGCCGCTATTTGTTACATTTTTTTACTTTTCTTATCTTTACTTATACAAATTTACTTTCTACTCCCTATCCAATGTTTAATATTTTGACTACTCCAGACAACTTGATATGGATTTCGCGCCAATTGAAAACCTTCAACATCTTTAATTAAAAACCTATCATTTTTCAATACCTTCTCTATTTCATATGGACCCTTATGTTTAAGTATTAGCTTTCTAGCAACTCCTCCTGTACTATCGAATTCAGCGATTCCGATCCTTTTCTTCTAATTTCTTTCAAGTCTCTAATTTCACTAACATTATCTAACTCTTCTAATTTTTGTCTTAATTCATCAACAACTTTTCCCTTTTGTTCAATTCCAAACAACATCTTGCTGGGAGATTGCGCTACACTTCTTTGTTTGGTATTATTCAGAGAAAATTCTACGTCTTCAATAACTGCATCCCAATGCAATCCCTTTTCAATGTCTGTTAATTTAGCTATCATAGGCCCTACTATTCTATTGACTCTTTCCACCTGTCCATTGGCCTGGGGTGAACCTGTCGCTATCTTTATGTGTTTAATATTATACTCTCCCATAAATTTTGCAAAATCTTCGGATGTAAAGCAGGTCCCCCTATCTGATACTATAAATTTCGGCCTGCTATATGATCTAAAATAATCCTTTAACGCTAGAATCACTTCCTTTGTGTTCGTTGTTTTTGTTGCGTATAACCTAACATATTTAGTGAATCCATCTATTATTACAAACAGATGTTTCTTTATTCTACCGTTATCTACTGGTCCGTAATGATCGATGTGTATTATCTCAAACGGCATATTTCCCTTTGGGATGCTATGCAGCATTCCTTCTTCTTTTCCCGACTTCGGTGAAAATGCCACACATCTCAAACAATTTCCTATATGCCTAACAACTTTTTCTTTCATATTCGAAAACCAATAAATCTTACCAATAGCATCTATAACCTTATCTCTTCCTAAGTGACCTAATTCATTGTGATATTTATATAAAATTTTGACTACCATTTCTTCTGGTACACAAAACAACAATCTTCCACCGTTTGCCTTCCTATAAAGTACACCATTTCTCATTTCCCAAATTTTATCTTAAAACCATTAATAAATCTTCTAAAATATGAACACAATCCTAAAAAGCTTCTGACACCATGCTCCTTATCTGGTACTGGAAAATCTCTAATTGCTTCTATTCCCTTGTCATTGGCCTGTATTCCCTTACTTGTTATTAAAAATCCTAAATATTGTACACTCGATTGCAGAAACTCACATTTATCCATTCTCAGCTCTAATTTGTTCCTCGTCAACCTGTCAAAAACTTCCCTAAGTACTTCCATATGTTCCTTAATTCCTTTGCTAGCTATCATAATGTCATCCATATATATAATAACTTTATCCTGCCTTATCATATCCTCGAAAATTCTATTAATAAATCTCTGAAAGACCGCCGGTGCATTTTTCAGCCCCATTGGCATCCTTACAAATTCAAACTGTCCTAAAGGCGTCATAAAAGATGTATATTTCATTGATTCCTTATTTACAAAAACATGAAAGTATCCATGTTTAAGATCTAACTTCGAGAATATCGTTTTATTTACTAATCTATCCAACAGATCATCAATCAATGGTAAAGGATAATTATCTTTGACCATTGTTTTGTTAAGTTTTCTGTAATCAACACATAACCTTAGGTCTCCTGTTTTCTTTTTCACTAACACTATCGGAGATGCATACTCTGAATCACTCGGCTTAATAATTTTTTAGATATTCATCTAAGATAATCTGCAGCTTTTCTTTTTCAGTATATGCTAATCTTCTAGGAGAACAACTAAACGGTTTCAGGTCACTTAATCTTAATTGTATTTCACACCGAATCTCCGGTTCATTCGGTCTTTCTTTATTAACATAACAGTTTTCTACCAACTCAATAAATTGACATTTCATATTCTTATCCACCTGATCACTTATTTTGTAATCAATTGAGTCATCTATTACATTAATTTCAAACATTTCCCTCTCCGCTGTGCTTATTTCAGCATTCACAGCTTTCTCTTATTTATTTTTAACCTTGTCACTAATCATTTGACTTTTACTATTGCCTTGACTAACACTATCGCTAACTGTTTTACTATTGTTGTACATATTTTCTTCTTTTTACATTTTATCGATTTTCTTGTTACATCGACTTTCAATTTTATCCACTGTAATCATTTTCAAGGTGTCCAGATTCAAGATTAAATTGCATGCTTCCATAAAGTCTCTTCCCAATACTACATCATGACTCATAGACTCGTTGCCACTATTATTAAATTAAAGTGTATTTTATTCAAATCTTTTATAATGTAACACAATATTTTTCATATGTTTTCTTTGACTTTTGTTTAATCCGTAAAATGAACTTAAAACTGGTACTCCAATAACATCTTTAGGTACTTTACTAATTTTTATGAACGAAATGGGGCTTCCCGTGTCTATTAGGCATGCTGTAATAAATTTTGATTTAGAATTGTTCATAAAATTAATTTCAAAATATCTTACGTAATTGTTTTCATCCCCATTCTTGTTTTTCAGGTACACTACAGGGATAGCATGACCCTATTTCGCGCTTTGGCTTCCTGCACTCTTTGACCCAGTGTCCCTTCGAATTACAATTGAAACAACGCAAGAGTGTGCTTCTATTATTGTTCACCGATGCCACCTTCTTGTCTGCTTCATCCATTTTCGGTAGTCTCACTTCCGCAAATGCCTTCTTTATGTGCTGGATATCTTCAAAGCATTGGATACGGGCTTGGTTACGTAGCATTTGATTTGGAATTCCTTCAATGAGGAGCGCCACCAATTCTTCCTCATCCATTTTTATTCCATGTGCACGCATCACCTTATCGTCTGCATAAGCAACAAAGCTTTCGCCCGCTGTCCATTTTTGTTCCTCAAATTTTCGCCTTGTTTCTAACTTCGACTTCCTCTCACCAAACATTGATATTAGCTCAGCCGCCAACTGCTCCGTTGGTAGCAATACACGTTCTGGATCTGCATGCAACCACACGCATGCTTTTCCTTTTATCTTTCAATAAACATCTTTATATACGGTTCATTTATCCCATAAACGCTGGATATATTTTTCACCTGTAAGATCCATTTGCGCGCACATGTATCTCCCGAAAATTCATTTACTGCATCGGTTGCCATACGCAATGTTTTTGCACAGCTTGTGCCACTTTATTTCGTTTATTCTTGCCACATTCTTTGTTGCTTTTCTCACCGCCGCCATCTTCGTCGCCGTCTTCGCCGTCGCAAAGATCGTTTTCGTCGCTATTCCCGTCGCCGCTGTTGTTGTTGCGGGCGCCGTCTGCACTGTTGTTCTTGTAACTGTGTACCCCGCTTTTGTCATCATGTTCGCCGTTACTTTTGTCGTTGCGCACAGTGCTCTTCTCATCGCCGTCTTCGTTGCTGTCTCCAGCTTCGCTGTCACTTTCGTCGTCTTTATGCTCTCCGTCTTTTCCGTTATTTCTTTTTCCTTTTTGAACATTATTATTGCTGCTTCTGCGTTTGTTAAATTATTCAAACGCAAAATCAATTCTCTTTTTGTTCCCGTGGTTGGCTCTTTTACTTCACTCAACCATCCTTTTAATTCCGCCGTCGATGCATTGCTTATATTCATTTTTTTTGTTCTCTTTGGCTCGTGATCGGACCACTTCTGATATTGTAGGGGTATTATATATCCTCTTAATTAACTAAAACACACAAAGGCAGGAGTTGGGCTCTTTGATTTATTTGTTACTTTCCGTGTTCAGCTTTAGCATTCGACTGACTCCCTCTCCGTTTGCGATCTGCCTCTATGCTTGTTGCTACAGGGCCAATGTTGCGAAACAGAGAGAATGCCACCCGAAAGCGAACAAGTTCTTAATGTTTATATACTATTTTGCTATTATGAACTGAACTTATGTATGTGTACCTCTAGCCTACTACATCTACGAGACCACCCGAGTATTTTTGCAAAAACCCATGTGTTTAATGGTAAAGCCATAAGTATTTTTGTTACTCATCCCTTTTGAGGCATTTTCCGTTTTCTGACTGTTTGCCTTGTCTATCCTCCAAATTGCAGGACAACATAAGCTGCGAGGTGGAAATTCAATTGCTAAATGCGAAATTATGCGGAAAAGCGGTCCCATAACGCCACTAAACAGCTATGCCACAGGGGTCCAGCTAAACTTAGATCGATATTTCTCGTTTCGTCCCGTCCCGCTGGCTTTCGCTTTCGCTCTTAATAGACTATAAGAAAATGTATTCACAGGCAGCTTTCGCTAAATTTAGTATTACCATATTTCCAGGATTTGGGAAACAAGCTACTGTTCTATTAACTAGCGCAACTTCCTGCCCATTTCCCTAGTAAGCTTTGTAAGTTCTTTATTGTGTATTATTTTGTACAACTTAATAATACAGAAATTCATTTAACAATTATTTATAGAATATGTTTAGTCTATTTGATATAATAAATAACTCAAATATACGTATAATGTGAATATATTTTCAATTTTATACAGCATAGCGAACTTTTCATCATACTAGACTAGCCTTGAAACTCCATTTTCATATCAAGCATTACCGAACAAAAATGACAAACACCTTTATTACGCACCGATTTTTCGGAACGGCCTTATCTGCGCTTCTCAAAGGGAATACATAAGAAGTCATCAAATGCACGCATTAATTGAAGGGCTTTTCTCTGCGCTTCTCAAAGTGCATACGTTTGAAGATGCCATCCAACGCACTGATTAACCGAAGCGTTAGTGCTGGGTAACTATCGATATTCTATATTTTCGATGTTTTGTGAGCAAATATTCGACACTATCGATAGTATCGTTTTTTGTACTTATCTTTAAAATAATAAAAATATTAGCCATTTTAAATGTTTTTCTCATTTTATATATATTTAAATAACATCATTATGCTGAAATAAAGAAAATGTTATTTGGCTTGTCTTAATGGTAAGTGAAAATAGGTATAGTTACCTTCCAATATTCTATAGGATCTGTATTTTCCTCTGAGTGCTTCAGATTAAAATACATTAAAACATTTTGCAATGTCCTACGAGATGGAAGCTTATATCGCGCATCAAATGCTTTCAGTATATCGCGAAATCCAGTGTCCTCAACTACTGAAAACGGGCGCATATCAGTGGCTATGTCGAGTTCGAGTTCGGCTTTCCGACGAGAACTCGAGCCGCGTAGCCTGTAGTCACAAATGCATCAATCTTTGGTAAAGTCACAGGCACACCTTCAACGTTTAAGGATGGATGAACACGTTTCAGATAAAAACGTATTAGTAAATATATTACTAATTGTAAGAAGAAATAATATAATTACCCTTTCTTTTAAGATTCACTAAGAACTCCATGATTAGAGTCCATGATTAGAGCCACCACCAACATCCAATTTCAGTAAATTTAGATTCTAAATGGATTTTATTAGAAAATATTTAATAATTAATTTTTAGCATTTTTCTTACGTCGTGCTCGTTACTGTTGTCAGTGATGTTAAAAATTTTCACAGCACCATCGATAGTGGCTCAGAAAAGTAACTATTCGATACCTCGATAGTACAATCGATATTATCCCAGCACTACGAAGCGCCCTTCTCTGCGATTCTCAAAGGGGATACGTAAGTGGCGGCCATAAAACGCATTGAATTATTGGGGGGCCGTTCTCTGCGCTTCTCAAACGGCCTTTGGAGTCACATTGCTATACTGTCTGATAGTTAAGCAGCCATAAAGGCGCTCAGCAAAGCTATGATAATTGGGCTTCATTTCAATTATTTCTTCACACAAGCTGGCACTCCAGTCTTAGATTGAACTGAATTGCAATTAATATGTCATAAAGTGTAAACAGTCGCGATCGAACACTCAACGAGTGCAGACGTGCCTACGGACCGACGGCAAGTTATTTTCGTGCTCAAAGTCCCGCTACTCTAAAACCGCTACGTAGTGTCGCGAGATTTCTTCGCGCACCGTGATTGGCTCAGCCGGCGAACCTTACGGTATCGCTACCACTACCAACGCACTCGTGCGTGCGTGTTATCGGTATCAACAGTTACATTCGGCTAAAGTTACTGCGAACAACTCAGCAGCAGCCACGTGAGCCTGCTGAGGCTGGTACACCAACAAACCAAAGACCCTAGAATAACAAGATGCGTAACGCCATACGATTTTTTGGCCGGGGCTCTAGAGGTGGCTCCAGGCTCTCTCGAATTTTTTTTAGAGAGAGAGCGAAGAGCGCTACAGCGAACAGCTCTTTCTATTCTATTCATCAGCGATTGATGGTCGTTTTAATATATGTAGGATATTTATTGTTTATCTTAGTAATTGTTTATCTTAGTAATATTTTGATATTATAATAGTTTGATTATTATATTAGGTATTTAATAAAAAGATGACTCCTGCCAACACTTCTTGATCTCCGGACGTACGTCGACTACACAACTTTTCCTTACTCCGGACACGACAACTTTCGGCTTTAAGATCTTTTTAACTCAACAACCTTCAACTCGCTTTCTTCTACTTCGACGCTGTCTTATATTCTCTTTTCTTATATTTACTTGCGCTCACGACGCTACCCTTTCCGATGATTATCGATCATCGCATATCGATAACTATTGTTACATTCGGCCATCCTGATCACTGTCGTCTGACCCAGACGACCATAGATCTTCATTTGTAGACGCGTACTTCCATAGCTTCATATTTTCTGCACATGTTGCAGTTATTGTAGGTCCTTTCACCTGAGCTGCTTTCCGTACATCGTATCAGCCGTTTCTTTTCACCTTAGTTACTTGATATGGCCCGAGAAAACTGCTAGCTAGTGTTTTACCAGTCACAAACTGAGTTCGTTTAATAGCCACCAGATCTCCTTCCTTATATGTATCATAGCGATCATAGCCGTCTTTATACTTTTGCTGCGCCTGCTGAATATGTGTTTTTACCTCTTTTTGCTCTGGGGTCTTTCTCCTCTTCTTTTGTTTTCTAGGTTTGGGCATAGGCGATGGCGTACGCGAGGAATTCGAGCTACTACTGGAGCTGTCGGAATCCGAGCTAGAGCTGGAAGCCGCCCGTCGCTTAGCCTGTTCCAGGGTCACCATCACCGACTTTGTGCCAAGGATATCGTTAACAGTGTCCTCGGCCACCTTAAAGGGGTTGAAGGCCGGGGTTGGCCCCGACTTCTTCGGTGGCGCTTCTGGGGAATGGGCTGGAGATTTGAATCGGGCATTGCGGCTTAAAATAGTGTTATCTTTTTGCTTCCTGCTAGCATTGGTAGGAGACCGATGTCGGCGGTCGTCTCTCGATTTGAAACAGCGCTCTCTTGGTGATCGTGTGGGCCGTGCTTCCTTGGCTGGACGTTCTCTAGAATGCTGCCGCTCCTTGGAACGTTGCCTGTCCTTTGATTGCAATGGCTCCCTAGAGCGCTGCCTCTCCCTTGAACGCTGTCTTTCCTTGGAGGGCTGTCTCTCCTTTGATCGTTTCCTCTCGTTATAACGCTGCCTTTCCTTTAACCCTTTTCTATCCTGCGACTATTGCCTCTCCTTAGAGCGTCGCCTCTCCCTTGAACGCTGTCTATCCTTTGAGCGCTCCCTCTCCTTCGACCGTTGCCGCTCGTTGGAACGCTTCCTTCGACCGATCCGTGGATCTATCTCGCCTTTTGTCTACTGATTGATTTTCATCCTTGGGCCTGTGCTTTTCCTTGGATCTTTGCCTATCCTTGGACTTTGATCGACGTCTTTCCCTAGATTTTTCTTTTTCATTTGTGGACGCCGAAAAATGAATACACGTGTTCCTTCCTTTAAATAACTTCACAATCTCTTTATTCGACTTCTCACTTCAAGCTCACGCCACCGAATGCCGCGTCTCGCGTATTCCTCTTTTCTTATGCTCTCTCAAAAGAGAGAGTGAGCTAGGTGTACATTCTTATCTCTTAATGCTAGCTTATAAGTAAGAGCGAGATAGCAATGATATACTTATTCCTAATATGATATGATCGTATGCTTCTTCGTATGCTTCCTCGTATGCTTCGTGGGCCTTATGAGTGTTCATCCTACCACAACTCGGCCATCCTGACTAGCTGATCCCCTGATCATGTTTTACATTGATTGCTTAGTTGTATGATGAATTCTTTTACCTTATTTATACATATGTACATACAATATTAATCTGTTATTATATTATTATTATTGTTTAATTGTGTCTTCGTTTATTTTTCTTGTTGCCTATCCAATGCTTAATATTTTGGATGCTCCAGACACCTTGGTATGGGTTACGAGATATCTGAAAACCTTCTACGTCTTTTAACAAGAATCTGTCGTTTCTTAATACTTTAGATATCACATATGGGCCTTTACACTTTGGAATCAATTTTCTAGAGATGCCTGCTGTACTGTCGAAATTTTTAACCATCACATAATCTCCTTTTTTGTATTCTGATGGCTGTCTGGCGGTCTTGTCATAATGTGTTTTATTATACGCTTGAGCCTTTTTTTGATTATTTTCAACTTCATTTCTAATTTTTACCAAATCCCTATCTTCTTCAGTATTTTCTAATTCCTCTAGTTTTTCTTTTAACTCGTCTACTATTTTTCCTCTTTGCTCTAAACCAAAAAGAACTCTGCTTGGAGTTTGTTTGATGCTGCGGTGCTGTGTATTATTTAAGACTTGCTCAACTTTATCTATTACTGTGTCCCAATATATGCCTTTCTCTGGTTGTACCAGTTTCGCTATCATTGGACCTAGGCTTCTGTTGACTCTTTCAACCTGTCCGTTTGCTTGGGGTGAACCAGTCGCAATCTTCATATGCTTAACATCGAACTCTAACATAAAGTCATCAAATTCCTTGGATGTAAAACAACTTCCCCTGCTCTAAAATAGTCCTTCAGGGCTGTAATGACTTCCTTTGTATTAGTGGTCTTTGTGGCGTATAAACGTACGAACTTCGTAAAACCATCGATGACAACAAAAATATGTTTTTTGGATCTGCCTGAGTCGACTGGGCCGTAATGATCGATATGTATTAGTTCAAACGGTTTGCTGCCCTTCGGAATGCAGTGCAGAAATCCTTCCTTGCCTGTCTTAGGAGAGAACGCAACACATTTTAAACAATTTTCTATATGGCTCAAACATTTGTCTTTGGCATTGGGAAACCAATAAGATTTAGAAATAACATCTAACATTTTGTCTCTACCTATGTGTCCGATCTCATTGTGATATTTATATAGAATATGATCTTCCATGTCTGTGGGAACATAAAATAAAAGTCTGCCGTCGTTACATTTTCTATAAATTATTCCGTTTCTCATTTCGAACAACTTGTGTTCATTTTTTTCCAGCAGTTTCTTGATTTCTTGAACTTTTTGATCCTTGCCTTGGCAGATTACTAAATTGTCTTCAAACGTATTTGATTCCACTATTAAAATATTCGTGCATCTACTAAGAGCATCAACATGCTGCATCCTTTTACCCTCTCTATGTATGAGCTCATAATCGTAGTTCTGGAGCTCTAACGCCCATCTAGCTATTCGCGGATTAAGTTCAGTCTTGTTAAGCGTCAAAGTGAGAGAATTACAATCAGTTATAATTTTAAAGCGTTTTCCGTACAAATATATTCTAAATCTTCGCAGTGCGTGAATAATTGCCATTGTTTCCAATTCGAAACTGTGATATTTTGCCTCCGCGACTGTTGTTCGCTTTGAAAAATAAAATATTGGGTGTAATTTTCCATCCTCTTTTTTTTGACATAACACCGCACCGAAACCAAGAGCGCTTGCATCACAGTGCAGTTCTATTTCGTCTTTGAAATTATAAATTGCTAAGACCGGTGCTTGCACCAGCTTTTCCTTAAGAGTTGAGAAACAGCTCATTTCCTTTTCTCCAAATTTAAATTTTTCATCTTTTCTCAAAAGGTCATATAAAGGTTTCGCTAATGTTGAAAAATCTTTTATAAATCTACGGAAGTATGAACATAAGCCCAGAAAACTTTGAACGGCTTGTATTTTGTCTGGAACTGGAAAATGCTGTATGGCATCTATTCCTTTGTCATCAGCCCTAATGCCTTCACCATTTATAATGAATCCTAAATATTTAATATTTGTCTGAAGGAACTCACATTTATCCATTCGTAATTCCAATTTATTTTGAGCTAATCTGATAAACACTTCCTTTAAAGTTTCTAAATGCTCCTCCGAGTTCTTGCTAGCAATCATGATGTCGTCCATGTATACAATTACTTTGTTATCCCTTATAAGATCCTCGAAAATTTTGTTTACGAACCTTTGGAACACCGCCGATGCAGTTTTTAGGCCCATTGGCATTCTGAGAAATTCGAATTGCCCTAACGGTGTAACAAATGAGGTGTATTTGACTGATTCCTTATTAACGAATACGTGAAAATAACCGTTTCTTAAATCAAGCTTCGAAAAAACTTTCTTGTTGACTAGCTTGTCTAAAAGGTCATCGATAAGCGGTATCGGATAATTGTCTTTAATTAAAACTTTGTTCAGTTTTCTAAAGTCTATACATAGCCGTATGTCTCCTGTTTTCTTTTTGGCTAAAACAATTGGTGAAGCATATTCTGATACACTAGGTTGAATAATTCCCTCTTTTAAATAGTCATCTAATAGTTTTTGTAATTTTTCCTTTTCTGAGTAGGCAAGTCTTCTTGGGGCGCAGCTAAATGGTTTTGACGTTTCTAAACAAAGTTTTATTTCGCATTTGACTAAAGGCTCGGTAGGCTTATTAACGCTTAAGTAGTTGCGTTTAATAATCTCCTTTAACTGACTGTTTAAGGCTTGGTTATTGTTTTCGCCGTATATGAAGTTCATTTGCTCATCCTCTAAGTGATCAATGCTACAAATTTCTCTAACAGCTTCTTCATAACTGGGCACAACCGCAGCATAAGGTCCGGAATCCGTCGTGAAGTTGGCTAAAGGCATAACTGTTTCGATGACTGTTTTGCTACCTGCTTCGTTAACAGTTTGACTAACTATACTACTCGCTTCGTTGGCTGTTTTACTAACTGTCTTATTAACTGTTTCATTATCCATTTGACTAACTGTTTCACTAACTGTTTCACTAACAATAGAACTGATTGTTTTACTATTTGCTTTTTTATATCTTTTACTATCGACTGGGTTGACCGTTATCCTTCCCAAGGCGTCTGGATCCAGTTTCAACTGGCACGCTTCCATGAAATTTCGTCCAAGAACTACATTATGACTCATAGACTCGTCTGGGACCACGTACAAATAAAAATAACATTTAACTTTTTCTTTTATAATGTAACATAAGCTTTTTCCATGTAATGTCAGTTGGCTTTTATTCGGCCCGAAATAGGTTCCTGAAGCGGATTCTAAATTAATTTCTTTGGATACACTGCTTAACTTTGTAAATGATATTGGACTCCCTGTGTCTATGAGGCATTCTGTAATTAATGGGGTTTTATAGCTATTGTGAAAAAAATCTTGACAAGTCTTACATAATTGTTGATATTGGCGCTCTTGCGCTCCGGGCATTGTCCGACGAAGTGCCCAAATGCCCCACAGCCATAGCAGGATCCGGGCTCCCTCTTTGGCTTGAGACACTCCCTGGCGAAGTGCCCTTTGGAGTTGCAATTGGCACAACGTAAGTCCTTATTGGCTGCACCTCCTCCAGTAAGGCGCTTTGATGAACTGCTCCCTGTTTTGTGCTTCGGCAGACGGACTTCCGAGAAAGCCCGCAGAATTTGCATCGGCTCGGAGAAACGCTGTATGCGCGCCTGGTTGCGCAACGCTGGTGCTGGGATTCCTTCAATGATGTTTTCCAGGAGCTCCTCTAGATCGATGTTGATGTCGTTGGCCAGCATCACCTTGTCCTCGAAGTAAACAGCAAATTTCTCATCCGGATGCCATTCGCGTTTTTGAAATGCGCTCCTCAGTTCCCCTTTTGACATCTTGATCTCGAATGTCAAGATTAACTGTTCGCATAGCTGGTCGGTCGATTCTAGGATGCGTGTGGCGCTTGCGTGCAGCCAGCGCTTTGCGTTTCCTTTTAGTTTGGCCATTAGCAGCATGTGCATGAATCCGTCGTCCAAATTGTAAATCTTTCCGATGTTTTGAAACTGCGTGACCCAATTGCGCGCACATAAGCTGCCGTCAAACTCCATCGTTACCTCTTTTGCCAAGGCAAGCGATGTTGCAGGAGATTCCAGAAGCTTGTTTACATTTCGACTCTGGTGCTGAACAACACTACCAGCGGTTTCTTTTCCAAAACTGGTATGTCCCGTATCAATGTTATCGGCGGCGATAGTCACCTTGGTGCTGTTAACATTGGCGTCGGTGCTGTTAGCGCATATGTTAACATTGCCGTGGTTTCCGTTGCTGTTGTTCTCGATGACGTCATTGATCTGGCGAACATGAGCGGACTTGCTCTTGTTCGCGTCGTCGATATCCGCTTGGATCCTCTGCAGCACAGCCATGTTTGCCTCTATCTCGTCCCGAAGCTCTTTTAGAGTGGCTCTCTCTGCATCCACCAACGATAGCTGATCCAGATCGAGGTTCTCCGGGGGTTCTGACTGCAATGACTGCTCGTCGAACGGGATCGTGCGTGTGTCTCCACCCTGTGGCTCTCTCTGCTTTGGCCAGGCTGCATCTCCATCCAATTCCTCCAACTCCTCTGCTGCTGATCCGTTATTTGGCGGTGAATCGCCACGCGTTTCTGGGGAAATGGCCTGCAGACGCACTATTAGTTCCGCTTTTGTGCCGGAAGTCTGGCATCCAAGAGCTTCCAACCACTTCTTTAGTTGGGGCACTGAGAATTGATTCCATTTAGTGTCAGGCATAGTGGGTAATGACCACTTCTGATGTTGTGGACGCCGAAAAATGAATACACGTGCTCCTTCCTTTAAATAACTTCACAATCTCTTTATTCGACTTCTCACTTCAAGCTCACGCCACCGAATGCCGCGTCTCGCGTATTCCTCTTTTCTTATGCTCTCTCAAAAGAGAGAGTGAGCTAGGTGTACATTCTTATCTCTTAATGCTAGCTTATAAGTAAGAGCGAGATAGCAATGATATACTTATTCCTAACGGGGATATGATCGTATGCTTCTTCGTATGCTTCCTCGTATGCTTCGTGGGCCTTATGAGTGTTCATCCTACCACACATTGGACTGCGTTTTCTCTTTGCATCTCAGTACGTCCTTCGACCTAGACCGCTGTCTTTTCTTGCAAAAACCATACGGCGCTCGATTGAATTCAAAAAGCCCTTCCTTGGTTATGAACGCTGTAAACTTGCGGCTGCACTCCTCAATTGGTACGTGGAGGTAGCTATTCTCCAGATCCATAACTACGAACACGTTTGCGGACTCAAGCTTTTCCAGCACATCATCCATGCGTGGCACTGGGAAGCAGTCCGTAAGTTTCATACTATTTAATTGACGAAAGTCAACGCAGATCCTGTCCGTGCCATCTTTCTTCTTGACCACGACGACTCGACTGGCAAAGTTCGATGAAGATTTGCGCACAATGCCATCCTGCAACCAGGCGTCAACTTGTTTTCTGATCGACTCGGATTCCACAGCTGAGTGACGGCTTGGTTGATGACGAAATGGTTTTGTACGCTCCTCTAGCACGATCCTCATCGACACCGGGCATTCAGCGTTGTTTTCGGTTGGCTTGTATTCCGCTATCATTGACTCGATCATCGGCTTGTACTGTGGAGAAGCATGTGCTATGTTACCACCAGTCTCAACAATATTGTAGATACTTAGCTCTTTTGATTCAGCGCATTCCGGCCGCGCTGACGCCTTTGTAAAGATGAATTCTCCGTCATTCAAAGTCACGCAGAACTGCGATGCAAAGTCAAAGCCCAGTATTACGTTGTTCTCGATGTGATTGTTTGGTATCGCAACAAACTTTTGTACGGCTTCGATCCCGTCAACGTGTACTCTGCCCATAAATGAAGCTAGCGGCTGGGTCTTAGCGTTTCCTCGTAGAGCGGAATAACACTTCTGCATCACAGTATTTTGAAGTTTATTGTACAATGACTGACATACGATTGACACATCGGATCCTGTGTCCACAAGGCAGGCGACCTCTGTACCGTTCAGCAAAACTACTTTCAAGCGCTTAGTATCTTTTACGACTTAAACACTCTTTACAGCTTGTGGACAATTTAAAGATATATGACCGCTGCCTGCACATTTAAAACATTTTGTTTCTGCCTTGCAGTCTTTTCTCATGTTCATTAGAGCCGCAGTTGTAGCAACGAATACTTTTTTCATTGGTTATATTTTTTCTGCCACCACTGTATTGCGTTTGCGGTTTTTCGATAACACACTTGCTCGCGTACAACTCATATTTTTCCAACAGTTCGCTGTATGATTTGCTGCCGTACAATGCAAATTTGAACTCGCTTTTAATATCCAGCCCGTCAACTATATATGCGATAATAGACTGAACATCGACTTGTCCAAGCGCTGCAATTTTTTTCATTATTAGCATGTATTCGTGCATGCTTTCGTCGCTCTTCTTCTTCCTGTGCGTCAACTTTGCATGTACATCGGCACTTTTCGACGCGCGCTTTAATTCGCCAATTAGGGCATTTTTAAGTTGCTCATATGTGCTCATCAACTCTGACTCCAGAAACAACTTGGCCATTTTAATCATTTTTCCTCGTTTTTTTTTTTTTTTTTTTTGTTTGTGTAGCCTTTTATTTATTATTTAAAATCTGTCCTAGTGGACAATAATTAAATTTTTTGGAGGGAAACATTAACGTAAGGGGAGTACATCGAGTGTACTTGGGTAGGGGTTAAGTATGATTAAGTATGTTGAGTAAGGTCAAGCGGGTGCGTTCTCTGCAGGCGTCTTAGGGATTGGCTATTGTCCAGAAGGTTGATGGCCAGGTGGTTGTGGTGGTTCTCCAGTCTGCTAGCATATCTCACACTGTGTCTGTAGATCTCGTCGTCTACCCATGGAATCCCGAGCTCCTCGTGGATGGCGGAATTTTCGTGGTAGGGATGGGCGTTGGAGACTATTCTCAAACATCTGTTTTGGAATCGCTGGATCTTCCTTCTATGTGATGTGCTTGCAGTGCCCCACAGCTGAATTCCGTACGTCCAGATTGGCTTGAGAAAAGTCTTGTAGACGAGAATCTTTAGTTTCTCTCGCAGTTTGGACTTTTTACCGATGAGCCAGTGGAGTTGCTTAAGGCGTATGTTGGCCTGGATACGCTTTCTGTTGATGTGGGGGCCCCAAGTCAGCCTTCTGTCCAGGGTCAGCCCTAAGTATTTGGGGGTGCTGGAGGTAGGGATGGTGTCGCCGTCGAGGGAGACCTCTCTTTGCGCAGAGAGAAGGTGGTGTGGGAGGATTTATCAGCGTTGATCACGATGTTCCAGCGATTCAGCCATAGATCCAATGCATCCAGTTGCCTCGGGATGATGGCTGATGCTCGTTGAGGGTTTGTTGCGGTGGCAAGGAACGCTGTGTCATCTGCATAGGTGGCTGCTGTGAGGTAACGGGAGGGTATAATAGGGAGGTCTGCTGTAAACAGGGTGTAGAGGATGGGACCAAGGACGCTGCCTTGAGGTACTCCGGCTCGTATAGGCCTTGTCGTGCTGGTTGAGGAACCGCATCGCACTTGGAACTCTCTTCCTTCAGTATACGATTTGAGTAGGGCATAGTGGGAACTGGGAAGGTGGGACTTGAGTTTGTAGAGGAGTCCAGGATGCCACACTCTGTCGAACGCCTGCTTGACATCCAGGAATACGGCCGAACAGTAGCGTTTGTTCTCGAATGCATCTAGGATGCGTGCTACGAGCCGGTGGCATTGCTCGGGTGTTCCGTGGGATCGCCTGAAGCCAAACTGGTGATCAGGGATCAGTCCAGCCTCGTCCAGTACTGGCAACACTCTCCGCAGAAATACTCTTTCGAGTATTTTGGAGAGGATTGCCAGCAGACTAATCGGTCTATATGAGGCAAGATTGGCTTCAGGTTTTCCAGGTTTGAGGATGAGAATGACTTCTGCACGTTTCCATGATCTCGGGAAGTACCCTAGTGAGAAGCATCTGTTGTATATGTTGGCCAGCAACTGGGAACAGGGAGGTGGCAGCATTTTAAGGGATGTGGCGTCGATGCGATCCAGTCCTGGGGATTTGCTAGCCTTTAGGGAGGCGATCTCCTGCGCAACCTCTTCTGGGGTACGGGTACGGGGTACGGGCTCTATTGGCAGGCTAGGAGGACATGGACTCTCTACGAACCTGTTGGTTGCAGCACGCTCTTCGCCAGTACATCTGTCAAATGGTGTGAATGCAATCTGGAGGTGATCTGCAAACGCTTCAGCTCTTTCGGCTTCAGAGCGGCACCAAGAGCCGTCCGCTTCGCGCACCGGCGACGCCTTCTTTGCAGGCCTCCTGATATGACGCGTGACTTATTTTTCCTCGTGCCTGCACATATTGTTGTTTTTCCGTAAGCTCATACGCATCTGCATTCTGCTCAACATTTTCAAGCCAAATCTCCACTGGGATGCTGACGCCATCGAAGTCGGGTACAATATTTGCAAAATTGTCTGCAGTTACTTTCGGCTCTTTCTGGGTAATCTCATCAGCTTGAATCTTAAGAGTAAACAGCTGAATTATTTGTTGTAGACTTTTATTACTCTCTGCTTGCATCTCTTTTATTTCGTCTGCACACACTTCTGATAGACGCTGCTCTGCATTTTCATTTTCGTCTCCTCGCTTTGCCGACGATCGTGTAACGGCACCATATCGCTGTCCCTTTCTCTCCTCCTCACTCATGCTTTCGAATTCCCGCGCTTCTAGAAGTTTCCGACCAACGCCAACAAACTTGCGAAATTTCACAAACTTTTTATTTAAAACTTTACAACTTTCTGCACTTTACAAATGGGTCATCTTTTTATTGTTTTATCGGTTGAGCCCCAAAATGTAGGATATTTATTGTTTAACACAATTGTTTATCTTAGTAATATTTTAATATTATAATAGTTTGATTATTATATTAGGTATTTAATAAAAAGATGACTCGTGCCAACACTTCTTGATCTTCTTACTCCGGACACGACAACTTTCGGCTTTAAGATCTTTTTAACTCAACAACCTTAAACTCGCTTTTTTCTACTTCGACGCAGTCTATACTTTTCCTCTTTTCTTATATCTACTTGCGCTCACGACGCTACCCTTTGCGATGATTATCGATCATCGCATATCGATAATATTTACTAATATGCTTTTAGATTTGCGTGTGTAATGCACAATTGTTAATGCCGTTTATTTTGCTTCCGCACACCGTTATTTGTTGATTTTGCATATTTGCTCTTGTGTATAAAGGTATTTATTTATGGTTGGAGTCGGTTCTTTTTCTTTTAAGCGCACGGAATTTACAATTCGTTTGGATGCACTGCATTATTTTTAATTTCGTTTCTTTTCTTTTTTTGCATTTGCTTTCACCTATTGAAGTCACTTGGCCGGCTGCTTGCCTGCATTACAGTATAATATTTAATAATATTCCGGTGATCTTCATATCCTTCTTCTTTTGGATGCTCTGGATCTCCTTTAGGTTCCTTTTCCGGCTGCGCCAGTTAAGTCGTGGTCTGAGGATTCCTGCTTCTTTTAGCTTCTTTTTATGTTAATCGCGAGGAGGATTTTCGATATTGAAGTAAGTCGCTCAAAGTTCGGTAACAGAATGAATTTTATTTACAGAATAATTTTCCTCTTAGCCTAGCGTACAATTCTTTTTGTTCTGCGAAACCCCTTGCGTTGGCGCTTTTCGCCCGGATGCCATCGTATTTGGTTCCTTCTATAAATATAGAACAGTTTATATGGTTTATTATTGTCGTTCCTTCAATAAGAAATGGTTCAGCACTTGTTTGATTTATGCTGATAATAACGATCCACTGTTGCTCAGGTTCCACTACTGCCTCGTCTGTGTTGATAATTTTTTGCCTCGCAAATAGGGTTTATTCCTAATGTGAAATATAATTATAGTTTGTTCGGATTCTATCTCTACGTTAAGTAATCTCTAGATATGCTCTTCTGAATTGATTGAAAAATTTTGAAGTTTGAAAATCTGTGCAATATCTCTTATCTCGTCAATTGGCAAGATAATGTTTGGAATTATATTGAATTTGGCCAATAATATTCTTTCTGCTATATCGTGTATATGGTTGTGCAAAACGTCTATATTGTTATTTATTATATTTATTGTAATATTTGTAAAGTTCTAACTCTTTTGTATTCTACTACTAATTCCTTAGAAATACTATTCTTAAAGTTATTAATATATTCTTCAATCTTTTCCTGTTCCTTATAAAAGTGTTTAGAAATGTTATTAAAATTTATGATTATATCATTGTTGTTGGCTGGCTAACTACCTTGTAGGATTGTTCGAATATGTGTGTTCGTCCTGTAAAAACTTCGTGGGGGGCAAACTTGGTAGTCGAGTGTATGGCGTTGTTGTATGTTACAAATGTTTCTGCTAATATTAGGTCATGGTCTAAGTTGAGTCTTAATGTCTTTTTCTTTTCGAAAATGATCCTATAAATTTCAGTTAGAGATGAGTGCAATCTCTCTACTGTGGCGTTGCTACTTGATTGTTGGAAAGATGTTATATGTAAATGTATCCCGTATTGATTGCAGAGTTCTTTAAAAAGAATTCCTGCCAATTCGGGACCTTGGTCGCATACTATTGTCTTAGGAATTCCATGGGTTTTGAAGAAAAACATCATATGTTTAGTGATGTTAATGGAATCCCGAGATGGAATAGTGTAACCCTCCGCGAATTTTGAAAGTTTGTCTATTATGGTTAAGATGATTTTCTTGTTAATCGAGTATAGATCTATGTGCACAATGTCTAGAGGTTTATTGGGAGTTTCTGTTACTTGAAATATTAGTTTTTGGGGCTGTCTATCATACTTGAGGGTTTGACAAATGTCACATTTGTTTATAAGCTGAGATATCTTTTCTTTTAAACAGGGGCAAAAAATCTGACGCTTAATGTGACTAAAAGTATCGTCTATACCTCTATGATTGTTCTTGATATGATAGTCGGATATGTACTCTATCTGTTCTTCCGGTGTTCTGAGTTCTTTTAGAAAGGTTGTGCATCTTATAATTTTGTAAGATTTATTTGGAGCGAAAAATGTTGCATAAATTTTTTGCACTGATTCGAAAATTGTATCAGTGGTGTAGATTGCATGTGTCTTGTTTGATCTTAACACTGCCTTTAATATGTCTATCATTGTCTTGTCATCAAACAAGGGCCTAGAAACAATTCTTCTGATTTTATTTTTAAAAGGTGTTTCCACCGAGTCGTTTGCACACTCTGCATCCTTTAATAAATTTTTGGATTGCAAATTCATTTATAGGTCTGTTAGAATTTAAAATTTCTGTATCAGCAGTAATTGGTCTAGTTTCGTTAGTGTTGAGCTCCACGACAATTCTACTCAATGCATCTGCCACCACGTTTTGAGAACCTTTCTGATATATAACTTCACAGTCATATTCTAGTTTCCATCTCACAGGTTCTTTAAGGTTCTTCAACCAAGCTAAAGGTTCTCTTATTTGAAGCGTCCGATTTCTTGGGGACCAGAAAAACCGGAGCACTCCAAGGTGAATGGCTGAGCTTAATTATATCTTGCTATAGGAGTTTGTTAATTTGGTCGGTTATTTCTGTCTTTTCTGAAGGACTGTATCTGAAGGGTCTTTTGTGTACGGGGACTTCGTCAGTGGTAGTAATATTATGCTTAACTATATTGGTGAAAGTTAATTTGTCTCCTTCCTTGTAAAAAATATTGGGAATAGTTTGCATAACCTCTTGAATACATTTCTTTCTTCTGTGTTTAAGTGTTCTAGTCGTAGCTTACTGTTTCCTTCTTTTTCCTTGTCCGAACATACCGTGCCATGATCTTTAATGTCGTTTATTATTAAAGACATATATATATATATATATATATATATATATAATTATTGGTGACTCTAGATACAACTTTTCTTATATCCCGTCTGTCCGACGAGGCTTTTAATTGAAAATTTTCGGCATCAATATTGTGTAGTTCTTGTTCATTTGTGGTTTCTATGTGGTTAAGGACATCCCCTGTCTTTGTTGTCCCGAACTTCCGTAATTCCGTGGGTATTGATTGTTTTTGTCATAGTGTTTCCTGTCCTCTTCTTTTACGCATTGTAGCCTCTCATTTTGGTATAACTTCTGTCGTTGTCTCTGAATCTTGAGTGATTTAATGTTTGATCCCTAGATCTGAAGTTTCTATCGAAGTCTGGTTTCTTATTAAACCTCTCGTCTCGAGGTCTGTCGTATCTACAAAATTTTCTCCCATTATAATTGGAACTGCTTGGTCTTGAACTCGGTGTTTGTTTAGACCAATTTTCTTTCATAAAGATATCCCTTTCCTTAATAGCCACATCAAAGGCTTCCTGGAGACTTCTAGGTTTAAAAGTTCTGACAGTAGCCCCAAGTGGACCTTTAATGCCGTGTATAAATGTGTAAGTTATTAAAGTTGGGGGAGTAATAAGGTTGACGAGCAGCCGCTCTTTATAAATGTTAAAAATCAACTGAACTTAAAAATGAATCTTACAGCTAACAAAAGACTCGCAGCGGCCACGCAAATATGCTGTGTCTGCCGGCTGCGCACGGGTTTCCGGCCCGATGCTGGGTCAGCACTTTAACGATATGATATTATATTTCGTGCACTGAGCCAACTGGTCTAGCTCGTTGGCTCGTGTTAACTTACATATTTAATTATCTGGTTAACTGTTGCAGGGATGAAATTGCATATTGGTTTAGTTCTTTTTGTAATGTTCTTAATACATTCGTTGTTTATTTATTTACGCTTTTGGTTATAGACTTTACCATGTTCTTCAAAATAAGTATCTTTTTTTTTGTTAAATAGGGATGTGTTCTATGATATTATTATGATGAACCAGGGGCCAGGGGTGGAATGGGAAGTTTATTAATTTTGTTCTGCTTTTAAATTGGGTCTTGTAGTAATGTGTTTCTCTATTTCTATTGGTGATTTTGTAATGGTCTTCGTCAGTTTGTTTGACGTTCCTTGTTAATTTAAAAGGGTTTTCTAATTTCCCTTTTTGCAACGGTCCCTTTCTATATCTAGTGTCGACGTTGTATATTGTTCGGTCTTTGTTTATTTCGTTGATTTTAATTTCTTTGTTGTGTTGTGTATCTAAAATTGGTTGTCCAGCGTAAATAAATATGTGGGCAGGAGTTTGTTCAGTAGTATCGTGTTTGGTTTTGTGGCTGTAAATGTAAAGGATCGTTTCTATTTTACTGGGTTTAGCTTCATTGTCATCGGAACTGTTTATGATACGGATTTTTTCGTTAATTGTTTTATGGAGCCTTTCTATATCTGCAACACCTGTTTTTGTGGTATTGAGTTGTAATTCTACATTTTCAGTTTCGAGCCAACGTTTGAGGGCTAAACTAGAAAATGCGCCATCTCTATCTGCCTTTAGAATTTCGGGTTTCCCCAACTGATTGAATATGCGCATTAGAGCATTTTTGCACTCTATCCAATCTTTTGTTTTTATCTGCTACAACTCAAATAGTGATTCCCTTCAGAGGAGTAGATATCTATTACAAATTTATCGCGGCAATGTTCGGGTTTAGGGGTGACTTTCATTGGCATTTTTGTATTTCGGTGTTCTGTTTTTGCTAAGTTACAAACTTGACATTCGTTAATTATATTTTGGATGAGGAGTTGGCTATTTGGGAAGTAGTATGATTCGCTGAAAAGTTTTACAGTTTTCTGTATTCCGGGGTGTAAGAGTTTTTGTGTGTGTGTTTAGAATTAGTTCTTTAAAATTTGCGTACGTGGGAATGTTTTTTAGTAAGATGAGGCTTCGGAAAATATTTGTATATCTTGGATTCATTATCTCCTTATATGCTTTTTGAATTACTTCGAAATCTGCATCGCTTTCGATGTAAAGAGCGCTGTTTTTTGAACAGAAATAGTCGAGTAGATATCGTTTGGCTATTTCGGGGGTCATTTCTTCATAAGAAAGGTGTATAATTTGTTTTTTGAAGTAAGTTTCTATTTCTGTACTATTGGGACCTTTAGTAAAGATGATTTGCCTTTTATATTGATTAATAGCTTTCTCTGTTACAGTCCTCTTCGGCACTATGTTGTGTAGATTCAGTGGCCCAAACTATTGCTAATAATTCTTTTCCTATGGCGCTATAATTGACTTCAAGTCCATTTAATATTCTGCTGATGTAACTAACAGGGTGTCCGTCTTGTGATAGAAGCTCCTAAAGCTACATTGCTGGCATCTGTTGTTAATGTAAATTTCCTCTCAAAATTCGGTATTTTTAGGATCGGATCTTCAGAGATTAATAATTTTAACCTTTGGAATGCTTCTAAGTATTGTGAACTGTTTATATCTATTGTTGCTCCTTTCTTTAGGCACTTGGTCAGGGGTTTGGCAATGTCAGAAAAGTTAGGTATAAATTTCCTATAATACCCTGTGAGTCCTAGGAAGGCTTTAATTTCTTTAGTTTTTCTTGGTAATGGATATTTTACTATAGCTTTTATTTTATCCGGGTTTGGTTTATTCCCGTCTTTAGTGATAACATGTCCTAAGAAAGTTGTCTCTTGTTTTAAGAATTCACATTTGTTTAGTTGTAATTTGAAATTTGCCTGTGATAATTTTTCGAAAACAGCCTGTAAGGCTTGAGGATGTTCTTCTAAAGATATGGAGAAAACTATGACGTCGTCTAGGTATACTAGACAACATTTATTTAAAAGTGGACGGAGTAAATTGTTCATGCATCTTTGAAATGTAGCGGGGGCATTTTTAAGACCAAATGGCATTCGTGTGTACTCGTAGTGTCCATATTTTGTAGAGAAGGTAGTTTTGGCTATTGACTCTGAGTCCATTTCTATTTGATAAAAGCCCTTTGCAAGATCTATTGTTGTGAAATAATTTGACCTCCCTAGTTTCCCTAATATTTCATCTATGTTCGGTATGGGGTATCTGTCGTTTATTGTTATTTCGTTCAATTTCCTATAATCTATTACGATACGAAGCTTCTGCTGTCCAGAAGCATCTAGTTTTTTAGGTACGATCCAAATGGGGCTACAGTACGGTGAAAAACTTTCTCGGATAATACCCTGTTCTAGCATGTCTTGGATCTGTTTTTCTACCTCCTTTTCATATGTCTGTTGGAAACTATAAACTTTAGAGTAGACGGGGATATTGTGTGTGGTGTTAATAATATGTTTTTCTTGGTTTGTGAACGTGAGCGTGTCACCTTGGTGAAATTGAATGTCTTTGTATTTTATTAGTAGGTTAATTAATTTTTGTTTTTCTTCTACGTTAAGGTGTTCTAGTCGGAACAAGTTTTCCTGAAGTGTGGAGGTTTTTAAATAGGTGGGGACTTGTGAATTTTAAGGGTCCATTTGGATATGATTCTGTTTTGTAATGTTATTACCGTCTTTTATCTTGTATATTTTGTTAAATAGGGTAGCAGTTTTCTTTTTATAATCGATTATTGCTTTGGCTTCGGACAACAGTTTGCGCCCGATCAGCATGTCATAATGATCCGAGAACTGGTGGATCAAGAACTCTTGGGCAATAGGGAAGTAGTTATTAGGTGGTATATTCGTAAGTGTGTTAATAATTAATGGGCCATTACTAGTGTGGATTAGATGATTGGTTTCTTGTATTCTATGTTATTCTATGTTATTCTATGTTATTCTATGTTATTCTATGTTATTCTATTCTATTCTATTCTTTCTTTTCTATTCTATTCTTTCTATTCTATTCTATTCCATGTTATTCTGTGTTATTCTGTGTTATTCTATGTTATTCTATGTTATTCTATGTTATTCTATGTTATTCTATTTTGAGGATATGTTGTGGGAATGTTAGTGTGGCTAGGTCCAAATCGGTTTTGGTCAAAAATATTTTGTCTGTTAAAAGCTGGGTTTGGTCTGGGTACTTGTGACATGGGTATGTTAGATTGTGGGTAAATGGGTCTATTTTGATATTGAGGAACCGGGTTTGGGTTAAACCTGGGCATATGAGAATGTGCTTGGTGATAGGGTTGATAGACGTTATTATAGAATGGTTGGAAGGGTACAAAGGGTCTAATTTGGTTATTCATTTGTCTATTTTGGGGGTTGGTTGTTATTTTGTTTGGAATTGAAGTTGGCTTTATGTTATCTTTACTTGAGGTTGGTGCCTCGTAAAGACCTTTTTCTTGTTATATGTTTATTAATGATCTCAGGTTTGGCATATTACAGTTTATTATTCTGAGATAAATGTGGCTTGGAAGTTTTTGAATTAGATTTTCGATGCTGGTTTGTATTAATCTAGTATATAGAGTGGTTTCAGTAATATTGTTTTCTAGTTCTAATTTACTTATAAGTATCTGCCGTTTTCTTTCGGCTTCTTCAAGGAAATGACGAATGTTACCTCGATATTGTGTGTTCCTGAATTCCTCCAGAAGTTGGTGGTTCGGTGCTTGGGGCTTGTAGTTAGGTATGATGAGTTGAGTCCTGAGTTCACTCCAGCTGCTGAGGTTGGTCACTCCGAGGGTGCGGATAACATCGCCACTGATGTTCCGTTCGATGTGTCCAAAGATTATTAACTTTTGCCTTTCGTCTGTAGTCTGATACAGAGCCAAGATGAAGTCGACGCGACTGATGAAAGTGTGCAAAGTGTTAGGATCTCCGTTGAAAACCTCGGTTGCGTGTATTTGTCTTTCGACTTGAATCATGTTCGAGTCGGACAATTCTATTTGTGCTGGTGCTGCTGCGGCCATCGTGGTTTGTTGGTTTGAATTTTTTTGTTAGTGTCTTTATTTAGGTTTGTGATTTGGATAGGATTTGCGTTCTCACTAATGGTTTGTGTCTTATTGTTCACTATTAACTAAGTTTGACTATATCCCTGTCTAGTCAACTCTTTGCTAAATAAATATTTGTTTATACTTTAGGTTCTTTTTAAATTATCATAAAAGTAAATTACTAATTTCACAAGTTCCACCGAGACAATATCGAAACAATAATTATTGTGATGCGCGTGCTGTTTATTGCAAATGTTTTCTGCACTTAATCTCCAAATGCGTTCTTTGCTTTTCGTATTTAGAGTAAGCACCGTTATCATAAAGAATGAGCCGATAAGAAAAAAGGCACGCTTACAGTTAGCTCTGAAAACATAGAAATTGCTCACAAGCAACGTTGGGCGCGAAAGGGTTAATTTTCACTTATTTTCACTGTTATTATTATTCTTTGCTTATTTGTGGTTAAGTTCATTTGGTTTTCACTTAGTTTAACTGTTATTATGTTAGTTCACTTAGTTGTAGTTACGTTTATTTAGTTTTCACTTAGTTTAACGGTTATTATTGTAGTTCACTTAGTTGTAGTTACGTTGATTTAGTGTTGCGCACTTAGTGATTTCACTTTGTTTTGAGTAACCTTTTGTTACTACTCAGTGAATTCAAAGGCGACATCTTAAAATTTGATATAATTTTAAGTTTTTTTTTTTCAATTTCTCTATCACTCTGTGGTTTCGGATATGTTGTTGGTTTTGAATTGATTGTACCGATTTACCGACGCGAGATATTGAAGTTGTAGTTCTTTAGCAGATGATACACAGTGAATTGAATATGTTTAATATCGCATCAAATAGTATCATCCTACCGACTGCGCCACTTACGTAGTTATTAATTTGTCAGTCGAATAAATGATCCGTCAATAACAAAGACAAAGATCAACGCTGAAACAACTTCAAATCGAAAACACGAACAATTTTGGTGAACGTCTTTATTTAAGAAATGTCAGCTTAAGACTAACTGTACAGAGTTTTGATCGGATCGAAGTGAGTCGCGAGAAACGGGAACGTCTAGTCAGTATATGTGTACAAAAAGGAACGGTATGGATGCACAACAAATCATGCGCTTAAGTGTAAAAAAAATGTAAATTGGTTTCATGTGTTTATGCATGTGCATGATTGTATGTACGATGCTTGTGTAAGCGTAATATGTGAAGCATATTATGCTACTATATATTCTTGATCAGAATCAATAGCCGAGTCGATCTATGTCCGTCTATCCATTTGTCAGTATGAACGTCAAATTCTTAGGAACTACAAAAGGTTGAGATTCAGCATAATGATTCTAGAGACATAGACGCAGCGCAACTAACTTGCGCTACGTCTAGAATCTAGAATAGTATGCTGAATCTCAACCTTCTAGCTTTTAAAGTACCTGAGATCTCGACGTTAATACGGACAGATGGCCAGACGGACATGGCTAGATCGAGTCGGTTATTGATCCTGATCAAGAATATATGTACTTTATATGGAAACGCTTCCTTCTGACTGTTACATACTTTTCAACGAATCTAGTATACCCTTTTACCAAAGACACTAGAATAACAAGATGCGTAACGGTCATACATTGGTTTTGCACTTTGCAGCCACTTTTTTGGCGACGACCAAAATTACCCTCTGTCCACTCTTATCTTAACATAGAATTTGTTTGCTTGTGCGAGTAAAAACAATAAACGAGAACGTGTATATGTTTGCGTAGTTGTGCCAGAATACGATTTTCGGGCCGAAATCAATTCTGATCCAAGAAACGAATTTACATACAGGAGTTTTGGCCAATTTCGTATCAGTATGATGAAATAAAATAATTAAAAATTCACGCAGTGACTACTACAATATTAAAGTTTCTTAATATTCGTTTGCTAAAATCGCCGCTCGAATTAGCTACCGTTTACTTATTAATATTTGTCGAGCCACTGCATATATTTAGGGAATGCCTTTAACAAACTTAGGCCGCTAGGACGGTTAACATTTAAGTTGGGTTTTTTTCTATAAGTAAATCGGATTACAATCGTTCAAATATTCTTATTGTTAGTACCGCAATATTGTCTCCCCCTCTTGGATAAAATGCAACCATAATATATCTGAGAAAATTATGGAAAGTGATCATCGTGGCCGTCCAAAAGTAGATTTCTCGATGTCATCATCAAGATCAAAGCGACGCCGTTTAGCTGAACTGGCCAAAATAGATGACACCGCTGTATCTGCTTTACTCAATGAATTTGAAAAAAAAAAAATATTGCCAGCAGATCCGATTGAAATAATTTTACTTTTATGATTTATACTATTATAATTTTACTATTAATGAGATACCCTGAAAATATTTTCGTTGATAAATCTCACGCTGAGGTGGAGTTACAGAGTTTATTAAATAACACAGCGTCAAGTATATTGGAGCTTCAAGCTGAGGTAGTCAAAACACTCACTGATGATTGTGTTAAACGTTTTTAATATTTTTTTTTAATTGGAAAGTGGGGATTTGATGGAATAGCGAATATAATCAAAAGTTTTCCAATAATGATCTACAGGATAAAAGTTTATTTGTCACATCCTACGCACCTCTCCAACTAATTTCAAAAGATAACCAACAAATAATTTGGAAAAACCATCGTCAACACGTTACTGCAGGCCAGTACGATTTCAATTTAAAAAAGAGACAACAAAACTTTCAATCGAAGAGGAAAAGTATTTTAAGGAAAAAATAAACCTTCTGAATCCAACTGAAAAAATTGGCTTCAAAAATTACCGAAATAAATAAAAATGTGATATATCCTTGTGCCACAATACTAAAAGCTATTGCATCGGGGTGTAAAATTAATATTAACAAATTTAATACAAATGTCCTCGATACAGCCAAGGAGTTGATCAAGAGTATCCATGGTACTATTTGCCAGCTACAGTCCACAAGGTGCTAATTCATGGATCTGCAGTAATACAGCATGCATTAGTGTCAATTGGAGATCTTTCGGAGGAAGCTGCGGAATCTAACAATAAAGAATTAAAAAAATGTAGACTTAATCACAGCCGGAAGATGTCACGCATTACAACAAATGCAGACATTATGAATTCATAAGTCAGCGTTATTTGAGTCTGTATATGTCTTACTAGAGGAGGGATAATAATTATTATCATATTGTTCATTATCATTAATTTAAATTGGGGTGTACCCTCTTCAGCCTTCGGAGGGATGGGAACCTCTACGGGGGGAAGAATATATCGTTTGCCGAAAAAATGGGGTTGGAGGGCCCCAATCTCAAAAATCAATATTAGATGCCTAAACGAAATCTTAGGCTTCTAGCTATATTGGAAGTATTTACGGCCGCTGCTCCATACAAGCGGAACCACTGTGCAATAGTACGGAAATATAAGCGCAAATAGTAAGTGCGATAAGTAGTGAAAAATAAATTCGAAGGTCATATAAATATCGGACCGCATTACAATTGTAATGGAGTACCGATTATTAGGTATATTACAAATAATTTATTATTAACATAAATATACAGTTTGTCAAGAAACTGTTTACACACCGTGAAATAAGTAGAATTTTTGACTTTAAAGGTCAAAATTAATTGTTTTTTGCTTAATTAAACGCAATTTTTTTATGAAATATAATTAAACAATATTTATTTTACTTATAAATTAAAAAACAAATTCAATATATCAAATATACAAGAAAATAAACAACAAATTTCAAGTTTACACACTTTTGAGAGTGTCAAGAAACTCTTTACACATTTTGTTTTCCTACTTTGTTTTGCTCTTTTTCTTAGAACGAACTCGATTTTTCCGTTATTTTTGTCTTTTGCATTCCTTTTTACAACGCTTCTATTGAAATTTGTTGACTTTGGTTGTGAAATTTTGCTTATCAAACGTGCTTAAAGCGAATTATTAAATTTAATGAAATGCCTGGAAAGAGATTGGCTTTTGAAGGGACCCAACTAATATACTATAACCACCAGTTGGGAAAATCTATTCCTGAATTAGTAGAAATATTTTCCGGATCCCGTAAAACCGTCTATAATATTTTAAATCGTGCGGAAAAAGAGGGCAGGCTTGAACCTAAGAGTGGTGGTGGGCGGAAAACCAAAATTAACAAGCGAGTAGACCGCCTTATTATGCGAAAAGTGATTGCGAACCCCCGAATCTCGGTCAGATCACTTGCTCTGGATATCAGGCAAGAATGTCACCTAACTGTGTCACACGAAACTGTGCGCCAAGTCATCCTACGCCATAGGTACTCTTCAAGAGTTGCAAGAAAAAAGCCTTTGCTATCAGAGATCAATATTGAAAAGCGTCATTCATTCGCTGTGAGCATGATGGATCATGCGGAAGAGTACTGGGATGACGTCATATTTTGTGACGAAACAAAAATGATGCTCTTTTATAACGATGGGCCAAGCAGAGTATGGCGCAAACCGTTGAGTGCGCTAGAAAAACAAAATATCATTCCAACAATCAAATTTGGAAAATTGTCAGTGATGATTTGGGGCTGTATCACCAGCCGTGGAGTGGGAAAACTAGCCTTTATTGAAAGCACTATGAATGCCGTGCAATATCTAGATATTTTAAAAACAAATTTGAAGGCCAGTGCAGAAAAATTTGGTTTGTTTAGCAACAACAAGCCAAATTTTAAGTTTTATCAGGACAATGATCCCAAACATAAAGAGTTCAATGTACGCAACTGGCTACTCTATAACCAAAGACACTAGAATAACAAGATGCGTAACGCCATACGATTTTTTGGCACACAATTTTTTGGCCGTGGCTCTAGAGGTGGCTCCAGGCTCTCTCAAATTTTTGTTAGAGAGCGAGAGAGCGAAGAGCGCTACAGCGAACAGCTCTTTTCTACGCATACAGTGATAGCAGACAACTTTATGTGTGCACACGTATGCTCATGCATTGTAAATTTGACAAAATATGCCCTTCACCTTCAAAGTTCTTTGACTTTAAATCTATATTATTTTTGATCAATTGGCACCATGCGAAAAATTCTTGTTTTGCATTGCCTTAACGTTATTATTATTTGAAAATAGATTAGAAATAGCCAAATCTATGTACATAATATCACAAAAATAAATTTCAAAAATGACTTTATATAAGAATATTTGTCATTAGAGTATTCATCTTGCGGCGTGTGAAAAATTAATAAGGCAATGATTGTTGAGTGCTTGTGTCCGCACTTCGTGCCTCAAGATATGACCAAAACAAAGACACTAGAATAATTCTAGTGTCTTTGATGTGACTTTTGCAATAAACAGTTTTCATATTTTTATTTATTTTACAAATTTTTATTTTCTACTTCGTATTATTTTTATGAAATATTTATTTCTCAATGTAATGTATTCCGAATTTAATGTATAACGAATTTAAAAAGCATTAAAATTAAAAAATTTTAAAATTAAAATTAAAATTTTAAAATTATAATAAGAAGGGCGCGAATTTTTAAAAATTATTTTATTTCATCATATTGCTACGAAATTGGCAAAAAACTACCCTAATATGTACAATGTAAATTCATTTCTTTGATCAGAATTGATTTCGGCCCGAAAATCGTCTTCTAGCACAACACGCACACATATACGCGTTCTCGTCTCTTGTTTTTACTCGAGCAAATTCTATTTTTAGATTTCTTATGTTCTCAGCGTGAGCGAGCGGAAAGAGAGTAATTTTGGCCGTCACCAAAAAAGTGGCTGCATAGTGCCAAACCAATGCACTATGGGGCATTTGGCCTGTTTTTTTTACAAAAATTAATACCTCCTAAACTATTGGAGATATTTGGATGAATTTTTTTTATACGTTACACATGCCTCCAGGAATATTTTGGAAAAGTGGGCGTGCCCCAACTCCGCCCCATTTTTTTTTTTTTTTTTTTTTTTTAATAATATATTTTTAAAGTTTATTTTTAATTTCAATAATGTATAATTCATAACCGTCTTCCTCTTCACAATCAGTAGAGTCTGAAGAATTTTTATCAGGTTCAAATTCGCAAGCTAACATTTCAATGACTTCTGGTGGAAGAGATAGTCGCTTATGTTTTCGCCTCTTTAAATTTATTGATGATATTATGGGATCCGAAGTATCCATTGCTCTGTAAAAGACATCTGCGAAGCTACTAATAGTTTTTGCCGTGGCTGGCTTCAACAAAAGAATTTTAAGTATGGCTGCAAGATCCCGCAGGCAGCACTTCCGTGCAGCTTGAACCAAAAGACGTTCGTTGTGTTTCTGCGCCCTTACGAGTTCATCTGCTTGCTGTCTTCGGCCACTCAAATTTTTTAAATAATATGACGTTTTCGGGAGTCCAACTAATTTCCTTTCCTATTAATTTTTCTCCTTTACCTTCAGGACTAGGTGTTCTTCTAACCAATTTGAAAAAAATTTTAAAAATTCATATATTTTTCGATTGCATTTTCTCCAATTTCGTAAAAGATTGACTGAAATCATTCGTTATTATTATTATTAGTTAATCGTTTATTAAAGTCTAGCTTGCTATCAGAAAAATGCCCACTGATAAAAGTGCAAATAGAATTTTCCTTTTGACGAACACCCTTTTGCGTGCGCCACACTTCCAGCAGGGCAGCATTGGAAATCGAGATATTGCTCCCTAAAAAATGAAATTTCTCAAAAAACCGCAAAAAACGCACATAGAGACTACCTGATATGAGTTAGGAATTGAACACACTACAACATGGATATAAACACTTACTGAACAAATTTGAACAAATTGTTGTAGCTCTATTCAAAGTTGAAAATTTTTTCAAACAACTACATGTTGACACCACTTGCTAAATGTACAAATTGTTAGAAATAGGCGCACACAATAAACAATATATTAATAACAACACATAATAAGAACCTAAAGATTGATTATCCATTTCAAATTATACTCTCCTTCTTCTTCTTTTTAAATTTTAACACTTTGAAAGTTAAGCTAAATTTTGCGCGCAAAGCAGCCACGTGGTATATGCTCGCAACAGCCGACTTTAACAGCTGTTATTATAACAGTGCATTGTTAAATTAACTTATGCGGGCTATATCATAACAGTTTAACGTATTTCCAATGTATTAATACTAAAATACTTCAAATTTGCATACTTGTGAAAAACACATTATTGTAAAAAAAACAGGCCAAATGCCCCATAGTGCAATGTATGGCCGTTACGCATCTTGTTATTCTAGTGTCTTTGCTATAACTGTGGCAAGGTGATCGATACGCCCCCTCAGAGTCCTGATCTAAACCCCATTGAAAATTTGTGGGCCTACTTAAAGAATAAGGTTGCAAAAAGGGGCCCCAAAACACGACAACAACTCATGGCTGCGATAGTCGAAGAGTGGGAAAAGATCCCGCTTGAATATGACCTAAAAAAACTCATACATTCCATGAAAAAAAGGCTTCAACTTGTAGCCAAAGCCAATGGGGGTCATACTAAATACTAAAACTTTTCAAATATTAACAAAATAATTAAAAAATTTAGGATTAAACTTAGGTTTAGTGTTTTGTGTAAAGAGTTTCTTGACACTCTCAAAAGTGTGTAAACTTGAAATTTGTTGTTTATTTTCTTGTATATTTGATATATTGAATTTGTTTTTTAATTTATAAGTAAAATAAATATTGTTTAATTATATTTCATAAAAAAATTGCGTTTAATTAAGCAAAAAACCCTTAATTTTGACCTTTAAAGTCAAAAATTCTACTTATTTCACGGTGTGTAAACAGTTTCTTGACAAACTGTAACTATGTAAACGGCAATTTTAGCAAACGAATATTAAAAAACTTTAAAATTATATTAGTCACGGCGTGAGTATTGAGTTTTAATTATTGTTGTATTTCATCATATCATAAATATGTATGTATCGAAGAGTCATCAGGATGCCCTTCTTCCTCTTCACTACTCTTGTCATTGTCTGCGCAACGTTTTCTGGCGCGCGAGCGAGGCACGTCTGTTCTGCGCAATGATCGATTACTGACTGACTCAATCTCTTTTCACAAAAACAAGAATTATTCGTAGTTGTTAACTCGACACGCAATACCAACACATTTTGGAGACTTATTCTAGTCCGCATACACCAATACTAATTCACACTGCATTATTCTGTACGCTTCCCGTTATTCGTGCAGACAGCTTGCATTGCGCGTCCCAAGTAGAAACACGCAATTGCGAGAAATGTCGTTAAATTTAAATGGTCTGCGACATGTGTAAATTCGTTTCTTGGATCAGAATTGATTTCGGTTGAAAATCTTCTTCTAGCACAATACCCACACATATGTATACACGTTCTCGTCTATTGTTTTAAGCAAGCAAATTCTAGTTTTAGATTTATTACGCTATCAGCGTAAGCGAGCGGACAGAGGGCAATTTTGGTCGTCGCCAAAAAAGTGGCTGCATAGTGCAAAACTAATGTATGGCAGTTACGCATCTTGTTAATCTAGTGTCTTTGGAGATACCCATAAATACGCCGATCGGAAATTGCTTTACACGGACGGTTTAAAGTCTGACGCATCAACTACCGTTGCAGTAGTAGACAAATATAGGAATCAATGGAAACGAGGAACGAGAACAAATCTTTTCGGTCTCACCCCGCCCTAAAATATATTAGTTAACCCAACATCAAATAATTAATACCTAATATTATTTATTATATATTATTAATAATCGACAAACTGCCGATCTATCAATAAGTCGAGTCGATGGTCAAAATAGCTAGTTACTTCTTTGTTTAAATTATTAATATATAATAATTAATTGATTTTATTTTCTTCAAAGTGGAAAATGTGTGAAGATGCTCAATTAAATTATATGGATACGGATCCTCCTAATTATACTGCCAAAACTTAAGACTTTTATAAATAATGCTAAATGATATCCAATGGCAATCTTCGTAGGGATTGTGCTGCTGGTGCTTGGTGTTCCTTTATCAATTTTTGTTGAAATGTTGAAACATTTTTCATCCTTTAACGCTGATTGAAGTTCTTTGACCTCAAGGGTTGTGGTGGTGTCGATTTGAAGACGGTTGTATTTGCACCGATCCGAATTTACAACAAGTAAAATCGCAATTAAAATAAACAGCCCGAAAATATGTGATCTTCTCAATAGAACGAATAACACAGTATATTATGAATGCTTTTAGGCTGGAAAAAATACTGTTCAGTCAAATGAGTAAGCCTAGTGGTACCGATGAAGAGTGTTTGGTTTTTATTTTATACAAAATTTATTTCTGACCCCACCTCAGATATGACAAACTAAATTTTGCCGTCCGCAACAAAAGTTATCGCGAGTGCTGTTTGTGAAACGAAACGCAGGTAAAAATACGTATAAAATATAAAAGAATTTATTAATTAATTTAATGGAGGGCCAAAAGTGTTATCGTAAATATTGAATTTAATAACTTAAATGGTCAAGGTGCAGTACAAAAGTAATTGCGATCTTCGGAATTGAAACTGTAAAAATTGTTGCCTCTCTATTGTCTGGAAAACAGCTTAAACAGCTGTTTACTATGTATGAAACACTCCGATAGCAAATTTTGCACAAACTAGAGAACCTAAAAACTAAATCAACAGATCAGACCAAAATCGAAATCGAAAAAAAACGATTACCGATTACATGCCTGAATATATACGTTGTGAATACACGTTTTTTACATTGCTCAAATGTCCATATGTGGTTATCCGAACAAGGATTTTTAATTTAACGACATTTCTTGCATTTAATTAACTCCTACCACTGTAAAACGGTTTTGTTTTAACCGATAGTTTTTTAGGCTTTTCACCGAAGTTAATTGGTACAACCTGTATAAGGGAAAAAATCCGCAAAATAGTTCGGATTTTTCGAACGCTTTTCAAATTCTCTTTTAGACTTCAAAGTTAGCCAAAAGCTGCTTAGATCGTTAGATGTTTCTGTCTTTGTAATAGATAGCTAGATAATATGAAATTCCTAACAGCCCTCGTGTTCCAAACTCCACCGCTCCATATTCGCTGCTAAATTATTGATGCTAATTTGACACACATATATGATGTGCATTATCTAACACCGCTTGATATTAATGACATCTATTCTTTATTTGGACATGATCCAGTTAAAAAGTTTACTTCAATAATTAATGTCAAATCAAAGCTACTAATATTAATATATAAAACTTCACACTTCTAATTCCACACTGCTCATTTCTCACAATATAAAATCGTATGACTTAAAGCATATCGATTACATTCCCATCATTCATCGCCATCTGAAAACACAATCAGATTCCCATAAACGATTCTCATACACGATTTATTTTATAGCTATACTTGGATATGCATCAAATACAAATACAAAACCCTCGGTTATCAAAACCCAGAAGGAAGGACGAAATTTGATTAGCCATGTTATCAAATACGTTTTCGAATGATAATTTGGCAGGGAAATAAACACTATCAACCGTCTACAGTTCTTAAAATAATGCATTAGCTTATTTTTATTTGGAAATAACTTATATATGTATATACTTTTGTTTTAATTTTGACGGAACTGTTGCATACTGGAGTACAAAATTGCGGTTTATCGAGAGCGTTTGGGGTAAAAGGGCTTTTAACAGTCTGGTAACACTGACAGAAAACAAAAAACAGACGACGTTTTAATAGACGATTTAAATTTTAAAAGAACAACAGGCGCAATGCAATAAGCCCCGCGTGTCGGATTGTCAGCACCATCAGCAGCTCCAGGACCAGGTCTTGCCACTTGCCCCTCGCCCGTCGCCAACGATTCGCGGTAGAATCGGCACCGCACCTAAGCCACGAGAGCACGGGCCAATCCCAGACGAAAAATGCTAGGCAAGCGGACTGGGTCGCGGCACATAGCGGTCGTGCTGCTGATGTGCCTCTTCTGGTACGTGATCTCCTCCAGCAACAACGTGATCGGCAAGATGGTCCTGAACGAGTTCCCTTTTCCGATGACCGTGACTCTGGTGCAGCTGTGCAGCATCACGCTGTACAGCGGACCCTTCTTCAACCTGTGGCGGATCCGGAAGTACCAGGACATACCTCGTCCCTACTATTACCGCCTTATTGTGCCGCTAGCGCTTGGCAAGCTCCTGGCCTCCGTCACCTCGCACATCTCTCTATGGAAGGTGCCAGTTTCCTACGCGCACACGGGTAAGTCAAGTGCCCGCCAATCTAGTGGTATCCCAACACGTCAGCAGAATCTGTGTGATGTGCTTGGGAGGAAATTTCCAAGCGGCAAGATGTGATAACGATCGTGTCGCTGATATGTACTTGGCATATTGACATTATATTTATGTTCCTTATTACAGTACCAATTATCTTGAAGAGCTATTCAAAAAATTATATTTAAGGTAGTTGTACATTTCCAAGGTGTTCAAGCATTTTAATGATCAATGTAAACGCTGTAAAGTGATATAAAAAGTTGTTGTGTCAATGCTTAATCCAACAACTAAATCCGATTTCGAAACAATTATAAAAAGTAATGCTTAAGTACAATTTAGTTAATATTTATGATTACCGCCAAACCATTGATCAACGAATTTAAGTTTAAAGTAGGTTCTTATTTTGCCGGTAAAGGAATAGGTCTTAACTTTAATACGTTTTTATTCTTTAACAGTCAAAGCCACAATGCCACTATTCACCGTCGTCCTGACACGCGTTTTTTTTGGTGAGAAACAACCGACACTCGTGTACCTGAGCCTGCTGCCCATTATCACCGGCGTGGGAATAGCCACAGTTACGGAGATCTCCTTTGATATGATGGGCCTTATCAGCGCCCTCATCTCCACAATGGGCTTCTCCATGCAAAACATTTTCTCAAAAAAGGTAACGCCCCCGCAGAGTCTGTTATTGATTCCATTACATTTGTAAATTACCTTTATCGTCGACAGGTTCTCAAGGACACCAACATCCACCATTTACGGCTGCTGCATTTGCTTGGCAAGCTGTCGCTGTTCATCTTCCTCCCCCTATGGCTTTACATGGACAGCTTTGCAGTATTCCGCCACACGGCCATTGTGAGTAGGGTACCTTATTCTGCACAAATGAGCAACATCTGATCTTCTGAATAGTATTTTTGATAGGGCGCTAGTTAGGGTTACCTTTCGTCTTACCTTTCTATCGTCTACTTCTTTATGTGTTCCTTATTATGCCAAATGACATTTCCCTTGCATTTGTCTTGGATGTCATTGTTAATATTATTTAAGAAAACAAGTCCTTTCCAAGCAAATTAAGTAAATACACACGAGCAATACAAGATTAAAAGTGTATTCAACACTAAATACTTTGGAAGAAAACTAATGACCAAAACCAAAGTTATGGAGAGGAATTTGTGCTTAAAGTTTTTAACTAACCCAAATTTGCGCTTTTACAGAAAAACCTAGACTATCGAGTTATTGCCCTGCTTTTCGCCGACGGTGTCCTAAACTGGCTGCAGAACATCATCGCCTTCAGCGTCTTGTCTCTGGTGACTCCGCTCACCTATGCGGTGGCCAGCGCATCGAAGCGAATATTTGTGATCGCAGTATCGCTCCTAATCCTGGGCAACCCAGTGACGTGGGTCAATTGCGTAGGCATGACGCTGGCCATTGTGGGTGTGCTCTGCTACAATCGCGCCAAACAGCTTACGCGGGGTCGCGAGCAACCGACACTGCCGCTGTCGCAGACTAGCTATGTCAAGTACTCGCCGCTGGAGCAACAGGCAGATCCGTACTACCGGGGATCGGTCAACGGGAAGCTATCCAATGGCTTGCACAGAACGCCCGGAAACAGTCTGCTGGCGAATGGCAGCGGAATGCCGAGCGGGACGGCAACGCGGCTACTATTTGTTTAGTGTGTAGTTAGTGAATGTATCCAATAAGCGGGTTAGCTAAATAGTATTAACCTGTGACGACCACCATCCAAATTCCGACTCTCCCCTCTTTTATATATATAAATATATATATGTATTTATATTATTATATTATATTTATATTTATATATTTATATATATATATATATAGTGTATATATTAAATATGTTTGACTAAAGAGGCGCAACTCTAAAATTAATAATTTAATTGAAGAAGCAACATTTTTATTTTCAATCGAATTTAAAGGAAGTGGCTTCAACCCCACAAAACAATGTCACAACCGACTTTTGAAACATTTAAGTTTGCTTCTTTAATATGATTGAATTAAAACATGAAAATAAGACGTAAAAGGTGCGTAATCAATACGGCTAATGAATAGTAGTTAAAGTAAAGGGACTGAAGGAGTGTCTTAATTCTAAGATATTATCGCTCTTAATGTTTCGCAAAATTTTCAATTTAAATCCCGTTGAGAGAAAACGACACACTCTTACGCAAGGTGTATAAAATGCGTAACCCTATGACATACTTTAGCTAATTAACTCGAAAATGTCAAATTTGATTCAGTCAAAAGTGCGTAATATATGTATATATACCTAGAATGCAATGCAATGCTGTAAATAAAATGTATTTTTGATATTGTTTTGGAGGCGAGCCGTATGTGTAAATAAGTAGTTCGAGTCCCCGATTTCCATATCCCCTCCCGCCCGCTAGTTTCGAATTTGTTTTCGAATTTCATTAAGCCGTAAAGTGTATTCAGAAAGCGTGTACGCATGTTAAATGCCAAAATAAAATTGTTGATGTATGTACATGTACATAGGCAAAGCAAATGCAAATCGCCTCGTCTTCTTCTTGACCTCACCTATTTACCAGTTGTCTAACTATCCAGCACCGTCGCCAGTTCTTTGGCGACCGGAGCGTCTATGAAGAATTCGGTACCAGCTTAATCCACTCATTGACCAGATCTTTCTGGTACCCGATCCGCTTGAGCAGCGCCTCCGACCGCCAGTTAGTAGCGACAATCCAGGCCGTTAGGGTGATCTCCTCGCCCCGAGCAATTTCTCGGCTCATCGCAGCGGCTAGGAGGCCACCTAGTCCTCTACGCTCCGCCTTGGGCAGCACTTGCAGCATGCTAAAGAGAAATAAAGAGAAAAGTTTATCGTGGACTAGCTCTGTACAGAGATGCTTATCATTTGGAATACATATATTATCATCGTTACTATGCCGACAGTGATGCTGTTCACAGGGATTATGAATTGAGTTCTTAAAAACCATAAGAGTTACTTTGTTAATTAAGTTACATACATATGTGCTAGCAATCGCATCGGCATGAATATAAAAGAAGAACATTATTAGTGAGATCATATATGTTTGGAAAAGCCAGATCACATTGTTTCAGCATTTTTATTTGACCTTTTGGTTTCTTAACTGTTGCTAAACTACATCCCTTTTGTGAACAAAAGCACCATACTTAAGTTGAAATGCATTGCTGTTATCGCGTGCATGATATATTTCAGATATACGCACCCCAGTCCGGAAAAGTCGTTCTGAAAGATCCAGGCAATCAGTTCCCCAGTGTCGCTTCGGCAGATGCCCAAGGATTTGTTGAAACGGACGAGCGCCTGGAGATAAGTGAGTGAGCCTTCACCCTTGTTAGGCCAGGAATCGTGCACCATGGCTGCATCCTCAGCCCTCAATCGCCGAATCTCGAACTCAGAGGGCAGATCTGGAACTTTTGCACAAAAGGCATCCTCGTGCGACAAAACCATCCCGAAACACTGGCGTGGTTGAATGGCGGTGACCCCGCGGCTGACGGCCAACTCTTTGACTCGATTACAAAATCCCAGATCAACGTTGGTCAGCAGGGCTCCCTGTGTCCACTCGATGAGCTGCGTTTGCTCCAGGCATTCCCACAGCTCCGCGGCTCCATCTGGCTGCCAGCTGAAGAAGGAGACGCTCTGCACGATGTCCCGATGAAGGCTCACATAGGTGCCCCACGTCCGGAAGTTTCCCCTTCGATGGGTGTAGAACTGCTTTCTCAGAGAAATGTGGTTCAGATCATTGCGCGGTATTTGAGCCTCGCTCAGCTGGCGGTCCCATTTTCGCTGGTTGTACAGTAATAGGTAGTGGAAGTTCCTTATACCGAATTTAACTTTGTATAGATCAAGCAGTTCGTCCACTTCGCTATCGCTAAGTGGCCGCAAGATATCACCGTTCTTATCTGAACTCATTGCCGGTCTATATGTATCTGTCTGTCAGCCGATTCGATTTGAATTTAGTTTTTGTGAACCTTCCGCCTGCCCGCTGCTAAAAGACTAGAGAGCTGGCCGCAGTAAATGCGTCGCTGTTAATTCGCTAGTTAAACTACTTAATTGTAATTCAGCTGATTAGATTTCTCTCGTTTGTCCAGGGGCGAAATTCATTCAGAGCGGGCAGCATAGTGGGGGCGCTATGAAATATATGTAATTATTATCTGGGATTAGAAACTAATTACATATTATCTGGGATTGGTTAACTATGCCCATTGCAAGGCTCGTATAAAAAATATGTAAAATGTAGAATTTTGTTATATTTTTTCGTTTTTATTTTTATTTTTTATTATCTGGCGAATTTCTATCGGTATACGAAACACATTTTGGCCACACCTCTCCAACGTCCACAAACCAATCCAAACTGTCACGCCCGCTAGTGAAAAATCATTTTTATTTGTTTTCGATATCGATATCGAGAAAAATGTCAAAATTTCAAAATTTCTCGCCCGCTTTTGAAGTATGTACATTGCTGAGTAACGAGTTTTGAATAGTATAGTATTTATTATTTTATTCTCCAATAATAATAACGAGGAATGTGGAATATAAAATTGCCTAGCAACGGAGTTGGCCTGGCCCTTTTCGGCTTGTGGAAGTTTATTAACTTTCATTACAGCACACATTCGGCAGTATGGTGCTTAGTGAGTAATTGAAATTGTAGAATAGTAATGTTAACGTACCAATTAAACTGACTAATCCGCAGTCACCGAAGAGCTGGTCCGCAAGAAATCAGAGCACAATGAACGTCTAATCAGCACGCTGGAAGAGATCTCCTTGCACCAGGAGGACATCGAGGTAATTGAACACATCCAGAACTGGTGTCGCGACCTCAAGATCCTACTCCTCCAATCCAACCTGATTGCGCGCCTGGAGAACTTGCACAAGCTGAAGCGCCTGGAGTACCTCAATGTGGCCATCAACAACATAGAACGAGTGGAGAATCTGGAGGGCTGTGAGTCGCTTAGTAAACTGGATCTTACTTTAAACTTTATAAGAGAGCTAACCAGTGTTGAGTCGCTATGTGGCAATTACAATCTCCGCGAGTTGGTACTCATTGGTAATCCTTGCGTGGATTATCCGCACTACAGGGACTACGTGGTGGCCACCTTGCCACAGCTGAACAGTTTGGATTGCGTGGAGATCACTCCCTCGGAACGTCTGCGAGCGTTGCGGGAACTGTCCAAGAACCGGTCCATCATTGTTCAGAAGCAGGTAGAACAGGACATCGAACGTGATGAGCAGCGTATCCGGGTGGCGAAGCAGCAGTCCGCTCTGGCTGAACATTGTGCCGGCATAGAGGACGAAGAAGAGCGCATAAAGGCCTTTTGGCAGGCGAAGAGCGAGCACTGCCCGGAGATTCGCACAGAGATCGCTCGGCAACACCGATTGGGACGGGAGCGGCACGAAACCAAGTCCCCACTGGACCCTCTGAAGCCACAGCGCAACCTCTTCGCTCCTTGTGGCAGACCCTACAATCTGAACCAGGCCAAACTGCCCTTTAAGTTTCGGGATGAGGCCGACCATTACTTGCTCCAACTGGAGGTGTACAGGTAAGCTAGGCTAAGATGTCTTAACCAAACTTATACATATCTTACAAGTTATCACCAACATATTACATATGTATATCGATATTGGTATTGCTTGATCGTTTCTACGCCCCAATCATATACATACACTTCAAAATTCTTAATTAATATTGCATATGTATATTCCTTCGCCCAGACACCTGGATACCTCTCTAATTGACGTCGATGTGCAGACCACATACACTAGAGTCACCGTCAAAAAAAAGATCTTCCAGATCGCGTACAGCGAGGAGGTCAAGCCGGATGAGTCCACTGTGCAGCGTTCCCAGATTACAGGTCACCTTGTGGTCAATCTTAAGAAGCTAAAAGTTAACGAGCTGCTGATAGCCAAGAAAAGCCCGACTAAAAGGTAAGTTCATCCAGTTCATTGTATATCATGAACCACAAATCCTAGCTACCTTTTCATGTAGCCCTGCCGCCCCTTTTGATGCAGGAAAAAAAGATGGGAAACCGGAGGAAGCGTTTCACGGAGGAGTAGTGGACATCAGCAACATTTGTGCACCCGAAGATCTTCCCGATTTAATTTGAGACTGTGTTCATTATTTAAAAATGGTTTATTTAAATATTTGTCTGATTTGGTTTGTTTTCTCAAACTCCTCAGTGATCTTTTGTTTTGTTTGGTTTTTGTGATCCATCCATTCCATCGATCAATCATTAGCTTTCTAGTAAATACTTTAGCCCGATCGGATGCTCATATATATATGCGCTTGAGTGTGTGTGTGTGTGTGTGTGTGTGTTTGTGTACATATACATTTCATATATAAATGTAACGTAAGTCGGATAATGCAAAACAGGGCACACGAAAATAAAGATTAAATTAAAAATTATATTCTAACTTGGTTTTTTTTCGATTATTTTTTTTACGGAAACCGTGGTTTGCCAAATTAATGAAAATGTCTTCGCCTAGTGGCTACGAGCGTATAAAATATATCCAATTCCAAATTCCATAGACTTGATTTCAGTTTCTTACTCTTCTGCAGCAAACGAAAAAGTATTCGGATATGAGGATATAAATTCCCGTGAAGTGGCCTCTTAAATGGCTATACAAAATCAGGGCCTAAGTTGGTTTTCGTTTAAAATATGCCTTTCATGCTGTATTTACAATACACGATCATCGGGATTATTATTACTGCTATCGCTTTCTGTATACATATTTATATATAAGTTGTGAAATTGCTATAAATTACAAGATACATAAAAAAAATGTATTCGATTTTATCTGAAAAAGTCGCTTTGTCCTGTGGAAAGTATGGGATGTGGTTAAGATTTGAGATTATTGATGGAGGGTCGTGTCTTATCTGAAATGATCATAGTTTGTTTGCTTATTTTCGCTCGTTTGTTAAATGGATATAGCAACAATCTTGTATTCTCTCTCGCTCATATATTTCGGTATTTGTTTTATCTTTTAGTTTGTATCTTTAAATAGTATTGTATTCTAGCTGTGTTGTGTGCAGTTCGTCATCAGTTTCCTGGTTTGGTTTTTAATCTTTAATCTATGTAAGTATTTCGCTTATTTCTTTAATTCATTTCATATTATGTTTGTTTTGCAATTGCTTAAGTCCATGGTTTTGCTTTTGTTTTTCTTTATCTCTTGTTTTTGTCGTTTTTCCGTTTTTTGGATCTGTTACAAAAATCGAACAAAGTAAAAATATTTCGAAAAAGCGTTGTTGCCGGCTACTTTTTTACCTCTCATTTTTTGTTCTCTGTGTATTTTTGTGGTTGTTGCTGTTTTGACCAGACTCGAAAACTCGATTAACAGCATTCATGTTTGAAAAAACGAGGTAGGACATTGTGTTATAATAAATATGATTTCTTTTTCTTCTGCATTCCATTTGGGTTCGTATAAAAACGAAATAAAAAAGATTAAGCGGCTCTAATTGATTGGAGTTTTCGGGGGTGTGAGTGTCGGGATTTGTCAAGTGTGAAATAAACTACAATTATAAAACATATTTTGGTTATACCTTATATAATTACATACTTGTTAGATCAACTCAGCTAAGAATTCTAGAATAAGTGCTTCGTCCTCTTCTCTTTCCCTCAAACTCATATCTTTCTTTTAAGCCCTTTCTCTTTCCATTTCTCTGCCTCTATATCCGTCACTTTCACATTTTCTCTCTCTCGACAGACAGTAAAATTAAACAAACTGCGGACGCGTGTTGACAGAACTAATCCAACTTAAGCTCACTGCTTTCCGCTTCCAAGTTACCAACAGCAAATGTATGTTTATTTGTGGGTGTTGTGTGTTTTTCTGACTTGCTTCTTTGTTGACTGTGCGTTGTTCAGCAATTGCAGTCAGGTGCTTCAGCAAGGACCAGACCAAAAAAAATTACTTAGACCCGCAGGATCTCGCACGCTTTGTTATAGCAAATGGCTATCCAGTCGGGCTGTGTGGCACCCCACTGAATCTGATTGACTTCGCCCTCGGCAGCTGTATAGGCTAAAATTGGATCCTCGATTGCACGTGGCATTTGTTGTATATCCCAGATCAGTGCTTGGTGATCATCACCGGCAGTGCAGATGTGACAGGAACTGCAAACCAAAATACAAATTGTTTAGGCACATTTTAGGTTTAAGGAATCTTATAGTCTCACCTATGCGGCGCCCACGCAATACCGTTGACGCACGCTCTGTGATTGCTCAGTCTTGCAACGGGTGTACAAGGAACACGAACATCTAAAATTATTACTTCGCACGAGTCCATGGCAACGGTGGCTAAGTAGTTCGGGTCCTGTTTGTTCCAGGCCAAGCGCAGCAGCGCCGTATGAGCAGGATCCTATTGGATTTATCGTTATGTAGTCATCCGTTTTTGTGTTTTCGCGCGTTCTACTTACCTCATATATAATGGTCGAGTGCTCCAAGTGCCGCAGATCAAACATGCGCACCGACCCGTCCGCTCCCACCGAGGCAAACATGTCCCGACCGCCGCCGGCCCGCGAAAAAGCAATGTCGTATACTTCCTTGTCATGGGCAATCAATTGCGTCTTCACGTGTCCTGCCACATAGACGCGAGCGTGCGGCTGTCCGGTCTCCAGTCCCCAGATAGTGCAGGTTGTGTCTATCGATGAGGTTCCCACCAGATTGGGATCCACCTCGTTCCAATCAAACGAAGTGAGGGGAGCGCAAAAGTCGCTGTTCTTGTTGTTATTCAGTACGCACTCGAGCCGCGTGTCCGGTTCCCCGGCACGCCACACCCGCAAGTAGTCGCCACTGGTGGCCAACAGATCCGGATAGACACCCTTGGAGTCCGGGATCCACATGATCTTGGTTGTCGGATATGGATGATCAAAGGTGCTATTTGAAGAAGAAATAATCTGTCAGTGAGGAAGGGGATTTCGGAAAAATGGTTCGTATAACCAAATAACTATTCATATTTAAAATGATTACAATAATATCAAAACTGCTTATCATTTTATATTATTTTTTAAAGATAATATACGAAATATAAAATGAAAACAGAAAGTAGAAGGGATCAGCTAAACAAATATTCGGTATACCTCTTAGCACTAAATTCGCTGGTGTCCTCGTCCAGGCTGATGATCTGTACCTTGTTGTTGTACTCCTCGATGAAGCTGCCCAGTGCGAGCCGGAATCGCTTGTCCGGCCTTACACTCCAGTTCATGGAGTACAGTGGCCATGGCGCGAGATATTTGTAGATCTCCTTGCGCTTTCCGGCGGTCGAGGACATAACTGTAGATATGGAAAAGGATCAGCATGAGAATCTAGGACTCGTATTCGAATTCGGAGTCTGGATCAAGAACCCACCTGAACTGTGTGATTGGATACGGATATCCAGACCAAGACGAAGATCAAGACTTGGATGACAAGGTGCTGCTGAGTTTTCTCAATGCCGTTTAGCTGGTGGCCGGCCTAATGACGACGAGCTCCTTTGGTGATGATGACGACAATGATGATGATGGCTGATAATGACCACTCACAGCAGCGGACAACTCAAGAAAACTTCATGGAATGGGAAACAAAGGTCTTTGCTTGCCACTCGCATTTGCACACTTTACCGGCTTGCTTTTCCTTGGCTTTTCCTGTAGCTTTCCTCTTTTCCGAGATTCACATCATTTTGTGCACTGGCAGTATTGCCAGCTCGCCCGTTTTCCGACTAGAGTCCGTCCGTCCGTTTGCCGTCGTTATTCCGGCGAAATTTAGGTCTGGAGGACACCGATCGGAGAAGTCGAACTGTACTCAATCAACAGGGCGAAGGAATTAATTCAACGGCGTGCACATCGCGACCGCAACGCATCCGTTTGGCCAGCAAGTGGAATTGTGCCCGGCACTCCGTATAAGGTGGCAACACTAAAACGTAATGCGACGCGAAAATTCGTTTGTGGCGGTCCTTCGATGGGCAAGCTGCCCCGGTTTTACCTTATAATTTGGTTAAGTTTCCAATCCAACCACAGTTTTCTGAAACAGCACGGTCGGAATTACACGGAATTAGTATTCAAAGAACTTTTAATACATTCTTTTCGACAGAATTTTCACACAAAAACAGTGTGACCGCGCAGATAGCTATAAGAAATACCTTGTGCAAAATCATTGTTATATACCAGATAAACAAAATACTATTTATTTAAAACAAAATTCTGTATTAAATTATATTGAACTGTAATATATAATATTCTAGGCTTGACTTTAGTCTAATTAAGAATTGAAAGTTGTGTGTTTATTTCCACCCAGAAATCTTTTCCCTGGAACTGGAAATATAATTCGATTGGCGTTTTGTGCAAAAACTATTAAGTTTGAAGCATATTTTTCAAATCCCATATGATGGAATTCTGTGTAAATGGAACATTAAGAAGGCCTCTGCTCATCTGTTAGCAAGTACACCAACCATACATGCATCAGGCATAGTTCTTCGATAGTTATCGAAGAACAGTTAACCTATCTTCAAAATCTAGTGACGGTGACTTCGTTTCGGCGTGCGGCCACACTAGCAAAAAAAATAGGATTAAAAAGTGAGTTCTGTGTTGTGCAAAAAAAAATTGCTTTAATTCGACCGGAAAAAGGCCCTTTTGCGGTGCAAAACGATGATGTCGCTTGGCTGGCGTTAAAATTTGTGGGATATCATTAAGAGACGGGACTTTCGGCAGCGCGACCTCGTTCGCCTCGTGATGTTCGTTTTGCGGTCAAATTTTCACCTTCGCCACCCATCCCCTCGCCCATTTGTTTTCTATCTTAGTATGAATTTATACACTTTATATACGCATTTGCCTTTGTACATTTTTTGTGTTCCGTGGATGTATGAAAAATTCCTAATAGCCGTCGTCGTCACTTTTCCACTTTCCATTTTGAGAAAGATATTTCACTTTGCGTAATTCGTACGCTGCCTGGCGCCTGTGTGTGTGTGTGTGACCGTGTAGCCAATAGTGCTACATCGCTCGCGCGCACAATCTCGGCACTGTTTTACTACTACCCTGGCTCGCCCCCTCTCCCTCACACATTTCACTGCCAAACGTACGCGCGTGTGTGAGTGCACCTTTTAAAAATAGAATCTCATTTCGTTTCGTTTTATATATTGTTTTTGCTTTTATCACAATTATTTCGATTTTGACGTGCAAAGAATGTATGAGTTTTGTGTCTAAAGAAAGCGGCTAATCGTGGTAACCGTTGAAAAAGTTCAGCTACACCTGTGGGTACTCGCGTGCGATTGTGTGAGCTTGGATAATTCAATTTTTTTAAGTGAATGTGTGTGAATGGGCTGTAGTGTAGTTGTAGCATTTTATGAACGAAAGATCGATTCGTGAAAGTGTGGCCATCTTATGTTAGTTAAGGCCTACCACCCGCTTCTCCCATCCCCCTGCACTACACCACCCGCAGAGCCTTACACTTGTGCATGTATGTATGTAAAAGCAACGGTTTTCTCGAATGGGAGCGTAGACAGCCTGGCGGCACACACACGAACGTAACTTCATTTTAAGTGTTACCGCATAAGGACAGCCGTCCGCGTCCCACACCGCCCCTACCCAGTTCAGCCAGCCAGCGTCACACTGAAGTTGTTGTTATGGCAAACTTGAAAACGGCTTTTCTCTATTTATTACTATTTTGCGATTGTAAACAAGTGTCGATCGGTTTTCCACTCTCCGCCTAACTGTTCATCAGGGACAAATCGAAGGCCACAAATTCCCGAGATGTGCGTGGGTGTTTTTTGCGCTTGTGAAAAATCAATCGTGGGAAGGGGAAGAAAGACGAGGAGTTCCGCTTGAAGGGTTTCGCATTATCTTATGCAGAATTCAAGATAACCTTGCGCCTGCAAGCCTTCATTTCTCCAATAAGTGAATCAAATGTAAACGGACAAGGTCTTGACAATTTAGAATTGTTTGCACTACTAAAAGTACCGTCATAAAAATGTGGTTTTGATTAAAAGATGTTCCCTCATTAGATCATTTACACTGGGCATTTTCCAATCTTTTGGGTATATTTTTGATAAAGAAGTTAGAATATTATGGTCCGATTAGTATGAGGTTTTGAATTCGAATTAATTTGATAAATAGGGCCTTCTAAAATTCCATTCTTTTCAGTTTCGCCTACAACTTTAGCAGCAACAAGAACGGGTCTTAGATGTAGCACATATGCAGCCATTAAGTTTAAAACTAACCTAATCCTAGGGATATAATGCGATGATAATGTAAATAACGTGACGCAGGTGGGTACATGGACACGTTGACGCTGTGATTTCCATTAATGAAACTGAATTCCGCCGTATAGCCCACGAAAAACAGAGAAAGCGAAGCAAGACCGGAAACAAAACAGGAATCATCCGCTCAGCAATACCACGTGCTGCCAGCAGACCAAGGACACTCTCGACTTCATCCGGAACCCGGGGCTTGATCACTGCCGCTGCTGCCATTAATATGCGTGTAATTGCGCCGCGTAGATCGTCAACGTCAGCGGCGGGCAGCGGCAGTCTCTACGGTACATCGGCGGTCGGCACCTCCAGCGGCAGCACCACCAGCAGCAACTCCACCAGCGGCAGTCACCACATCAGCATCACCGGAAGCGGTGCGGTGGATCGGACCAGCGGAGGCGCCGCCACGAACGGTTACTCCCGCATATCGAGCAGCTACGACCGCGGCAGCAGTCTGTCCAAGTGGCTGCCCACCTCGTCCGGCGGCTCCAACTCGTCGGGCTACGGCAGCAGCTACTATCCCACCTCTTACTCAACGTTCTCCGCCAACAGCGGCTCCTCAAGCGCCTCGTATGCGCCGCGCTCCAGTGTGCAGAGGAGCAGCGTTGGTACCACGTCGTCAACGTCGTATATGAGCGGCGGATCCGGCAGCAGCTCGTCCGCCTACCGCACCTCCTCGTATCTGAGCGGGTCCAGCTATGATTCACCTACGTACAGCCGATACGGAGTGAGTAACACCTTGCTTACCTCATAAGATGTACCTTGATTTACGATACACCCACTCCTGGTCGATTACTCTTAAGTTTGGTGGCTGATCTCTTGGTTTTCAGTAATATCTCTATGCGAATCCTGTATGCTGGGCCCCTGGTATAACTCTACTCACTGCCTTATCCCCGAAATCATCATGTGTTATGTATCTGCATATTTGGTGAATACGCATTTTATTCAATATGAAAGCTCGATAAATTGGTGTGAAGGCAGTTAATCAGTAGCATGAAGTTTAATGTTATGTTGTTTAATTCGAATATAGTCAAAAACATCAAATCCTATTCACTTAAAAGATAATTTGCAATGCGATTTAGAAATATGTCATTAAAGGTCAACATAATGTCTTGATTTGAATCGATTTGATGGTTGCTTTAAGTACTTGTACATTCAAAGAAATAGCAGTGCAAGAGAAACTAAGAAATACAACGGTATTTTTCCATGTCCCTTTTCGGGATCGACCTTTTATTCCACCTTTTTTTGTAAAATGGAATGTTTAGATAGAAAAAAAAAGTCCCGTTAGTTTTTCGTGTTCTCCTTATTTTATTTACATTCTTGAGCAAATTCACAACTTTTAGGCTGTTCATTAAAATAGCAGTGTCTGGTTTTCTCAAACGTAAAGTCCCGAAATTATCAATATTTTCTAAAAAGTGTGTTTGGTTAAGTTAATTCGTATATTTAAAAGATCAAAAAATTAAAATAAATAAAAAATATATATTTTAGTGGGTAGAGGACAGCACTACTCCCAGAAGAAAAGAATGTTAATTCTTAAGCTAAGAAAGGAAGGAAAAACATATAAGGACATTCAAAAAACCATTGAATGTTCTGCGAAAACCGTGGTTCCATCGTAAATCCACAGATATCGATGAGGATCGACGCGTAGTTCGTTGCAGCAAAGTGAATCCTTTTGCATCATCTAGGGACATAAAGTCTGAGCTGAATCATTGACGTTACAATTCGAAGACGACTATTGAATCAAAATCAAAAGAAAATCAATAGTTCACGAAAGGTTTCCCTACTTAGTCCAAGGCATATTAAGGCAAGGTTAGGCTTCGCTAAAACCTACCTAAACTGGCCAGTCTCCAAATGGCGTAATATCCTTTGGACTGATGGTTCAAAAATAGTGCTATTTGGAGGAATTGGTTAACTACAGTATATCTGACGACCTCCAAACACGGAGTACCACCCAAAACACTCACTCAATCCTGTATCCTGTATCCTGGTATGGGTTTGTTTTTTTTTTACAAAGGTATGAGTCCATAACATATGATTATGCGATTATATGATATGGTATTATAGACCAAAACGCATATGTAAATATACATAGTGATTTCTTACTCTCATATGCCCTTAAAATGGACAGGCCAACAGGATAATCGGCTGATACTTGGTTCACCCAAAATAAAATAGAGGTAATGCCGTGGCCAGCACAATCTCCCGATTTAAACCCGATTGAAAACCTCTGGGGGGCATTTAAATATAAGTGTCGAAGAACTCTCCGACGTCTAAGGCTCAGTTTTAACAAGTAGAGCAGGATGCATTGTCAAAACTTCCCCTCAAACGTTGCCAGGACCTGGTGGACTCCATGCCAACCAAGTATTAGACCCTAATTAGACACATTAAAAAGAAAAACTAAGTTAGTTCTATGTCTAAGTTGAATTTTGTTACAATTTTTTATAGCACTGCTATTTCAGTGAACATCAAAAGGTCTGCCTATTATGTTGTCTAAAATCTATATTTCTTTTACTATTGAAGAAATAAAAGTGAAACATTTTTTGAATTGTTTAAAATTAAATACCTAATGAGATTATAAAAAAAATTGCCCAAGCACTGCTAATTTTATGAACACAGCTGTACATACATACATATATTAAGTGAATTCGAGTTTGGCTTCAATGAATTAGATTTATAGCTAAGTAATGATTTGAAAATTACAATATTAATAAAAGTTCTAGCATATAGGTCAGGATGTATAAGGCATACATTTCAGAGTAACAACTCGATTTGCAAAGCCTTCGGCCTTCACCCATTTTAAAATCCCATTGACATTTGCATCATGTATTATGCCTGTATCTGTTCTATCAGTTATATCCGCGCAAATATTACATTTGTTGGTAATCCGCTTTCGGTTATATGCATTCGATCCCGAGAATAAACCTCCACAACAGACTACACTCACTCATAGCTCATAGTTCATGCGACCACGACGGCCCTATTTGTGGTGATCCTATTCCCGTCCCCAAACCCCACGGGCGCATTTACGAAACCCGTCCATTAATCCAGCCGGATTACCCGCCTATTTTGGTGTTACTTTATCCCTTAGACCTGATAGTTTCTTCTTTGGTGGCCTTTAGAATATTTCATTTTGGCATTATCGTTTGCTGATTATATCGTTTTGTTTGTGTTGTACTTTGTGATTGCAACAACGAAACACCTTACACCCATTCAAATTCACCCATGCACGCCCACATAATCGACATAGTCGACAAGCACTCACGCACTGGGAAATAGTGTATGTATTTTGTCTAGCCGTGGGACAAATGCCAGGTTTTATACCTACGATAACGGACCTCGGTACAGTAGTCGCTCCTTAGCAATGACAGTTTGGAAATTACGCGCTCCATACGCTCGTGGAGCCCACGAACATACATGTCTTTTGACCTTTAAAATGATAAGAAAACCTCATGTAAAGTTATTCGGTATCTCTTTACTTTTTTTTAGAAACTAATTGTGTAGAAAGTTCTTCGTCGTACAGATAAATCAATGGATAAAATAAACCAAGAATAATACAAATGACCAATAATGGTACACATATTTTTAACTTTTAAACAGATTTCCTGTTTAAGTATGATTAGTTTGCTTCAATACATGCAGATGAGATAGCGTGAACAAATATGTAATAGGTTGATGCCAAATAGAAACGTTGCACAGAAGTTGAATCTTAACTTTCAGCTAAACATGATCCCTATAATGGAGCGACTACTATAGCCAGATGTCAAAGCAACCCATCCAGCTCCAGGGCGCCACTTGTCCAGTTGGCTAGCTCTCTGCAAATATGACCAAGTGCGTCATTCTTCATGCACTGAGCACAATCACAGTCGCAGTCACTGTTCAAGTCACGTTCACAGTGACAGCCACATTCCATTGGCATCAGACGAAGAGTGCGTGTGTGTGTGTGTGTGAACTGAGCTGAACAGAACAGAGCTGCGAACCACTTGTTGGCACAGATCCAATGGCACAAAAAAAAAAAAAAAAAAAGCAACAGCCGAATGACAACACCGAAATACCGGGAATATAACGGCAAAAGGTTGCAGCACCAACAATTGTGTCCCATCCCCCATCCCCCTCTAACCGCCTTGCGAATTTGTAACAAGGTTAATGCAATGGGGCTAGCGCTATCTCTGTCTCTGTCTCTGCCTGCCCGTGCATGTGTGGGTGGATGGGTGGTCGAGTGTGTGTGCGTGCGTGCCGCAGAGCACACCACATGTGGGGTTTACTATGCTTCGCGATTTTTGGGATGCAAGGGTAAAGAAAACAAAAGCAATCGCAAGGTGCGCCCCCTGTCATTTCACACTTGTAGTCATAACTTTCGGTTACCTCTTGGTAAAGTTTCTAAAGTTTGTGTTAACAAGAACCAGCACACGTGGCAAGTTCTATTAGTGAGGTCATTACTACTGCGTTTAAAACTTGAATGGTTTTCATCAAGCATAATCATCATTGGGAAGTGCACATCGGAAATACTGGTACTCTAAAATCGTGTTATCATCAGGACCTGATCCCATATTTCTTTAGACTGTATCATTTTCGTTTCATTTGTGTATAAATCCAGCCATTGATCATATCATTGATGTTTCTTTTCTTTACATTTTGTTTTTGTCGTATACTTTTTGCCATTGAAAACATAAACATAACACATGTTTTATCGTTGCCGTTTACTGTTACAACGTTACCGCCTACCGATACTCCAATTCGAAAAACAAAAACCACCACCACAAATTCATTGACACCTGTAAATGTTTCGCAAAACCACTCGTCAAAATATTCAAAATTGAAAATCCAACAAAAAAAAAAACAAAAAAAAAAACCGAACCGAAACTAAAGTTACCGCGCAAAGCGGCGTCCAGAATTACCACCAACGGGGACAGCTTGAGCGGATCGGCCAAGAGGGAGGACTACGGTCTACGGCGTGGTCATGATACCGTCAAGAAACCACCGATCAGCGGAGGGAGTGTTGGCCACAACTGCAGCAGCAGCACTGCGAGTAGAGACACCAAAGCCGTCGATGGCAACAAACGGCTGTCCAGTTCATCCTCATCTCCATCGCTGGCCCGTTTGGTGGCCACCTCCGGACTGGACATTTATGAAAAGTACAGTCCGGCCAACTATAAACCCAACTGTGAACTGTCACGTTCCAGGTCGGGGCATTCTGAGACGGATCTAGAAAACGGAAGCAACAAGGAGACGACGCCCACCTGTACGGTGACCCTGGATAGGCCATGGAGCAGCACCAGTCGATACAGCCGCCTGTACAGGAACAGCAGCGATGCAGGAGGGGACTCCTCGGCTTCCGCGAAAAAATTGGGCTCCGGCAAGTACTCGATTAGCAGCAGCAGTAGCAGTGGCGATGTGCCCACGGCCACCTTTACACTCCGAAGCAAACGCACGCGGCGCAATCAAGCGGAGGAGGTACCCACGAGCACGGGAGTAGAGCAGGCAGGCCCAGCAGCTCCACCACCGACGCCACCACCACCGCCACCACCTCCACCACCCACAAATGGCCACAAGCCGGCTGAATCGAATGGCGGACTGGAAGCCAAATTAAACGGTCTATCTCTGCTCTCAACTTCACCCAAAAGAAATGCCATTTACGAACGAAATCAGGAGACCGCCGATGATGCAGGTGTTAGCCAGGATACTGCGGACAATGCCGATGTGAGCACCTCGGCCACATTTAAGCTAAACGACAGCAGCAAGGTAAAAGCTTTTGTCCACAAGTAAAACGGAGACTAGAAGTGCTGCCCCAAAAAAACGAAAACCAAACTAATTGCATGTGCCAACACAACCTGAACAACTATGGCGTTTGCGATCAAATAAGAAACCATTTAACCCCTAACCCAGCATTAACCATTGACCACCTTACTTCATTTTATTCAAATTCAAATTCCACCTTCTGTGTGTTCATCAGTCAGCCCAGCAAAAGCCGATCATTTAATCAAGTCTACATTTTTATGTATTTTTAGCTTAACTCTTGCAGATTGCGACCCTTCTAACTTAAACTAAACTCAAAAATCAAGCCCAACTAAACGCCAGGCTAACTAATAATACTTCTAACTAAAATCAAGCCCCCTATAAAACCGTCATAAGATCATCCAAATACCATTTGATTAGGATAGAGTGCGGAGCAGGACAGGATCTTCCTGTTAGTCGAGAGTAGTTTATACGTGGCAGGCGGCGAGGAAACAAACAAACACTACACAAAATCTCGTATCCGGTCAACCATAGGCCGGCCACATAAATTTACGCTACAACACTATAGCCACAAGAGGAGCTGCTGCAGCATAGAGAGAGGGAGAGAAAAAGAGAGTGCGGTGACCATCCCGTCGAATGATGTTAGACATTAAGAAGACCAGAGGATTCCACAAGATTCCACAGGCATCCAAATTACAGTCAACAACGAAAACATCATCAGTAGTAGCCACATCAGCATCAAGTCAAAACGAAGTGCCATCACCAGGAGGATCGGCTGGATCAAAAGTTGGAGCTACCAATCCAGTGCGAGCGGCCAACCAGCGCTTCTTCCTAGTGTCCAGCTACAAGGACCCCACATTTCTGAAGGCCGAATGCGACCTGGCCCATGCCCATGTGACAACCAGCAAAGTGAAAACCACGTTGCAACCGCACCGGCGGAGTCGTGCTGGTGAGGATTCAAGGAACAACAACTACAACACTAGCCGGGCACCAACGCTGATTAATATGCGACGCCCGTCTCTGTTCAATGGCAATCAGCAACCAACCACCACCAACAGCACCACCATCAACAACACCACCAGCAGGAACACCACCAGTAACACCAGCAACGGGGTGCTCAAGTACAGCGTGCGCTCCACGACGGCAACTGCAACTTCAACGTCTACCAGGAACTACGGCAAGCTGAAACCGCTCAATAACAACCAAACGACCGCTGGAGTAGCTATGATGAATGGACACACCAATAATAATAACAACAACACCAGAAACAGCAGCAACATCAACAACGGTGGCAATAACAACATGCAACGCCAACAACAGCAGCACGATGACATAAGCTTCATAGACAGCGATGATCCGCCGGCAACTGGTGGCCCTGAAGCCGGAATATCGACAACCAAGACGAGCATTTGTTACTTCAAGCCCATCACCCCGCCGCTGCAGCTGCGGCACGAGCAAAATCAAGTTCAGCAACAGGAAGAACAGCCGCAGCCCAGCAGCTCCAAGTCTGCCAGCCATCGCTATCCACGACCCAAGTCCACTATTATAGCATCGGCCCACTCGAATTTTGCGGCCAGCTTTGAGAAGTTTAGTGGTGGCCTCTATAGGCAGACCAATGGCGAGACGAACATTGAGAGCAAGACCAGTAGCAATGCCAGAAGATACGGCATTGATTCATTGAGTATTAAGGCCTCGATAGAGAAGTTCAACAACCTCAGTGGCCAGAAGAGACAAAATCCGGGCTCTGGATCAGGTATAGGACCTGGCAGTGCTACAGCGTCCGGTTTAGGAGGAGGACGGCTGTCTGTGGCTAGCCGTAGCAATCACGGATCGCAGGCAGGCGGTAGCAGCAGCAATCTGCAGCAGCGCTACAGCAGCGATCTGGACAACATACGCGTGGCGGCTGGGTATAGTAGTTCCCTGACCAGAGCAGCCTATCGGACTACAGCCACAATGAATAGTGTTAGCACACCGGTAGCGGTAACCTCTGAACTAGGCGGTCCTATTAGTGGCGATGGAGGAGAAACCGCCACGGCAATGGGTCAGCCCACAAGCAAGGTAACGGTGAGGGGTGCTCACAGCAACCGGCAGCCAATCGAATGCGATAGCGTGGTCTTGACCAACAAGGCAAGCAAGGATGCAACGACAGCGGCAACACCTACTGTTGCCACTGCCACAGCAACACATACACCAGCCACGTCTTCCGTATCCACAGTCACAGTCACCGCCGCAGCTCCAAACTCCGCCAGCGATAGTGTAAGTCGGTCCTTGGCCAGGTCACCGATCAGTTCAGTTTAGTATTATTTACTGTCTCAATTCCGTTTTCTTATAAGTATTAAGATATTTGAAATTCTTGCACTTGTCAAGAGAAAGCAACTGAAATTACGAAAAGAATCTGTAGCTAGAACATGTATTTACTTCATCCCTCTTTTGGATTCATCACACACTATTTTCCTTTGTTAACGTCTGCCTTTTCTCGCTATCAATTTGTTGCGTTTGTGTTATCCTTTGCATGCTGGTCTACTATCGCTCTCTGTACTCACTCTTCATGTGCATTATGAAACACAGAAAACACCTGTACTAACTTCGACTTATAGTTGTTTTTCTTTAATCTCTGACTGTTTACCTGCTAGTTGCTTTAATTAACTAACTTAACCTTACCCTTAATACTCAAACTTTCGCCCGAGCCTTTAGACAGTTATAGATTATCAGTGATGGGAATGTTGTTAGCAAGTCGGAAATTGGGAATTACTTTATAGGATTTTGAAATATACAAAAACTAATGGAAGAATCGAATGTCCCCATCACTGGAAATCATTCGCTAGGTTACTATTGCGTTCGGGCACTTGAATGAAAACTCAATTGATATTCACATAAGATAGTTTCTCTGTTGCACAGACGTTGGCGAGAAGTGGCACTGGGAGTAGCAGCACTGCCCGGAGCGTCCTGCCGCCCATGACGCCTACGTCAAGTCGGTACTGGGATCGGGACAGCGGCACCAGCCGCAGCAGCATAGGCACCTCCTCCGCACTGAACTCGTCATCCCTGAAACATAACTCGGATGATGGCTACAAGACCGCCTCCTCTTCGCGGGATGAGAAGTCCGAAGGTGGGTAGAGTATTATGGATATGATTCGCTTTTATTTGCCGCATTTGTTGTCAATAATAATCTTAGAACGTCCAGGTTGGCATAGAAAATAGAGTTGTTCCGTTCCGTTTCCTGCCAATCGTAGTAACTAAACGTGAAAACGTTAGGTTCGTTTTTATTTGCTTTAACACGTCAATCCGAAAATAACTATATCTGTAAACAAAAAATTCTAGTGAAATTCAATGTAAAATCTAATAGTATAAACTTGGAACAAAAACATTTCCTCGAGAAATAGTAACGTTGCAGAGGTGTAAGAAAAAGGCCAAAGGACGGGGGAGGATGGTATTGTCTTCCATTGACGAATGCAACCCCATGCATCCCGATTGGGGAGTAAAAACCTCGGCTATGCCGGCCCCCTGACCATTGAGAATAATTTCTATCCCTTTTCTGCAAACAGGTCTGTGCGGTCTGCGAAACATTGGGAACACTTGCTTTATGAACTCGGTCATCCAGTGCCTGAGTCACACTCAAGAGCTGACCCGCTTCTTGCGGTCGCACCACGGCTCTCGTTCGTTATCCACCAAGGATCAGCAGATACTCCACGGTTAGTTTGTTGATAGATTGGCACATTATTCTTTTTTTTTTACCCCCCTTGCGTTTGCAGAATTTGCCAAACTCATTCAGGAGATGTGGACCGCTAACGTGCACACGGTGACGCCCATGGAGCTAAAGAGGGCGTTCTCGACCAAACATCGCATGTACAGCGACTACAACCAACAGGATGCGCAGGAGTTCCTGCGTTTTTTCCTTGACTCGCTGCATTCGGCCCTCAATTCGGGCGTCAAGGGTGAGACGCTCAACATTGACGATAATCTCAGGTGGGTCTTTATTGATTGGTTTGTATAATCTGCCCACTAATGCCGTTTATGATTAACCTGTAGTGACAATAAGAAGGCGGACTTGACCTGGGAGTGGTATACGCGGCACGAGAACTCTCTGGTGCGCGACCTGTTTGTGGGTCAGCTCAAAAGCACACTGAAGTGCACCACCTGCGGTAACACCAGCGTCACCTTTGATCCGTTCTGGGATCTGAGTGTACCGTTGCCGTCTTCGTCCCGCTGCAAGCTAGAAGCTTGCCTCGACCTCTTTATCCGCGAAGAGGTCCTTGACGGCGACGAAATGCCCACGTGCGCCAAGTGCAAGACACGGCGAAAATGCACCAAGAGCTTCACCATTCAACGTTTCCCCAAATATCTTGTTATACGTAAGTTTTCACATTCCCGTTTGTAATTCAATATATAATTTATAATTCAAGCAAGGTTATAATACAAGGAAAATACAATCTATTTGCATATTTACAGACCTAAAACGCTTTTCGGAGACACGCTGGAGCAAGCTGTCCAACATCGTTGAATTTCCCACATCAGACAGCGAGCTGAACATGGGCTCCTATGGCGCCAACTCCAACTCGAATGTGCATTACTCGCTCTATGCGATATCCAATCATATGGGTGAGTTCCACGTATACTTGTGGATTTCAGTGCACTTATCAATACATATCCAACAGGGTCAACGGCTGGTGGTCATTATGTTGCCCTTTGCAAGCATCCAGTTTCCCGCAAGTGGCACGAATTTAATGATAATATGTAAGTATGATTTCCTTTGTATTAATACCCGCCAACTAAACCTATTGCACCGCACCTACGAATTTGATTTTCTTTAAAGTTGTTAACCGAGTTTTCTCCTTCATTTTGCAGAGTCAGCGATGCCTTGTCCGAAAACCATCTCGTTTCATCCAGTGCCTATATTCTTTTCTACGAGCGTACGTAAGGCCCAATCGGTGCTCTACGTGCAGCACTCTGCATATAGCGATGGAAATCAAGATGACCATGGGGTAGGATGAAAGCAGAAGGAAATGAATCAAACGAACTTTTAGAAACGCTTCGTAGAATTGCATACAAACAATTTACTTAATTTAACTCAACTTAAAAGCAAAACAAACTAACTCCTAACTTAAAGCAGAAACCAAAACAAAAACGGAAAAGCTGAAGAAAAGTGCATAAAAAAACCAGAACAAATGTACATAAACAAAAACGAACTTCGATGGCTAAACTATACAACAAAAGGAACAAGAATAAAACTCCGACGAAAAACAATGAATCTGTGCAATAACAACTTTCGGCAAACCAAGCAACCTCAAGCCCCAGGATAAACGAAAGAGAAACTAATGCTAACTAGTAACAGGAATTCTTTTGTAAGGATACTGAAAGCTATCAGCGATATATGTTTCAATATTTCTCCCTTTCTAAGTGTTATTTAATTAAAACTAAATTTGCAATTTGCATCGACGTACTCTCCCTGTCTCTTTTTTCGCTCGTCACTCTATATCTCTCTCTATTTAATTGAATCCATTGGTTTGCCGAAGGAAAGTGCCCTGTGGTTGTGTGTAAAAATAAAGAAGTAAAATAGAGCGTGGGAAAAGAAACTGAATATAAATTTTCAATTCGTCTTGTGCAATATATTTCATAATAATACAAAAAAAAAAAAAAAATAACTGTAATAAGCACTGCAAGCTAAAGACGGTTCAAGCCAAAAAATAAAAGAAAACAAAACGCAATCGCGCCACAAATATCTCCATAGCTAAGGGAAAAAGCTTTTTAGCAACTAAAATAAAAAGTAATATTAATTAATTGATAAATGAGCAACAAATTGAATGAAAGGGGCCGCGAAGTGAAGCTGAAATCTGAATTGTGAAAACGTACTTATGATAATTGCTAGTAGTACAATTTAAAAAAAAAAAAAAAGGTTAACAGCAACAACACCAAAAATCCATTGTTATCCCCTGGCCAAGACACCTACCAACCAAGATTCAGCCCATGTAATAAGGGGTGATTTCCGCAACGAGACAGCACCCGGTAACAGGGAATTTTCCCAGGCTACAAAAGACCGTTTCGAAGTTCGTTTTAATGTTATACAATTTCTTGTGTTTTTATTTTGATTGGCTTGCGAAAAAGCTACCAAAACTAGTCTCAAAGAAGAAAGGTTTACATACGAAGCCACCACTTAACGAAATACACTTTTAATTTGTTTGAATTTGTGCGTATTTTGTAGTTTAAATCAAGTTTTTCTACAACCCAGCAATCCTACTTATAATTGCTATACACATTTTTGTTGCTTGTTTTGTTTTTATACCTACATATATAATATATCTTATGTAATTTATTTATTGTATTTATGTAAAGGATATGAAGAAATACACTCAAACACCTACACTTACACTCAGCGAAACAGGATGTGTACATAATGTAACTTGTTTCCAACAGATTCACGAAGAACTATACAAGCTTCAACTACAACCACACTGAAATTTGGACGAAAAATAATAAATGAATCCAAGACACATTATTTATTTTTTTGTAAAGAAAGTGCAACACTTTCTTTTGGCTTAAATATTAGTTACGATTTTAATTGTTGGATATTTTACTAACGTTACAGAAAAACTAAAAAGGAAAGCAAAAAATCATTAAAACACTAAGAGAAGACGGAAAAATAAACGCAAAAGCAAAATTTAAAAATAAACATTTTGAAATCTGTTTTATTCATCTCATCGATTTCATTATCGACCAGGGCTGCAGTCAAGTGCAATAACACAACTTAATAACAACTAAAGTATTTTAATATTTCTGTTTTTGTACATTTCCAAATATTTTTTTAAATGATTTTACTTATCAGGCATATATTGTGTGTCGTAGTAACATCATTCATATGATTCCATCCTTCGGAAATAGAATTGGGCATCCTAACAAAACTAAATTAATAAAACTAACATTTCATTATACAGAGTATATGTCAACAATTTAAACTTCATTTCGTGCGATTAGGGTCACACCCAGAACTAGAGGCTCTGCTTCTTTTTATTTATACTTTAATTTAAAAGTTAGGTTTTTGTTTGCGACAACATTCTCACATTTACAAAATATATCTATAAATAACGACTACTGAACTCCACGTTCAGCGGCTCTGTTTTGGGTTTCTTTGTGAAATAAGATTTGGTTTCCCATTGGGGACGTCCCGCCGTTTCGTAACTGCAGCAGAAACTATAGGCAAAGTACATATTGAGTGTGTATCTGAATATATGGGATGGGATTGAAGGGATTACGGCTATTTAACTGTGGTTAGTGGGCGTGTGTGCATCGGCAACTCAGTGCGGTGGCTGCGGCTTCTGCGATCGACTGTGATTCCGGACAAGAGTTATGTTCGTTTGAGCACCAGTGCCAGCAAGAACGGCGGCAGTTTAACAAAAAAGACAACAGGTCAACTGCTCGCCGCTCGCCGGCGTCCGGTCGCTGCTGGTCGCCGATCCCTTGGGGCATTGACAGTGGCAGCAGCGGCGGCGGCGGTTTAGGATCTAGTGACTGTGGCAAAGGCAACGACACCACTGAAGTCGGAATGTGTTTGCCCGTGGCCGTGGATCATTCTCTCTCGTCCTTCTCTGCCTTGTCCGCCTTAGCGCTTGCCCGGGTGGCCTTCTTGTCCTCGTACATCTTTATTAGCTCGCTTTTTGTGGGCATGGGCTTAATGTAGCCGTGTTGCACCAGGTACTTAATGGATACGGTTGTACACCCTGCAAAACGGTTAAAGCGGATAAGCTTAAATGATTCTTATTACAAAAATTTAAGTTATGCGTGAAATTTTAGCATAATCTGTTCCAAAGAAGTTCGCATCAAAAGGCCACAATAAAGTTTTTTGAAAAAAGGCATCTGATGTTAGTCAAAGCTGAAGCTTACCCAAAGTAAGGGCGTAGCGCAGGGGCGTGGCCACTTTATAGCACAGATAGGCGATGGCGTAGTGCCCCATATCCGAGCCCTGCACCTTCTCAATGATGTTCTCGCTCAAGTGGATGTACTGCAGCAAAGCGGGCACATCGACGCCACTGCAATGGGAGGGATTCATATAGGGTTTGAACGGAACGGTTTCTGGGGTATGGTACGCACCTCTTTGACAGGTAGTAGAAGCCTCCAAACCAGCCCACTGACGTGAGCACGTGCACCGGGATGAGCACGTACCAGTACTGTTTGTACATGTGCTTGAACTTGGCGAACAAACCCATGTTTGCCGCCTCGCCAAAGAGTTCGCTGGAGGTGGTGCTGTTGGTGGCCTTCAAATCCTTGCCGCCGGCTGACGAGTTGTTAATGGCGGGCGCTGGTGCAGCCGCCGCCGGGTTCGCCGACTTGTGGTTGAAGCGGATGTTGACGGTGGGCAGGAGCAGGTTACGGCGATTCGCGAGAGGCCAGGAATCACTAGCCAGACTTGTTGGACTAGTCTCGGACATCGTCGACAGGCACCTTGAGTGGGCGCCACCGAACAGCCGCAAGGAGCAGGCAAGCAATCGCTGGCGCGACAGAAAGACCACTGTTGCCATAATTGAACCTGTATTGGCCAATACTCTACAGGAATTAACCAATATGCAACGTGCCGGGCTGGTCCTCGCAGAGGGTGCTCTTCTATTGGCAGCAGCGGCTCAAGATTTACCACTTCCCGATTCTCCTGGGGACTATTCCACACGCACGTTCCCACGCAGAGCCGGCTCAATTCAGTTTATTAAATATCTTCTGATTTCACCTGGCCTGCTGCAGTCATCGGGCTATCGGTTTTCGATAACTGAGAAAAAGCACTAGATGTTAAGTAACAGGGCTGGCGATAGTAGGCATAAAAAGCTTTTCTATTTTCAATTCTACGCATTTGTATTTCTCAACTAACAAATTGCTGAGTAGTTTAAAATCGAATTATCCTTAAGGTCTCTCAAATAGCTATTGTTTAAAGATAGCACCAGTCTTAACCAAGATTACATATCTGGGCCTCAACGATTTAGATCTTATAAGGAGAAATGAATCTTCTTAAACTTTTACGCCCTTGATATTTAATTGCATTAACCAAAGGGCTTAGGATGCGTGAGATATGTACATATTTGTCGAAGAGTCTCTGCCGCGCATCAAAAGAATAGAAAAGGCGCGTGCCAAGCAGAAACGCGCAATTACTAGAAATGTCGTTATATTTAAATGATCTGCGACATATGTATGTATTTATACCCATTGATAAGAAGGGTAAACCTAATTTGTTGAAAAATAAAAATCCTTACTAAGCGATCTCAACATTAAGATATGTACATATGTTGTTTGCTTCGAATATAAAAGCCGGAAAATCGCCACGACCACGTTTTAAAAAAACATTTGGATTTCTTTTGGATATAATTTCAGTACATAATTTTAGTGGCCAATTTAACGGATAAGCCAATGCAAATAACAAATAAGTACATGTATAGGTACACAAAAAACTATTGTACAATTCAACAAATACATAGATACAATTCTACACTGTTGAAAAAAAATTGTTCCTGTACAATGCGAATGTCTTCTACCGAAAGTAACGGGATCTAATCGCCCATCCACTCTATGCATATTTTTCGTGAGCGCATTATGAATTGCACACTACATACAGATAGTCAAGAAATTGTTTGCACAATGAAAATAAATTGTATTTTCTGCCTTTCAATGCAATATTAAGGGCTTTTTGTTTACCTTTATGGATTTTTTTTATTTCCATTTATTTTTTTATATGTTTTTTATCAATATGTAAAAAATAATAACAAAACTATTAACAATGAACGAGAAAAACAACTAAATCTAAGCTTGCACAGATTTCACACTGTAAAGAAATTGTTTGCACACTTTTCTTTTGTTTTCTATTTTGCTCCTATTCCGAGGAATTTCGATAATCAAACGATACATAATCGTCATTTACGCTTTATGCGTTGTGTGGGTGGCAGATTTGGTTTTGAAATTTGCCAAATTGAGCATTGTTCAAGTTAGTTTTGTAAAATTTAAAAATGCCTGGCAAACGATTGAGTTTTGAAGTAGTTTAACTGATTTTTTATAATCACCATTTGGGAAAATTTGTTAAAGAATTGTCAGAAATGTTTTCTGCATCGCGGAGAACAATTTAAAATGTTATTAATCGCGCAAAAAACGAGGGCAGATTGGATTCAAAATGTGGAGAAGGACGTAAAAATAAAATTTTCAACCGTTCAGACCGACTTATTATGCGAAAAATTTATGAAAATCCGCAAATATCCGCAACTATGCATGATCATTGAGTCAGTCACAAATAAACTCATATCCGCATAAATACTAAGAATTTAAAAATTCTTATATAAACTATGTAAATGTAGAATTTAGAAAAATTGTCAAAATATGACAATGGAATAAGGGGATTTCAGCTAGCTTGGGCTTTCAAGCGTGTTCCCCACGTAACAGAGTGCTGTTAGGCGCAGCACGCTGAAAACGCTGTTAAATCAGCTGCTGGCAATATTCAATTTTCTTAGCCAATTGAACTACTTTTAAATACACGAGGGTAGCGGTAACGTAAAACACAACAAAAAATCTAGTAACAAGATCAATGGATACGACAGAAAAGGCTCTCAAGGAGGTGACCCCGGCGATGCTTAGCCTGAACAATTGCCCGGGCACAACGCCCGGCACGCCGATGAGCAAAAATCAGCTTAAGAAGCAGCGAAAGCTGGCGGAGTTTGCCGAACTCCGGAAGCTGCGACGCGAACGGGAGCGTGAGAAGAAAAAGCAGAAGCGGCGGGAGGCCAAGGAGCTGGGTCTGCCCGTCCGGACGGGACCCTCCCGCAAGGAGCTGAAGAAACGCCAGTTGGCAGACGGCGGAAAGTCTGGCCTCTCGGTCGCTATAGATCTGGACTACGACGATCTGATGCAGGAACGGGACATCGTCAAGTGCGTGAAGCAGTGCCTTCGCATCTACACCATTAATCGGCGCAGCCCACAGCCGGGCAATCTGCACTTCACAGGCATCCGGCGCAACGGTCACATCCACGAGTCATTCAAGAAGAACGAAGGCTGGGAGAACTGGCACGTGCAGTACTACTTCGATCGCGGGCACACCGATATTTTCGAGCATAGCCAACTGGTCTACCTCACCTGCGAGTCGGATCGGGTGTTGGACAAGCTGCAGCCCGGCTGCACCTACGTCATCGGTGGCCTGGTGGACCACAATCACTTCAAGGGCCTGTGCCACTCGAGGGCCACGTCGGCGGGGCTGACTACCGCTCGCCTCCCGCTTAGCGAGCATGTAGACATGAAGACGAGGGCCGTGCTGAGCACCTACCATGGTGAGTGGTACAATTTGCATAATGTAGTCAGAACCTCATTCAAGAAACGTTGAATTCAATGTTGATTGCTAATACTTCCATATTTATCCAGTGTTTGAGCTGCTGACCAAAGTTGCTGCCGGTCAGGACTGGACTACGGCCATTCTGGAAACTATTCCCATGCGCAAGGGAGCCAAGGCGAAAATCACAGACAAAAAGGAGCCGAATCATTGCTTGGAGCAGCAGGATGAAAAACAGAAACAGGAAGCTGAGTCAGATAAGCCCACCTTAACCGCCGTCGAGTCTGAAATCGAATCCCATTCTTTAGACAGTTGACGGCAGTCGACATCGGATCTCGAGGTCTTTTTGATTTTTATTTCAGTTTTTGTTTTTACAAAATCACATTTCGTTTTGTTTCGCAATTTAAATGATAACTTATGTATTTTAAGCGCAAATAATAATAAGAATACAAAGAAAGTGTGTTACTGCATTTAACGTGAAATTTATGTTATACAACGCACGATGATGGCCAGCGCAAAGTCGGCAGAAAAATAATAGCGTCTTCTAATTTTATATAACGCTGAAATGATTTGTGCACTTTATATGGCTAATACGTTTTCAGACAGCACCGAACCAAATCTCTTCATGGTTTTTTCTGCGTTTCTTATTTGCCACTTTTTTTGGTTTTTTAATTGCTGCATCAATATTTTGATTTGGATTCAGATTAAGTAGCTAACGCCCTCACTCACAGCGACATCAAAATAAACCATACATATACGTAAGTGTAAGTGTATCTGTGGTATATGTACAAGTTGCGTGCCGTCGCTCGTTGTTTCTTTTGTTTGCGGTCAGTAGATAAACACACAGGACAAATACAAACTAAAGTCATAAAGTAAAATAGTCATAACCATAGGGTTAAATGGGGAAAAAAAAAACAAAATGTACAAAGCAAGAGGAAGAAAAACAAAACTGGGGAAAACTTTTGGCTTAACTGTAGGATGATTAGTTTAGTATATAAGTATACATAGCACTAGTGTGTAGCAAAATATATAACTGATCTCCACCAGGGAAATTGGAACCACTCCAATCGTTGGCGCCGTCTGTTTGTCTGTCGATTTTTTGAGTTCTATTTGTGTATGCATATGTATGTTAAGACAATAGCTTTATAATACGACAAATCGGTCCGATCGCCGATTGATCCAATCTTTACTTAAAGTCATCCGATTCGAGTATCTCAAAATCGCTCTCGTCCGACGAATCCAGGGCGGTGACAATGCGCTGCTGGTCACGATCTCGATTTGAATCCGTGCAATCGCTGGCACCGGCTGCAGCAGCACCACCTGCTCCCCATTGCACCAGGCCGGTAACAAGGCTGGGCAGGAGCTTCCCGCTGTTTGCCAGGAGCGCCTGAGCCTGCGTTTTCACGGCCAGGGCTACAAGCTCGCCGGCGGGATCCGGGCCAGCGGTTATCTGACGCAACTGAGGGTTGCCAGTGGCATCTACGGTGGTGTGATCGGGGAACTGCAGCCCCTTTGACAGGCTTTCCTCCGACGAGGAGGATGTGGACAGCGACGAGTCACGCTTGAAGTGACTCTTTCGGAAGTTCATATCCTCGCTCTCCTTGGCCGGCTGCTCCTGTGGCTGCAGCTTCTCCTGCCTCTTGGGCGCCAGCGGGGCTAGTTCATCGTCCTCGTCGGTGGATTGCTCGTCAATCTCGGGTATCGCATCCGGAATGAGGAGCTCCGACGGTACGTCGTCGCTGCGATCGTCATCGTCCTCATCATTCGCATCGGTGGGCGAACTTATGGTGGCCACATCGCTGGCCCGCTCCAACACAAACAGATTCGACTCGTTCACGTCCGGCAGGAACTCATCCTCTGCCTCGGCTTCCAAGTTGTTGTAGTTCAGCTTCTCCGACCACTGAAAGTCTGGAGAAACAAAAAAAAAAACATTTGATTTTAAACTATTATAACAGTAAAAAATAATAAAAAACTCTAAAAATAATAATAACTTTTGTTCCATTTGTTTATATTTGTAAACATGCCGCAATAAGGTTGTCGTTTTTGTTTGGTTTTAGTAAGTACTAATAGATAGATTTTTAATTCAAATAAAAAATATAAAGAGAATGCGAACGCGAAATTTCCTAATTTTTATGGGATATCGATAGATATTGGTCGAATAAAAAGATAGAAAATTTAAAAATTGTTCAAAAATGTGGGCGTGACTGTTTTTGTTGGTGTAAGTAGAGGCGTGACCAAACACTTTTTGGTATACAGATAGAAATTGTCAGGACGAACAATAAAACCAAGACAAATCCAAACATTCTTCAAAAGTGTGGGCGTGGCAGTTTCGGGAGGCAAGTGGGCTTTATAGTGGACGTGGCAATATTTTTTCAAGACTAATAAAAAAAAACGAAAAATATCAAAGCATTTTTCAAAAGGGTGGGTGTGGCAGTATTGGTCGGTTTGTGGGCGTTAGAGAGGGCGTGGCAACAGGAAGGTGCATGCTAAATCTCAACATTCTAACTTTTATAGTTCCTAAAATCGAAACGTTCGTACGGACAGACGGACATGGCTACATCGACTCGACTATTGATCCTGATCAAGAAGAATATATATACTTTATATCGTCAGAAACACTTCTTCACGACTCACCCCTGTGCTCGATCTTCAGCAGCTTGAAGGTGTACTTGGTGGAGACTAGTGCGGAGACGACCAGGATGGTCAGTACCAGCGTTGATCCGGATATAAGGTGACCGAGCACTGCGAGGGTGCCCAAGCAACCGCTGCTGGCCAAGCAGAACATGCTGGGACTGCGGTGGCGCCAGTCGTCGATCCTCTGCAGCCAGGTGTTGATCTTGCCGCGCAGCTCGTCCGTAGGCACAACGCGGAAGCTGCAGCGCGTCCAGTAGATCCAGTAGCCAAGTAGTCCCAGGAATAGCACGCCCAGCGGTCGGGCCCTGGAAAGATCACAGCGCACGCCGAGGTGGTAGACTTTTAGCGGATATATGTATTTATAGCCGATGACAGATATGGCCGAACTACAAGAGACAAAGGCTCAACAACTACTGCCGGAGATAGCCCGAAAACTCGATGATGTCTATTGCGTTTGGAAATGTTTAGGGCAATAATTAATGACCGCTAGCTACTGGCGAAACATGTTCTAGCAGGAAGCATAAGCGTACCCAGTTTAACTCCCAAAGATGAAGCAAAAAGCTGGTCAGACCTGGTTGGTCGACCGAGCAACGTTTTTTCGGACATTTTGTTTCCATTTCACGTCAAAACGTTTCTACAGTGCGTATCTGGACTGTAAGGCCAACGCACGGCAAAAAGCAAAGTCAGTTCACAGCTCTTTTGCCTTCGATCGTTAAGAATAATTATTGAGAATATGTGTCTATATATAGTCTATTTTACACCAACGGATGGGAAATTAATTTGAACTCATCTGTAAAGTCAATTCTAGAATTTCTTGCAATTGTAATCAGCGGAGTTTATAAGACCTTATTATTTACGAACCCCAAAATGTATTTACAATAACGTTTGTTGCGTTTTTATTAAAATACCAAATTAATGGCGAGGGCATGATTTATTTGGTTTCTCGCTTATACTACTGAATCTGCTGCCGCCAACAAGTTGTGCAAAATGAAAAATAAGTAATAATAAGTAAACGTTTAGCAAATTCCAGATAGCTGACGAAGGCAATGATCGCCCCGTCGATCGGGGTTCCCATCTGCGGATATTCAGTTTCTGCCTCTTATCGAAAGTATCGAGCTACGCGCCACCACCAACACCAAAAAAAAAAAAAAAAAAAAAAAAAGAGGGCTCACTGTAGCAGTAGTTGGGCAGACAATATCAGCTGACTGATAAATTATTCAAGCAGCGCTCGGTTTTAAATAACAGGAACTTGAAATTTTTGTTTTTTGTTTTCATTTGACTTTGCTGTGCCCTAGTGTTTGTTTGTTTGTTTTTTTTTTTCCTTTTCCTCGCCCTGCGAATCGCTGACGACTTGTTTTGCTCTTGAAAAGCGTCTAATTAATTATCTCGCTGTTTCTCTGCTAATTCGCACTTTGGATTGATGTTGATGGGAGGGGGCGGTGCATTGGAACTTAGGCGGCAAGTTTTTCGAGTGGTGGTCAGTGGTTTTTCGGCACAGCCAGCGCATGTGTCGCAGTGGACACTCATGACACTGCTGCTATTGTTGCCTTCCAATCGTTTTTACCTTCCTGTACTTTTGTTTAGTAACTGTGGCTGAGAGCTATTGGGGCACAAGTGAAGCGGCTAAAAAGCAGAAAGCAAATATAGAGCAATTGTCGGGTTTAGATACGGACACGGAGAGCATTTAATGTATCACGGTTAATAGGTTGGGCAGATTGGTAGAAATATTTTATTATATGAAATGCTTGGGCTATACAATGTGCATAGCCCGTTTCCTAAACAGTGACCGGAAATAGTAACAAATGGTTGCAAAGAACTCAGCTCAATAGCAGCTCAAGATAATAACATTATTTGCACAGACAAGTATCATTTCATTCGGAGTGCTCTATCCTTTCGAATCACAGTGTGAATCGATTGGACTGAATTTCACAAGGACAAATCCATCCTGCAAATACGTTAGCCGAAATTATTCGCCGTATAGAGTTGTATCTGCGAAACGGCTGCGTGCATTCATGATGTGTATTTAATTTTATTCTGTTTTGGTTAATTGCGCCACACAGAACGCTTTAAATGGGCGGAGGAGTGGTCGGTGTGCATGGGCATGGAGTGACATTTTTATGTACAAGTGAGTATTTATATAAAGCAAGGACGGCGCAACGGGGCGAAGGGTGGGGCCTTTCAGTCAGCTAAAACGAAGGTGCAAGCACGTACAAAAGATCGCCGGCATACACACAGCAACCAACAGCGGAGCCTAAGTCAATAGAACTGATTTATAATCAGCGGAATTGAACGGAAATTGATACACTTTTTATCAGTTTAACAAGTGCGCAAACAAGTTATAATACTACTTTTAAAAATTGCCCAGTCTGATAAATAAACAGTAATCACGTTTAGTTTCACAAGTTGTGGATATTACAAAAAAAAAAAATGCATTTTTGTAGTTTTAATAAAAGAATAAATAAATAGGAACTAAAGAAAGGACCACAAACCACAAAATGCTAATTTCGGGCGCTTTTTAAATGTGTGCTTCACGGTCTTGGCCATAGCTGTATTTGGATGGCCATGTGCATGCACATGAGCTTCATTTCGGTGCGCTTTTACATACATACATATGTGGAACAATCTTTGTGTGCACACACATATATTCCGAAAATAAAACATTGCAACTTTCAGTTCGAAATTGGCCACGCAAAGAGGTTCTTTCTTTCTTTCCTACCTACAGCTCCACAATTTGTCTTGTGTGACCGACCATACGATTTTACACAGTATATTTTACATATTCACTTTGCTGCGCAGCTTTCTTTCAATGGGAACGAGACTGAATTGGCTGGGAAGAAATTCGGACCCGCTCGACCCAATTAAAATGTACATCATTTAGTGCGTAAATATACGCACTACGTGTCGCTATTTATTGAGATTACTGCCCTAATTAAAACCCGCCGACAATTGTTAACTTTTAACAGAAATCAGATTACAACTATGGACATTCATCCAATGTACCTGTTTCACATTTTCCAAAAACGGACGGACTCCCCGTAATGCCTACAAATTTTATTGTTTTTTATTTGTTGTCTTATTCCTCAAATTTAAACGCCGCACGTTTCAAACTTATCGATCAACGAAAATTGCCACTTTTACCAGTAATTAAGTACTAAGAACTATCTTGCCAATAAACTCTGATTGTGCCTATCTACTGAATTGAAAACTATAGTTTTAAATATGGGCTTAGAAGGGTCTTAAGATTCCCCTTTTTTTTTTGATACGAGGTCAGTTTTCTAGGAAAGCTGGATCAATTAATGGCAAAATTCTGGATGGATTGTTACTTCGACTTACCATGACATTAGGACGACTGTGACAACGGCTGCCGCTATGCAGTGGAACGTGGATCTTGACGGACGGGGCAGGACTTGGAACATTTTGTATGGGAGTAGCACCAAGATAGCACTTTGGAATCGCTTTTGTGGGTTGTGATTTCGATTTTCAGCTCCCGCGGTTGGCGGACTGATTTCCTTTCCGCTCCGCGATTTTAGGCGACTTCCGGTTCCCTTTCGCTGTCAAGTTTCGCTTGTTGTACGACACAATTACTTTACCGTTATGCCAGGTTCTGGGTCAGCTGTGCGCATGGGCAGAGTAACTGTTTTCGGTTTGCTCTCTTTGCTTTCGTCCTTCCCCTCTTTTATACCATCACTATGATTGCTCTTTGTTGAAAATCCGCGACTACTGCGTAGAAAATAAAATAACAATATTTATATGTAACTGTTGCATGAGCATTATTTCGGATACATGGCAATTTACCAAAATGTTTTTGTCATGTTTTTCTGGCTTTTGAGGCCCTGTCTCACTCACACAAGCGCACTTGTTTTCACAAACGTATACCGATTAAGAACAAAAAAAAACTCCGTAGTTCAGCATGGAAAAGGTGTCATTGGAACTGCGACTTTTCCACCAGTGATTAACCATTTAATTCGAAATACTTATTTCATCAACTTATTCCCTTGTTTTTCATAATTTATTGTCGCCGCCGTTGCTGTTGTTGTTGCTGTTTGCTGCTTGGCTTACCGGCTGTGTGCGAGTGAGACAGCAATGCAGCGTGGGAGAGGACGAAAGCAAGCATGTGGAAGAGAAACAGAGAGCGAAGCGCGTGGAAAAGTTGTAATAATAATAATAAGAACGGAGCCAAACACTAACGCCCAACTGAGCAGCAACAACAGCAACTACAGCCATACAAAACGTAAAAAACACCAAGTTGTTTGGCCTTCGATGTCTTTTTCAATTGCGTCGCAGAATGAAACACAAAAAAAAAAACAATACAGAAACACCACACTCAGCGTGTGTATGCATATGTACACATATATGTGCGAAACTTTGCGCTTTTTGTTTTTGTTTTCCTTACACTTTTACCGTATTTTTATAAAGGAAAGGGGCTAGGAATAAAGTTAGGGGTAAAAATTACTTGTATTCTACTTAAAAAACAAAGCTGATACTGTTGAAAAAAAATTGCACTCCCATCTCACGCACACACACACGACTGCATCTACAATGCAACTTTAAAGAGAGAAATCTGGAGCAATATAAACCGCAAATAGTTCATATTTGAAGTACAAACTCAGTTTTGCGGACGTTCTTTGCAAAAACGGTTTTAGATCGTTTTGTAACTAGATAACACACACACATAACATATGCAAACAGAAGTTACGAACACAACATATCGACAAGCTGTAATAGAACTCGCATACTTTTCGCTATAGCTGGTGACTTTCGAAAATATTATGTTGACTCCCGAATTCCAGGCAAATTCGATCGCGCCAGAGCAACAATCAGCGCAAAAAAACACATCCAGTGAATGTGACCGCGCGCACGGCGAAGGAAAATACCATCCGGCGCAAATCAAATACCAAAATGTACCACACCAGTTTCGATAACCACCTAGTAAACTGTTGAATTCGGCCAGCTGTTTCAAATTAGTTTGTTAAGAACCAATAAAAGTTAAGTTTTCGCAGACAATGTTTCTTTAATTTTGACAAGATTTTGAAGCATACGAAATATACAATATAAGTTCCTGAACACTAATTTAATCCACCGTTTTCTTTACTATAATTCTGGAAGGACTGAAAACTTGTTCCTCTGCTAATCTGTGGAGTCCTCAAATTTTCTCTAAAAACGCTACTTCCAAAAGTCCGGTTATCGATATCTGACGTCAGGGCTGCATGGACTTCGTGTGAGTTTTGAATTGCCGTTTGAAAATAAATGTTTTCCCCAGCATTAAAGCAGCATTTCTCATTGGCTCTTGATGGTAGCTGCGATCCACGGTAGAAACATTGAATACAAAACTCTCAACGATTCGGGATATCATTTGATTGATGTAATGAACTCTTCAGAGGTTTCCTAATTTTTGGCGGGAAGTCGAGGGCTCCCTAGTGCCATCGTCATCTCTAATGGCAACTAAAACATAGCAGACATTTAATGAACTTTCACAAAACACCTAGATTCAGCTGACCTCTGAGAAGGCTTCCTGACATTTCGACGTCCCAACAAAAATTCCCAGTAGCAAAACACCAATGGATGCGACGTGGTGAGTGGGTCTTGGGATTTTATGAATCCCGGTTGCTTACGGGCTTCTAATTACTGATTTTGCTCAATCTAATGCTTCTCCAATTAAGCAGGGCAATGGAGCAGCTGCTGTCTGCAGTTGAGATGGGAGGTAGCCACAGCGAGGCCACCACACCAACGGCCACGACCACCATATCGATCTGGAGCGCCCCCTCCGAGGGCAGTGGCTCTAGTTCCATGGACCCTGTCTCCTTTCGGTTCCACTTGGACGGGCAGCCTATACTGCCACCGCTGGTGATTTAAATTCTTGGTCAGGGAGTGGCATTTACTGAGGCGTAACCATTTTACTTTGTTCCAGATGACGAGCGCCAAGAAGCGCGAGGTGCAGCTGGCCCGCCAGATGGCAGAAGCGCTGGAGAAGCGGTACCGCCTGGCCAGACACTCGGCGGGATCCGACATGGCCAGTAGGAGAAGTGTGTCACAGCTGCAGCAGACAGAAACGTTAATCTATGACAGCACACGGGGCCAGGCTCGTCCTCAGACTCTGGTCTTTGGCAAACAGTTGCCCACCATACAGGTGGATCCTCCCACGCCTCAACCATTTGTGAAATCAATAGAAAACACTTCCCCAAGGCGGCATAATCGCATTACCGATCGTATCCTGCAGTTCGAGCAGTCGGGACTGGGTAAGCTGCTGCCCAAAGTTCCAGATAAGTGTATCCTGCGCACAAGTCCTGCGGTAGCCGAAGACCAGCAGGATCAGGATACAAAGGACACAACGGCAAGGGAGCTCGGCAGTCCACTGGCAGAACCAGCTAATTTTCAGCGTTCGAGAAGTTTCACACTAGAGGAGCCCTCCCAGGTTCTCGTGGAGCACATGGAGAGGGAGGCCCTGGCTGTGAAACCCAGCCAGAGTTTGGCCAACTTCGAGAAGCAGACCATCGAGTCTCAGGCCAAGCGGGTGAACCGTAGTGCAAGGAGTATTAGCAGCAAAATTAGCCACAACAGCTACAATAGCAACAGTAGCGCCGCAACCAAGAGCACCATCGCCACTAAAACCACAACCGCCGGCAGCAGCTGTTCTAGGCGGGATCGCGAGGTGGAGCGTATAATAGAACGGGCGCTGGACGAGCATGGCGCTTTGGAAGCCAGCCGCAAGGCAGGAGTGCGCAACTATCTGCGTGGCCATCGGGAGCGAATGAATCAATTGGTCATTCACCAGGAGAAGGAACGTCGTCGCATGCAGGCCGAGTTTGATCATCAGCAGCGTCAGCTCATAGAGGAACTGTGTGCCGAAATTGATGTTTCCTCGGCCACCGAAAATCCTGACAGTCTGATATCGCAAAGCACCAGTACGGGAGACCTGCAGCGTTTTTCCCCCTCGCCTACGTTACCCTCCTTTTCAGAGGACATAGAAGACTTTCCGACGATGGAAGACAAGTGCCAAATTGCGGGGCCTTCTTCCGCTCGCAAGAGGCTGTTTAGTCCAAAACCATCAAAGGACTCGGAACCGCAGCTGCTCAGTGCCCCCAGCACACCGCGATCGTTGCCCCTCCGGAACAGCAGCTTAACCAATAGCAGACGAAGTGTCCAAGTTGTCCGGCGCCGATCGCAATCTGTGGGCGGTAGTCTAGTAAAAACAATCACCGCAGCAGACCGCGAGGTGAAGAAATCGCCAGCGAAGCCTGGAGGTGGAGCAGGACGACCGAAAAGTTCCCCGGGAAAAAATAGCTCCATTATAGCGAAAAGGGGAAGCGCCCCACCAAAAAGCGCCTCACCGACCAAGCGGCTGGGCAATGTAAGTTTTTCAAGCGAATCTGAGCGATATTTTATTTGCTTTAAGTCACAAAGGTTTTCATTTGTGCCAACCTAAGTTAGCAGCTAATTTGGTTGGACTCTTACTTTAAATCTCTGCTATTTGACCTTTCCTTTTATTTAACTAAAGCATTAACGATTTTTTATTTATGGTCCTCTATTTTTATACCCGTTACTCTTAGAGTAAAAGGGTATACTAGATTCGTTGAATAGTATGCTACAGGCAGAATGAATCGTTTCCGACCATATAAAGTATATATATTCTTGATCAGGATCTATAGCCGAGTCGGTCCGGCCATATCCGTCTGTTCGTATGAACGTCAAAATCTCAGGAACTATAAAAGCTTGAATATATGTTGGATATTTTTCACAATTTTATTAGACATGTACATTTCTATTGACATTTTTAATTAATTTTTAAATTTTTTCTCATTTTATTCCCAATTTTGTATCGATATCCCAGAAAAATTATGATGAAATTTCTAGTTTGCATATCCACTAGCTGAGTAACGGGTATCTGATAGCATTCTTTTTTGCTTTATATTGATATTGATATTGATATTCTTAGCATAATCACTTAATATAATAATTAGGTATTTTATCCCTAAAAAAGTGAAAACCTTGGCGATATAATCTGTAATATCTATTTCCTGTACTCCCATTCTATTATTTCCTCTTCCCCAACACAAACAGCGCAAGAAGCCCTAGCAATTCGGGTAGTCAGTTATGCAAGTGCCTTAACAAAGACTGCGAGGAAATCGAGGGACCAAGCCTCTAGCACCAGTAGCTAACCTAATTACTAACCCAACTAGCAAGTGCCTTCGTTCCCTGTTTAATTTCGCCTCTAATCCCTGCCAGAAATATGTCGAGCTGAAACAGGAAGAGCGCCAGTGGGCGGCCACACGTATTAATGCCGGTGTGCGAGGATTTTTGGTCCGCCGGCTTTTTGCAACCGAGCAAGTGCAGCGCATTGTCCAAACCATCAGAGACACCCTGATCTTCGTGTTGAACCTGCACCTGGAAACTTGTGGACATGGCCTGGATGCAGAGGAGCCTGCAAACTTGCGCCTCAAGGCGCGATTGCTTCAACAGGTGGGTTACTTGGTTACTTGTCTAGGTGTAAAAGGTGCCAAATGTGTACATTAGGCTTGGATGATAAAACTAGAAATTAATTATTATCTGAGTGAAGGGTATGCGATAGTCAAAAAACTCGACTGCAGTGTTACCTACTGTGCTTACATTGACTTTGGTTTAACTTTGAGTAAGCAAAACCAAAACTACTGGTATTTTAGAATAATTAATGCGATTTTATATAAATATTTGATTTGAAATTGCCTTGTTTGCAAACTTAATACAAGCTGACTACTTTTTCCTTTATATTCATTGAATTAACTCATAGCTCTGCTCCGCCAGTCGTACCCTGCACCTGATCTTCTTCCAGACCAACATAAAGGACCGCATGGAGATCATCGCTCGGGATCGCCAGAGGATCAAGACCAAACTACTCCTCAAACATCGCCGATTGGATTAGGATTTCATAGGTTAGATTGCTCGAATAAAGGAGGAAACGATAAACGAAGCATTCTTGTTTTAACTAAACACATTTTTATTAAGTTTAAGTTTTCTGGTTCCACTTTCTCTCTATACATTTTTACATTTTTGTACCCTTTTTGTACTCTACGAGTAAATGGGTATACTATATTCGTTGAAAAGTATGTAACAGATAGAAGAAAGCGTTTCCCATTATAAAAAGTATATATATTCTTGATCAGGATCGCTAGACGAGTCGATCTGGCCACGTCCGTCTGTCATTACGTCCGTATGAACGTCAGGATCTCAGAAACTATACAGGCTAGAATGTTCAGATTTATCATGCAGCTTCCAGAGACATAGACGCGATTTGCCAAAAAACTCTGCCACGCCCACTCTAACGCCTAAAAACAGCCAAAAGCTGTCAAGCCCACACTTTTGAAAAATGTTTTGTTTTTTCTACGTTTTTTTGCTTGTTTTGCCCATTTCTATCGATATATAATAAAAAAAAACTCCCAAAACGGCGTTTGGCCCACAGCGCCCACAACTCGAACCATTTACATATATATTTTTTCTCATTTTATTTCCCAACTTTGCGTTGGCATATTCATTAGCTGAGTAACGGGTATCTGATAGCCGACTATAGCAATCTCTCTTGTTATTATTTAATTTGTATTATGGAATATATATATTTGAGCTGAAATGGAAGAAAATATGTATATGTTAATACTTAAATATTAAGTATATTTTTAAATATTAAATATTAAAAAAATATTAAAATAATATAAAATTTAATGGGTAGATTCGGTAGTATCCTTAACTACATACACAAATTAATTCTTACGATTAATAAGCAATTCTAACAAACAAATATACATACTAGTCGCAATATTGAACTGAAATACATTTATATACTTATTTTTGGTTATATCTCTCTATTATCTTTTTAATACCTTTTAATACCTTTTCTTTCTTGATTTACAGAACAGCTGTTTGGCAAAAGCCCGCGTGATTTTTTGCAGCCAAGCTTTCAAGACATTGCGGAGCTTTCTAGACAAATTCGCCCTGAAAGCTGCGGCGGATTGCCAAAACAAACGGAACTTTTAAAGCGAGTAGTCGTGTGTGCGTGTGATGGCCTTAAAAGAAAACAGCAAAGGCAGACAAATAATCAAAAGCGAGAGAAAACTAGTTTAATAACAATTAATTATTAGTGAGCACGTAACCCACAGCAATTGGCCGACCTCCCGCTCATCCTGTTATTCACCCAGCTGCCCGCGTGCCTTGCCCACCCAATTCCATAATTCCGCCGGCGGCGAATTTAGAACGACACACCAAATTGAAAAAATAATAATACAAATAATAAAACCACACCAATAACAGATTTCGTAACTCGTAAATCGAAGGACAGTGAGAGAAAAAATCGTTAACAAAAATATAAGCGCACACTTATATTTTTAACACGCGGCAAAGTTGCGTGCGTGGGGGTGAGAGTGAAAAATGTAAAAACAGAATACGAAAAACGTTTCCCAGTGTTGTTGTTTGCTCCTTGTTTTGTTTGGATAACTCGCACTAACACCAACACAAAGGATTACCATGTCCTACACCGAGTTGGAATCAGGGTACCAGGATATATCCCAGCAGCATCAGCAGCAAAATCCGCATCAAAGTCAGCCGCAGCAGCGGGTCGGTTTCTACTTGGGATTACAGGATGGCAACGTATGCGCTCCACCGTTTTACCACTAAAATCTAGCGTAACCCACTAAAACACATAATTTTTTTTATTTGCATACTATATGTGCTATACATGCACGTATTTATTTTTAAAACAAGTCAAATCGATTTTTATTTAATTTTAAATAGTGTTTTATAAGAATGTGAAATATAAAATTATGAGCATTGAAAAAGTATTTAAACCTGGTGTTATAATCTAGCTGACTTCGACTGTAGATTTTTACATGCGGAGAGCTGACCCTGACTTTTTGCGGCTTTTTGCAGTGGAGCTTTTTCTCTTCCTCCGCCTCCTACTAAATTCTTCTCATTCCTTTGCTTCTTCCCAACAGCTGACTGTTCAATGTCAATGCCAAAAGCTTTTGCTCTCGGCTCTTTTACTCGTTTTCTAATGTGTGTTTGTGTGTGTGGTTTTGGAATAAACATAATTTACATCCCTTGAGCACCCTTCCAGCGAAGAGATAACCAAACAACAGTCCAAAGAGTAATGAGCAACAGCATCGATAAATTCGTGGCAGGGAGAGTGGCGTTTTGGCGGACGTCGCTGGCTGACGCACGTAAGCTTCACTCCAAATGTGGGCGGTGCGTTGCGGTCTACACTCGAAAAAATAATATAAACAAAACTGCCCCCAAACTGTTTAAAAATAACTAGGAATATTACAAAATCTTTGAGAGAGGAAATTTAAAAACAAGCAACTGGGAAATAAAATAACAAATGTCTTAGAATATTATGAATTTGATAAAATAATGAATAATAATAATAAAAATCGAATTTTTGAAATTTGAAAGCTGGAGAGTTGGTCTGCCCACCGATAAAGTTTTTTTTGCCCACGTCCAGTTTTCGAGATCTGAATTTTCAAAAAGTTCGAAAATTGAAAATGAAAATTTTTTTAAGTCGCAATTAGATAGTTGGCGTTGTGAATAGCCACCACAACGATGAAAAAAGTAAACATTTTTTTTTATAATATTTAGTTATAAGAGATGGGCAAACGCTTTATTTTCTGAGTAGACCGAGATTAACCTGAATGTCTTATATTTTCTAACGTATACATTTTTCAAAATTCTAAAGGATGGGCAAACGGGTTATTGCAATTAAAAAAAATTATGAAAAAAGTAAACTTTTTGATTTTCGAAAATTGTCGAACTTTTACTACAAATTCAGATGTCGAAAACTGGACTGGGCAAACATGGACAAACGATTCCAGCTTTCAAGTTTCAAAAATTCGATTTTTTCGACGCCAGCTTCTTTGAGCTCAAATCCTAAAGAGCAGAATTAGATTTACAAACATAAATCGGAATGTAGTGTAATTTTCTCTCAGTGCACTGTTTATTTTTGTGCGTAGATCCCACATTTACTATCTGTTATCCCTTTTCTCCCGCCCATCCGCTGCTCTTCTTACCGCCCGCGAAAATCCAGAGACAGACGTCAGCGAGTTGGAGCCGCGCTCCTCATCGTTTTCCCATCCGGTGATTCGTCGGTTTTGCACTTGTTTTCATTTCTTTAATGTTGCGCTATTTTGCTCGCTAGGTAACTGGTTTTAAACAATCTACATTTTTTGGTTACCGTTACGCTTTGATTGTTTAAGCAATTGGTGGGCGCGCTGTGTTCTAATTACGTTTTCGGTTTCTTGGCTGCATTAATTAATTACCCGGTTATGCCATTTGTTTGCTTAATTTGTTTGCTTTTGGCTTCCGACTACGTCTGGAATCTCGAGTAGCTCCGACGAGGGACCACTTGCATTCTCAGATTCGTAGACCAGGTTCGACTTTCAAGCGGAGTGGTTTTAGAACGGTTAGTTTTCGATGGTTTCGATGGTATCGAACCATTTTGTTTAGATAAACTGTATGTATTATACATACATATGTATATGTAAGTGCTCGTTTGCTTGTATAAAGTAAAGTTTTCGTCAAAGTTGGAGATTTAAAGAGAATCTTTGGGACTGTTCTTGGGCGAAACTTAATTTATCCATTTCATATTTTTGGGTGGCTATATGAGAAATATAAAAACGTAGTGAAATAGTACTGGAATAGTGATATATCAAAAAGTGAATTGTACATCCAATTTTAAGAGTTAAGAATTATGCCCTAGAACTCTTAAAATTGGATGTTCGTCAATGTTTAAATCGATGCTCAGTACGTCTGGCAATCGGGGAAACGCTGAAAGTTCAATTAATCAGAAAAACCGATATGTAAATAGTAGCTGTCTTATATCGGGTGTTTGAAAACACTAAAATTTTGTATTTAATTGAATGTTATTTATTTATTAGGAAGAAATATTGCTCGATATTGCCTTTAATGTCTTATATTTTCTAAATAATAACTTTTTTTTAATTCAAAGGGATGGGCAAACGTAAGCAAAGGATGTTATTACAATTTAAAAAAAATTTTTGAAAAAAGACACTTTTTGATTTTCGAAATTTTTCGAACTTTTTCGAAATTTCAGATCTCGAAAACTAAACGAAGGCAAAAAAAAACTTATCGGTGGGCAAACATGGGCAAACGATTCCAGCTTTCAAATTTCAAATTTTTTTTTCCCCAAACTCATTTCTTTTTTAAGCTACTAATATAGACTTTTTTAAATAATAAAAACGAGTTTTAGAGTTTCATTACAAACAATATAAAGTGTTCGGGGCTTGCTAGTCTACAAGTGTAGGTAAAACCGAATAAAATCGTAAAAGATATACCAATTTTATTAATTGAGGGCTTAATAGTGAACCCGTCTTATAGACCTCCCTTTCTTTTTTTGTCTGATCTTTATATCTTTGTATGTATATCATCTAATTTTCATCTTTAAGTTCGGGGAAACAGAGATCTCAGAGGAAAGATACGTGAAGGTCATAATTGATGGGGAACATCGCTTGAATGGCGCCTGCTAGTGGTCGCCAGCGACGGGTTCTATACATAGAGAAAATATTTACTTTGGAGCTTGGATTTCTAAGGCAGATGTGTGTTTTACGAGCCGTAGCGCCCTTATCACTGGAAGTCTTATCTGCTCCACCGACCGCAGTTACCGGTTACCGATTACCGATTTTCGTCGCTGCTCTTTGTGTAGCTCTCGTTGTCTTTGTTGTCGCTTTCATTAACACTGGCCGATCGGCCGGACGTATACGCTATATAAGTTGAAGTTAAGTTTAACAAATGAGAGCGACGATGATAACATGTCGAAGCAATTATACACAGAGAACGCCTTTTCGTCGTTCTCCCGCTCTAGGTATCTTCATGCACTGAAAATTTTAAATTAATAATTACCTTTGGGGCTTTGTAAAACTTCTAATTAAATAACTGCATCTGTTGCAATGCGAACTTTAGCATGTATAATTCACATTTGTAATATGTGTGACTGCAATTTAACTGTGTGACTGTATTTAACATAATAGCCTAATATGTTTTTTATTGTATATACAATATATATACAATATAGTATATAAAAGAGTAAGAAAAACTCAAAAGCTTTAAGAAAAATATCCAAATTTATTCGTACAAAACCTTTCTAGGAAAGAATGTTTTTTTATAAAGACAGGTCGATATATTTACAGTTCGTATTTATGTTCGAAATCGTGCTGAAAATCGCAATCAAATCCAGATCCAAAACGAAAGCATTTCTTCACAGTGTATTATCCATCTGGCTCTTTGTGCGATCACTTCTCTTTCTGTTTTACGTCGTCTCTGGCTGATCGGATTCTCCCCTGAGTGAGTGGGCGCACAGACGAATGGGGCCGTACGCTCGGAAACAATCCGATACCGATACGATCCCCAGCGATCCCCAGCGATCCAAAGCAACAAACCGTTTTTTCAGTTCCGTTAGTCAGTTGGCCGCGTTGCACGGAACGGGCGTTATACGCCGACCCCGTCGGTTTGCGTTTTCAGTATTTGTTCGGGTTAGGTCATCTGGTTTTGTAGAATCCGACCGATAAGCACGAACGGTTTAGTTTCCGCACTATCTATCCATTTTATTCGACGACGGATTGCTAAATTGCAGCTAAATCCGGCTAATATTTCGGACGATGCGTAAAAAATATTTGACAAGCCCTAATAAACAATTTGATTGTTTATAAATAAAGTACCCTCAAACGAGAAGCCCAAATGTTAAAATAACGGAATATAAAACAAGTTTCTAAGTTACCGTCCTGGGTAAACAGTCAGATTTGGCCAAAAAGAAACTGAGCTACCACCACAATGGAGTGGACTTGGTTCAAAGACTGGTGGCGTCTCAAGAAGCTCCGATCTCGTCACCAGCGACATAAGAAAAAACTCCAAGCAACCGCGGCGTCCGCTGAAGCTGCGGTGACAGCAAGCGCATTTTTGGCCGGCTCTGGGTGCGCGGAAAGTGGTGGTTCCCAGGATCCTCAAACCAATCGTCTCCACAGCTTGGACGCAGTGCCATCTGATGGAACTTTAGCCAGAAGACGCCATGGTAGTCGTGATAGTCTACGCCGGAATCGCTTGCTGCAGCGCCAGCGACGGAGTCAAAGTGCCGCAGTTCGCAGTCATAGAAGCCACGACGACGACGACGATGGGGAGTACGGACCCTTCAACGTCAGTGATTACGAGGATTACGGGCCAAATCATGGCAGCGACGAGGAGAGTGATGATTTCTGCTACTGTGAAGTCTGCATGAATGTAGGTCTCATTGGTTAGACCAAAGAAATTGATTGATTGGACCCTGAGTCGTTAAGAATTTTCGAAGTCGGGGTCGAATTGAATGCTAATTAATTTGTGGATCGGGTGGCATCTGAACCATATATATTAGGCTTCAGTTGTTCTCCCAAATGTCTGGGATTTTAATTTGAAGGATTCTTAAATGTGTGGCGTTAACCAACACAAACACAAAGTCAGAAAAAGCTTAAAAGCTATAAGTAGTTGATGACTGTCAGATACCTATTAAAGTCACCATCCGCCTCCTAGCGGTTGTTAAATTTATTGGTTACGACTTTATTACGTCCCGAATTATTATTATTTATCAAAATATACTCTATGAAATTAAACCTATTTCATTAATGTGTAAAATGGTTTTGTCATCTCGGGAGGAATTGAAGAGGAAAACAAGAGAATAGGCTACAGATCTTGACGTTCATACGGACGGACAAACAGACAGACAGGTCCAGACCGACTCGACAATTGTTCCTCTTCAATAATATACATTATATGGTCGGAAACGCTTCCTTCTATCTGTTAGATACTTTTCAACGAATCTACAAGTAACGGGAAAAAAATTAAAAAAAAAATTCCAAATGTGGTAGTTTTTGAAAAGTAATTCTAGAATAAATCTACTTCATGGGGTCAACAATATAGTACCAATATAGTACACCCTATAAATCTTTCGTAGAGTAGAGTAACGAATAAAAGGTATAATAATGAACTGAAAAAATGGTTGAATAAGTGCCATAACTCATTTCTGAAAGATTTGAATGATAGCTCATGATTTACATACGATTTACTTGTTTGTGTCTTGGTTTTTCCGTGAATACAACATAATTTGACTCTATATGGGTTTCCTTTTCAAAGAACTTACTCATAGCTTTGTAGTAGGAGTGGAAAAATGTGACACGTTAATAAGTATACAAAATAATACCCAATAGATCTGAGAAGCGAGAATCCTGATATTCCCGTTGCCTGCTGCCTGTCTACACAAATCATTGAGAAAACCTCATTAATGCCCGCATTATTCTGTTTTCAAAGGGCGACACGGACTTCGGAGACAGCAATGACGGGATGGACTCCGACACGAGCACCTCTTCCAGCAACAGCAAGCAGGTGGTTGTCGGCATCTGCGCGATGGCCAAGAAGACACAGTCAAAGCCAATGAAGGAGATCCTGACACGTCTTGGAGAATTCGAGTTCATCAAACTGGTGACGTTCGAGGAGAACGTTATCCTGCGAGAACCGGTCCAAAATTGGCCCACCTGCGACTGCCTGGTATCGTTTCACTCGAAAGGCTTTCCCCTAGAGAAAGCCATCGAGTATGCCCAGCTTAGGAATCCATTTGTGCTGAATAATCTGCATATGCAGTACGATATTCAGGACAGGAGAAGAGTGTACGCCATTCTGGAGAAGGAGGGTATTGAGATTCCGCGCTATGCCGTCCTCGATCGTGATTCGCCGGACCCTAAACGTGAGTACTAAACATTTATACAAATCGTTATTAATTTTTGGTAATACGCCAATCTTTGGAGTTAGTAACCCGGTATACTCAAAATTGATTGTGGCTTAACTTTAACTTCTAACCAACAGACCATGAGCTTATTGAGTCCGAGGACCATGTGGAGGTCAATGGTATTACCTTTAACAAGCCGTTTGTTGAGAAGCCTGTGTCGGCGGAGGACCACAACATATACATATATTACCCGACGTCGGCGGGGGGAGGAAGTCAGCGACTTTTCCGAAAGATCGGCAGCCGGAGCAGCGTGTATTCTCCGGAATCAAGGGTGCGAAAGACAGGATCATTTATCTACGAGGACTTTATGCCCACCGATGGTATGCAATTTGCTCACTTTGCTCCCATTTTAAATGCAACTGTAGGTACTTCCTAAAACCCCACCATTTCCCGCCCATTTTGCACATGAAATGGATACTATCTAGATTGCCACACAAATATTAATTTTTATACCCGTTACTCGTAGAGTAAAAGGGTATACTAGATTCTTTGAAAAGTATGTAACACGCAAAAGGAAGCGTTTTCGACTATATAAAGTATATATTATATTCTTGATCAGGATTAATAGCCGAATCGATCTAGCCATGTCTGTCTGTCCGACTGTCCATCTGTCCGTATGAACTTCGAGATCTCAGGAACTATAAAAGCTAAAAGGCTGAGATCCTGCATACAGATTCTAGAAACAAAGACGCAGCGCAAGTTCGTTGGCCCATGTTTCCACGCCCACTGTAACGCCCAAAAATTACCACGCCCACACTTTTGAAAAATGTGTTGATATTTATTCATGTTTATATTAGTCTTATACATTTCTGTCGATTTGCAAAAAAATTGTTTGCCACGCCAACTCTAACGCCCTAAAACCGCCCAAAACTGCCACGCCCACATTTTTGAAAATTTTGTATATATTTCCTCATAGTTTTATTAGTTTTGTAAATTTCTATCGAGTTGCAAAATTACTTTTTCACGCCCACACTTTTAAACAATTAATTTAGCTGAGTAACGGGTATCTGATAGTCGGGGAACTCGATTATAGCATTCTGTCTTGTTTATTTTATACATTGGTTCATAGAATATGGTTTGAAATTGTCATCGTAAAATCATATAGTTTATTTCTGTTGTTTTCGCGTACGTCTATATTTTAAATTTTAACCTTGAGTACTCAATTTAAAATCATTTCTTAATTTATATGTATAATTGCTAAGTTTCTATTCAATTTCCAGAATTTGAAATAAAAAACAAATATATTCTCAAACGTGTGCACTTCTTTCATCGCTATCCTAATTCACTTTGCGCTTTGGCTGTTTGCTCTTATTATGGCTTTGGCTGCTCCATTCTTGTAGACCCACTTAATCTAATCCTCCAACGATGCATCGCTCATTGTGCCTTGACCTGTGTTTTGCCCCGCACGCGCGGCTCATCGCCAAACTCACAGAAATCTAGTAAATAAAAAAAAAAAAAACACCGAATCACACCAGTGGCCGCCAGTCGAACGCACTGAATCCAGCATCACCTTTACAACTTAGTGTACTTTTCAGGCACGGATGTCAAGGTGTACACCGTGGGACCAGACTACGCCCATGCCGAAGCACGTAAAAGTCCCGCGTTGGATGGCAAAGTAGAGCGCGACAGCGAAGGAAAAGAGATTCGCTATCCAGTGATCCTCAATCATTCCGAGAAGCTAATCTCACGGAAGGTGTGCCTGGCCTTTAAGCAAACCGTCTGTGGATTTGATTTGTTGCGAGCCAACGGAAAGAGCTATGTTTGCGATGTTAACGGCTTTAGCTTCGTGAAGAACTCGAACAAGTACTATGATGATTGTGCCAAAATACTGGGCAACATGATTCTCAGGGAGCTAACACCTACCCTGCACATACCCTGGTCAGTGCCCTTTCAATTAGACGATCCCCCCATTGTGCCCACTACTTTCGGCAAAATGATGGAGCTGCGCTGCGTGGTGGCCGTAATTAGACATGGCGATCGCACGCCCAAACAAAAAATGAAGGTTGAGGTGCGGCATCCCAAGTGAGTAATTTTTTTTGTTAAGTTCTTAAGGAAACCGAAATGAAACCGAATCTCTTTTAACCAGATTTTTCGAGATCTTCGAGAAGTACGACGGCTACAAGCTGGGCCACGTTAAGCTAAAGCGACCCAAACAGCTTCAAGAGATTTTGGACATCGCCCGCTTCCTGCTAAGCGAGATCCACACCAAAGCTCATGCCGAGATTGAGGAAAAGGAAAGCAAGCTTGAGCAGCTTAAGAACGTTCTGGAGATGTACGGTCACTTTTCGGGCATAAACCGGAAGGTTCAAATGAAATACCAACCAAAGGGACGTCCACGTGGCTCCAGCTCCGATGATAGTAAGTCCAGTCGAATTTCCCCGAATCCAAGTGCTTCGATTAACCAAAGTGAAGCCAATCTAGCAGCGGATCAACCAGTGGAACCTTCCCTGGTCCTCATCCTCAAGTGGGGCGGCGAACTGACTCCAGCAGGCCGCATCCAGGCGGAGGAGTTGGGTCGCATATTTCGGTGCATGTATCCAGGTGGCCAAGGAAGATCGGATTACTCGGGCACCCAAGGACTAGGTTTGCTAAGGTGAGACGATCTTTAGTTTCTAAAGATTATTATTCTATCCATATAAGGATAAAGGACATTAAAACATGAATAAAACCTGAGCAAATTGAACATTTGGGAACATAAAACATTTCAGATTGCACTCGACGTTCCGGCATGACTTGAAGATCTACGCCTCAGATGAGGGTCGTGTCCAGATGACGGCTGCCGCTTTTGCAAAGGGTTTGCTGGCCCTGGAAGGAGAACTTACTCCCATTTTGGTCCAGATGGTAAAGAGTGCCAATACAAATGGACTGCTGGACAATGATTGCGACTCCAGCAAGTACCAAAACTTGTAAGTTTGTTTAAAAAAAAAAACCGATTTAAACGGGTTATCGTTAGGTATCTTTAAATCATTGTTTTATCAAACAAATTATGTTCGATTATGACATATTTAAGTGATCTAGAATTCTTATATTGAATTGTTTAACTTTTCTAAAAGGTTAATTGCTTTGCAATCGCTTATTGATTTCTCAACAATAATATTTTCTCGATTTTGTCGTAGTGATCGCAATGGGAAATGTTTGAGACAATTTCTCAATTGTTTGTTGTTATTATACCCGTTACTCGTTACCCGTCTATGATAGTCGGGGAACTCGACTATAGCATTCTCTCTTGTTTTCTTTTACTTATTTTGCCATATATGTTTCATCTCAATAGGGCTAAAGGTCGCCTACACGAGCTTATGCAAAACGATCGAGAGTTCTCTAAGGAGGATCGTGAGCTGATTAATCCTTGCAATAGCAAATCGATTACCCAGGCTCTGGATTTTGTAAAAAATCCTGTTGACTGCTGTCACCACGTACACCTGCTTATTCGCGAGCTTCTTCACATTATCAGCATCAAAAAGGATGATCCAAAGACCAAGGACGCCATCTTATATCACGGCGAGACGTGGGACCTGATGCGTTGTCGCTGGGAAAAAATTGAGAAGGATTTTAGCACCAAATCGAAGCTGTTTGACATCTCAAAGATACCAGATATATATGATTGCATCAAATACGATCTGCAACATAATCAGCACACGTTGCAATACGATCAGGCGGAGGAGCTATACATCTATGCGAAGAATCTGGCTGATATAGTCATACCACAGGAGTATGGACTGACGCCACAGGAGAAACTGGCAATTGGTCAAGGTATCTGCTCCCCATTACTGAGAAAGATCAAGGGCGATCTGCAGCGAAACATCGACGAAGTGGAAGACGAGTTTATGAACCGTTTGAATCCACATTATAGCCATGGTGTTGCTAGCCCTCAGAGGCATGTTCGTACAAGGCTCTATTTTACCAGCGAATCGCATGTTCACTCGCTGCTCACCGTTTTGCGTTATGGAGGATTGCTCAATGTGGTCACAGATGAGCAGTGGCGTCGGGCTATGGACTATATTTCGATGGTATCGGAGCTCAACTATATGTCCCAGATCGTTATCATGCTCTACGAGGATCCGACCAAAGATCCAACTTCTGAGGAACGCTTCCATGTCGAACTGCACTTTAGTCCGGGTGTTAATTGCTGTGTGCAAAAGAATCTACCACCAGGTCCGGGATTTCGCCCGCATTCGCACGGCGATAATGCTTGCAATGTAAGTTTGCAATCCTCGGACGAGTCAAATCCTGCCAGAATCGAGGAGGAGAATGACTCGAATTCAGGAGAAGAACGGGAGGGCAAAAAGCGAGGGGTGAGTTTATACATTTGTACCATGTATTCAAACCTTTGTTTCTATACCATTTTCATTAGACCTCAGGCCAAAGGAGTACGGATCGCAGTGCGGAACGCATCTCCCCTGCTTTCGGATTCAATCGATTAGAGCTCAGATCCAAGCAGTTCAAATCGAAACCTATCCCCATCGGAGCCCATCACACGGTCAGTGGCCATGAAGCAATGGATCTAGCCAAGCGGCTAAACGAGGAGCTGGCATCGCACCAACAGCAGCAAAACCAGCAGCTTCGACCCATCAGTCCGGATATAAGGGCAGTAACTCCTGACTGCGAACCACGCTCCCGGAGTTTTGAGCAGCGTCCAACGTCCGGCGTATGTGCCAAAGAACCGGGTATGTATGTTTGGGCAGGGCCTGACGGTCGATCGAGCAAAGCTTGCCGCCGCCGCCGCCTTCGCAGCCGCCTTTACTTCAGGGTGGGAAATTCACAACCCATCTTATTCCAGCTTTCCTGAATAATTGCGCGTTCCTCTTTTGTCTTACACATCTCACAACCACACGATTGGCTATTCCCAGTTTTAGACTAATCCGCTCTGATTCGGTTTGGTTTTTCCTAATTAAACATTGTTTGTTTTCTATCACAATTCGACAATGTAATAATGACATTGGATATTAATCGGATATTCTATCCACTAAAAGGGCCAAGAAGGCTGCTAAAGTTACGCAAGAAATCTGAGTAAAAAGTGTGCTTATTTGCACACTACTATACTCTCTATATTGTGGTTAAAAGACTGGCTTTAGTAGTTAAGGCAAGTTGTTGAATACTGAAAGTAAAAGCTTTAAAAGTATTAGACGAATCCGTTTGTCAGATTTTTCAGCTTTTGGCTGTTTCGAAGTACCACCTCTTCTGTAAAATGTGTGCTTAGCTTCGTGTCCTCTTTTCTAAGGCTTCTAAGATATTTTTTGTGGGGTTTTGCATGCCGTTCCTTTGTTTTCTGTATTTACGTCTCCCGTCCGCACAGCCAGCAAACACCACTGGGAAATCCCCAAGAAAACACTGAAGAAAGGAAATACCCCCGCCCTCCCAAATGTCAAGAAATCGCCTATATTTTGTTTCATATCTCACCACCGCAATATTTAAACGAGTTTTGATCCCTTTTTAATTTATATATATATATATAAATATATCCTTTAGCTAGATGTCTCTATTTCGAATGGTAATCGAATAATATTCAGTTGTAATTTTACATAATATTCACAATAGTGAAGAACAAATTTAAACGAATTTTTTTCATTTCTACCTCTTTTGAGCTGTGCCCAACATTTTTCGGTTTTCATTTTTTCTTTTGTATTGGAATCGAAATAACGCACACACATAGGACACATCAAGCACACATTTTTTTCGTTTTTTATACGTATATATATTTCAATATATATTTTTCAAATAAAAAAGGAAACAAGGAAATGTGTAGAAAAAATGAAAATCTATAAGCATCTGGTCGCGGAATCCCGTGTACTTGGCAATGCTGGTCACACTGTCTCAGTCACAACAAAACGCACACACAGCCACTCTAGCCACGCGCCGCACACCTGCCACGCCCCTAACATGGTGCAGCTGAACACCCGTAAAGATTTACGCCTCCAAAGAAGTTTTCGAGAGAATTTTACAAATCTTTGCTGGTGTCCAACTCCCTACGACGGTCACACAATACTTTATTTGATTTTTGGCTCCCCGTAGTTTCTCTATATATCTGCCTGTTATGTCTGCCTCCATCTGTCCTGTCTATCTTTTTTTGTTTTTATCTCCGTGCATGATAAACAAGAAGTTAAAAATACGGAAAAAATACAGAAAAAATTGTGCTTGGTTTTGCGGAGATTTCTTGTCTGTGTCTGTACGTTGCTCGTTGTCGTTGTTTGCAGACCCAGACCCTTCCCACCCATCCACGACCACTCCCACAACCACATGGAAACGCACACATGAAAACACCACAAACTTCGCAACAGGACCTAACCGAACTCAAAAAAGGGACTTACTCTTCCGAAGCTTTTAAATTTGTATACACTACTAATAGCTTTTACTAAAGGCCTCTGCAGCTTCCAAGTTTGCCAGCTTCCAAATTCTTTAAATGCTCTTGTGGGGTCTTTAAGATTTTGAAATAATAATAATTAGAAAATAATATAGAACACAAGGTTCGAAGAATTATCGTTGTTTTAATGTATATCAAAGGCTAAAACTAACTAGCTAACTTTAACTTTAGTAAAGGAAAATGTGTTGCTAGGATAGGAAAGTATAAATGTAATTAAGATTACAAGTGAAAGATTCGGTCTTTTTTTATGTGAAACGATTTTAGACACTTTCATTTTTTGATAATTTTAAATTACCTTTGTTTATTTAAGTTGCCAGTTCTTAAATCCTAAGGTTCTTCCAAGAGTATTTCCCATTCGGCTTGCCGATTTGTTTGCCTTTTCATTTCTTTTCCTTTTGGTTTAAAAATTGATTTTCTTTGGTTTATTCTTTCCCCGTGTTTTTACAAACCTTTTTTTTTTTGTACGAACTGTGCGCGATCTTCGACGTTTTGATTATCTCGGCTAATGAGTTTTCTATTTGTACACAACATTACATACACCAACGCACCGACACTCCAAATCTCGAATATATCACTGAAAACTTGGCTGACTTTGGACCTGAAACGTGAACCCATAATCATGTCAAACTAATTACCCTTCATCGATTTTGCTCTCGGACTGAATTTTACTTTTATATTTAGTAGTTTCTTCTCCTGATTTCGGGGATAATTCTCGGACTCGTTCTTCTGAATTCGGGGAGACTTGTCATGCTCGAGTGGGCACTGCTAGTAACTCAGATGGGGGCGGGTCTCATCCGAGAGCGGATCATCGCACTGCCTTTCAGATTCGTGTTACAAATAGTTTGTCCTTCTTTAAAATTGACTCTTCGACAAACGAGCTGCCTTTGTCGGACATTGATTTTTCGCTGCACCCACCCACTCCGCAATGCGGTCCCTTGTCGCACAAGCGCTTCCACATCTTGACTATGCGGCGGATGGAGAGTTGCGACGATGGTGCAGAACTCGAACAGGTTCGTCATTTGCCACAGATCTCGCCGATGGCCACCAATGAGCGACCCTTAAGTTCCTGCAATTGCAGTAGCTCAGCGGCCCAAGCGCATTCGCACTCAAAAAGTCTGATGGACTTGGCACAAGCGGTGGTTATGACTTCACCGCAAGAAACTGGACCGAATTCGGAGCAAGGTTGTGACCCAACAACGGCGGCTGATGTGAGTGTTAGTAGTTTCGATGATGACTTTCAGTTGTCTAGCTCAGCACCGGCCATCCTGATGAGCGCACACTTCGGCAATAGGCCTGTGGTGGCGTCTCTATCGTCAATGGTCCATGTCACTACCTCGCCCTCTGCCTCTACTCTACAGCTCTGTCGGGACAAGGACAAGGCCCTGGCTTCTGGCACATCCTCTGCACACAGCAAAGCCACTAGTAACTCCTGTGGTCAGCTCTCCATGGCAGGTTCTGCTCCTGTGGTGACAGAAAACCCATTTCGATTCACCGTTTCGTCATTGGGCTCTGCAGCTACCAATACCGCCTGTTTTGTAGGAAGCTTCGAGCCCATTGAAGAGCAGATCACGTCCATTGTGGAGGTAGATTCAAAGCCCCTGCAGCCAGAGCCTCAAGTAGTATATAATCTGCCCACTGTGCTCATTACGGGAACAGCAAGTAGCTCAGAATTGTCGACCAAACTAAATAGCAATATACTACCGACTGTTACAAACGCTTTTTCTGCAATAGATACCGAAATAAATGACGAAATAGGTATATCGAAGGAAGTAGGAATAGGGACAATAAGAATTACAAACACACATACACCCTGCAATAAGGCAACAGTTACTCGACCAGATACAAAAATAGCTATAACAACTGATCCACAAACGGTTACAGCAACAGAGACAGCAGAAGATACATCAATGGATATACAGCCAAAGATATGTATTGGAAAATGTGCACCTGGGCTGCTTACACCAACAGTTACTACTACCGATATTTTAAAAGGTATACGAGACATCGCTCCTACAGCCACCCAAACATCCCCACCAACATTTACACCATCAACCACTACTACAACTGGAGCAGCAGCAGCTTTGTTTGATAATACAGCAACAATGTCTTCTAATCGACCATTTACTAACCAATTCCAATCGATTGATCCCACTTCAAACGACGCACCACACCAACATCATGTACATCAACACCAATACCAACATCACCGAAAAACAACAACGACCATCATCAATAACACTCTGAACGAAAACCACACCACCGCCACAATAACAAACAACACTACCACGACCCCGTCTTGTTGTACCAAAACCATCGCCACAGATAGCCAAGTCTCGGTGTCGGTCTCGGCATCGGTGTCATCGGCCAACGCATCCACGTCGTCGCGTCGCCAAAGACACAGTATTGCCGGCCAGATGTCCTATATGAAAATGTTGGGTTTCGGTGGTTTTAGCAAAAAGATGGCCACCAGCGCAAATAGCCTTTTCAGCACCGCCGTCATCAGCGGCAGCTCGTCCGCTCCAAATCTTCGCGACATGATAACGGTCTCCTCTTCCGGTGAGTACGCACTATTATTATTTATTTGAAAAGATATATGATATCTTATATATCGATACAAATAAACTATTTGTCGGTTAATAAGTGAAGGAATATGATCTGAGCCTCGCACTGATTTGAAACAATGCGCTGGTTAGATGAGCATCGAAAATTAAATGTTATTACTTCCTAAAAAAAACATTATCTAAAAGGAATTATTTCCCCTAAAAAAAAAAACTAATTCAGTCAAATGAGCTACATCGACGCCGTAAAATGTCAAAATTAATGGAGAACCGTAATTGTAAATGAGTACACGAGAGCCAAAAATGTTTTGTATTTCAAAATAGTTTCAAAATAGATCTTTAGTTGTAAGCAAAGAACTTCTTGAAAAGTGGAAATATACTAAACGAATTTGAATTTAATTTAATTAAATATTGTGTACAGATTGTAACATAGATTGTGTGCTTAAATATAAAGGTCTTACTTTTTGTGGGTGATTATAACACTATTTTCTCTGCAGGATTTGGCGATGTACCACCAATCCGCCCGCTGGAGACACTGCACAACGCCCTTTCGCTGCGCAAGCTGGACAGTTTCTTGCAGGACATGATCCTGGCGCAGATCTTTAAGACGCCGACAGGGTCCCCGCCGCGGGGCTTCTCTAAGAATACCTTGCCAGCGGTTTCCTCGATGACTCTAACCGCCTCAAATCAGACAGAGGTTGTCGAACATGAGCCGATATCAACGACCGTAACGCCCACCTTTGACCGGCGTGGCAGCGAGTCCGGATCCACAGCGGATGCCCATCTGCGTCTTCTTTCGGAGAGCCAGTGCCCTAATCTGGACGATAGCAACACCGAGCTGCGAGAATCGCTGGCTGGAAAAATGGAGCGTAAGTGCCGAAAAAAGTCAGTGGTCGAGTGGCAGTGCTGAACGGTCTCAGATCTGTGTTTTTCTCATTCTTATACGCTTCAAAAGCACTCAAAATTTGAAATTTTATATTGTGTGATTCGTTTTTTATTCAAAATTAGAAGAGTTTACAATTTGTATAAAATAAAATTGTTGCACTGTTGTTATGAACATTCAAAATTATCTTGCTCACTGTCTCTCCGCTGAATTGTTGTCAATAAAATGTCCGTTTTAGGCACTTTTTTATGGTAATTATTGTATTTGGCTTAGGAACAAATGTGTTAATCTACTTTTTAAGGAATGACAAATGACATTATTTATTATGTGATCAATTTGTTTTTACTTTTACAGAAGCCACAAAACAAAAACGTTGTTGTTTGAAAACAAAGTTATGAAAATTAATCAAATGAAATTTATTTACTTTTATTTACTTACAAATTATTCACTTAGTTTTTATTTTCGTTTTTTCAGAATATCCAACAGAGCCCAGCATTTAAAACAAATGCAGCAATCACTTTCTTTTACCAGTTTCTGTATAAATATAACCAATATAATTTGATATTTATGCATATATATGTATGTATGTATGGATATGAATGAAAATTGTGTATTAAATTCCTCTAGTTTTTAAGCCTTTCGTTCAGAATTGGAATAAATATTGCTAGAAGTACTCCAACATGAGTATACTTTAACAATTTCTTTTATAGACTTACTTTTACTTTTTACGCGTTAATGGTATGTTTTCTTTATGCATACATCTATTTATTTTGCCCTTTTTTTTCTGTTTTTCAAATATTACTGATTGATTTGTAAATATTGTATGGAGATCAAATCGGATCTTGTTTTGTATCATACTGCTTTAAAAGTGTTCGGAATGAACAATTAATGGGAAAATAATAGTGTAGGTTTTTTTTTATAATGTTTCGTTGTTTCTAAACCTCAACCTCCACTTCCACCGGTAGAATGTATTTTATATATCCCGAAATTCTACAAAAATGTTAATGTTCATTTCTTAATGTTAATGTTAAACTTTATCAGAATCCTGCGAAAAGTCCAACATTTTATAAATATTAGTCAATACCAATAAGAAATGTACATATAACAATCAACTAATTACTATATTGATTTTAAATATTGTGATTTTCAAGTATGTTTTGTATGTATTGAACAATAACGATGTGTTATATGTTCGCTATTTCCCCTTACTCCTTTTAATATGTAATTATTTAACTAACATCTCAACCCCTTGATCACAAACACATTCGTAAACCAAAAGTTTGGCCACAGGACATTGTGAAGGCAGCCGAGGATGAGGAATTAAACCTGTCAGAATTGGAAACAAAACCAAGGTGACAATTAATTTGTTAAATATGTGTGTATTTATTAAACATTTTACCAGCTTGGACCTTACCATGGAGATTATGGAGCGCGGGGTCGCGGGTATCGCCTCCATCCAGCCAATGAATCGGGACAGCGATGAAACGATGGGCGGTGGAGTCTTTCTGAGTGTTTGTGAGGAACAGGGCAGCGGAAGCACCTGCCTTACACCAGTTAGTTTTGGGATGGATCTCGACCTGAGCATGGTGGCTAACAAGGGCTCCATTACGCTGTCAATGGAAGTGAGTGGAGATATTACCGATTATTTCATAGCTACATATTTCAACTATAATTTATAATTTAATTTATTGCTTTTGATTTTTTAATTTGAAAGCATGCAAAATCTAGCGTATTTCTTATCAGTTAAAATTTGTACTCTTAAATTACGTTGCCTGTGGTGAGGTGACTATCCAATTTCTGCTTATTATATATTTAAAAAAAAAAAACTCTGCTCTCGTGTTTTCTCCAAGGGGTTCGATGATGATGAAGATGCCACTTTGTCGGCGGCCACAACACCTTCCCTTTTGGCGGACTGTGAGCCGCGCCTGGAGAGTTGCTATTGTTGCCCCAGCCATGCAGAGGCCCCGCCTGAGGTTCCCAGCGATGATCCACGGTTTGGCTTTGCGCTGCCCGTTCGAGTCACACAAGCTTCACCGGAGCATGCGCGACCTGTGCGCCGTGCTCATGATCCCGTCTCGCCAAGGATCCAGAAACAGATCAGCTTGTTCGAGGGAAACGCGGCTATGGCAACGGGTCAGGAAAAGACTGAGTCCAGCGGGTCGGTTGGGGGCGGTGCAATTCTGCACGCCTCCATTAACCTGCCGGCGGCGGGACCGCATCATTTGCGCCAAGATGCTCGCCTGCGCAAGTTTGAGAACCTCACGCAGTCCACATCAAACTCGAACTTTCCCTTCGAAAGCAACACGCTGAAGCGGGTGCCCATGCAGACCACCAAAGACTACGACAACGTGAGCCACACACAGAGCTGCATAAATCTCAAAAGTGGCAGCAGTGGAGTCCTCGGGGGATCGCCGCAGCGTCAGAGAGGTTGGGCCAATAAAAATAAACTTTTGAGAGAGGCAAACGACAGCAAAGTCATTTGCAATTTAAGAATGATTAGATCTCGATCTTAGTATGTTGAACATAATTTGATCTTGGCTAGATTTTATGATCGAAATTCTTCAAACGAGATCGCTGAGAACAAGTTTTTCTCTGAGTGTATAAACGAGACAGAATAATGAATCTTGTCAAATACATAGTGATTTTGCAAGTCGTCATACGTTACATAAATTTTTATATCCGTTGCTCGTAGAGTAAAAGGGTATTCTAGATTCGTTGAAAAGTATTTAACTGGCAGAAGGAAGCGTAAAAAGTACCATAAAAAGTATATATATTATTGATCAGGATAAAGCGCGAGTCCAACTGGTCATGTCCGTCTGTCCGTATAAACGTCGAGATCTCAGGAACTATAAAAGCTAGAAGGTTGAGATTCAGAATACAGATTCTGGAGACATAGACGCCGCAGAAGTTTTTTGACATGTAGCCACACCCACTCTTACGCCTACAAACCGCCCAAGACTGTTTTCTTTTGGATTAAATCAATTGTTTTGCCAATTTCTATCGATATGTCGAAAACGATTTGTCCCCGCTCACTCAGACCCTTAAAAACCGCCCAAATCTATCCCGCCCACACCTGAGAACATTAAAATTAATTTCTTCTTTCCCAATTTCTACCGATTTTCCTGATATTTTCGGCCCCACTTGGACTAGCTGAGTAAAAGGTATTTAATAGTCGATGAACTCGACTATAGCGATCTCTCTTGTTTACTTTAATGCCCCAACACGCCAGACCCGTCTCTTAAGAAGATACGAATCGGGAATCATTTGATTACTATAAGACAATTAGGAACTAGGATATGCATGTATTTTGCCAAAACGTTAAAGTTTGTTCAACTTGACTTCCTTCTCTGTAGGATCCGATGGAGGAGGCGTAGGTGCAAGTGGAGTCCCGGCAGAGAGCCGGGAGCCGACGCGGGTGCATTATGGACGGATGAACAGTACATGCTGCTCTGCCTCGGCATCGCCGTCCCCCTCCCCGGGGGCGCTGATTGTCAAGGAGCGGTTCATCGAACCGCCCAAGCGCGGTGTCGTGCGCGGATACCATGGCAAAACGCAGTCCATGGACGCCGACTTCCTGTTCAACGAGTTTCTACTGCTGCCGGCCATGGCGCCCGCCAAGATATCCTTTGATAGTTCCGATATAGACCAGGCCAGCGATGACGACTCCCCGAGCAGCTCGAAACAAAGGCACGCTTAAATATCAATCGAACTCCAGATCCTTAAAGCACTCGCATCCCTAAGCCGCGCCAATGTAACTAACACAAGCTATCGCCACAGCGGTTGCCATTGGAAATTCGAGTTATCGCATAGATTCACTCGCTTACGCACTTTTTAATTAATTAATCAAACTGTTTGTTGTTGTTGTTGGGCCAAGAAAATACAAATAAAAGGCTTATCTCTATTTTTGTCCATAATAAGATTGTTTTGCCAAATGCTGTCACTCCAAAAGTTGAAGTCTGTTGAAGTTTTCCAGTTATTATTTTTCACTCCCTGCAACATCAGGCATGCGAAGCGATGCGGACCATAACTCAGACGCATGCCCCGAAAACGCCCTCATCCAAAGGCCCAAAACTATCAGTGGGTGCCACATAAAAGCCAAATGCATATCTTATGCAAACGTGCTTGCCATACGCAATTTAGAATTCGCAATGACACACCGAATGTGGATCGAGGTTGACAAGTGAAACCGCGTCGCCATATCCGTAGAACAGGTAGGTCGTTGACAGCCGCCAATCGTACTTTCACTTGGCTGGTCCGAGCATTAGCATGGCATCATCGCTGCAGGCCATCTCCATCACCCGGCTTCATCGACTTCATTACCATGATCATTGTTACCGTCCCGCAGGCGGGCGACTGTTGCCGCTCGTTGAGTAATTCGCATCTTCATCGGATAGTCAGCGCTGGATTCTTAGGAGCTTATATAATAGCCAAAAAAAAAAAAAATAAAATAAATAAGTAGGGTGGAGGATTTGTATGTGTGAACGAGAAGTTGTAATATTTTTTTTTTTGCAAATCGATAAAAATGTACAAAACTAATACAAAAAATTAAAATATATCAAAGCATTGTTCATTAGTGTGGGCGTGTCGGTTTTAGGGAGTCTTTTGGAAACATTCAGAAATCTATAGAAATTTGCAAGACTAATAAAAAAAATAAACAAAACATTTTTCAAAAGTGTGGGCCAGTTTTGGGCGGTCTGTGGGCGTGGCAACATTTGGAAACTAACTTGCAATCTCAATTCTCTAGCCTTAATAGTTTCAGAAATCGAGGAGTTCATACGGACAGTCGGACACACGGACATGGCCAGATCGACTTGGTTATTCATCCTGATCATACTTTATATAGAGTCGGAAACGCTTCCTTCTGCCTGTTACATATTCTTCAGCGAATCTAGTATACTCTTTTACTTCACGAGTAACGGGTATAAAAATCAATGTAAATAATTTGACATACCAGTTTCACATACATACATATTTTCAATCTTCGAATCCTTTTTAATTCTTCTATTTGACATATTGCATTACGATCGGGTTCTTTCTTGTCCCTGCACAGGCTAGGCTTCAATATTTCATTATGTTTAAGAAATAGTGGTACAAAATGTTGACTTCCACATATTTTTATAGGCTTACTAATGCTAGGCAGTGGGAGTTATCCACCACTTTATCTAATTTATAGTAATATAGGGCACTAGTTTCTGTTGCTGCTTGGCAGAACGCACTGCGTGCGATTTTAGTTTTCATTCCACTTGGATTTTAAGTACGGTAATTAGCATAGGCAAACAAAATCATGGAAAAGCCAAGCGTTTCCACTCAATTTAGTTTCTTGCTTAATTTTACGAGCGGGTGCCGAGGGGCGATTGAACTGTATTAAGAGCAAAAGTGTGGCCAGCACACACTTTCTCACTCTCTCGCGTGGATACACTGAAAACCATAACGTGTCGGTTCTGCACACGCCATGTAAAATGCCTATTGGCATTTGAGATTGAAGAACTTGCATACATATTTTCATAAGAAGATCGTATTTGAGCGCTGTTTAAAGGAAAAGATAGATGAATTGCTTAAAAATAAAAAATTCGCAGTTCTGATGACGTTATAGATTGAAATAGCATACCTAAATATAAATGTTAATAATCGATTATTAGCATTTCTGATTGATTTATCTCGGTGTATGCATAGGTAGCCATTAGCTGCGCGCTGTTTGGTATTCGGCTGTATGTAAGAGTTCCAAATGCCGGGGCGGGGACTGTTTCGGGGGAGTGGCGGTTGGGTGCTGGTAGAAATACAGGTAAGGTAATACAGGTGAATCCGCGTCTTGCCGCAAAAGTTTCGCATCCAGCGAAAGTTCTAAAAGACTAGAGAGTGTGACCCTTTTTCAACGTTTTACTTTTTGTCTCCGCAAATTTATGCAAATGCAAATAGAGTGTTAATATAGCCCAGCCAAATAAACAGACATGTTTATGTATTTTCCATTTTTTCAAAAACAAAAATTTGAAGGTTTTCAAAGGGTCTTGCATCGACATTGCTCTGTTTATATCCATACGTGTACTTATGAATGAAATTTTTTTTGTAAAATGTAATGAGTAGATAGAAAAAAAAGTCCCGTTAGTTTTTCGTGTTCTCCTTATTTTCTTTACATTCTTGAGCAAATTCAAAACTTTTAGGCTGTTCATTAGAATAGCAGTGTCTGGTTTTGTCAAACGTAAAGTCCCGAAATTATCAATATTTTCAAAAGAGTTAGTTTGGTTAAGTTAATTCGTATATTTAAAAGATCAAAAAATTAAAATAAATAAAAAATATATATTTTAGTGGGTAGATTCTTAAGCTAAGAAAGGAAGGAAAAACATATAAGGACATTCAAAAAACCATTGAATGTTCTGCGAAAATCGTGGTTCCATACGTAAATCCACAGATATAAAGGATCGACGCATAGTTCGTTACAGCAAAGTGAATCCTTTTGCATCATCTAGGGACATAAAGAATCATTGACGTTACAATTCGGAGACGACTATTGGGCAAAAAGCATTAATACCATTTCATTCCACATATATTTGTTAAAAACATACAACTTTAACTTTGGTGATTCGTTGTGCCATACAAAAGTAATATTCCACAGAACACTAGAACGTTTGTTAGTAAAAAACTGAAAATACTCACAAGCAATACATTGGACAATTCAACAACAACACACAATTATCGGAAAACGTGTATTTACGAATAATTTACATACTCTGACTTGTTTTTTCCATAATTAAAAATAAACTCAAAGTTTGCTATGAAGACAATGTTTGCGCTGCAATTTGTTTAACTTTTTCTGCCAATTTTCACAATTCAAAGAACCTCTGATTTAGCTGACTTTGAAAGCGCGCCAAAAATAAACGATAACTCGTAAAAATGTTCTAAATTTATTTTTATGCTATCATGTTACTTAGGAATAAAAAAATTAAAGCAGCTTTAAAATATCAATCTTAAAAAAAATATATTAATACCAAAATTTCCTGCTTTTTACCCATAGTGCAATGTACACAATGTATTGTCCTCATGGAGACGTAAAACAATTTATATGAGTTTGAAAGTTAGTTAATGTAGCAGATTCTTGCGCTTCCACACAATATAAAGTTCGAACTCATGTGCTTTGTGCCACATAAAATACAACACAAGAGAGCATGCTATAGTCGAGTTCCCCGACTATAAGATACCCCTTACTCAGCTAGTGGAAATGCGAACGCGAAATTTTTATCATTTTTATGGGATGTCGATAGATATTGGGGAATAAAATGGGAAAAAAAATTCAAAAATGTTCAAAAACGTGGGCGTGATCGTTTTCGGCGTATTGAAGATGTCAGGAAGGGCGTGGCCAAAGTGTTTATGGTATATTGATAGAAATTTGTAAGACAAACAATAAAGCAATGGAAAATCGAAACATTTTTCAAGATTTTGGGCATGGCAGTTTTGGGCGATATGTGGGCGTTAGAGTGGGCGTGGTAACATTTAGAAACAAACTCTGAAATCTTTATGTCTAATCTTAACTCTAGAGCAGTAATAGTTTCTAAGATCGAGGCTTTCATATGGACAGAAATGCATATATGTACATACTTTCTGTGGTCGGAAATGTTTCTTTCTCAACTTGTCAACGTATCTATTGTAGTATAAAAATATTATATTGCTTTTCTATTAAGTAAGCATTATTTCAAGCCTCATAGATATACATATGTACATATGTAGTATTAGTGAAAAATACAAAATAGTTAGTTAGTTACTTATCTAACGAATGCATTTGCCAAACAAATGTCAAAATCGGCGTAGCCCACTAACATTCCGCAACTATGTTGCTTGGTGTGTTAATTTTGAATTTTTTTTTCGATTTTTTTGACTCCATTTACCTTATGGAAACGAGCGGCGGGCAGCCCCCCAAATATTTGCATAATAGAAAATGTTTAAGCTCGTTTGGTGGCTCACTTCTCGGCTGCTGGCAGAATCGACAAGATCTCAGATCGGCGGGGAAAGAGTCAACCGGTGTTAGACATGTTGTTCACTTTCTTTTTCACTTCACCTCGGACCCAATAAGAAATGCTTTTTCTCCTGTCTGTCTGTCTTTCTCGCTTTGAAATGCGAAGAGTTGGTACAGCAGATTGAAAGACACTTTGATCAACTCAAAATTCAGTGTTTAGGGAGCTTCAACCATCCTCTTGACCACTTGTTTGATTTGTCTTTCGAAGGGGTCTCATTAATCATGTGTCCAATGAGCCGGAGCTTTGCATTGTTTGATCCCACCTGAAGCTAATTACGCACCATAGCATTTGTTGGTCGAAGGGCAGGGCGGAGGAAGCGGCTAAAAAATGGATATTTCAAATCGCGCATACGCCCCGCCTGCCAAGTGAAAGATACTGAGATGTGAACGAGAGGAAAAAAGTCGTCAACAGGCGACGTTTTCGAAATTATTCAACTCTCTCTCTCTTCGCTTGCCCCTTAAACATCATTTTGAAAGAATTCCAAAACCCAATGGAGAGTGAAAGCAGCCGGCAAAATGTGCGAGTTTCGTTTGGTCTGGTCTTTCGCCGGAGCCCCCAAATAAAAAATCCGAACAGCTCCCAAAGATCATTGACTGTTGCTGTATCTGTGTAATTTTCATATCTCTGAACTTTCGTATCCGTGTGATTTTGTCACCTGTGTGTGTGTGTGTGTGATTGCGCTGTGCCAGTTTGTGTACCACACTTGCTGCGTGTTTTCATTTTTGGGCTTGGCCCGATCGGCAATCAAAGTAGTGAACTCGTTTTTTAGTCGCCCTAGACTTATTGAATGTCTGGTTAATGGCTAAGGGGAATTCATCGGATACGTGTGTGCGTGCATATGGTGTACATTTAACACACATTTGCGATTTGTTAGTGACTGCTAGTTTGTGTTGTTTAAACTAATATTCTTATGAGACCGAATATAATATTTTAGTTGAAATGGTAGAAATCTGGTGCAGCCCAATTTCCAAGAATTATTATTTTGTCTACAAATATTCATAAATTTCCTTTTACATATCAACTGCATTCTTGCACAACTCTATTCTCAGCCGTGCCGTGCCAGCCGGTTAGTTCATCGACATATTTGGACAGACAAAAAATGTACAATATGTACATATACTATAAGCTCCTTCTTAATCAGCCGATATGCGATATCGTATTCATGGATATCTTTTCTGCTTATCATGGAGTTCATTTCGCAATGTGATCAGCGATTTATGAGCACGCCGCCAAATGGAAAAGAAAACGGAAGACTAAAGACACAATCGTGTCGCAGCAGCGGCTGCAACTGCAGCAAGCAGCTGCAGGTTGCAACTTACATAAAGCAAGTGCCAGAAGTAACAAAAGTCAAAATGAAGAAAAAGCGGAGAAAAGACTACAAACAAGTGGAAAACCAGTCACGAAATTGCCGGCCAGGAGTTTTTGTGCAATTGACTAAGTATCTCTCCATTTTTCGGGCTTGAGTTTCTGTTGTCTCATGTGTTTTTATTTTACCACTTGCGTAAAGTAAATGTTATACCCGTATACTTGTAGAGTAAAATGGTATGCTAGATTCGTTGAATATATATTGTTCTATATGTATATATATTCTTGATCAGGATCAATGGCCGAGTCGATCTGGCCCTTTTCGTCTGTCCGTTCGTATGTAAGTCGAGATCTTAGCAACTATAAAAGCTTAAAGAGGTTAAGATTAGGCATACAGATTCTAGGAACATAGACGCAGCGCCAACAAACCACGCCCATTCTAACGCCCACAAGCTACCTACTTTGAAAATTGTTGTGCTATTTTTTCATATTGTTATGTCTTGTAAATTCCTATCGATTTGCCAAAAACTTTTTGCCACGCCCACTCCAACGCCCACACTTGTGAGAATGTTTTGATCGTTTATCTATTTTGCACTCCATCTCGTAGTCCTCCAAGCTGATCAACGGGTATCTGGTAGTCGAGGAACTTCTCTCGATGTTGCTACTATTCTGGGTCACTACAAATCAGCTCCTGGGCATCTTCTTTCGCTATTTCAATGATGTGACATGTTTTTGCTGTTTTCGCTTTCATATAACGCGGATTGAAAGCTCTTTTTAAAGCACTTTACTTAAGAGCAGACGCGGTGCTTGCGTTGCGCGCCAAAAAGTAATCAAAATGTTTAAGTCCAAACTCAAATGGTAGCCGCTTCTTTTTTCGGGTTATTTTATATGGCCTATAATTTCGGAATATATTTTTTGTAGCCTTTTGTTTATGGATCTGCTGCCTTTCTTGTGGGCTGCTGCCGCCGTTAAGCATTCGCATTGCATCGGTTACACGCCTTTCCAGTTTACAAAACGTACTCTCTGCCATTTTTTCTTTGCCATCCCAGAAACACGAATGCAGTTATATAACAGCAATAGGCTAAAATATCCATGAAAAGCCCGAGCCGAAAAAAGATTCTCCAGTCACGTCTTTCTCGGCAATGAACAAAACGCATTTTTTCAATCCAACCCAAGGCAACAGCATTGAAAAAACTTGCTAATGAATAATGGAGAGTAATGGGAAACTACTTTTTATTCAACTGAGATTGGTATATAAAATTTATAAAGGTGCATAATATAATTGGTAAAAATAAATAAGTTAACTATACTTATGTTATACTCAATATTCTTTATTTTATACTCAATTTTTCTTTATCACATCTCAATGTCTTAGATGTAATGAAATACGTACATACATATGTACTATATTCACAATGATGAAATAAACAGAACTATATACGTATGTAGATTTCTTGGCGGGCTAACTATGTATTTTCCCCACGTTCTCGTTATTTCTTTAATCATTTTCTTCCCCGATTTTCCACCTGATTTTTCGCCCTGAAATCACTCTCAATTTTGTTCGCCTGTCGCAGCATTCCGGCGTGACGTCAGCAAATTGTTCCTTTTGTCTGCAGCTGCAGGTGAAGAGCAGATTGAAATTGAAATTGATTATAATTTAACGGCGGTCACCAGGTTGAATATGCTGGCAGAAAGTTCAATATTCGAAAGTTCGTTGTTGTTGCTGCGCCTGCGCACACTCATTACCGTTTGTTGTTGATTGTCGGCACTTCTTTAAGCGCAGATTTACGCTAACAGGTTGTAAAACTGTCCGAACAGTGATGCCCCGGTGGTATTTTTTGAGTTTTCCAGCCAAATCGGGCTATGCAAGAAATTCAACTCTAATGTTACGCGGAGGTCTTCGGTGGAAGGTGCATACGGTACGTACAAATATACATACACACATATGTACATACATACATATGTACAACAAGTGTAGCTACTTCTTTTGGGGCCTCCATCACCGACATCGACTGCAACAACAGTATGGTGGCATACCAAAAGTTAAAGGCTCCGCTTTGCCAGCTTTTCGGCCAGCGACGTCGACTGAGAAATGCGGCGGTTGAAAGCGCGCGAAGCGATCAACTTGGTTTCAGTTAGAAACGAACGCGCCGCCGAGAAACTCGCAAGCGCATGCTCGCTGTCTTGCGCTCTCCTTCTGCTTTCGTCTGTCTTCGAGTAACGGTACCGTGTGTGAATCGCCAATTAACCGATCGCTTTATTGCCTACTTCGATATTTTATCGCCGCATGTATTTTTTTTGCAGTTGTGTGTTGAAGTGAAATGGAATTTGTTGAATTTTAATTGCACGCAGCACGCTGCCGGCGAAAACAACAGCAAAATTAGCGGGCTGATTTCATTCAACCTGAGATAAAGCAACAATAATAGCGCACAACACATCGCAAAGGCGCAGCAGGAGAAAATAGCTGATAAATAGACAATAATAAATAAATATTACACACAAAGGCCAGGGACGCCGCTTTAATTAGAGTAAGTTTGCACAGATAAACTAAAAATAAAAGACTGACGAATGCTTGAAAAACAGAAAACCGTTTTAAAAACATACGCAGACAACTTGGCACAGAAAGAGTCTCTAGAGCACTTGAGAAATCACACAAAATCAACTAATTGCCCAGAGTAACTTATTCAGATAAACATGTTCTCTGAAATCTACAGATGGTTTAAGTGGAAGATGTCTAATTTGTGTTAACAATAACAACAGTTGTTTGAAATGCTAATCTTCGTCAAAGTTATTTTGACAAATTGCGTAACTTACGTAAGGGTGATAAGCAAGGCTTACGTAAGCTTTCAGTTCTGCAGTTCTACAGTAATTCTAGGAATTTAAATGTTGCCTTTGAATACATATCTGCTAAGCGCAACCTTTTCTACATTTTCGAGATGTTTTCGCATTCTAATGGCTCTAAAACGAATAGCTGACCAGCGTACATTAAGTGCTTCGAAGTCTCGAGGCAAAGTCATTAAAAGAAAGACCTAACAAGCTTCCGTCCTAAGGTTGTCAAATTGTTGCCCCTGTACCCAGCAATCCAGCAAAAACGCCTCATAAATACTTTATATTCCGCGGAATAAATCCTCTTAGCAATTGTTTCATTCGGGCTGACCAGCAAGCAAAAAAAAAATAATAAAAATAAAATTAATATGTATAAAAGAGCGAAGGCAGTTGACAAGACTTTATCAAGGAAACTGCACTCGTTTTAAAAAATTTGTCGTGGATTGCAGCCCAAATTCGATGGGAACTGAATTTGTACTTGAGTCTCAATCAAAAGTTAGTCTGTATTGTTTTTATTTTATTTCAAATCAATGATGAGTCGGAAATATAAATTTTAAAAATAATTTTTTTTATTTTTTTTTTTTATATAAAATATAAATTTTTTTATGGGGGCAATAACGTAATTTCTTTCCAAAAATTATACCTGTTACTCGTAGAGTAAGACGGTATACTATTGTAGATTTGTTGAAAAGTATGTAACAGGTACGTAACAGGTATGTAACAGGTAGAATGAAGCGTTTCCGACCATATAAATTATATATATTCTTGATCAGGATCAATAGCCGAGTCGATTTGGCTTTGTCCGTCTTTCCGTATGAACGTCGAAATCGCAGGAACTACAGGATGCGGCAGCATAATTACCTTTTTTACGAACTCAATGAAAACTTTTGTAGGCATCGAAAGATATTTGTTTATTTTTATAATGTAGGTACATGTCTAAAGTTTTTATTTATTTATTTTTTTTTAAATGAAATCTGATAGGTGACATTCCCCATTCTCCATATATTGCGTAAACCGATTTCTGGCGTTTTGTCGTGACTCTTGTTTGTTAGCATAGCAGGTGTTAAGTTGTCAATTTCTTCTTGGATGTTGGTTTTTAAATCTTGTAGGGTTCTTGGACGGTTCACATAAACACGGGATTTCAAGAAACCCCATAGAAAAAAATCACAAGGGTACAGATCGGCTTCATCACTAAAATATAAACAATAGCATCCTCGGGAATGACATCAAGAAGAATCGTTCATCCGAGAATTGAAGTCACGTTCTGAAAGTTCCTGCACTATCGCCATCTTATACGGATAAAATTGAAGATCATCATGAACAATTCTTCTCACAGAACGCCGTGGCGATCCCAATGTTCTCAGGTGATCTAACGGGTCGAGGGACTCCAGTTCTGCGTCTCGTCGCACTTGCACTTTGCCTGAATGTAGTGACCCATGTGACAATTGATTTGCGGTCTGGGACGTTAGCCAACGGGGCTAAATTAAAGCTATTCCGAAATGCACGCTGTGTTTTAATAACCGAACATCCACTTGAAAAGTAGACCTCAACGGCAAAGGCACGCTCCTCACTATTCCAACGCATATCTGCCGATATATCCCAGAAAAATTATGAAATTTTGCATTCGCATTTCCACTAGCTGATTGATGAGAATTTCAATAATTGCATTATCAATCGACTGTAATGCCAGTGATCGTATCGTATCTTCGAACCCGATTGAGCAGCGGTAGGTTTCGATAAAGGGTCTTGAAACTCGCATTTGCAAATACGTTACACGCTGCATAATGGCTTGATACATTTATGGACACTCATATGGAGTTGTACTCTTAGTTTCATAATCATAGTCGGGACGGTTACACTCACCACTCCACTCCATTCTCCGCCCTCAGCACGCGTACTTATGCGATAATTGCAGGAAATGCAGCGCACACCACACACCAAATGTTGCATGCAGCGAAAGTTTTTCCTTGAAATGCGCATATTATAAATAATAATAAATGCGAAACGAAACGAAAAAATTGCAAAGAGACCAAAAAAGCCGCGCTGCCCACTGGCTAATTGAAAGTGAAAGGGGGAACCAGACGCACAGTGCACAGGCAGAAAATGTGTAGAGCGTCTTATATGTATGTCAACTACTGATTATTGAACTGGGACATCCTAACTTTTTATTTAGCAAAAACAAAAAGATATTATGAGTTCGTGCTCTGAAATTATTATAGAGTTATCGTTATTAGAGTTATTACTATAATATGATATACAATATATTGTTGTACTTTTCATAAAGCTAAATAGCAGTTCAAAATTTTTGCACTATTTCTTTGAAACCTCCAACCTTGGAAAATCGACAGTTCCATCTAATGATATGCCCGGCCCACCACTTCATTTCCTCGCGATCGGGCAAGTGTTTGGTTTCGTTTCGATTCATTTTGATTGCCGCCGCGATATGTATGTCTGGTGTTTTGTGGCCCCTTTTTTGAATTTCATAAGCTCGGCCATAAATTGGCCTGTTATCCAGTTAACCAGTTGGCCTGTTGGCCATCCGCTATTAGCCGCGTGCGTTGCACTCGTTTTCGAGTGTTCGTGGCAAGTGCGTAAGTCACTTTGCAGCCAGCAGCCACTTTCCGCAGACACGCCGCTTGATCTCTTTCCGTTCGTGCAATTATTTTCGTATGAAGTCATTTCAAATGTTAATTCCAGCGGCGGCAAACGGCGACGACCTTGCCGCCTTAATTGTCCGCAGATTGGGGAGCGGAGACCGTAGATCATGGGGGCTGTGTCCCCGGGGGGATCGGGTTGTGAGACTGTGAATGCGAATTCGATTGCGTGCAACGTTTGTTTTTTAAACCAGATTAGGCAGGCACGTCGCGAGCTAACCAAATGCGATATATGCAATACATTGCGCTACGCCTTGCCAAGTTGCACCCAAAGTCGGAGTCTTATATTATTTCCACATTTTTCATGAAGGTATTTATTAATTCAACTATTGAAAACCTTAAATATATAAAAGAGAACACTTCAAGAAATAATTAACATACAACATCGCCAAATCCTCAATATGGTATCAAACATCAAACCAAAATCATCCTAACAGCTACATTTTTTTAAGTGTAAAAAAATGTCGATCTCACGAAGAGACCAAATAAAAACAAGAGAGAATGCTATAGTCGAATGACTATAGAATGCTATATAGTTCCCCGACTATCAGATACCCCTTACTCGGTTAGTGTTAATGCGAATTTCATCATTTGCGAAATTTCATCATTTTTCTGGTCGGAAACGCTTCCTTCTGCCTGTTGCATACTTTAGAACGAATCTAGTATTTACGAATTGTATTAATTCAAAAATCGGCCAGTAAATCCAATTTATTTTTTAAATCGTGGAATCATGCAGGCGATTATCAACAATGGTCAATATATCTTCCAATTTAATTCCTATTCTCAATGAAACATTTTTTCAAAAAGAATTCTCGTTTATCGTCAGTGTTATTGATGAGTGTAACTTTCTCTTCGCAATTGTTTAAATTAACATGAATAAAGCCAATGCCTACGTTTATAGTAGGTAAGACTATAGTCGGTAAGACTGATCCATGCAATTAAATAGATATCTTCTTTACTTATGTAACATGACGAGCTTTCATCATTACGCAAATTGGAAATTAATTGTCCACAAAAACTTAATTAAAGCTTAAGGGCAAACATGTGTAAAAGATCCAATCAAACGACCAAAGCCCGAAATCTTAAAACAGTGAAACACCGCTGTTGTCGCTTATGATGTTATATCCAGTTTTCAGAGCGTTTAAGGAAACGCAAACCAATTATGAATACCTTAAAAAATTGTGAATTGCGCGAAGCTGATTCTAGATTAATATTCCTCTCCAATTAGAAGACAAGTTAATGATTTCGAACGGATTATTTTTTATTTAGCTTTAAATCATCTACAAAACAAATATGTACACACACTTCTTTGTCATTGGAAATGAACTCCCCTAACAAATACGCCTAAAAACATCAAACATAAAATATTAAGTATACGCAAAGCTGACATTGGCCACAATTAACAGTCAGTTACTACATTCCATCGAGAAACAAACAAAAACGAAAAGAAACGAAACATTGCAGGCTGACCACAATTTTGAAGGCTGCTCTTAACCCATTGTTGGCCAACATCCGAATCTTAATGTAAAGAAAACAAAGCCGAATAGGTTAACAATGCAAAATTGTCATTTGGCCAGCGATTGTCAACTTTCCGATCGTGTGACTTAAATACTTTGACATTTGAACCTTTGTCTGCAAATGCAGCCCATTGACTAGCAATCAGATTTTCCTCGAAGTTGCAACCATCATCAGCATGATCATAATTATTCTCATTCCAATTCATTTGTCTGTCCGAATTCCTGCATAAAATTAACTCCCGCTCATGTCAGGCCAGAAAAATACCACAGAGTGTGGTGTGGTTGTTTGTTCGGAGACCTCAAGCGGAGAGTTTGAGCTGCATGCAAAAGAGATACTTGCATTCCAGGCCAAACAGTGGGCCAAATGCCAGCTGCGATAAACTGAAAGGCACTAGATATAAAGATAAAGATATTGTAATCAAATTGCATCCTTTTAAAGTGCAAATTAAGGAACACATTTTTTCTTATGAAACCAAAATGTTTAAATCGTTAAGTTCCCTTAATTTTGTATGAAGTTATGAGCAGAACGTGCTGGTTCCATTTTCATGTTTCTAGCGATACCACAGATTGTGGACATATAAATTACCCCCAGCAAACGAATGACTTAGGCAACGAACTTGTTAGAGCCGTATTACTCCCGACGCTGTTGTTCTTGATCTTATTAGCAAATTGAGCGCAATTTAGTCATGCAGTTGTCAAGCGATTTGATTGTTGTCTCCCACTCCTTCGTTTTAAAACAGTTGCTCCATTTGCCAACGGATTGTTCTTAAGATTGTTTTCCTTGATTGTTGTCTTTTGATGACGATGATAATTACAATGATGTTGGTGATGCAACACACAGCAACTCAGGTGTTGCAAGTTGATGCTGCAGTGTCGCATCGTCTGTCACGGGAGGCGGCGTTTTAATTACCTAAGGCAACGGCGACGTAAACATGCATTACATCTAATATCAGCCACATATCAGCAACGAGTCACGATTGCGTGGGTAACAGGAAGCTCCGTCATCTGCAACTGCATCTCGTGTCTTGACTTTGTCTATATTTGGGATGAGTCAGGCAGTCAATCAGTCAGTCAGTCAGTCAATGTTGTGTGAATTTTCACATATGCGAACCGCTTGTTTTTTCATTTCATTTTAATATGGGTCTTTTGTATTAATTATTTTCTTCGTCTAGCCCATTGATGCTGGCTTGCCTGAAAGGAGTTTTGCAAAGGAACCTTTGATTGCGAAATGAACTAAGAAATTTCCTGTGCTTAGTTATCTTCCATCATATTTCCCACCAAATACAATGTACGTATGTACATAAAATCAAGGCAATCTGTTGCTAGGCTACAAACACAGTTTCAAAGTTGCTTGTGCAATCCACGTTCGCTTCCAAAATCTAAACACATTCAGCATTCAGCTGCCCTTAAAACTAACTGTGAGCAACCGCAGCTGATATATTCACAGCTGCTTGAAGTGTCTACAGTGGAAAAGGTGGTATGCTTGGGACTTAAGTAACGTTTGATATTCTAAATTAAAACTATGATTAATTGTTGAATACCAAAGTTGCTTGCTACAAATGGCTAAAATTAAATATTCATTTAGTTAGTTAATTATACCTAAGTAAATAAACAACCATAGTATTTAATCTTTAAGCTTAAACATTAATTATACAATGTAACTAAAGTCTTTATCATGTTTTGTGTTATAACGAACCGTGCGATTGGAGCTATTTGAACAGGGAGAATCGTCCACAAGGTTCTCCAAGTTCCAAGACTCAGGTGGGCGTTTGAATGGGCGTGGGTCAACAAACTTGCATAGACACAGATTCTCTAGAATCTGTATGCTTAATTCCATTCCAGCTTTTTTATAGTTCCTGAGACCTCGACGGTAATACGGACAGACGGACAGGGCCAAATCGACTTGGCAATTGGACCTGATCAAAAATATATATACTTTATATGGTCGGAAAGGTTTCCTTCTTCCTCTAACTCTACGAGTAACGGATATAGCAACGAGGAGTGCTGCGCAAATATTCCATATTTGGCTACAGCTGTCATAACTTTAATGAAATTTGCAATGTTTCAATTTCGTGTACGATTCGATATGTGAAACCCAATTGATTGCCTCATTTGCTGGCATGCAATCAATTGTTTCGAAAAGTTTTTTCTATTTGATACCCCTGGTAAAGGCAACGCCGATAATGTTAGGAAATCCTCCATCCATCTGACTCCCATTAAAAAATAGTTGGCCGAAAATTGTATGGTGTATGTCAATCAATTGGCCACCAAAATTATGGCTAACATGGGAAGCCGGCCAGTGAAAGTGTTGATATATATACACGTGAATACAGGTAAATATGTGTATACATACACATACATACATCCGCAGACGGCGTAGCTGACCGCAGCAGTAAGTTTTTCTGCTGCCAAACCGGTGCAATTTTGCTTTCAGGAAAACCTATCGACATCTCACTTCCCCTCACGCCATCATGGTCAACAACAAGCCACCAGCTCCTTTCTTTCTTTTATTTTCAAAACTCTGTTGCACTTGCCCTTTTTTGGCCAAAAAAAAAGCTGAGAAATTTACGTTTAGAGACAAAACAAATTACTTGCACATTGTGCAAACCTGCTCGCTTACAGCTCAAAGAAGCTGGGGTCGGAAAAATCGAATTTTTGAAATTTGAAAGCTGGAATCGTTTGCCCATTTTTTGCCCATGTTTGCCCACCAATTAGTTTTTTTTGCCCACGTCCAGTTTTTGAGATATGAATTTTCGAAAAAGTTCGAAAATTTTCGAAAATCAAAAATTTCGCTTTTTTCAAAATTTTTTTTTTTAAATCGCAATAACATCGTTTGCCCACGTTTGCCCACCCTTTAGAATTTTGAAAAAATTTATACTTTAGAAAATATAAGGCTTTTAAGTTTACCTCGGTCTAATCAGAGAGTAAATCGTTTGCCCATCTCTTAAAACCAAATATTATCAACAAAAAAGGTTTGCCCAACCATTATTATTAGTTTTTATCGTTTGCCCACCCTTTAAAAAACCTTTAACAAAAATTTTTTTTCGATTGCCCACATTTAAAATACACCCAATTTCGTTAGCCCACCTCTTTAAAATAAAAATTTCCAAAAAAAACGTTTGCCCACCATTTAAAACTAAATAATTTCGTTTGCCCATCCTTCAAAATTCATTTTTAACGTTTGCCCACCCTTTAAAAATAAATTATTTCGTTTGCCCACCCTTTAAAATTTGTTTTTTTCGTTTGCCCACTCTTAAAACTAAATAATTTCGATTGCCCACCTTTTAAAACTAAATAATTTCGTTTGCCCATCCTTTAAAAATAAATTATTTCGTTTGCCCACCCTTTAAAATTTGTTTTTTTCGTTTGCCCACTCTTAAAACTAAATAATTTCGATTGCCCACCTTTTAAAAGTAAATAATTTCGTTTGCCCATCCTTTAAAATTCATTTTTAACGTTTGCCCACCCTTTAAAAATAAATTATTTCGTTTGCCCACCCTTTGTAAACTGTAAATTACAAGATTGGCAATCGGAACCAATTTTTGGTCTATATAAACCCAGAAACACCTGTGCGTCTGCACGTGTTATGTAGGCAGATCCTAAAACTAGGAAAGTGGCACGTGTTTATATGGTGGGCAATAGAATTTATTTATTCTTAAGATTTTAGGATGGAAATTTAGGAAATTATTTAGTTTTAAAAGGTGGGCAATCGAAATTATTTAGTTTTAAGAGTGGGCAAACGAAAAAAACAAATTTTAAAGGGTGGGCAAACGAAATAATTTATTTTTAAAGGGTGGGCAAACGTTAAAAATGAATTTTAAAGGATGGGCAAACGAAATTATTTAGTTTTAAAAGGTGGGCAATCGAAATTATTTAGTTTTAAGAGTGGGCAAACGAAAAAAACAAATTTTAAAGGGTGGGCAAACGAAATAATTTATTTTTAAAGGGTGGGCAAACGTTAAAAATGAATTTTAAAGGATGGGCAAACGAAATTATTTAGTTTTAAAAGGTGGGCAATCGAAATTATTTAGTTTTAAGAGTGGGCAAACGAAAAAAACAAATTTTAAAGGGTGGGCAAACGAAATAATTTATTTTTAAAGGGTGGGCAAACGTTAAAAATGAATTTTAAAGGATGGGCAAACGAAATTATTTAGTTTTAAAAGGTGGGCAATCGAAATTATTTAGTTTTAAGAGTGGGCAAACGAAAAAAACAAATTTTAAAGGGTGGGCAAACGAAATAATTTATTTTTAAAGGGTGGGCAAACGTTAAAAATGAATTTTAAAGGATGGGCAAACGAAATTATTTACTTTTAAAAGGTGGGCAATCGAAATTATTTAGTTTTAAGAGTGGGCAAACGAAAAAAACAAATTTTAAAGGGTGGGCAAACGAAATAATTTATTTTTAAAGGATGGGCAAACGAAATTATTTAGTTTTAAAAGGTGGGCAATCGAAATTATTTAGTTTTAAGAGTGGGCAAACGAAAAAAACAAATTTTAAAGGGTGGGCAAACGAAATAATTTATTTTTAAAGGGTGGGCAAACGTTAAAAATGAATTTTAAAGGATGGGCAAACGAAATTATTTACTTTTAAAAGGTGGGCAATCGAAATTATTTAGTTTTAAGAGTGGGCAAACGAAAAAAACAAATTTTAAAGGGTGGGCAAACGAAATAATTTATTTTTAAAGGATGGGCAAACGAAATTATTTAGTTTTAAAAGGTGGGCAATCGAAATTATTTAGTTTTAAGAGTGGGCAAACGAAAAAAACAAATTTTAAAGGGTGGGCAAACGAAATAATTTATTTTTAAAGGGTGGGCAAACGTTAAAAATGAATTTTGAAGGATGGGCAAACGAAATTATTTAGTTTTAAATGGTGGGCAAACGTTTTTTTTGGAAATTTTTATTTTAAAGAGGTGGGCTAACGAAATTGGGTGTATTTTAAATGTGGGCAATCGAAAAAAAATTTTTGTTAAAGGTTTTTTAAAGGGTGGGCAAACGATAAAAACTAATAATAATGGTTGGGCAAACCTTTTTTGTTGATAATATTTGGTTTTAAGAGATGGGCAAACGATTTACTCTCTGATTAGACCGAGGTAAACTTAAAAGCCTTATATTTTCTAAAGTATAAATTTTTTCAAAATTCTAAAGGGTGGGCAAACGTGGGCAAACGATGTTATTGCGATTTAAAAAAAAAAATTTTGAAAAAAGCGAAATTTTTGATTTTCGAAAATTTTCGAACTTTTTCGAAAATTCATATCTCAAAAACTGGACGTGGGCAAAAAAAACTAATTGGTGGGCAAACATGGGCAAAAAATGGGCAAACGATTCCAGCTTTCAAATTTCAAAAATTCGATTTTTCCGACCCCAGCTTCTTTGAGCTCTCGCTTACACCACGAAAAAATTGATTAATGTTTAAAAACGTATTTTATTCTGGATAAAGTTCTTAACTGTGTCATTAGTTCTCTATACAAGTGGTGCTTGAAGCTGAAACAGCTTTCATTTAATTTTCTTTAGATTTACATATATTATATATACTTGATTTTGTGCAATTCCGAGTTTCTTGACTAACTATGTTCAAATGTAGAACATCTGCAACCCCTTATCAATTAGAGAAACTGTTATCACACTTCAGCTTGTTAAAGTCCCACTGTTTATCTTCATCTCTTTGTTATTTTTGTTATTTGCTTTACTGATTTATCGGCAAATTTGGATTTCTTGCATTATATTCTGGTGTTGCTGTCGCGGTTTTCTTGGTTTAGCGCTTGGGCGATTTTCGAGTGCAACAACAGCTGCTGTTTGGCAACAAAGTTGGCCACTAAATATTGAAGCATTAAGAGCAGTAAACAATTTTTTTTGTTTTTACGATCGTATTTCGCTATACTTTCTCCTAATTATTCATCCCAGCTATTTTTATCCATTTTATGCTTTCAAAATATACTTTGCCACATTTGTATTTTATCAACAGAAGAACAACCCGTTTTGATTCTACTAAAAAATGTTCCCCAATACGACCTTTTCAGTGCAACAATTGGCTTTAAAATGTTGGCAGCACTTGCGAGTGTGGGAAAGGCTTTTGGTGTATTTGCGCTTGGAAAATGGAAAACAGCCCACCGAATTAAAAGGCAGGAGGGGAATGACGGGCTACTCGAAACCAAATCGAAGGCAGTCGGGTAAATGTTCCAGTGCTAACTGAAGTGTGAGCCATACACGTATGGCGGTGTGTGTCTGGCCAATTACGCCTAATTGCTGCCAATGCGACAACAGTGAAAATGAAAAGTGCCACAAATGACCAGCCGGACTTGGGACAGTGGAAAGCTTTGTCGTCGACGGTGCCAGGGAGGGAAAATCGGTGAAAAACGGGGGAAAAAGTCTGCTTACTCACTGAAAGTGGCAAAATGTCAATAGCAAACAGAGAAATACCAAATAAATATCAACTTTACTGGCATAACAGCACATCTTTGTGCTTTTTCATTGCACTCCGGTATGTTTTGTATTTGCCTTAAGCCTGTTAAAGCGAAGGTGGAATCAATAAGAATTCAGTTCTGGCTCCAGCGTGTCTTTTATTTAGTACACAGCATTTAAATATAATTATATTTCAAATGTTCGAACTGAATCATTTTTGATTTTAGGGGCGTACTAAGCGCGATATCTATGTAATTTATTTAGACGCTAAGAGAAAGCATTTATGTTTAATTTAAAAATGTATTTTACTTTACTCTCTTTATCTCTGGGAATTTTCGTAAAATTACCGATGACTATTTTGAGGGCTGTACTTGCTCCACTCCCCTAGTAAGCAATCGATTTGCCAGTTGCACCAAACAATTTGCCATATCGGATGCCATTTAAGTGGTTTGCCTCCAAACGCCGCATGGCACCGCCAAAACAATGCGACCCATGCCCCCGCAACAAAACAATGCCACGCTTAATGGCTGCTTGGAATGGACGGAGAATGTTCTTAGCGATTTGAAAATGGAACTTGAACGGATTACCTATATTTAACTCATACATTTTATTTGTATAATAATTCAAGCCCTTAAATCAAAATTTATTTAGAAAACACCAACATGAAAACAAATAGTGTACCATAATTAATTCAAATTCATATTTAAAGATAAAACATATTAAAGTAAAGTTATTTAAAGGTTTTAGTTATTCAAATCTCCACGATATTGTATTATATTATAGCTAAAGAACAATATAGACATACTTTTTTTTTAAGGGGAAATGCTTAAAAAAAAGTGGTATAGTTTTTATTACTTAAGGAATGTACTGTTTGTGCCTTTTACGTCTGTTTCCACTTTATTTACATTTTGTTTCGGCTTTCGATTTCAGTTTGCGTTCGGTTTCAGTTTCAGTTTTGGCTTTGTTTAATTGCCAACAAAATGATAACCGGTTCGCAGAAGCCAAGCAAAATGACAACCGACGAGCGCAGGCAAATGTCAAGGTGTTCCAAGGCAGAATACTGGCATTGTCAGCCGGTTGACACATGATAAGTGTGGACCGGATCGGATTCTGAGCAGGCTCCATAAGTGGATTAATGTTGACGGAGAACAGGCGATTATTGCAGAAATTATGCGTCCAAAGTGCGAATGATTGATCAGATCAAATAATTGATGAATGGCAAAAGCCAATCGATCGGTGGATAAGCAAGCGATAAGCAAGCAAGCCTTCCGAAAGTGTGCGCGCCAAACAAAAGACTCTGGCAACGAACCTGCTATTCTGCGGGGTGTTCGCTGTCGAGCCGCCAATCCATAGGCCATGGCGAGTATTCAACTTGCTACACTCGACAGAATGTAAAAAACGCAATAAAAATTAAAGGGTTATAAAAGCTGGAATAGTGTCTATTTGAGAGACTATGAAAATAAGCTTTATTACTATTACTTTCGAATATGAAGATACCAAACGATACCAAAGCCATAATCTTCACGTTATTTTTAATATTTAACTGTTCTCCTCATTTGCCTGCAGCTTGTCAATGAATCAGTGACATCACCGATCATCATAACCCAATCATCTCAGCCAATCAGCAGAAATGACAGAGACCAGTAATCAGCAGCCTGGCGGCGAAGATTTCAATGGCCGCCACTCGGCATCGCCGGCCCGCACCATTGATTCGCATGATTCCACCACCGGCAGCATGGATACCATTGTGGATCGCAGCCTGAATCCTGAGGAACTCCATCAGGTGGTGACCACCATCGAACATAGCACGAATACCACGAACTTGGCGGGATCGGGCGGTAGTCTGACCAACTCGCAAATCGGCATGCTTCAACGGGATGAGAATCGAAAACAGCAGGAGGACCAGGAGCAGGCGCGCCAGGATGCCCAAAGTCACATCTATTCGAGTCCTGTCTACGATGAGAAGCCGCCGGCGGTGAAACTCCTATCCGCCGCCCTAGACTTGGATGCCCAAAAATCCCAGGCAAACAATGATGACGATAATAAGCCCAATCTTATTTCGCACCAAGAGTTCAAACAACAGCTGCAGGAAGCTATTGCTTCGCGGCAACCAAACCAGGTAGGTCCTACAAAAAGTCAACCAAAATTAATCAATTTGTATCAGTTGAATCACCTAATAGGGCTAGAGAATCTTTAATTGTCCATTTCTGTACTGCCTTGCTCTCATTAATCCTCAGACAATCGAATATTGTACCAAACACATTTTTTCTTCTGTGCAGGTGAATGGCACTAAGAGTGGGGCCACCACTTTGGACTCCAGGATCAGTCGTAAACAGCGCTGTCCACCGGAATTTATTAAGTACAAGGAGGGCAGCGAGGGTGGAGGCAGTGGCTCATCGCTTTCCTCGAAAGATCGGCGCAAGCGCAAGGCGAGCAATGAATGCTGCTCGGCATTTCCACTGCAAATAGTGTTGGGCACTCTCCAGTTGCTCCTGGCCATATCGCTGGTGGCCCTGGGATCACTTCTGATCGTCCGAGAGGCAGCGCTCTCACTGGCGGGATGCGGCATCTGGACGGGATTGATAGCAGCCGTTACGGGCTCCCTTGGAGTGGTGAGCATGCGCAAAACCCAGACAGCGTTTTTGGCCCTCAGTTTGGTCTGCATCGCCAGCAGCACCCTGGCTCTGGCTATTTCCGGCGTGGGATTGTCAAGGGACCTCAACAGGATGGCGGAGCAAAAGGGTGAACAGGTAAAGCCGGGCTCTTCGCATTGAGGCATGTTTTTTTAATGGTTTCATCCATTCTAGTTCGACTTGATCGATACCAACAGCGAGGTTTCCGCTGCCTGCGGCCTAATTTTTGCCCTGTTTCTTCATTTTGTGGTCAGTATTGTATCCGTCTATCGTTGCGCCCTTCAGATTTGCACTAAGTAAGTAAGCTACTCCTACTACTCCTACTTTTATATATGAAAAGTGGTTGTTGTCCACTTTTGAAGCAATAATAATACTGAATCTATAAGCACAATGTTTTTTTTTTTATTGTTTTTAAAAGCGCTTGTACGATATCCATTAGTTTTTTACCAATTGAATTTGGAATGTTGCGGCTAATATAAGTAAGTAAGTCTGCAAAACCGTTGTATTTATTTAGCAAAGTTTCCGGAAATCAATATAAAAGGGATATAGAAATTTATAATAACGGTTTTTAGACGGTTTACACAAGATAACTTGTTTCGTGACGACGTTTTCGTAATGAATTGGTATTTTTCGCGTTTGGTATATTGCTAGACACGGTCACACGGGCCAAATCATTCTCAAATAAAACTATATTTATATGTTTTTTTTTTTTTAATTGAGTTATATAGACTTTTAAAACCGAAAGAATGTATTAAAAGTGTAAACAAAAATTTGCTGAATACGCACAGTAAAAACATCGGCTGCAAAAAGTAAATCGATGTTTTCGGAAAACTGAAACTATCGATGTAATCGATGGTAACATCGATTTTTTTGCAGCTCTAAAAAAACTTTATTGTGAATGTGTAAATAATAGTGATAAGAAGCAACACAGCTGTGCGGATTGCGAAGCGGATAGTAAAGCAGACGGCGTACGAAACGTGGGCGCATTAGGAAAGCGCTGCTTGTTGGCCGTAGGAGCAGCAGGGAAACCAGAGAAATCCGGAGAGGCAACAGCGCAGTCGACTGCGACGCCCACGCAGCGGAAGTAATAAAAAAGAAAAGTGAAATCGGAAGTAGGGAGAGTTCGGTGGAGGAGGAGCAGCAGGAGGAGTTGGAAACGCAGGGGGAACTCGGGCTCTAGCATTGTGCATCAGGATCTGGAAACAAAGGAACCGCTAGGAGCAGTTGCCTCACAACGCTAGCAGCCACCGAAGTCATGCCGCTGGCCGATTCGCAAAAGGATCTCCGCCAGCAGCCTCAGCAGCAGCAGCAGCAGCAGCATGTGTCCTCCACCAGCAGCAGCAACAATGCGGAGCAGCAATGCAGCAGCAGCGGATTGGGTCTGCAGCTGCGCCAGCGCATGCAAATTACCTCGTCCGGCTGCAGCAGCCTGGCGGTCACGCCCATGGAGCACACGCCCACCGAGGACGATGAGAGTGGCGGAGGCAACAGCGGTGTCACTTCCTCGGTGACCACTGTGACATCATCGCAACGCCGCCAGCAGCTGCAACAGGTGCAACAGCAATCTGCTCTGCAAGCGGCCCTCGAGCAGCATCACATCTCACCAACAGCAGACTTGGATTCCGCTAGGAAAAGGCCGACGCATCGAACCTTGTGCCCGCCGCCAGAACTTATGGAGCTGAGTGATTCCGAGTCCCAGGGAGGCGTGGAAACTGGCGGTAGGAGAGAAGGGGCTACTGGGCGAAGTGCACCTGATTTAGAAGACACCGAGCCCCTATATGAAACAGAAAACGAATTCGAGCTTAAGGAAGTCATCAAGGAGGGTCACGACAAGGCCGATCCTTCCCAGTTCGAGCTCCTACGGGTTCTGGGCGAAGGTAGCTTTGGAAAGGTGTTTCTAGTGCGAAAGATCATAGGCAAAGATGCAGGAACACTCTATGCCATGAAGGTGCTCAAAAAGGCCACCCTAAAAGTAAAAGATCGCGTAAGGAGCACAAATGAACGAAAAATACTAGCGGACGTGGGTCATGCTTTCATCGTACGTCTTCACTATGCCTTCCAAACTCCCGGAAAACTCTACTTGATACTGGATTTTCTTCGTGGCGGTGATCTGTTTACCCGTCTATCCAAAGAAGTAATGTTTACGGAAGAAGATGTCAAGTTCTATTTAGCGGAACTGGCGCTAGCTATGAATCACCTACACACATTGGGCATTATCTACAGGGATCTGAAACCGGAAAATATTCTACTGGACGAGCATGGCCATATAGCCTTGACGGACTTTGGTCTATCCAAGCAGCCTTTGGATGGCTCAAAAACATATAGCTTTTGTGGAACCGTAGAATACATGGCGCCGGAGATCGTGAACCGAAAGGGACACGATTTTGCCGCTGATTGGTGGAGTTTCGGGGTGCTCATGTACGAAATGTTAACGGGGAATTTACCCTTTCATGGCCAAACCCGCCAAGAGACTATGAATCAGATCCTTAGAAGTAAGCTGGGCATGCCGGAGAATTTGTCGCCAGAGGCGCAATCCCTGCTACGTGCTCTCTTCAAAAGAAACCCCCAGAATCGTTTGGGTGCGGGTGCCCAAGGAATTCTGGACATCAAGGCGCACTGCTTTTTTGCCACCATCGACTGGGTGAGATTAGAACGAAAGCAGGTGCGTCCGCCTTTCATACCGGCGGTTAGCCGTGACGATGCCTTTTACTTTGATGTGGAGTACACCTCAAAGTCCCCCAGGGATTCTCCGGGTGGCCCGATCTCCGCATCTGCCCATGAGATCTTCCGCGGGTTCAGCTTTGTGGCTCCTGTCCTTCTGGAAGGTCAGTGTGCTGGCTCGAATATGTGCTCCACCAGCGCCAGTCCTCTGCATAGTATAGCTCCTATTCCTGCTGCTCCAGTGGGAGCCCCTCGAACATTACCTGGTGTTCTTCCCGGAAACTTCCATGCGGAATATAATCTACTGCAAGAACTGGGACGTGGAACCTTTTCAGTTTGTCGGTTGTGCGAGCATCGAGCCTCCAAGAAACATTACGCAGTAAAAGTAATCGAAAAGGCAGCTGTGGCCGCAGCATCCACATCCACTTCTGCCGATTGTTGGGAGGAGGTGGAGATTATGCTGAGGTACGGCAACCACCCAAATATCGTCACTCTGTACTCTGTTTACGAGGATGCGGGGTCCGCATATCTTGTGATGGAGCTGCTTAAGGGTGGCGAGCTTCTCGATCGGATACTTGCCGTGGGCCAGATGTGCGAGAGTGAGGCCAGCGCGGTGTTAAGGACAATTGCATCTGCGGTAGCATATCTCCATGAACATGGCGTGGTCCATCGAGATCTTAAGCCTTCAAATATGATATATGCCAGTATGCGGCAAACTCCCGAGACCCTAAAGCTCTGCGATTTGGGTGAGTGCGGAGCGGAACTAGTTAAATATATTTTATTATAGCCTTGCAGTAAATTTTCCAATTGCTGACAAACATGATTCACTTTAAAAGCTAAACTTTCGTAATTTTTAATTCCTTTAACTATTATTTGTTTTCTAAGTTACTTTGTTATTTGCAATTTTAAAGGTTTCTTTTCTCCAAACAGAAGGTTTTTCATTTTAAGATCTTATTTAGCCAAAGTTCCATCCTATTGCAATTGAAATCATTTGATAATATTTAAATTCAGAAAGCATTTATTTCTGCAAGGCTATATATTTTTCTGTGCGAGTATTTCTTGTTGGTAGAGCAGGAGTAACCTTCCGATTTCCGCTTAGGTTTCGCGAAGCAGCTGCGCGCGGACAACGGCCTCCTGATGACGCCATGCTACACAGCCAATTTTGTGGCTCCCGAGGTTCTAAAGAGACAGGGCTATGACCTGGCTTGCGACATCTGGTCGCTCGGTGTGCTGCTTTACATCATGTTATCCGGCCGGACGCCTTTCGCCAGCACTCCAAATGATTCACCGGACGTAATACTGAAGCGCATCGGATCAGGACAAATTGACTTCACAAGCAGTCGCTGGGCACTGATCAGTGTGCCGGCCAAAGAACTTTTGCGTCAGATGCTACACATAGTACCGGAGAATCGGCCGACGGCGGCGCGAATACTTGAGCACGACTGGCTGCGGGAGCAATTCGCCGGCGGCGTACAGCTTACAGAGTATGCGGTGGCGCCCGGATCCCAACTTTCGCTGGGCGCCCAGCAGCAGCAGCAGAATCACATCTCCATGGCCTTAAGAGGCGCTGTTGATGCCACTTTCCGGGCTATTGCCATACCCCAGGCGGCGAATGTGGGACCCGTAGAACTTTCCATGCTCGCCAAGAGGCGGGCCAAAGATCGAGCCAACCTGCACTCCTAATCCTGGGCGGCTGCATGGTGTCCGCGGCGCCAGGCCAAGCGGCAGATAGTCCGACTACTTTTCCGAATCTATAGTATTCTAATCCAATGCTGCTGTGCCAATCCGCGTCGTCTTGTCAAGGACAATGCGCAGAAGCTTGGTTCACATCCACAAACGCTGGGCAATCCTCGCCAACGCTGCCGCAGCGCCAAGCTGCGTGTGGTTTAGGTTTTGGGGGAATCGGCCTAACCTAAAGTATTTGACAAGTGTTAATTATTTATTTTATATGAAAGCATGCCAATATGCCAAGGCCATAACGCACTGTGCGGGGCATCTATATACACATATATATAACTATACAAATACTGATATACATCTATATATAGCTATTTATATAACGAATCCTAAAGCAAGGGCCTAGAGAGCGCGTGTGAATGTGGCGCCAGGATCATCCCAGATGATTCCTGAAACCACATTATTTATCCCAAACTGGAAATTAAAAAAAAGCCTCTCGCCCAAGTTTACATATTTTTAATTAAATTAATCGTAGCTAAATTTTTCAACATCACCGTGTTATTGTTGCTTAATTAAATTAATTAAAATGAAAAAAAAAATGGAAAAAAGTATTAGCAAAACAAACAAAAATTAAGAATAAAAGCCGCAATCCTTTTATATAATAATAACTTTTTTCGCCAAACTATAAAGGAAGAACAAAGAACCCAAAAAAAACTGTGTAGAAAGATAAGAAAATCAAACCACAAGAGTTTCCACAATTCTTACTTGGAATGTCAATTTGCACAATGAAATATGAAACTAAGCAAAAGATAAACATAACTACCATATTATACAGAATGTGTACATAAAGCGGAAACTGTGCTTTTCGGGTTTATAAGGCAAAGGATATTAGAAAAGAGTATTTTATTAATAATTCCCTAAACAATAAAAACCGACGTTCTTTCCAACACTGCACAAGGGTGCATATTGTTATTTAATTGTAATTAAGAAACGTAAATCCTGCTAACTTGTCTTACAGTCGCGAAACGCACAGTTTAGTTGTAATAACGCCGGGGAAACAGTTGTGACAACATCAAATTGGGTTTCCATTTTGTTTGCTAACGTCTTCCAACAGAAATTATATCAAACAATATACCTTTTTGCGCTGTAACCAGATATAGAAAGTTCCGACTTACCATTGGATGATTTAGAACCGAAACCGCGATATATTCCATCATACTCGTACTGAATACAAATAGGATAGCGTCGTATAAACGACTTGGGTTAATGCAGAGAATTCCATTTGTTTGTGCTAGTTTCTCTAAAAACTGCACGATCATCAGTTCCCAACAACTTGTTTCGACTCTTCGAAGACAATTCCAATTTTGTTGTATTTTTGCCAAGGAAAACTTGTTAAAATTATGCTAGAGGGAAATATACAAAAAAAAAAAAAGAAAATACAAGCAAAGTGGAACGAAATTGAATAAATTATGTAGAAGAGCCATGTGAATCCTTAGAAGCTATGTATGCCACTTGAAAAGCAGAAGTTTCTTGTTTGCGAGCTTGTGTGTGTGCATAAGAGGCTGTGTGTGTGCTTCTTGTAAGTGCATGTGTGTGTGTGCTAAAGGATTATTGTGCTGTGCCACTACTGAACTTACTGCTACCAAAAATAAAACAATAACTTCATATACATATTTACACCACCTAAACAAGGTTAGTAAAACTTAGAAATTTTTTAAAAAAGGATAACATCCCTTGAATAAAACTGTATTTTCGTGGTGTTATTAAAAGGAGTTGGAGGGGGAAAATGGTATGATTATCCTAAAGTACATATATAATTAGCTAGCTGCGGAGGGAAAACAATGTGTACACATTGACATATAATATAGAAAATATTTAAGAAGGATCTTGAGATGAACATTTCGCCTAATAGTTGTCACGATAAACTTTTGCAAAATATGTTGCGTCTACAGCAATGATTTATACTTAATTACCTTGTTTTGAAATGACGACAACCAAATTGAAGGGATACGTCGTTTCCCTGCTTCGTTTTTTAACAGATTCATACACAAATTATAAAACGAAGTTGAGACAGGCAGAAAAAGAATTTTAGTCCACGGGCTGATGAGAAATCTAATCCAGCGATTAGATTAAAACTCATGTATACAAAAGTGGCCTACTATGATAAAAACTGTAATCATTTATCAATAATTCCGAACGGTCTCTTACAAAAATGTTCGGGTTGCACAAAAAGGACAGAGACAACAGATAGTTTAAGCATACAATACAAGCAACCCACTTTAAAGCCAACTCTCGACTAAATTCCCCAAGAACATACATATATATCTTAATCATATATATGAATGCGTGAATATATTTTCTTAGTAGATTTTAACAGCTTCCAGACTATACATACATTCAAATGATTGAATTCCGATATGAATCATTTAATTAATAAACATATTCAACGAAACTGATTCGAAATTATTGTTAAGTTGAATTTTTCAAACCAAGCAGAAGGAACCTAATTGAAAAACAAATAACCAATTCGAATTGTTTCGATCTAATTGGGATATCCAAAATACATTTATAATGTCGTATAAGACAGCAAGTGAATCATTTTCATTATTTCGCTCGATTTTTATCTTTCAATATAAGGATCTGTACCAAAATGGTTTAGGAACACTCTTCGGCTGTTTATAGAGTAAACAAAAATTACCTGCCTTTAAAAAATGTATTCATCCAAATATTAACTTCAAATCAAACGACATTCCTAATGTTAAACATAAAAACATAACATTTTAAAATATAATATAATGCACTGAAATTTCGCTTCTACAGAATAGAACGTTAACAGAACTGATCAGGATTTAAACATTTTCTGGGCGCTACTGATAACAAAACGAAGGAATCCAAAAGTAATCTGTATTGGCATACAGCAGAGTGTTAAGCGACATTTAAAAGTTATTCAAGCCTTTCTTATCGCTTGTGTTTCTTATCAGTTGCCCCAATAATTCTCTGGTCTGTTAGTTTAGTTAACAATATTTGTAATTATATTTTATATTAATAGTTGGCTTATGTTATACGCAGCTTAAATTACTTTTTATGCTTTCATTTGGAATCATAAGGTTTTTATTTGCGTTATTGAAAATATCGCCTCCGTTACTATTGGGCTTTGTTCGTCATTCAATCTTTTAGGATAAAATAAATACACTTCATTGCCGCAAATTATTGTACAGTTTCATTAAGTTGACATGCGTTTCTGTTTTGTTTGTTTGGGGGCGTACATAAGCAAATTATGTAAACTTTGAATGTTTTGAATTTGTCCTTTCGTGTGGAGTGTAAAAACAAATATAGATGTGCCCATTTCAGCCGCATCCATATCCGTTCGAATATTGCTTAGTCTAATTACGACTAATGTATCGGCCTGGGTGGCATTACCTTCGTCCTAGTGCTTGCCTTTGCCCTTGCGACCCTTCTGTTGTTGTTGTTGTTGTTGTTGCTGCTGCTGCTGTGACTGCTGTCTCGTCGTGGACGCCTCTTTGTCCTTATCATTAACGTTCTCCTTGCTGGATTCGCCTTCTAAAAAGTAAAATTGGGTTAGGCATTGATTTCATTTAGGGGGAAATTTTCTATAAAAAATTATGATAACTACAAAATCATAGTTCTATATAGCTTAGTTGATGTTTTAATATAGAAATATTTAGTTAACGTTGGTTCTTCATAAACAAAACTTTTTCTTTAGATTTTATTTTCGTAAAAGAAAACACATTATAATAGCGAGTATATGTGAGGAAGAAGAAGAACTATTGTTTATGGGTTAGCTTGGAAGTTTTTGCTCACCCGCTGAATCCGCGTTCTGAATGTGAACTTGCTCCAGTGAAGGGGTCAGCTCTACCACCAGGGTTTCGTCGAGTGTCCCGTCCAGCCGCCTTGGAACTTTCGTTTGATTGTGAGAAGTCCTGGCCTCATGAACAACCACTTCGCCTTCCTCTTCCTCTTCAACCACGTGAGCTTCCTCGGCAATCACGCCATTGAGCACGTTGACCGCTTCCTGCGCCATATGGGCCTGGGCCTGGCGGCGACGATGTTCGAGATCTCGTTTGTAGTTTTGCGTCCACTCCACGTGCTCTTTGTAATACTGGCAAACCGGGATAACAATCACCGAGATGTCATCAACAGTGGCTGCAGCCTTGCTATCTGCGAGTCGCCAATGCCCGGAGTCGTTGATTTTGCCACGAGCACGGGCCACCAGCTCCTGGGCGACCATCGTGTAACGATGTTTCTCCGTTGAATATTTGGAGAGCGTCTGGAAGACGGTGCGTGAAACGGCGTCATTTTCGGACACATCCCACAGGCCATCGGTGGCCATGACGAGCACTCCGTAGTCGCCATCCCGGTTGTCCTCATCCGGAATTGAAACCACCTGTGTCAGATCCCGCTGCCTGACATCGGGGTGAGGCGTGAGAAATGGTTTTATCTGAATACCTGTGTTGATGGCTAGCAGCTCGTGATCGCCAAAGCCGCGCGTGACCCCCAACGTACCCAGCAAGCGACTTCTTTTTCCCTCGCCATTGACCACCGGCATGCAGAGGTCTTCCATGGTCAAAGTTTTGTATGTCCAGCCACGCATGGTGCCCTGTCGGCAGAGAATGCGCTGGCCCATGTCCTTGATATGCGGCCGCTTTGCGTACTCCATGGCCACATAATGCTTCCCCATGAGGTGAGGCTTCAATCTGGCCACATTCAGCAGGCGTTCGCGCTCAGTTTCAGGCGTGTGATCCGCCGAGAATGGCACTGGATAACAGCTAGCTTCTAAGGGATCCGGCTCAATCCCGGAGTCAGTATTTGTTTGTGGCCTCTCGGGGGTGGCACGCCGCTGGCAGAGCACAGCTCTGGAGTCGCCGGCATTGGCCACATACATCTTGCCATCGATAAACAATGAAACGCAGGCGGTGCAACCCCCAGCATCTCGATAACGATCACAGTCCTGCGCTATCAACGAGTCCATGTTGAAGAAGGCACTCTCCAGCGCCCCGATGATTAGTTCGTCCTTAGTCACCCGGCGCTGGAAGTAAATGGGGTGCGGGAAAGTGGGATTCAGCTTGTTGCCTTCCCCGCCGCCATTCGTGGCATCCGCATCCCGTGGCAGGAGGAGCTCCAGGCAGTCCACTAGCTTCTCGTGCAGGATGTGATGAAACTGATGCGAGGCGGCCAGTGCGGCCCCATAACCGGCGTGTCCGTCGAAAATGCCGAAGTATGTGTACGGGAGATCTGGGTGTTTATGCTCCGGATCCGAAAGAACTTGCCTGGGTGTGGGAAAAAACACAAGAGCTTAATTACTTGGCCATTTATTTAACATTCGTGGAAATTTAAGATTATGCCATGTGGTATGGAATGTGATTTAACGAAGTTCTGTACATTATTGACTGTGCTACAAAATGTACCATATCAACTTTATATATGAGGGACCTTATTGATTCTACAACAAATATCCTATTTGGATCTAGGCGACATGTGCCACTCGCTTCTACGAAAACATTAAAAACAAATATATCTATCTTGAAGAATAGTTTTAGTGGCACAACCCTTGACATATGTACATATATCCACAACGTACATTGTATATATGTACATAGTATGTACATATACCATGCACAAAACAAGGCTTTTTATGTTTTTTATAGAAAGAACATATATTTCACCTGCGACCAAATTCAAAAGTAACTTTTAAGTCTGTAGAAAAAGGACGGTACATAATCGAATAAATAGACGGCAGATTAAGACTAATACGCTCATACTGACAGATAATTTGAATGCAAGTACATACATAATAATAATAATAATTTTGTTTTATCACTTTCACTGCCTCCATCCTCTTTTTGCAAAAAAATTGCATTGTTTGCATATGTAAGCCTTAAAATGTAATTGTATTTCTTTAAAATTATATATAATATTTTGCCCAGAAGGTGAGGCTAGTGTTTGCTGTTTGTTTAACAGATGCGAAAAATTAAACACAAAAGCGTAGAAGCAGAAAAAAAGGCCTACGAATTCTACGATTACATATTTGGGTGTTCTGCTCTTTACTTGATTATGAAATCTCCTTAGGTTTAATACATTTCTTAATATATGCATACATAAGAGCGAATTGGAAATGATTTTGCCTCATAGATGAAATAGAAAAAACAAAGCAATATACATTGTACACAACGATAGCAAATGATATACTATGTATGTGTGGTGGGCATTATGGTGGTGCAGATACAAAACCCTAGTGAGATCAATAGAACAATGTGGTAATCAATAGAACCAAAGGCTGCCCCACTCACCGGCAGAAGGCACCCTGGTCCTCGTTCCACTCGGATTTTCCGGAGTTGACGCATTCGGCGTATCCGGTGCCCCAGGGCAGTAGGTTGATGTCCCGCGGCACGATGATGGGCCGCACATTGTGGTCCGCCGAGGCGCGCAGCTCGTCCGGCGTGAGAAGCTGCAGAAAGGGCGGCCGGGCATAGGGGAACTTGTCCGGCATTGGCTGTCCGCCGGAAGCGCCGAACCGGAGTCGCTGGTGCGTCGAGCTGTGATGGTGACCGCTTCCAGAGCCAATAGCCCGCTCGCTGTTGCCCGGCAGAGGTGGCAAGTCGGGCGCTATGGCCGAAATAATACGCTCCTTAAAGTTGCTAAACATTTTGCTTTCTTGTCTCTCGCTCACTCCCGTACGCTACTCGTTTGCGCTCTCGCTCACTCCCACTGACGTGGCGAGCTTGCTTTGTTGTTGTATTTCTCCTTCTTCCACCTGATTCCCTTCGATTTTCGAAATACGCTATATACGCTATATGGGTTGATGGTTTATGTTAACGGCGACGTGCGGTCTCCGATCAAGTGCACTGGGCTGTGGAAATAAGCGAGTTTTGATCGGCGACAACTTTCCGGACTTATGGTGTTTTTTTTTTTACAAAATAAATCGATTAGCGCGCAGTGTGGCCGTGCACGCGAGATCTTAAAATACTAAGGTTGTAGAGTAAAAATACCAAAAATGGCTATGCCATTTACAAAAATACAGTAATATTGTAAAAATGGTAAATGTTGTTTGCATTTTTATACCCATTTTAATATAATAAAAAAAATCTATAAATGGGAGTTTGATTTAGACGCAAAGGATATTTATCGTTTCGGTAGAACGATCCTTATAACTTAGAAATCCTTAGATAAAAGAAATCAGTTTGTGCAATTTTAGCATGATTTCTCACATTTTGAATTACGAACTCTAATCTATGGTTTTATTGCTAAATATGTACCTCAATTAACTCTTATAACTAAGGATCACCTAATTTATTTACTTCATTGCAGGTCGGAACATAGTGAGCTTCGCGACGTGATTATCAAGTCGAATGCTTCGGGAATCGCTCTGGACCAACAGAAGGTGGACCAGTACATCAAGGCGATGTCTCTGAATGGCAGTGAAAAGGTTGTCAAGGTGCTGTTAGATTAAGTGTGGGACCTATCCTAATCCAGCTTCATTTCGTGCAGGTGAACACCGAGAAGCTAGCGGCTATGTGGATGTATGCCACCCAGATGGGAAGCCTGCCGCCAACAGTCCGCAAACTGACGCCTCCATCGCGGCAGATCATGCTCATTCCCTCCACCGCTGGCAATGGGGTAAGCTGAATCCTAAGATACCAAATCCAGTGAGTTAGTACTCTAGTTTGTGATGAGCTAGTAATATGTATTTTTAATATAAATATGAACCAAGCTCCGGCTGTTGAAACCGAATATTTCGGGTGCGTTTAAACCCAATTTGAAGTTTTTATTTAAGTTTCTTATTCGTTTCCTACATAGAAAGAAAAGATAAGTTTACTTTGAAATATTGAATTTTTAACAAATAAATTTTGCTGAAATTTTAAATACAATTTTTGTTCTAATAACTATATTCAGATGGCACCACCACCGCCCACACGCTTGCCACCTCCGCCTCCGGGCGCCAGAGCTGGACTTCTGCTTCCCGTGCCCCCGCTGCCGGCGCAGTACCGTGGAATGACCCTTCCCTACATGCGACCTGGGCCCGGATCCGTGACCTACGCCCACCCGGCTAGCCTAAGCGGGACATACCGGACTCACAAGAGCACAAAGTCAGCGGAGATCAATGGGCAGCGAAGACGGCGGCGGGCGGGAAAGTCTGATGCCAATCGCCGGCAGCGCCGAAAATCGGAAGCGGATGTCCTGGACGGTGCTCCCAATTTCCAGTATACGGGTCTAGATCGAGCCATAGCTGATAGCTTTTTGGCCAGGCAAGAACAGTCACAGGCGGGCAGTCACGTCGACTATTCGTCGTCTGCCTCCTCGGACTTGTACGGCGGTCAGAGGGCATCCTTCAAAACGAAGATCGTTTGCCGGGATGTGGTGATGTGACGGGAAAAGCATCCGCTCTCTAGTTCCCAGTTTCCCAGACTTTTGTATATATTTTTTTTACGGAGCCACAACGAAATCCCATCTATGTGGGGCTTTGTCTGATAAATTACCCCTTTTATATCCATTACTCTATCAATGTACTTACATATGCGTATAGCTCTTAAGACACATTAAAATTAATCGAATAAAGATATATTAAGCAAACTATTTCAATTATTCGAGCATTGAATTAACTGATTATAACGTATCTACAAAAGCAAATTTAATTTATATCTCGCTTCTTGGAGGAATAGATTAGCTAAAGTCATACAGATAACGATGTACTTAGTTAGGGATCCTGGCTATGCTTTGACTTGCACAGTCCCACTTACCTATGTACATGCAGAAATCCATCTTTGACTACACTTTGATTGCTCATCATACTAGTCACCATATCGCCAGACAATTCGTGTTACTGCAGGAACCGGAACCCTAAGGCCGTCTATTTGCGAGACGGTGACGTATTTGATTGTGACGTGGAAAGAAATCTTTTAATTGCTTGATGGGAATATTTTATTTACTTTTTACAACCTGTCTGCCCTCTGGCTGAGTTTATAAAATTAGCAAATAAATATAAATATTGTAGTTATCCCTAGAAATCCTCATCGCTGTGATGCTCCGCTTTATTGGCGGTCTTCGGTCTAAGTGGCAGTTCGCCAGTTAACTTTGAAATGCTTATGTCATCGATCGAGTTCAGATCAACTAGGGGTGAATGAGGTAAAGTTTTGTTATAAGTTCAAGGCGTAACTACACGACTTACAATCATCATCGCCGGCTCCCAAGGCAATATTGCTCATCCCACTTATCCCGCTGATAGCGCTCATGCCACTCATTCCGCTCATTCCGCTCATGCCCATGATTTTACCCACATCCAGTTCGCTTTCGGAGCTCCCGAAGCTGCTGTCTTCGTCCCGGGAGTTGAGCATACTGCTGCCGGGTCCGTTGCGGCCGTTTAGCTGGGTGCCATCGGCGTCTCCTCCAGTCGCAACACCTCTCCTGGTGCCGCGGGCTGCCCTGGCATCATTACCACCATCCGGGCCGGCTGTGCCTCTTCCTGGGATTTTCGTTATTTGAGCAGGGAAATAAGTTTGTGAAATTAGAACTTCCTTACCTCCTACTGCCTTCCTGCTTCTACCCGTTGTGGGTCTAATCCTGGAGGTGGCGGTACCAGGACGTTTTCCCTGGGCGGAAACCATGTTGTTTTGTTGCATTAGTTTGTCCTCGTCCCGTATGTCGGGTATCTCTGAGTCCAGGCCGAAGACACTCCTGCCATTGACCACCATTTCGAGACGGGAAAGTGCTTTGCCGCCATCATCGCCCTCATCCTCGTCATCCAGATCGTCCTCGTCGTCGTCGTCATCGTCGTCCTCGATGAGTCCCTCCGGGATGAAGGGCATTGAGTTCTCGGCGGGCTTTTGCAGAATGGGTGAGGAGATAGGTGTGGCACGTTTAGTACGCAGGTCCAGCTGGGACTTTAGAGCATCGCGCACATGCAGCCTGAGAAAGTAGCGCTGGAATAGCTCCTGCAACTCCTTCTCACAGTCCTCGAATTCGGCCATGTGCGCTGGTCGAATGCGATGCAGTGCCTCCAGTCTTTGGCGGGTTCGCTCGAGCTCCGCCCGACGGCGCTGCAGCTTTGATCCCAGAGCATTGAGCTCCACCTTGGCTGCTTCCAGTTGGGCTCTACTCGATTGGAGGCGAACTTGGTTAGCTTGGATGGCGCTCTTCAGGGTCCGCTCCACGCTGAGCAGCTCCAGGGGTCGTTGGGCCTGGGACATTAGCGATTCCTTGTGGAGCAGTTCCTTCGAAAGCATCTCGCATATGGTTGTGCCACGCTGGGTTAGGTCTGTGGCCAGTTCTCGAGCCTTACGCAACTCCTCTATTTTATCGCCAATATCCACGGGATTTAGGCTCCGGTACTGGTCCCTTTGGTCCTCTTCGTCGTTGTCCGCTTCGTTTTGTCCTGGGGATGTCAAGAGTCGGGTAACCTTCTGTAGCTCTGCCGCCGTAACCGCAGCGGCTGCATACAGTTTTCGGGGATTAATACGAATGGCTGCCTTGGTCACAAAAAACTCGGTCGCCGAACGGACGAGAAGAACCCGCTGCTCCTCCGATTCAACGCCGCCGGGCAAAGTGGCTCCTGGCTCTATTAGTCCTGCTAGCCATTGAAGGAGCTCGGCAACAATGTGGAAACTGGCCAGGCTGCCATGCTGATTGGCCAGGGATTGGAGGGGAAACACGCGCGGGAACCCCAACAGCTTAAGATGTTCCCCCAGATCTGGAAGTGGAGTATCAGTCTGGTCGTGTTAGGTGGAGGAAGTAAGAGGAGGAAGTCAGTACGCACCTCGCACATCCTTGAAGGACATTCCTGGCTTCCAACGAGTTCACCTGTTTTTCTTTGGCTGCTTGCAATCGCTGCGGCTGCGCTGGCAATTGCATTTTCAACACCGTCATTTGTTGTGGTCGTTGGAGCTTTTGTTTGGGCCACCGAATCCCAAATTGATGGTTGCTAGGTAACGGAAAATGCATAGCGAGAAAATATGATAACGAACTCTAAACATTGATCCATTTCTAAAATATATTATTAATATTAAACTAAGATTATTGTCAACAACAATGTTGGTAATTTTAAACGGAATTTTAATAAGAAAATATTACATAAAATAGGAATTAAGATATATGTACTAAATTTCTCAAAAACAGCAATACATGAAACTGAAAATAAAAGCGAAATAAAATTAATTTTAACTTAAATAGGTTTTAGTTTTTTTATTTTAATACTTAAACAAATACAGGTTACTATCACTTGCCATATGAAATTTCTCGCAGTGTCCCCCTGCTATCCTTGGCTAATATTCATTCGATTGCTGTGGACGGTCGCACGGGGTTCACCTGGGAAACGGTTGCGCGGTTTCCATTCCATTAAAAATGTAGGAGTTGCTAAGAACGAATTATTGAAATACGATAATTGGGATTTTTACAAATTAAGCATACCCGACAGAGGGCGCCACTATCTCAACTGAAATTGACCTGTTGGGCACATAAATTTCAGTTTTTCTATATATCCTTTATTGTTCTTGTAATTTACTTATCATTGCACAGATTCAACACTCTGTTGGGTTATCGATGGTGTGATATTTTGGGAAGTTTGCGGGCGTTATAGTGGGCAAGACGACGTTCTGAAACACACTAGAGCTGTGTGTGTGTCACATTAGCTTTTACAGTGTATATACATATATACATATGTACATATATAGCTTATAGTTAATATTGATCGACAGATGGAAGATTCCGCTTGTGATCCTCATCAAGAATTTATATTTTCTAATTTTTTAGTTTTTATACAATTAATGGATATGAAAACCAAATAAAACTCTATTTATTTAAAAAGTCGAATGAACCCTGTTTCAATCATACAAGCGCACATTCAAAATGCCTAAAAGCGGCACTAAATTTGTTATATCCTTTTAGTAATATTCTTATGAAACAGGTAGAAGGAAGCGTTTCCGACCATATATTGTATATATATTCCTAATATACAATATATCCATGTTCGGCCGGACATCCGTATGAACGTCGAGATCTCAGAAATCTATCTATTTTTCAATAAAAGCTAGAAGGTAAAAGAAAGTTAAGAAGCATACAGATTCTAAAGACGTAGACGCAGTGCAGTTGCCCATGTTCCCAAGCCCAGTCTAACGCCCACAAACTGCCTAGAACTGTCACGCCCACACGTTTGCTAAATGTTTTAATACTTTTTCATATTATTATTAGTCTTTTAAATTGCCAATATTATATTATTTCCCAATATCTATCGATATCCGAGAAAAATTATGAAATTTCCCATTCGCATTTCCACTAGCTGAGTAACGATGAGTATCTAATAGTCGGGGAACTCGATTATATCATACACTCTTGTTTTGCTTAATATGGGGAATACGGATTTTACTAAGTAATAGTCTTGGTGCATAAGGAATAAATACATACCAAAACCAACCAACCACTAACGTGTATCTTCTGATAGTCGGAGAACTCATTCATAGCGTTCTCCCTTGTCTTGCTACGCATATTCTGATACTAGGGTATCAGATAGTTAAATAATTGAGGGGTTGTGCTCAAACTGTTTTTGTTTTTTGTATTTTATAGCGCACACAAATGTATTTTAAACCCGATCAGTAGCTGGAGGCCTTGTACTCAAAAATTGAGTAACATTATGAAATTACAATTGCTTTCACAAACTTCGCGTGCTTTGCTTATTGCGTGCATTTTCAAACTTTTTTTCTCTTCTATTCGCATCGATATCATACCGTTTAGTTATTGACTATCTCGTTATGGTTAAATTATTTCTGGACAAAAACCCGCTCGTTACACATACATATGTATCTATGGTGTGTGCAATAACATTTATTTGTATAAGAAACTAAAAAAATCAATGATTGATTGTAATAGTGTGAAGTCTAAGAGCTCTCAACAGGTGTTATTTATCTGTGAAATTGGCAGACAGCTTAATTTGTTAGATTTACAAGTTTTCTCGTTCATAAGCATGATCAGAAAATATATGAATGTAAATATATTTTCAGATCATGCTTATGATAGACTTATTAATCAATGATCAACCCAAATAAAATTCCTCAAATTAGGAGTTCAAATAAATAAATCTGGAGATCTCCTCAGCAACTACTGGAATACAATGCACGGCAAAAAGGTGATGGGAAAAGAGTATGTAAGGTTTTTTTTTAAATTATTATTTATTAAGTGAAGAATCCGTACATCATAATATTGTATCTTAACATCACAGGTATGTACAGAGTATGTAAGTAAAATAAGAGGTTTACATTTACCAACATGTTTAAATGTACTTAAGGATACCAAAACGAATTTTTAAAAAGGCTTTCTATTTGATTTTCATCGGTGCAAGTGTTGTACATACATATATGTATGTATGTATGTATCTGCTGATTGAAGCTCTACAATTTAGCGTTGGACAGTTAAGAGGGCTTCCCAGCCAATAGGAAGTTGAGTACATATATTTTTTCAAACTTCCGTTTTCATTGCGTTGAAAGGTTAGGCGTTAAGAAAAATATATATAAAATATTGATATAATTAACGAGTGATGTATTGAAAAAGTTCCTATCCGATTGGCCTTAGTAGGGTTTCCACCTTTCTTTTCCACTGACAGATTAAAAATATTAAAAGCAAACCCTATCAGGTTGTGACCTTACTTTTAACCTTATTTTCTCAGAGACGTTTGCATATAGTCATAACCACAGCTATGGCCCCAAGGAAACGGATCTCGAGGATTGCATCACGCAGTGTGGCGACTGTGGAGCAGTTCACTAAGCGCATCAACTGCCGCTCGGTTGGCACCCAAACCGATATCCTGGCTAAGGGTCCGGCGAAGCGCAAAAAGGTCGAGAACAAGGTCAAGCTGCTGGATTCGCAGCCACTGTCGTCCCAGTACTTGGCCATCCATCTGATGCCGGCAATCAATCCACTGGCAACTGAAACAATAAATCGGCGTCCGGATACATTCTCATATTTTCTCCCCGGTCCAAATGAGAAGTCTTGCCAGGCTGTGGCCGACCGAATCGCTGACGCAAGCGATCGGGTCATCACCGCTAGCTCCGGAGAACGGCAAATAAACCACCTGAAGTCTGTGGTGAGCAACCGCCGCGAAGAGGCCAACCAGTGGGATCGTAACCGTCTTGAAATTCTGCTGGCCCAGATCAATGGTGACCCGCCGCCGCGCTGGAACTCGGCCACCCAATTGTGGCTAGAGGTTGACATGCTGGAGAAGCGCATAGAGGCCTACGACCAAGAAGAACTGCAGAATGCCAAGAATCGCAATTTGGACAGGAAGCTAGACGGTGGGCAGGATAAGGGGCCGTCAGATGAAAAGGACCAGCAGACTTTGAAGACTTTGAAGGCAACGTAGCCTTTTCATATTTAATATTCAATGGCTAATAATGGTGGTCTATAAAGTCGAACTCGACTTGGATTTATACACATTGCATTCATTTGTACACACAAAAAATGGATTCGTTTAAATACTTAGACGATTCATTTTTTAATTATGACAACTGAATATGAATATGATATGATCAATATGATGAAATATTGATTTGCAATCATTGCCGTGGAAAATGGTAATCTTAAAGCAAATAAATCAGCAAAAATATGTGGATTTATGAATTACCGTAAAAATAGATTTATTATTTTAAGGACGCTTGTTGTAACCATTGATAATGATAATTTTTTTTAAACAACACATTTCTAGCGGCCTTCCACATTCGCTGTAAGTGCTTTTTGGTAGAATAGCCCGGTATGCCAGACCTTTTTTAAAGCAGCCGTCCCACGTTAGGCTTCATTCCGGGCAGTCATACGGTTCAGTCTGTGATTTTTAATTGCAAAACAAGTGGTGTGGATCGCTTGTTACCATATGAATGCCCCGAGTCGCGGCGATGACAGCCACTCACATGGGTCCTTGGTCCTGTGTGCCGTCTCCTTGGTCCTTGGCCTTCTCCTCAGTTGACAGCAAACCTAGCCACGCCCCAGGTCTCAGCCCACTCGTACCCACACACACCAACGCACCATCACACCAAACTAGTACACAAAACTAGCGCACTGATACTCACACCCATGGCACATCTTGTTGGGCTTAGGTTTGGGCTTGGGCTTTTGGCCATGCTTGAGTCTTTGTGCATATTTAGGTTGCGAAGGATGCCAAGGATGCAGTCGCTCCCCATGTCACTTGGCCTGCATTTGACGAATTTTCACGCGTCACGCTCAAAGGCTTCCTGCACGTCACAACCGCCAGTTTTGTCTGATTTTCCGGATGTTTATACGGCGCGCAGAGTATCTAAATTGGTTTTTTTTTTTTTTTTTTTTAATATATCATGAAATCTTAAGTAGGGACTCATATGCAACTGTAGTCCAACTTTGTATACTTCAATCCAAACTACAGGTTGTGCCAAACAGAGAGGAGGCTCAGTGAATCATACTTATTTTAAAGGGATGCTATACCTCATAAACTAATATATTGACATCATGAAACATCATTAAAGTAATAGTTTGTTCATATTTCTGCATAAACTTCACGTGAAAACAGGGGCTGATGTTCGTATTTGGGGACCTCCAAATTGGTACTGCCTGGTGTTTATTCAGGGGGCTGGGGTGGTCATATCAGCGTGGGCGTGGCTCGGGGGTTGGGTGATGGGAGGCGAACGAAGTCATCTTAGCTGGTTCTATTAACTCCATTGGCCCCGTCATTTGGGGGCCGGCGTCGGCTTGCATGTACTTATGTCAACATGTGCATATATTTGCATTGCCCCGGGCGACGCTCTGTCCGTCTGCGCTTCTCACGCCGAAGTACAGCCGAGTTGGACATTTATTAGCCATCTGTCTACCCTTCCAGGACTCCAATGTCGCCAGCAGCAATAAACATAGGAACATTGCGGAACGACTTTTCCTTTCTCTATTCCTCCAACAAAGGCTACCCGAGCTACCCGACTAATAAAGTTATTGCCCAAGTGCTGAATATTTTTATTTCACAATGAGATTCACAAACAGATGCCTTTTCAAGGAGTTCCAGAGCCGCCTAACCTGCTGATACGGCTGCAGTGGTGCTAGGCGGTAGACGCGGTCTATATGCTGCAACAGAGGAAACTAATCGGCAGCAGGCAAGCGATGAAATAAACTGAATTCCGCTTTTGCTAGTCGCTGATAGAAATGGCTTAGATTTGTATTTCATTTAAAATAAAATGTTAAATAGTTGACACAGCAGCAGCTGAGTGACAAAAAGAACAGCGGAAGAAAAAGGGCATCCAAATGTCTGGCATTGGGCTCGAAAACGTGGCTTTTATGGTCTTTCTCTTTGTTTATCTTTGTCAAAAACTAGATGTATAATGCTCGTTAAATTAGTTCAGCAATTGTATTTATTTAATTTTATATTTGTCATTTTTAATTTTTTGATACAAATAAATTGTATACATCTTAAGAAAAAGTTAGGAAAATATAATTTGACTTAATCTTGCCTCATCTTATTTTTGATTAAACTAAATTTCCACTTTAGCATTCTGTAATAATTCAAAATTATTTTATTAGGTATTTAGCGAATCTTTTTGTATTTCTTAGGGGTCACCACTGAGAGCTTATAGGCGTGGCAGACGAGCGTTCGGATGGCCAAGTTGGCCATTGCAAGTTGCAATGCGTTAAAGTTCCGTTGACGTTTCGCAGCCGGAGCCAATCTGAATCAGACTACAAACAGGCATTGTGGGGTCTCGGGTAGGTACGAGGATGTATATGCAGGTGGTTAAGGGGGGTGGCGGATGGGGGCAGTGGACGGGACATTGGCGAAACTTATGTATGTGCATACACTACCATGTGCAACTATAAACAGAAGGCAGATGAATGAAACCCGAGACACAAGCCTACAAGAAAGCACAACTGATTTAACATTTGGTTCACTGACTAAACGCTTAATTAAACTAAATTAATGTTAGGGCTGTGAACCACTCCGAACTCCGTTTTTTTTTGCAATCAAGTTAGGTTTAGAAAACACAGAATCAATTAATCACACAATAAAGTTTCTTTCCCAAATTATTCCAATCGGTTTATTACATTCCGAATAAATATTAAATTAATGTTCTCTAAATATCTTCAGCCATAATAAAAACGCCATGCTTTTTTTACTTTAAAATCCTAATTAAATGTTGGCAGAATTTCTGGTAGATAGCCAGTCCTTTGGCACGACAATATAAAAATGTTTGTGCCTAATTTAATTTAAATTGAATGGCATTAGCACGAATGTCCTGTCATTAGCAGGCACACTTGATTCTTCTTTGTGGTTTTCGTTGCAGGAGAGCGAATATTAGTAGGTTTCATTGTCTGGCAATTGTTGTTCGATTGATTAAATCAAGCCTGCCTAAACATTTCGCGTTGAAATTCGCAAAGTTCTGCCATTTTAAGTTCTACTGCAGGATTCGGATTGTGGCACAGCTTATAAATTAGAGTTAATTTGAGTTCCATTGCGAGTAGTTGAATAAGAAACGAGTTTCTCACCCTAATATATGTGTTTAAAATAAAATATTAGAAATACCTTTCTTACTAATCGTAAATAGTATTATTATACATTGCCCTATATTAAATTAAATTTCAATTTTTATTGAGTGTTGCGCATTCGATATTGATTACATTCGGAAGAACACTATTAAAAAACAGATTCCAAATTTCTATACTCCCTGAATTCCTAGTTTTTTGAAAACAACGTACACCAGTAACTTATCTTTTTTTGTTGCATCAAGTATGTACCTAGTCTTAGAATATTTTAAATTAATTGCGTGGTAATTGTATGTATTGCAATTGTGTATGTGTATGTATGAAAACATTTTTCCATCTTCAAAATCATGTTAAATGTTGAGTGTTCGGTTTGCCAACGTTTCACGTTGGTAATAAATAAATCAACTGACCCCCCGGCAATAGGTGACATTTTTCCAAATTTTATCGTTTGAATGATATTTTGTTTTTCTAGCGCACTCAACGGTTTGCGCCATACTCTGCTTGGCCCATCGTTATCAATTTTATTTTCCGCCCACCACCACTCTTAGGTTTAAGCCTGCCCTCTTTTTCCGAGCGATTTAAAACATTGTAGACGGTCTTACGGGATACAGAAAACATTTATACTAATTCTGGAAAAGATTTTCCCAACTGGTGGTTATAGTTTATTAATTGGGTAACTTCAAAAGTTAATCTCTTTCCAGGCATTTTATTAAATTTAGCAATTCGCTTTAAGCACGTTTGATCAGCAATGCAAAGCCAAAAATAACGGAGAAATCGAGTTCGTTCTAAGAAAAAGAACAAAACAAAGTAGGAAAACAAAATGTGTAAAGAGTTTCTTGACACTCTCAAAAGTGTGTAAACTTGAAATTTGTTGTTTATTTTCTTGTATATTTGATATTTTGAATTTGTTTTTTAATTTATAATCACAGTCTTCGACTAGCTCTTGTCGAACGCGGATGTAAAATCTTCTATTCTCTCTGAGAACATTTTGGTGTACATTAAATATTTTCTGTTTTCTTCTTTAATTGTGATATTCGCAAAAAACTACAATCAAACGTTCAAGTGATGCAATTGGCGATGCTGAAGCATCTGCCGTTGAAAAAATGCGTACTAAAAGGAATAAACCACTAGTGGAGCGCCAGAACGAACGGGGCTCCAAGCAATTTACAAATTATTTTCGTCCACTACAAACTTTAGACGATGATAATGATGATAAACCTATTGAAACGGACACACTTGATGAAATAATAATCAAACCACCTCCTATAACATTAATTAAACAAAATACAAAATTTGTACACGAGCTAATGGCTAAAATTAAAACTGATGATTACTTTATTAAAACCATCTCAATTGGAATTAAAATATTTTTACCAAATATGGACTGTTTCAATGCAGCTTGTAACCAACTCAAGGAACATAACTGTGAGTTCTACACGTACGATACTAGATCAAACAAGCCATACAAAGCCATTTTATCCGGGCTGGATAAACTACCAATTGAAACTGTCAAATCCATGCTACAAAACCTAGGATTACAATGCACCGAAGTCAAAATTGTGGAAAAGAAAACTAAGTCTGATCATGAATTATTACTGTACATTGTTTATTTCGTAAACAAAAGTATCACAGTAAAGGAACTGCGCAAAAACTTTATGTATGTCAACCACACTAAAGTACGCTGGGAGTATAAAGTGAAATTGCAGAATAAAATTACTCAATGCTACAATTGCCAACTATTTGGACATGGATCAAATAATTGTTCAGTTAAAACATCATGTGCCCATTGTGCTGGATCACACCAGACTGCCGTATGTATGGACGTAAACAACAAAAAATGCGCTAACTGTAAAGGCGACCATCCATCGACAGAACTGACATGCCCATGCCGAATTTCTTATCTCAATTTACTTTCCAAACGCTCATCACAACGCATTGGAAGAAATAACTTGGAAGCTCATGGAATGAGGAATTCTAAGCAACACATCGCTCCATCTGCTCTCTTTGGAAATCAACCCCAGATCTCATTGCCTACTCAAACTAAGAGAGTGCAACAACTCAACTTTGGTAGCTATAGTAATGCACTCACCAATATTCATACTTTGCCAAATCCCAAAGCAAATATCACAAATGAAACTAATCTCTTTTCATGTGAAGAGATAAATTCTCTTTTGTCTGAATTAATAACAAGATTTAATGAATGCTCCAATAAGGGAGAGCAATTTCAAGTAATTTCTCAGTTAGCGATTAAGTATGTTTACACAAACAAATAATTTTATTGATAATTTGAATATTATGGCATGGAATGCTCGTGCCGTTAGAAACAAACGTATAGAACTGATCAAGTTCTTAGAAAATAATCACATTCACATAGCACTTATAAATGAGACGTGGCTGACTCATAGTGACCGTTTTAATATACCCGAATACACTATATACAGAAATGACAGGAAGGAAAGTAGGGGAGGCGGCGTTGCCATTGCAGTTAGTAACACATTGATACATGAACAAATACCCTGCATTAAAAGTCATGTTATTGAAAATGTAGGTATACAAATCAACACTGACTCTAATTCCAGTCTAAAAATTTACTCTATTTACTTTGCTGGAAATACTTCAAAATGTATTCCTAGTTCATGTGATTTATCTTGGGACCATAATCATTTAAAAAGTTTGTATAGATCTGATCTCCTTAAGATCTCACAAATAAATGGAAATTTTCTAATTTGCGGGGACTTCAACTCGCGCCACAGAGCATGGAAGTGTACCCGAGCCAATGGTTGGGGCAAAATTCTCAATGAACTTTCAGATCTGGGAAAATTCAGTATTTTGTACCCTACGCAACCCACATATATTCCGCATAACCATAAAGCAAAAGCATCAACATTGGACCTATGCCTCACTAATATCCCTAACCAGCTGGCTAATCCAGCAGTAATGCAAGAGCTTTCCTCTGATCACCTACCAGTGGTTATTAAATACTCTACAAATTTTATGCGCAATGTAAAAACATATCCGATTTTGGGAAGGGCAAATTGGGCGCTTTTTAAGAGAATTATAAATGAAAGGCTGATGGTTGAAGAGGTGGTTGTCAACTGCTCACAGATATCGACTTTGGATATTGATAATTTAATCGGCTCTTTCACTAGAGTAATCAATTATGCCTTTCTTAAAGCAGTCCCTCATAAACCTATACATCACTCCAAGCTTACACTCCCTGTACATATAACTGAATTATTTAAAACAAGAAATATTATCCAAAGACAATGGTTTAGGTCACGTCATCCATTATTAAAATCAAGATGTGATCATTTAAATTACATCATACGAAAAGAGCTTTTCATTTATAATAATGCAAAATGGAACAATAAACTTCAAAAGCTGGATAAATGCAGCAAACCCTTTTGGAATATAACCAAAGCAATTAAAAAAAGAAAACAAATTGTTCCGTGTCTAAGTAAAGCTGATGAAATATACGCTTCTGGAAAAGAAAAAGCGAATATTCTTGCTGATGTCTTTCAACTGAAGCATAATCTGACACATTCATATTCAAACCAAAATACAATTGACCAAGTCAAAATATCTTTACAATCTATAGCTGAAACCCCAAACAACATCGCAGAAATTTGTAGAGTCACTTATCCAGAGGTTTTTTCAATTGTAAAAGCTCTCCATACTAGAAAATCTCCTGGAATTGATGGAATACCTAATATATCCTTGAAAAACCTTCCTACAAGCGCCATTAATCATATTGTTAACATTGCCAATCACTGTCTTCAGGCAGGCTATTTCCCACGGGATTGGAAGATAGCAAAAATAGTTCCAATTCTCAAACCAGGAAAACCTCCTGATAACCCTGAAAGCTACCGACCAATAAGCCTATTAAGCGGATTGTCCAAGATTCTGGAAAAATTAATTAAATTGAGATTGGTGAAATTTTTGGACATACACAACACACTACCAACGGTACAGTATGGTTTTAGAAATGGTCTAAATACCATACTGCCGACCTTAAAACTAAGAAATTATATTAAAGAAAGTATCCAATCCAAACAATCTGTAGGGCTGGTTACACTTGATATTGAGGCTGCATTTGATACTGTATGGCATGACGGACTGTTGCACAAACTAAAGATGATTGGAACTCCCATATACCTCATTAAAATAGTTCAAAATTTTTTGACACATCGATACTTTAGCGTTAATTTGAACAGTAGTCAATCTGCTAGACGAATTTTAAATGCAGGTGTGCCACAGGGTTCTGTCTTAGGACCTACATTGTTTAATATTTTTACACACGATATTCCACAAGCTACAAACTGTGTACTTTCACTGTTTGCTGACGACGCCGCTGTCTACAGTGCTGGTTTCTCGTACAGCGAGATAAATCAATCCATGCAGAGTTACTTAAATGAATTAGACATATATTACAAAAAATGGAAAATTAAAATTAACCCTAATAAAACGAATGCTATATTTTTTACAAAAAGAAGGAAACCTCGTTATCTTCCTGATAGACAGTTGCGAATACTAGACTCTCCAATACAATGGGTTGACAACATTCGATATTTGGGTATAATTTTTGATAAAAAACTAACATTTAAATACCACATCAACAACACAATTATGAAAGTTAATAAAATTATTTGCACACTGTACCCTCTAATAAATCGTAAATCTAAATTATCAATATCCAATAAGATCATAATTTTTAAAACAATTTTTAATCCAATATTAATGTATGGGTCACCTGTTTGGGGTAGATGTGCTCAAACTCATATCAAAAAACTTCAAATATGCCAAAACAAGCTGTTAAAATTAATAATGAACTTACCTTATTACACAAACACTAAGTACCTACATATAAAAGCAGGTGTACAAAAAGTTCAACAAAAAATACAATATTAACAATCTTTTGTTTCAAGTCTTAGTTTTTAAGTTAGTTGTAAGTCAATTAAGGTTTTTCTTCTCCCTTGTTTTCCTTAATAAATAATAAATATTGTTATACAAAAAACTAAAAACAGGTCAACTAGACATAATTAATAAATATTTCAGATGAAAGCCTTAGCTAAACACTGTAAATACCTAATTATACCATTAGCTTTAATGAAATGTACATATATATATAAGGGATAAAGCACAAATAAATTAATTAATAAATTAATTAATTTATAAGTAAAATAAATATTGTTTAATAATATTTCATAAAAAAATTGCGTTTAATTAAGCAAAAAACCCTTAATTTTGACCTTTGAAGTCAAAAATTCAACTTATTTCACAGTGTGTAAACAGTTTCTCGACAAACTGTAAGTCTGCTGCTAAGATCAAGGAATTGTTAGCTGCAGCTATTAAACTTGCTTGGATCGAGATTTCCTTGGGCTACATAGATTCCTTGTATCATTCTATGAAGGACCGGATTTATGAAGTTATTACTAACAAGAGAGGCAGTACTCATTACTGAAATTATTTTTTTTTATTGCAAATAAATCAAAAAGTAACGCCAACTAATAATTTAAGTTAAAATTCAAATACTTTTCTATATAAAAATTAAAAAGCTAACGTGCGTCTATGCTAATGACCAGCTTTAATAGAATGTTAGAAAAACACAATTTGGTTAAGCATGTATTGTATAATCATTTCAATATTATATTAAAAGTATCATTAAATAAGATATGTTTTTGCATATCCACTTCTTTTCTATCTTGAAGCAAAGTTGTATGCAACTTAAGGTGCGTTTAACCTAAGACCAGCAGTGCTCTATGGTCCAGAATTCGTTTTTTTTTTTTTGGCATAAAGTCTAAATTTGTATCTCTATATATCGTCCTTTAACATTATTTATTTTCAATTATTTTCAAATAGAAAATTGATCATATACTATATAAAAACCAAAAACAAAATTTACCGAAAGTTTCACTAAATCGTTTTATGAGCTTTTAAAAGTGGAGTGTTAAACAGCTGATTGAGAGAATGCAACTTCGCCAAATTATTAGCTTACTGTTGCACGTGCTACTATCGTTAATACGCATCCATTAATTATAGTAAAATGTGGAATATAAATGCCAAGCTTATGTGTGTTTCGTGGAGTATAACTAATTTTCTGACAAAAGTTAAAAACGTCAGTTTGTACTTTTAAATATTATCTTTGACGGTAAAGTAATATCTTTTGCGCATTTTTGCTCGTTTTCTTAAAATTTGATTTTATATAGGCAAGTTCGACAAGTTCCTGGACATTTGGAGGCGTAACAATCGGCAGGTAAGTCATGTTTCAGATTACGTTTATTCTGCAATCAACAATAATAATCTGGAATCGAAAAAGACAGAGGAGGTTGACAAAAAAATAGTACATTTTGAATTATTCATTAAAAGAAAACATACTAATTGGATTGCTTTTAAGATAACAATTCTTGTTTGTGATTTTGAAAACTCCAAGACACCACAGCAAATGGGACGCCGAAACTTATCAAAATGCAGGAGAAAGATTAAAAAGGAAACTGACATCCAATCTGGCAAGTGAAATGGATCACGACACAAGTCTTTTGATTCATGCAGCAACTGTTTCTGCTAGAAAAGAATGCAAGAGGAACGTTGACTTTGTTCTTAAAGAAACTTTCAAAACACCAGAATTTCCAAGCGAATCAAGGATGCAAATTTAATGGCAAAAACCAACTCCTCTTTCACCAGAAGAAGCTTTAGCTTATCTCCTGGAAAACACGCTGACAAAACAGCAATATATGAGCACCAGGCTTATAAATTAAAGCCATAACAGCGACATATATCCGCTATATAATGAAGTGATCGAAGCAAAAATACAGTGCCGACCAGAGGTTATAGAAGTAATGCCCAAGTGCTATAACGAAGTAATGCCCAAGTGCTATAACAAAATCTCTTGGATCATAAAGATTAATTAAGTTGCAATCTGATGCAATAAATAAGTTGCAATCTATGGTATCCTATGTCACCAACGATCCATAAAGTACTGGTCCACGGACTTTATAAAAAAATTTCGTTTAATTAAGCAAAGAACCCTTAATTTTTACCTTTAAAGTCAAAAATTTTACTTATTTCACAGTGTGTAAACAGTTTCTTGAAAAACTGTATTTTCAACACCTTTCCTTAATGCATGCATGTTTACAAATATTATTGAAACAAATTTAACGTTCTTGTAAAATCTTCATGCTTCTTTGCACGGTTTCGGTCAAGATAACATGTAATGCCAACATGTAATTTGTGCATTTATACTTTAATATAACTGGACCATCATTTACAACGTCTCTTACAAAATTATATCGTATATCAATATGCTTTGTTCTGGAATGGTAGACTGTATTCTTGGTTAATGCCTGTGCGCTCAGATTATCTCCATACACGATGATCGCAGCATGGTTGTTTCCGCAGCCTATTTCCAACATCAACCTTCGCATTACCATAGCCTCTTTAAATTCCTCTGATAGTGCTGCTTCAGTACTGCTAAGAGCCACGTTGAGCCAGTTTCGGTACTGAGTGCAAGAATTGTGGTCTTGCTATAATAGCTAGCCACATTAGCTCTCTAACAATGAATTGGTTAACAACTGGTTCAACTTTCTTGCACTGATCGCTTGTACAGTCAATCTGAAATCCTGCATCTAGAGGTGTCTTCGTCATCTTGCAATTCTCGCTGCCATTGGCACAAGTCAACATATAGCTGCCGCGAAATCCCGTGACATCTGAGATATTCATCGAACAGCTTATTGACAAACACTTCTCCATTATCACTCCGCACACATTTGAGCTTTTTGCCTGTTTGCCTTTCAACCAGCCTCTTAAACTCGATGAAATCCGACAGCACCTCGTTCTTTTCTCGTAGAAAATACATATATGAAAACTCTCCTGGATTTGTCGTCGATAAGTCCTTAGCTAGATTATTTGTCGCAGTTGGGAAAGGCTGAGCATGGATTTTACTGACCATACATGTCTTGCAGTATACCAATCCTTTGGATATTATCTCTTTCATGCTAGAGAAATTTAAGTGATCAATTCCATCTACAGTTGTCGTCGCAAAACACTTACTACGCTCGCCTTCAAACAAGTACAGGTTGCCAATCGTATTGGCTTTCACGATGCATTCTCCGTCTTGCATCACTTGGGCATTGTGTGTATCACTGACATGAAATTTCCTGTCATCTTCGGTACAAACAGCACATCTTTGAGCGTCAGCGTGCACAAGCCTGTTTAAATCTTGAGTTCCCCTTTTCCTTCATCTTGGAGGAAACCAGAATAGGCCACACCGATCTTTTCAGTATGTATGTTTATGAAAAGTTCCTTTTTACAACACACGCAGCTTGTTGCGCCATTGTATAAGCACCACACTAATATCTTTAAGTTGCTAACGTCAACAGCATTTAGTAGGCTACTTTGGCGGTTCACCCGAGTGTTTTATGATCTTTTTGCCATCACTAACACTTGATCACTGTGCTTTTATGTGGCCTTTTTCACCACGCGTGAAACAGACCATATCTTTTCGTTTTTTCTGTTTCGCGAATGATTTCGGCATCTGTGCTGCGACGAATGCCTTTTTGCTATCGCTTCGCTCTTCTGTAACCGCCTTTCTCTCATCCTCCTCTTTTAACTTTATGGTGAGAACATCGAAAGAAGGTAACTGATCTCGAGTTTCTATAGCCACCACGAAATGCTCAAACTGTTATGGAAGGCTTGACACCACCACTATCGATCGAACCTCCTCGTTGAGCTCTATTCCAACTCTAGGCAGGCCATCCAGTATTTCCACAAATTCACTTATGTAGGTCGACACGCTTTCACCTTGCTCCATTCGTTTACTGGGAAATTTTGTATACAATTGTACCTTTCGTACAGGTCCGCTTCGTTGATAAACGTTCTTCAACTTTACCCAAGCCTGCAGTGCTGTGGTACAATTCTTTACGTAAGCCAACTGAGATGTCTTTATACCAAAGACTATAGAATATTGTATTCTAATCTATTATTCTAGTGTATTTGCCTTCACCATAATCGTCAGTCTGAGATTGCTATATACCCTCAGTATAGTTGTACACTTTACACATGCAATTACACAGATTTCTTATTTTCAACATTATGACAGGAATCGTTTTGATAATAGTTATTTGGAAGAATTTTAAATATGTATATTTCGTGTGACATCCTTTGTGTACATATGTATGCAAAACGAATATATTACATACATATGTCGCAGATCATTTAAATGTAACGACATTTCTAGTAATTGCGTGTTCAGTTCTTTTGATGCTCGGCAGAGAACCGGTAGAGTTTCTGCCGAACGTAGTCTGGTCGCGGGTATGTGCGGGGGAAGCAGATGTCTACTGTGCATTAGTATTGATGTATGTCGACTGGAGTGGGTCTCCAAAATGTGTTGGCAATGCGTGTAGAGTTAAGAACTACGCATAATTCTGATTTTGTGAAAAGAGATTGGGTCAGTCTGTGATCAATCATTCCGCATATCAGATATTCCTCGCTCACGCACCAGAAAACGTTGCGCAGACAACGAGAATAGTGATTTGAAAGAAGGGCGTCCTGATGACTCTTCGACACATATGTATGTACATATTTTTGCCTGCTTTTGATTTATAAAGCCATAATTGCTAACGCCGTTCTGTTTAAAAAATCGTTTATAAAAGCATTTCTGGTTTTATGATTTTTAGTTCATGTTCGATTTTAATTTGCATTTTCAATTAGGTCTGGGAAATTACCTACATACATATACAGTTTGTCAAGAAACTGTTTACACACTGTAAAATAAGTTGAATTTTTGACTTTAAAGTTAAAATTAAGGGTTTTTTGCTTAATTAAACGCAATTTTTTTATAAAATATAATTAAAAAATATTTAGTTTACTTATAAATCAAAAAACAAATTAAAAATATTAAATATACAAGAAAATAAACAACAAATTCCAAGTTTACACACTTTTGAGACAGTCAAGAAATTCCCTACACATATTGTTTTCCTATTTTGTTTTGCTCTATTTCTTAGAACGAACTCGATTTTTCCGTTATTTTTGGCTTTGCATTGCTTTTTACAACGCTTCTATTGAAATTTGTTGACTTTGCTTGTGAAATTTTGCTGATCAAACGTGCTTAAAGCGAATTGCTAAATTTAATAAAATGCCTGGAAAGAGATTAAGTTTTGAAGTTACCCAATTAATAAACTATAACCACCAGTTGGGAAAATCTTTTCCAGAATTAGTATAAATGTTTTCTGTATCCCGTAAGACCGTCTACAATGTTTTAAAAGGCTCGAAAAAAGAGGGAAGGCTTAAACCTAAGAGTGGTGGTGGGCGGAAAATTAAAATTGAAAAGCGTGTAGACCGCTTTATTATGCGAATAGTGATTGCGAACCCCCGAATCTCGGTCAGATCACTTGCTCTGGATATCAGGCAAGAATGTCACCTAACTGTGTCACACGAAACTGTGCGCCAAGTCATCCTCCGCCATAGGTACTCTTCAAGAGTTGCAAGGAAAAACCCTTTGCTATCAGATGCCAATATTGAAAAGCGTCATTCATTCGCTGTGAGCATGATGGATCATGCGGAAGAGTACTGGGATGACGTCATATTTTGTGACGAAACAAAAATGATGCTCTTTTATAACGACGGGCCAAGCAGAGTATGGCGGAACCGTTGAGTGCGCTAGAAAAACAAAATATCATTCCAACGATAAAATTTGGAAAAATGTCACTGATGGTTTGGGGCTGTATCACCAGTCGTGGAGTGGGCAAACTAGCCTTTTTGAAAGCACTATGAATGCCGTGCAATATCTAGATATTTTAAAAACAAATTTGAAGGCCAGTTCAGAAAAATTTGGTCTATTTAGCAACAACAAGCCAAATTTTAAGTTATATCAGGACAATGATCCCAAACATAAAGAGTGCAACGTGCGCACCTGGCTCCTTTATAACTGTGGTAAAGTGATCGATACGCCCCCTCAGAGTCCTGATCTGAACCCCATTGAAAATTTGTGGACCTACTTAAAGAAGAAGGTGGCAAAAAGGGACCTAAAACATGACATCAGCTTATGACTGTAATAGTCGAAGAGTGTGAAAAGATCCCACTTGAATATGACCTGCAAAAACTTGTCCAATCCATGAAAAAAAGGCTTCAACTTGTAGCTAAAGCCAATGGGGAACATACTACATACCAAAACTTTTAAAATTTTAATAAAATAATTTAAAAATTCAGGATTAAACTTCGATTTAGTGTTTTGTGTAAAGAGTTTCTTGACAGTCTCAAAAGTGTGTAAACTTGGAATTTGTTGTTTATTTTCTTGTATATTTAATATTTTTAATTTGTTTTTTGATTTATAAGTAAAATAAATATTTTTTAATTATATTTTATAAAAAAATTGCGTTTAATTAAGCAAAATACCCTTAATTTTGACATTTAAAGTCAAAAATTCAACTTATTTCACGGTGTGTAAACAGTTTCTTGACAAACTGTATAAGTTTGCGGTGACATGCATCTGGAGAGGTTGGTAATTTGATTTATAAATAATATTCTTGTTTGGGGCACCCTTGTCTGTTGAATTAAGGCTGCAAATTAAATCGTACTACTCTTTAAATATTTTTCCTATTTGGGGTTTAATACACCAGAAGATAAAAATTTAATTAAACTCGAAGAAATGTAGATTCTTTCAAAATATTTAAACGTATATTTAACCTCGATTAGAATCAACAATAGTGGCGCTTAGGCCATCTCCATATGCCTTTCGTTCGAGTGAATGGCTTGGGAGCCTTAAAGCTGCAGACTTAAAAATCAAATTTGCTCAAAAGTAAATATTAATTAAATTCTGGCGTTAAAAATATTTTTGTTAGAAACTCGGTCATATTATTTTTTCAGAATTTGTAGGCAAAAGATCAAATGCTCCAATTTAATTGGGCAATTTATTTTAATTATATAAATGGCATAGACTAAATTGGCAGGCTTACTACACATTTTTGGGTTTGGCAAAGTTCAAATCAATTAAATTGCGTTTAACCGACAAATGTCGGTACGTTGCAGATGCCGGCAATTCCAACTCAATTAGGCAAGGCACCAAACCTATGTAAATGCATTAATATCTCATTTCAGACTTTAAGGTTTAAAGTGACTGCGATTGGGGGATGATGACGCCAATCTGTCACAATTAATGCCGCCAAAGGAGCCCAAGATTCACGATTTAAGAGGCCTACGAAGTCTGGGCCCAGATGTTGGCATATTTACACCGGAAGTGCGGGGGCCATGACGGGTACGGATTTATCTCGAAAATCTGAAAAAGATTGGCGCTTCAGCTTAGACCGGATTGAAAAAGCTATTTTTTTTTTAAATAGTGTCGTCAATGTAAATATATTAATATAATAAAATTTGGTTACTTACAAATTAAGAAGCTAGTTTTCAGTTTTTTATTTTTTTTATTCAAAGTGTTTATTATGTGTTACAAAACACAAAAATATATATATTAAAATTGTCAGCACTGATGGCAGCAAGGGACGATGCCATTAAAGCCATGTTAATCGATATTCTGTTGCTCAACACGTGCCTTTTCAGTACCCTCAGGCCAGCCTCCCCTTACCCACCACCAACAATTATCCAACACAACCCCAGATTTTCGCGACCTCCCTTGGAAAAGTTGAAATAGGCAGGATGTTCCCCTGCGTTTCAGGGGACGCCCACCTTTTGGGGGTGTGGTAGGTAGCAAGTCACTGCGAATTTCTTGAAGGGCCATCACTAATCGTAGGTGCCCTCCCAAAATGTGGTTAGGGAAATGTTCAACATATGGTTGGCATATCGATAAAAATTGGCAGGACAAATAATAAAATGTACAAAAATCCAACAATTTCAAATCCAATCTTTAAATCTTTTATTTTCATTCCTAACATACCCTTTCACGTTTTAAAGTTTCCGTGATCGCTACGTTTTTGCGGACAGACAGACAAATCTAGTAATTCGGTGATTGACGATGAGTTGACGAAAGCTAAGGCACTTAACCTTAGTGTTGCAATTGGAGTCTTTGATAAGGCCTTATTGATAGGTAACACGATATGCTGATGATTTTGGTTGCGCCCACCTTTGAGAATCCTGTTGGGCGATGTGGCAGGTTCGCTCCGGGATTACTCTTAAATAGCTAAGATTATGCAGAATGACCAAATCGGGAGAGGATTAGGAATATGGCGGGGACCATGATTAAATGCAAATCTTAGCTCAATCGCAGCCATACCGACCAACCATTAAGTTGCAGCCAAGGCAACTTGAAATTATATATGTATCTGTGTGTGAAATTAATAAACGGTAAGTTCGAAAGTTTAGTTTCACGCGAAAGTATTTTTTTTACATTTGTCCTTAGAATAAACGGGGTGCCGACATAAAGGGTCCCAGGTTATCTTGCATTGAAAGTCGGTAGTGCCAATGATACTAAATAACAAGATTTGCGATGATTTGTAACCCTTAGAGGATCCCCAAACTTGTTGGTTCGACTATTACAAAAGCAGTCGGCGATCAAGGGTGATTGCTGCCTGATGAGGGATTGAAGAAGAAAATTAAAGAGTTAATCAATAATTATATTTATGTAGAGTTTATTATAGCTTGTTTAATAAGAGCTTATTAAAATTATTAATTATTATTGTATGATATTAAAGAAAAAATCGGTCTTCTCTGCCTTCACTGTCCCGTTTCGAACTGCCTTCTTTCTCTCTGCCTCTCCATCCAGGGCTGGCAACTCCTCTCTCGAGCCATACAGTAACCAAATTGTCTCCAAATACTTTAACTATTTCCAGCCCGAACCAGTTTTTGCTTCAAGCCTAACGGTACTTTCTAAAAATAGACTTAAAGTTATGTACACGTGTTCATTTGTGAAGCAAAATTGCATGCATTGTAATTTCTGCATTCCAAAAGCAACCTTCAAAGGCATCGTACTTCCAGTGAGGAGCTTCGATTTAAATAATTTAAAAAGGATTTTAAAGTAGAAGGTATTTACTTTGTATGCAAAAACTAATAATTAACTAATCAGTTAACTAAGTTAAGTAAAACTAATATCATAAAATGGCCTTTTTATTGTCTCTTTTATGCGTATTTTATTGTTTACTTAAACATTTGGTTGTGTTCCTCAAAAATGCGGAGCTAGACTCCTTATACAGAGGTGGTCACATTCGCATGGGAGATGAGCAATCGAGTGGACGTGTTCACAGAAGTCGCGGATAAAACAAAAACGTAATTGTGATCCATCACAAACATTTGCGCAGATCGTGTGCTTATCTCACAAACAAAATCTATTTTTAGTCACTGCATAACGGTGACGGCTTCGGTTCGCGAAACTTATCAGCAACTAGCAATTTCTAAGCTGTGTTGTTTTTGCCCCTCGCCCTGCGCGCTGCGCAAGCGGGAGGTTGTTACAATTTACCTTACAAGTAAACCGGTAAATCTTATCGTGTTTAGTAAATATCAATTGCATTATACGGCATAAGTATAAAGACAATTGATATAATGGAGAATTCATTTGCTCAATCGCGACCTAGCAATGGGTGCGATAAATTTGAGAAAATGAGGAAAGTAGCAGGTGTTGAGCCAGGAGAATTACGCTCCCAACTCCGCGCCAGCTGTGCAGTTGTTTCCCCTAACCTGGAAGGTATGCCAACTCAATCTACGGTCTCCAGCTTAATGGTGACAATCAGCAGCAACACCAATGCAAGTGTTACCTGCACTATTTCTAACGTACAGGCCAACATGATCTGTACTCCTACATACACTGATTGCACAACCGTGACCACTAGCATTTGCCCAACTACGCCTTATGACAATGGACTGCCGACACCTCTGTCATCACTGCCCAATAAGCCATCTAAAGCGAAATGCCCCTTTCAAGCACATGATCGTACTGTCAACAGGAAACGAAAAGGCGTGTCTCAGCCCCCATTACCTATCCTCACCCCTTCTCCAAGCCGTAAAACTAAAAGGCAGGCCACTATGCCACTCAATGAGGAGGCCTCTACCTCCACTGCAGCAGCATTAAATAACAATCGCTTCGCGCTTTTGTCTGCTGAAGCGGAGAATATGGAGCAAGACGTGTCGGATGCTGATTCTGACATTGAAGACTCTGCTGCCCGAGATGGTGGTGGACAATCCGCTAAATATAGCAAACCCCCAGCCATATGCGTACCAAGTGTAAGTGATCCGGTCACCTTGGAACGGGCTCTTAATCTGAGTATTGGCTCCTCAAACTACTACATCCGCACCTCTAGATTTGGTGTATCCAGAATCTATACAGCCAACCCTGATGCTTTCCGCACCGCTGTAAAAGAACTAAATAAGTTAAATTGTCAATTCTGGCATCACCAACTTAAAGAAGAAAAACCCTACAGAGTAGTGCTTAAAGGAATCCATGCTAATGTTCCTAGTTCGCAGATAGAACAAGCATTTAGTGATCACGGCTATGAGGTCCTTAATATCTATTGCCCCAGAAAGTCTGACTGGAAGAACATTCAGGTAAACGAAGATGATAATGAAGCTACAAAAAACTTCAAAACTAGACAAAATTTGTTTTATATTAATCTTAAACAAGGCCCGAATGTTAAAGAGTCTCTTAAGATAACTCGACTTGGCAGATACAGAGTCACTGTTGAGCGCGCTACACGTAGAAAAGAACTGCTACAATGTCAAAGATGCCAAATTTTTGGACACTCTAAGAACTATTGCGCCCAGGATCCTATTTGTGGTAAATGTAGTGGTCCCCATATGACCGGGTCCGCTTTGTGCATAAGTGACGTATGTCTGTGTATAAATTGTGGTGGTGATCATGTCTCGACAGACAAAAGCTGCCCTGTCAGAGCAGAGAAAGCCAAGAAGCTAAAACCAAGGTCCAGGCTACCGATGACTAATAATATTGCCACACTCAAACCTCCACAACGTTCTTCAAGCGGTTACATACCAGCTGAGGCATTAAGAACCAACATCTCTTATGCTGATATTGCTCGACGCAACACGACTCAATCTAGGGCTCGTGCTACTGTGCAGGCTGAAGTTATACCAACGTCGGACAATAGCCTTAACAATAAATTTATGACGTTAGACAACTCCATTCGGGCCATCAATACGAGAATGGACGAACTATTTAAGCTTATACACGAAACTGTAGAGGCTAATAAAGCTTTCAGAGAACTGGTTCAGGTTCTAATTACACGTATTCCTAAATGACTCAACCAACCTTAAAAATCGGATTGTGGAACGCTCGCGGATTAACAAGGGGCTCTGAGGAGCTTCGGATATTCCTCAGCGATCACGATATAGACGTAATGCTTACCACGGAAACACACATGCGAGTTGGTCAGCGCATCTATCTCCCAGGGTATCTTATGTATCACGCCCACCACCCCAGTGGTAACAGTAGAGGTGGCTCTGCAGTCATCATAAAATCTAGACTTTGTCACAGCCCTCTGACACCTATCTCTACTAATGACAGGCAGATAGCGAGAGTGCACCTGCAAACATCGGTTGGGACCGTCACTGTAGCTGCTGTTTATCTACCTCCAGCAGAAAGATGGATAGTAGATGACTTCAAATCCATGTTTGCTGCGTTAGGCAACAAATTTATTGCTGGTGGTGATTACAATGCCAAACATGCATGGTGGGGGAACCCAAGATCCTGTCCTAGAGGTAAAATGTTGCAAGAAGTCATTGCACATGGGCAATACCAAGTTCTGGCTACGGGCGAACCCACTTTCTACTCTTACAACCCTTTGTTAACACCATCAGCCCTTGATTTTTTTATAACCTGTGGGTACGGCATGGGCAGGCTAGATGTACAAACTCTCCAGGAACTCTCGTCGGACCATCTTCCTATTCTGGCTGTATTGCACGCTACGCCGCTAAAGAAACCACAACGCGTACGTCTACTTGCCCATAATGCTGACATAAACATATTCAAAACCCATCTTGAACAGCTGAGTGAGGTAAATATGCAAATTCTGGAGGCGGTGGACATTGATAATGCCACAAGCCTTTTCATGAGCAAACTAAGTGAGGCTGCTCAGCTTGCTGCACCGAGAAATCGGCATGAAGTAGAGGCCTCCAGACCACTTCAACTTCCTCCCAGTATATTGGCACTGCTCAGGCTAAAACGAAGAGTTCGAAAAGAATATGCTAGAACAGGTGATCCCCGCATGCAACAGATCCACAGTAGACTGGCCAACTGCCTGCATAAGGCCCTTGCTCGAAGAAAGCAGGCCCAAATAGATACCTTCTTGGATAACTTGGGTGCTGACGCGAGCACAAATTACTCACTGTGGCGTATCACGAAACGGTTCAAAGCTCAGCCCACCCCAAAATCAGCAATCAAAAATCCGTCTGGTGGCTGGTGTCGCACTAGCTTGGAAAAAACTGAAGTGTTCGCTAACAACCTTGAGCAACGTTTTACACCCTATAACTATGCACCGGAAAGTCTCTGTCGTCAGGTTGAAGAATACTTGGAATCGCCCTTTCAAATGAGCCTGCCTCCGAGTGCTGTCACACTGGAAGAAGTGAAGAATTTAATAGCCAAGCTGCCACTTAAGAAAGCTCCTGGAGAAGATCTTCTTGATAATAGAACCATTAGACTTCTCCCAGATCAAGCATTGCAGTTCCTTGTCTTAATATTCAACAGCGTTCTTGATGTTGGCTACTTTCCGAAAGCTTGGAAATCGGCGAGCATAATTATGATCCATAAGACTGGAAAAACACCGACAGACGTTGACTCGTACAGGCCCATCAGCTTACTCCCATCTCTGGGTAAAATTATGGAGAGGCTGATCCTAAACAGGCTGCTCACATGCAAGGATGTTACCAAAGCGATTCCCAAATTTCAGTTTGGCTTCCGGTTGCAGCACGGTACTCCTGAGCAACTACATAGAGTAGTGAACTTTGCTCTGGAAGCTATGGAAAACAAGGAGTATGCAGTAGGTGCCTTTCTTGATATTCAACAGGCATTTGACAGAGTCTGGCACCCTGGGCTCCTGTACAAAGCGAAGAGGCTGTTCCCGCCGCAGCTATATTTGGTTGTTAAAAGTTTCCTGGAAGAACGCACATTCCACGTCTCTGTTGATGGGTACAAATCATCAATCAAGCCAATTGCAGCTGGAGTTCCTCAAGGAAGCGTTCTTGGCCCAACCCTATACTCAGTTTTTGCTTCGGACATGCCTACTCACACACCAGTCACAGAGGTAGACGAAGAAGATGTGCTCATAGCCACCTACGCTGACGATACTGCTGTGCTCACGAAAAGTAAAAGTATCCTGGCTGCCACTTCTGGTCTACAGGAATACCTGGATGCATTCCAGCAATGGGCTGAGAACTGGAATGTGCGCATCAACGCTGAGAAGTGTGCCAATGTGACGTTCGCCAACCGAACAGGTAGCTGTCCGGGTGTCAGTCTGAATGGGAGACTGATCAGACACCATCAGGCTTATAAATACCTTGGTATTACCCTCGATAGGAAGCTCACCTTCAGCAGGCACATCACAAATATTCAGCAAGCGTTCAGGACCAAGGTTGCTCGGATGTCTTGGCTCATTGCACCACGCAACAAACTGTCGCTTGGCTGCAAGGTCAATATTTACAAGTCCATATTGGCCCCCTGCCTGTTCTACGGCCTGCAGGTATACGGCATTGCTGCGAAGAGTCACCTTAATAAGATCCGGATCTTACAGGCGAAGACCTTAAGAAGAATTTCGGGGGCTCCTTGGTATATGAGAACAAGAGACATCGAACGCGACCTCAAGGTGCCCAAATTAGGAGACAAGCTCCAGAACATCGCCCAAAAATATTTGGAAAGGCTTAATGTACACCCCAACAGCCTAGCAAGGAAGCTAGGAACTGCAGCTGTGGTCAATGCTGACCCTCGGACTAGAGTCAAAAGAAGACTCAAGCGACACCACCCTCATGACCTCCCTAACCTGGTTTTGACCTAGAAAGTCTTAGTTTTAAAATTCATTAGAATAATCAAATAAATAATAATTACTATGTTATATCAACTATTATAATTCTCCCTATCATTTTTAGGATTAAAAATCTGTTAGTCTTAAGTAACCAAGACACATTGTAAAATAAAATAATTTAAGCAGATCAAATTAAGTTGCCGCATGGGTAACAGTGCGTTGATCAAATAATAAAAACATCATCGTAATCGTAAAAAATAAAAAAAAAAAAAAAAAAAATACAGAGGTGGTCAAAAGTATTTACACAACGTGCTTTTTTTTCAATTGTCAACTTTGATCGCTTATTGCTGCTGCTTTTGTACTCAGAAAGGAACATAAAGGCATTTGTCGTGCTTCTACATCTTTACAGAAGCAAAACGAAAAAAGAAGTGGAAAAACTAACTGTTCATGGGCTAAAAATAGAAGCATTGAACTGATGCTTGTCTGTTGTCAGAAGTATTTACACACAATTTTTACGCGTCAAAATTATTTACACAGTGCAAATTGAAGATTAGTCTTTGATTTGCATTGAGTAAGTGAAGTTCTAGTTGATGTTGATCGCTGAATTGGAACTTCAACTAACTGTTAACAGTTAAGTTAATAGATAAAACTAAGCATTTAATTTGTAAAATGGCAAAAAAAGGAGCTATCAGTTGAACATCGAGCCGAGATTGTCACTAAATTTAAGGCTGGTACTTCTGCATCCAAATTAGCTGAGTTGTATAAAATATCACGTAAAATACTGTGTACACTTTAGTTAAAAAAAAAGGACACACTGGGAAATTTGGAAAATAAAAAGAGAACTGGCCGAAAAGTTGCATTGAACCCAAGAGACTGCAGACACATTGTAGGAGTTGTACTAAGTAATCACACCATAAGTCCCGTTAAAATTGCCGCAGTTTCGAAAAATTTAATTGGAAAACATATTAGCGTTGAAGAATGTTGACATCAACCCCTATGTTTTTCGTGCAGTAGTTGATATTACCCCAAGAAACAAGGAAAAACGTCTCGCATTTGCCTTGGAGTATAAAAAGAAGCCTCTCGACTTCTGGTTTGATGTTTTATGGACTGATGAAGTTGCGTTTCAGTTTCAGGGATCCTTTAGCAAGCATTTTTATGCATCTCCCAAAACAACTAAAGGGTAATGCCGTCCAGCCAATCAATCGGTTTGGTCGTGGCACGGTGATGTTCTGGGGATGTTTAAGCTACTATGGATTTTGAGACATGGTACCGATAGAGGGTACACTAAATCAAACAGGATACCTCCATATCTCAAATGAGCACGCATTGACCTCAGGAAATAGACTGTTCTCCACGAATGGCTGGATCTCGCAGCAGGACAATGCTCCATGCCATAAGGTCCGAGTACCAACCAAGTTCTTGAAAGACATAAATCAGGCGGTACTTCCATGACCCGCACAAAGCCCCGATCTGAACATTATCGAAAATGTCTGGTCTTATGTTAAGAGTCAGAGGACATTTGAAAGAGATCGCCAGCGCGATGAAATTATAGCCGAAATTACGGAAATTTGGTCCAAATTACCTCTTGAGTTTGCGCACAACTTGGTCCGGTCAGTACCAGCAAGGCTCCAAGCAGTCATTGATGCCAAAGGCGGTCAATATAATATTGTATTGTACAATGTAATATTGAAAATAGCGGACACATGCCGATATGTCTATAGTAACTGAATTAACTGACTGTGTTGCAAAAATTTGTAAGCAAATTGTTTATTTTTGGACTAGCTACAATCGGCAAAAAAGCGTCCTTCATTAAGTACCAATGTGAATGGTTGAATCAAAAGAAAACAATTTTGTTAAAGTGCAACCATAATATATCTGAGAAAATTATGAAAAGTGACCATCGTGGCCGTCCAAAAGTAGAATTCTCGATGTCATCATCAAGATCAAAGCGACGCCGTTTAGCAAAATCAGCTTTGATTTTTTTCCAAGTTATCAAAGTGTACTACATTCAAAGAAAATGACATACCCTGATAATATTTCCGTTGATGAATCTCACGCTGAAGTGGAGTTATAGAGTTTATTATATAACACAGCGTCAAGTATATTGGAGCTTCAAGCTGAGGTAGTCGAAACACTCACTGATGATTGTGTTAAAAATCTTTTATTAATAGGAAAGTGGGGATTTGATAGAAGTACCGGTCATAGCGAATATAATCAAAAGTTTTCCAATAATGATTGACAGGATAAAAGTTTATTTGTCACATCCTACGTACCTCTGCAACTAATTTCAAAAGATAACCAACAAATAATTTGGAAACACCATGGAGGATGGGAAAGTATGCAACGCCTTAAGTGAATCTTCGTCTATGAAATGTTACTTATGTGGAGCAAGTCCCACAGAAATGAATAACTTGGCAAAATGTATGAGTAAAGACGTAAAAACTGAATATTTTGAATTTGGTTTATATCCAATTCATGCAAAAATTCGATTTTTCGAGTATTTTTTACATCTTATATACTTATAGACTTATAGGAATGTCAAGAAAATGTTTTTTCTAATCCAACATGGTCTTAAAAATTTACCGAAATAAATAAAAATTTGATATATCGTTGTGCCACAATACTACAAGCTATTGCATCGGGGTATAAAATTAATATTAACAAATTTAATACAGCCAAGGAGTTGATCAAGAGTATCCATGGTACTATTTGCCAGCTACAGTCCATAAGGTGCTAATTCATGGATCTGCAGTAATACAGCATGCGTTAGTGTCACTTGGAGATCTTGCGGAGGAAGCTGTGGAATCTAACAATAAAGAATTTAAAAAATGTAGACTTAATCACAGCCGGAAGATATTGCAACAAATGCAGACATTATGAATTCATTTCTAATAAGGTCCGACCCATTTATAAGCGGACACAGAAAGCTGGGGAAAAAGGATAAGTCTGCGTTATTTGAGTCTGTATATGTCTTACCAGAGGAGGGATAATAATTTTTATCATATTGTTCATCATCATGACCTTAAAATTGCAACAATTTAACATTTCCTCACTTTGTTTATATTTCTTTCTGGTTATGTTAGTGTTTGGTGGTTCCCAGGGGGAGGTATATATCGCCAAATCATATTCATGTTTTTACCACATTTAAAAAATATTTTTTTTAGACCATAAGCTGTGTTTTTATCAGTCTTCCATGATTTATGGTCATGTTATATTTGATTTAAAAAAATGCTGCATACTTCTACGGGGGGAAGAATATATTGTTTGCCGAAAAAATGGGGTTGGAGGGCCCCAATGTCGCATGTTTCGCATGTTTTCATAAGCTCTATTAGATGCCTGAAACGAAATCTTAGGCTTCTATCTATACTCGCTGCTTTTCGGACGTCATACCGCCCGTTTTGCTTAAATAAACGGCCAGCAACGAATTGAGTTCGCTTGATCGCCACTAGTGCCTATCTTATATACCTATGCTTTGGTCGCATTTTTTTGTCATAATTTCGTTTATAGATCTGTAGTGTGTTCTCAATGTTTTGTTTTGCAAATTCGCGCAGCTTTTGACGCTCTCCATTGAAATCAGCAATTAATTCTTCTTTCAGAAACTCCAGTACTCGATTTTAAGCTCGGTTGTTCATTTTGGTGATGTTTTAACAGCTGTCTGTACTTGAGAACTTATTGCTTGTTGTACTTTCGCTACATGTTTGAACTCCTTGGATGGTTCTGCTGCAGTTTGGACAGTTTGGATATGATTGCTAAAATCGCACGATTTACTTTTTCTATTTGGCCATGGCCTTATATGTACATTTCGTTGTACCTTACTCCTTAAACGCAATAGAGGTAAATGCTGAGCCTCTATTAATTACAATGCGTGCTGGAAAGCCAAAAATACTTGACCAGTCGTTCAGCCGCTTTATTACTTCTTTATGACCTGTTGATTTGGTTGGGTATAGCCAAACAAATTTGGAAAACCCATCCACAGCTGACAGAATGTACTTGTACTGTTTAGATGACGCATCCATGGGTCCAAGATGATCAATATGTAAAGTTTGTAGTGGCGTATCTCCTTTGTCAATGCAATTTAAAAAACCTTCCTGCTTTCCAAGATTTTTGTATCCTGTATTATTTCTTGTTCCATTCTCTTTGGCACCACTAACAAGTCATTGACATTGTCCATCTTGTATAGAAGATCGCCTTTTACCTTAAAGTACTGCCGCTCTTTTAGAATTTCCCAGACAGCTTTTATGTAATCGTCGACCTGCTGGGCCTTATTAATACATGCAGTAATTGCATCTGTAGTAACCCTTATACACTGTGGAAAGCGACTGCCTTCAACATGCTTCATATTTCTGCGGCACGGTGTTCTACTGTAAAAGTGAAGTCTTGCATGTTCATTATCCACGGTCCAACCTCTCTTGGTACGTCTTGTTTGGTAAGTAGCCTGCTTGAAAGCGAAACAATCTGTAATCAGCTTAAACCGTGTTCCAAGTGGCGAAACTTCTTCATAGCTAAATATGCTGCTTTGACTTCTATGTAATAGCTATGACGCTTTGATTCGGCTTCGGAGGTCTTCCTGCTTCAATAATAGACCGGATGAAAACTGTCGTCCACCATCTGCAGCAACACAGCTCCAAATCCATCCATTGAAGCGTCAGTGTGTAGTTCTGTCCCTGCATCTCCTGTGTAAATTTGCAGTATGAGACTGTTTGTGAGTCGTTCTTTTAATTGCTGTATAGCTTGATGTTCCACGTCCCCAATGTCGAAAAGAGCACCTTTTTCATGTATAACTGCATCACGTCGGCATTGATCAACTCTTGAAAAATATGGTGAAAAAACCATAAAACGAAGCTGGAGAGTGATATATATACATATATATAGATCTCGAATACTGTCAGTTTTATTGTTTTATTTGGGCAGTTACTTGAATTATGTACATCTTCGTTGCAATCAAAACATTTTCTAACCGCTGCGCAATCCTTCTGTTTATACTTCGCTGAGCCACAATTAAAACAATGATAGTATTTCCCTTTTTCGATCGCACGTTTAGGATTTTGTTCTGGCTTTTTATCATCAATATTCAGTCACTCATTAATTTCAAGCTCTTCTCTCAGTTCTTTGTATGATTTTTTGCTTTTCTGCTAGTTCGTTTTGCATTCGCATTTTTTGCCCACTTTCTGATGGGCAAAGATTTTCTATAACATTAACCAATTATTTTATCAAAATTGGCAACATTAATTTGTACTTTTGATTTCTCTCTGTTCTTCAACGTGTAATTTCAATGTCAATAACTGCAGCATCTGATCAACGTTAAATTCCACTGAATTGTCCACATTTTCTGTTTCACAGTAGACTGTGAAAAAATCGCTCTTCTCTGCCTTCCTGCCTTCACCGATCCGTTCCGAACTGCCTTCTTTCTCTCCTGCCACTCAATCCAGGGCTGGCAACTCCTCTCTTGAGCCAGGGCTGGCAACTCCTCTGAAGTGCCAGAGCTAGGCACTCTTTTGATATCTTGCGTTTTACATTTACATATGTATGTGTAAGAAGCCGCGCCGAAATGCTTCACTGTAGGGGAGATCGAGCTGTCTTAGTCGTTTGGAGCGACACCAACGTGTTGATAATGGGTGATGTCCGCAAAAATCCGTCGTGCATCCTAGGTCGGTTGGGTGCGCAATGTCATAACATCTGCGACCACGAGAACTTTAAGATTTTGTCGTTTATGTACATTTAATTTGTTTGTTTGCCTTTCTTTGTTTGTCTGCTTCTTAGAGATCATAGGTACGTACATATGTAGAGACAAGAGACGTCGATTGTTATCGATGCTTTCGTTGCTAGCTGTGTGGCGCAAGGAAAACTCCTCCCTGAAAAAATCCTGAGCTACCGCCACTGCCAATTTTTGAACATAGTTCGATTGGCACTTCAAATACGAGCTTAACGAGGCATAACATTCCACATGTGGGCCATTATTTCGAATGTTGCCTTTGCAAACATAAAATCTTCTAACTCCTTCCTTTCTAAGTTTAAGTATTAGGACTTGGTCTAAGTTTAAAGAAGCTCGAATTTGGGAGCTTGTAATGGTGGAAATTGGAAGAAACTAATGGATAGTTTGGGGAGATGTACATATGTACATATGTTGTCAGCCTGGCTGAAAGAGTCATCGGCTTGACTTTTACGTTTCACTATAGAAACCTTTTTGTGGCCAAAATCAATAACTTCAAAACGGAGAAATATATTTAGTTTGTGTTTATACACGCTTGTAGGGTAAAAGGGTATACTAAATTCGTTGAAAAGTATGTAACAGACAGAAGGAAGCGTTTCCGACCATATAAATTATATATATTCTTGATCAGGATCAATAGCCGAGTCAATTTGGCTCTGTGTGTCTGTCCGTATGATCGTCGAGATCTTAGGAACTATAAAAGCTAGAAGGTTGAGTTCCAGCATACAGATTCTAGAGACAAAGTAGCTGATATCATCAGCCATCTTACCGCAAGGTTATAAATTTTGGTTAAGGTTTTAGACAATATTTATTTGTGTAAGTATAAAAATTATAATATAATTATATAATATATATATATAATATAATATCTAATAATATATATATATAATATATAATATAATATCTCCAAATATCGACTAATGATTAAAAACTAGATCTCTTAGGATAACCCTACGTTCTTCAGCAAAGCTTAGCTCTTCTCCCGAAAGCTCCGATACTCTGACATAAGCAATATGTAAGTGACTCCAGTTAACTTATATTGTGACCTATTTGGGTGTTCAAAGAACTGTAAACACTTATGCACTTAAGTGATTTCCACAATGTATTCCATCTGCGTAGCATCCGTTTTTAATAAACAATTCTTTGGCAGCGGCACTTAGCCGTTCTTGTCAACATCCTAAAGCCCGACATAAACAGATTTGACTGCTCTCTTTGCTCTCTCTTTTCCTAATCTTAAGAATCAATGAGCAATGCTCTCCCGAAATACAAATATTGTTAAAACACTGCAGCTTCTCCCCAATCCAATTTACATTTGATTTTTAGTCTTAAGCTGAGATCAAAAGAATAAAGACGTGAAAACTATTTCTCCGATAATTTTTTTTCTTAGTGTTGTCCTTAGTTAACTGACGGGACATTATTTCGACTCACAAATATAACAACTATTTTTCTATATGACTTGTTGATGACTCGTGATAACTGAAATTATGATTTTTATCGCACACATTATTAAATGCATTTATCCGTATTTCTAAAATAGTTGTAGACTTCCATGACTTTCGTCATGAAGGACTTATATAAACCTACTGCATACAGAACGAGTATAAATCTTTCGGTATTTGATGTAATAATTGCCGTTCGTTTCGTTCTTTGAATTTGGTAAGTCTTATTTGCATCACAAACACTATTTCGAAATAATTACTGTTTGTAGTACTTCCAAATTAGAACCAGAATTAAATTTGTTTAGTTATATCTTCTACTGACAGAAATGCAATACTTATATTTACGGGAGGAGAGATAGATTTAACTGTAGAATTGTTTGAATATTAAAAGGCGAATATATTTATCTTTCCTGTCTGCCGCCCATATGCTTTAAGATGTTGTAAAAGTTTATGTAAAAAGGTTTTAAAGCTCTAAAGTTGGTTGAATTATTAGAAGAATCGATTAAAATCCGCCAAAAATCTTGTCATAACCCTGCAGAGACTATCCTAACGTCTAGCAATAACCATATGAGGTTATTGACTATAGATAATACATAATATATTTAGTATATAAGTTCTTGGAGCAACCTAGTTTTTTTTAGACATATAATTACCGCAAGGGTATAGAAGCTTTTGGTGGTTAAAGACATTTAAGGTTTGCTTGGCAATGCTGCTGTGTTTCCTGTGGAATGGTGTTGATAAAACGCATTGCTGACCTCCTCGACTTTATTGAAGGAATTATGAAGATATGTCCATGTTTTTTTCATACACTTCAGTTTTGTGCTCCCGGCGTTTACATTTATTTAATCTATTTAATATTTACATCCGTTTCGCCAGGTTCTTTTTTGGCATGTTTTATTTATTAACTAATAACGGGGGAAGTTTGATTTGAATCCGTGTGAATTCAATAGTATTAATTTATAATTATGCTATTTTAATATCCTTTTGTCAGCCAGTGCGTTTTCCCTTAACAAACCTTAAGTTGAAGACCCAATTTAATTGCTACGTAAATTGCGCAGCTGCTGCGAAGTTGCAAATATACATACATATGTATGTATGTAAGTTGGCGCACTTTCCTCTTGCTTACTCTCACCTTTTTTTCCAGCTTAACCACAATGTCACGTGCCTGTGTGCTGTGTGTGTATTTGTAAAGTGGGCGTAACAAAAGGCGTAGGGTTAATTGTTAAGCGGCGTGTGACTTTTCCAGCCACAACTTTCAACCCGCTCACGCAAGCAGACACACAGACCGAATATGATGTCAAGAGCGTAATTATTGAATAACTTCACACACACATACAGGAATGAAATTGTAGTGGGGGGAGGGTGGTCGGCAAAAAGTCAGGTGGCCCATGACGGTACTTGGTAATATTATGCAATATAAAGTGGCAATTTGTAAATGTGTAAAAATGCCTTTTACAACTCAGACACGTGGGTATGCGGGTATGTACATATGTATGTACATGTACATATGTGCCTCGTTGGGGTTAGTGTGTATGTGTGTCGCGCAAATAATAAAAAACCAAAACATGGCCATCCGGTTAGCTGACACCAAACAAGCAGCAGAAACAGCAACAGTAACAGTAATGGTAATGGTCACGTCCACGTCCGTGGGCGGCCAGCCACGCCCCTTCACTAACACAGATACAACACACCATACCATTCAGCCTATAGTACGGTGCACCGGCTTCAGCATTCGTTTATGCGGTTATGGCAGTGGCAGAAGTAGTTAGCCACCAGAAAAAAAAAACGGAGGTGAATTCCCAACATTCAGCACCTTAACAAGCCGTACGCTGAAAATATTTGGAGATGCACCTTGGTTGGGTACAATTTTTCTGTAAACTCGAAGGGATTTAGCTTCGCCAGCACAATCTTGTGTGCCTTAAAGCACACCAAAAGCATTAAATGCGATTTAGGGTCTTAATTATGGTTTTAAATACTAATCACCAATAAACTCACAGAAAAAATACAGCAATAATAATTAGCAAAATGTGAACCCTAGTTTAGAATACAAAAAAACTTTAACACGTACGAGTATTATCTATTGATACATAAATAATATTTAATAATCACTAACTCCTTAATGGATATTGTAAATGAGTTATAAATATAATAATAATAATATAATACATATAAATATTATTGAGTTTAGCTAGCCAGACGAACATGGCTCGTAAATCAGTTTGGGTAGTAACGATTTGTTATTACTTTGTGTTTACCTGTTGATTACGTTATTTTGTATAAGTATTAAGATCTAAATTGTTTCTAAAACACTGGAATTTCTACGTCTACGTAAGTATTTTTGCTAGTGCTGCTGAGTGAGGAAAGCGCGTGAGTTACTGGCTTCAACCGGCACACTGACCCTCCAGCTAAGCCACCCCGGCTTACCCTAGGCGTAGTACAAAATAACCATAATGTAAACAACGGATTTAATTAACTCCGCATTTCCTTAACCATAACTCGTGCCTTTTGCCGTCCCACTATAGGCTGAATGGTACATTTTTGTGGCCAAGCTGGCCACATATAACTTCAAAACGTAAAGAGATTTAGTTAAGCAACAGCTATGTTTGAGTCTCTTTTAGCTGAAATTACTCTGCTTTGGTAAGGCATTTGGGAACCTAAAGTTGCGACCTAAAAAGGGTAATTACAAAAAAAAAAAATGCGTAGAAGTGCACTTTAAGATTACATTCAAATGAACAAGAATTAAATTACCTACAGCACAGTATATATATTATGGTGAAGTTGGGTAAAGATCATGTTTAAATCTCTAGTTAAACATTAGTTTTAACATAAAAGCGCTATTTACAACAGGGACATCCCCAAGAAATTCAACAATTCAAAATCACAAACACACAGTAAAAACCAGTCCCTTTCGATCCCATTATCACTTGTTTAAAAAAACTTTTCTTTGTTTCTTTTTTATTAATTTAAAAGCGAATGTGTTGTTTGTAAACAATCGCTTGTGCGCACGGCACTCCGAACAGCTGTTGCAAACAGCTGATATCTTAACCGAACGGGATTTCATTAAAATTTCTGGCACGCAACACTAAAGTTTAATCTTATACTAACACTAAAGTCTAATATATACATATACATAATGACATTATTAACACATAGTACTACGAACTTTTGAAAAATGTCTTTTTGGCCACAAAAAGGTACCATTCAGTCTATAGTCCGTGTCCGTGTCCGTGTGGTGGTAGCACACTCACACAGAGGCACTTGTTCAAGCTGCTCGCATATACATACATAGCAAGAAATGTTTATCTTATATTACCGCTCCGCAGTCTAACCAACTCTTTTGGCTTTTCGCCCCGCTCTCCTAACCGCCTTTTACCCACCAACGATTTACCCGTGTTGCACATTTTACACTCCTTTGCCAAATTCCATATGTGCGTTTTTTGGTATACTGGCCAAACTTTATCATTTAGTTAGGTGTAAGTTAGTTTTTTGGCTTAGCCGGTCCAACACCTTAAACAGAGAGTCAACGTGCTCACGAAGCAGAGCAGGAAAGGGGCTTAAAGGACGAAAAATTGGGCTTAAAGTGGGGGGCAGAAGAACCGCATGAAGTTACCTTAATTTAGTGCAGTTTGCGAAATGTGCGTACGTGTAGAAGGCAACACTTCCGTTCACCCACAGTGCCCTGCCAAAGTTGCACTTCCCTTTAAATCAAACACTTGGCGAAACATATGATCGGAAAAGTTGTAAGAACCCTCTTACGAAGAGTCATGGAAATGAGTCCACATCAGGATGAATAATTTTAAACATTGCTTTTACAGCTGCAGTCACCAGAATGTAGATGTGGTAAAGTAGCCATTAAATGTAAAAATTTTAAAAAATGTAATACTAAATTATTACTAAAATTCAGGCTCAAAAATAAATAAGGTATAATTATTCCGAATCACGATTAATAGCAGACTTGATCTGCTTATAATCGTCTAACTGTCCGTCTGTTTATTTGTCCGTATGATCGTCGGTACTTTATGCAGAGTATAATATTCGTCGTTTGGCGCCTACAAAGTGCACAACTCTGTACACCTCCGCTTTTAAAAAGGAAATTAAAATAAATAAAATCTTGTCGCCCACACTAATAAAATAGCTACATAGTTAATCCATAGTGATCTTGACGATAAAAGGGCTTATGTAATATATTAAATGTAAATACAAAAAGGAATATAAAAACATTTGCTTCAATTTTAAGGTAATGATTTAGCGTTAAATTGGGTGTGCCGATCTTTTGAAACAAATACATGTGCGTTTATATATCAAGGATCTGCATGCCTAAGAGAAACTTTCTAGCTTTTGAAGACGGATATGACTAATCTAGAATATATGTACATATATGTGCACTTTATAGTGTCGAAACGACTTTCTTTCTTTTGCAATAAATTCTTAAACTCTACGAGGAACGGGCTTAATATGAATTGTAAAGTTATAATCTCTGTGGAAGAACACATGTGAATGTTTAAATGTATTATGGAGCAGAAATAATAAATTATTTTGCAGAAAATTAGTTATAAGTGTAAGAGCTGAATTGACCTACCGCTAACAATGGTAAAAGTTTCATATTCTGAGCAGCTGTGACCTGTTTCGTTTGCTTGTAATTTGAAATTTTCAAAACTATAAAGCTAATCTATATGTCTTCCTTTACCTTAGATCAATTTACCAATTGTTTATGACAATTCTATATGAATCCAGCGATCCTTAGAAACACATTCATTCATTTTTGTGGGGAACGGGCGCATAAATACAACCAACAAATTTTCAATTACTTGTTTGGGATAATATTTTCGGGAAATGCAATTTGTCTGACTAACTTTATTCATTCATTTTGGGCTAGAAGTTGCTGCAAGCGCACGAGCACACAGATTCGCCCACACACACAATCGCACAAACTGCGGACAAACAGCAGCAATATATGCGCGCTTATGTCCTGTTTCCTTGTCTGTGGGTGTGTGTGCGAGAGTGTGTGGAAGCGCATGTTTGCTTGTGTTTGTAGTTTTGTTCGGAAAAACAAAACTTTTGCAAAACGAGCAGGAAAAGAACGTACAGCGGACAGAGAACAAACACTAATATGTAACTACCTACCTATATATGTAGCTCTTACCCTTTCTGCGCCTTCTTTCTTTCAGCCACTCCTACTCAATTCTTTTTTTGTCGGCAGGTCCAGTGTTGGGAAGGGACAAAGTTGCTTTAATTTCTTCAATTAAAAAAACAGTATTTATACTTCGTATTTCTGTAGTTGCATATTGCAAATATACAATAGTATGTATCCATAATATACTTTTAAATATTTCTTTTACTATGTTTTGTTATTCTTTCAGCAATCTTATGACTTTACGCCAACTAATTATATGACACCCATGTTCCATGGGCCATGTTTTTAGGTACTCCATTCACTTTGCAGTTCCCAACACCGGTTCATCGGATCACGAAGGCGACAATGGAGGGAAACAATGCTTGGCACACTTCAAGCAATTCGTCCTCCTGCGTTGTCCTGGTCTGACACCCTCGGCACTTTCTGAACCAGCCACGCCTACTCCCCCGCATCCCACAGAAGGACACACGTATTTACATATAAACATACATACATACATAGGTCGCGTGTTTTTCCTTTGACGCTATGCCAGTTTTTTACCCGTTGAAATTGTAAAAGTTTTGTGATATTTCCAGGGCCTTTTGGGCGCGCATTGTCAGCGCTGTTTGTCTGCCTCCTACACTTAAAAGCATATTCAAAAACATTTTTTGGAATTATTTACACTTGTAATTTACATATCTTGAGGTATTTGGAATAACTTTCGGCTCGGAACTCAGTAACTTTAGAGCCGTGTGTAGGTAATATCACTTCCGAATAATAATAAGGACTTCCGAAAATTTTTTGAGTGCCTTTGATGGTGTCGTGTCCTCGACGTGTGAAGTTCGCTGTTTTTGTTATTGCCGGTGTCGTGTCTAATTTCTGTTTTAAATACATAGTTGATATTGCTGGCAAAAGTTGTAAATTGCACTTTGGGCCGCTTCTTGCAGTTCCGCTGAATAATGCATAAATGCAATTTGCAAGTTGAATTGTGTGTAGTCGCTCTGTTTTCATTGGACTCGGTCACACTTTTGGGAGACGAACGCGACACCCAGATGGCGCCAGCGGGACCGTCGATTCCGTCGTGATTTATGCCCGGCAGTTATCGATTGTCTGTTAGCATTTATAAGCCACCTGAACGGCTCTTGGGGGATTGCCGGAGTCGGAGCTTTGGGCATCATCCCGGTCATCTGCAAACTTTTGGGCAAACCATAATTTCGCACGGAGAAAAAGTTTTCGCGTTTCAAGTGGTGGACAAATATTTTAATTGAAACGCTGCGAAAATGAATTGAACATAGATTTCGTCTAGAGTTTGGGAGACACTTTTGATTGTCAAGTCGTATTTTAGAAATTAATATGTTTTCTAAAAATTGGTTCGAATGAAACCTTCATGTAGAATCTATGAAAGGTTTGCTTCTTAAAAGCTAAGTGTATGACACTTGTGAATAATACGCTAAATGATTTAACAAATAGATTTCGGATATTGGTAAAATACATACCTTTTCGAGAATACGAATACATATGTGCGTAATAAATATATTAAAACAACGCAGTTTTTAGAAAAGTGGTCAATTTATTCGTGCAAAAAACTATGTTCTCACAAGCACTTAGTCTCTTAAAAACTAAGAACAATTTGACATAATTTCGCTTAAGAACTATAGGTCAAAGAAAAATAGAAGAAGGAACAAGGAGATATTTATAAAAAAAAAAATAAGGCAGCAGCTCATTATTCCATCACGATGACTGGCACATGTGTGGGAAATTACTAAGCGTACACTATAGAGGAAAATCTCAACAAAAAAAAAAAAGAGTCAGAGAGGCACAAAATAAAAAAACAAGGGTGGGAAATTTATGGGTTGGATAGAGTGAAAGGTTGTTGCCTCTTCTACTTCGCAGAGTCTTCTTCCTCTGGATTTTCGCCACCGGCAAAGATATAGTTATCGCGACCCGCGATTCCCGTACCGCCTGCATCGCCCAGCCAGGGATACACATTAGGGCATTCCCGACAGGTCTCCATATAGCGCGTATCCGTCAGATTCTGTTCGGGAATCTTGAAGGGCAGCGCACACGTCTGCCAGATATTGCAGGGCTTGGGGGCTACAGACACGCTCTTGTCGCACTTCCACGACTCAATTTGGCTGACATCGCGAAGCTCCTTTGGGTCGGTCACGTACTGGAGCATCTGGGTAACGGTCAGGATGTAGACGTCAGGTCTGAGAATTCAGAACATAAACGGTGGTTATTAGCGGGTCAAGTCGGGCATTTCAATATAAGAACTGTGAAGATAAACTACTGGGTAGAGTTGAGCTTTCATCTTAAAAGGTTTCCTCTTATCTATCAAGAGGAGTTGGACCTAGTTTTGTTTTACAATGCTTCTGTATTATTTGTATGATCTTCGTTGCCTAACTTTCCTTTTTAACCTTTTTGGGAGCAGCAAGAGAGTTTCTCAAATTTAACTATGCCTATCTTTTTGAGCTTAAAATGTATATTGGCTTTACAAATGTTTTAAAATTGTTAAATTTTTTGTGTGCTTGAAAATGAGTTTGTTTATTTACAGATGTAGTATAGATGAAAAATATTCGAATGAAACAAGAAACACTTTTCACACATGTTTTTGCTACGACAGTGCACCTGTACGATGTACACCTGTGGCCCGGACAAAACAGTAATGATGATGGGCCGCATTGGGCGTGATAAAAGTGGCGGTGCTGAGGACCTAGGCAAGTTGATGCAAAAGAAAATTTTATGGAATTCTTTTGCGCTGCTCGACCGAGGGGTACGCATTTTCTGGCATCTCATGCAAAGAGTACGTTCCGCCCTCCCTTTACGGTTCAACATTTCGCCATTATCCCACTTTCCCCTTTTCACTTTCCCACTTTTCCATTTCCCGTGAAGGCGAAGCTTCAGCTCCAGATCCAGATCCAGCTTCAGGTTCAGTTTGATCCAGGTCCGAACGGCAACGCAATCTTGAAAGTCATTCACACTAATTAAAAACTTCGTACAATTGTGCGAGAAATAGTTTCGCAGCAGCTGCTCTTTCAGTTACCCCATTTCCCCTTTCATCCATCGCCCGGTCAGATCTTTATAATTTTAGCTTCTCTCTCTTTCAGTTTGCCGTAAACTAATGCATGAGGTGTGAAACAGGTGAAAGGAAACGGTGGACGGATGGACAGAGACATGTGCCGCCGTTTTGGTGAAAATAAAGTTGAAATTTCTTTAGGTTTGAAAACGGCAAGAATAAAAAGTTTCAGCTCGGTTACCGCCCTGAAATTCTCTTGACTATGGTTTCCATTAAGATGCTAGCATTCGAACGACACTAATTTTGGAGATTTTATGACGGCTGCTCAAACAATTTCTCTAGCGATAAAAAACATTTCTAATTTGGTACATGTTTGCAAGCTGCAATAGGACCTACTAGTTTTTAATAAGTGCTCGTTCATAATGTTAATTTTATAACCAAAAAAATGCGGATTAAAGAATGATATCGTTATCGTCAATGGTATTCCAAACAATAAGTGCTACGATCTGATTTCTGATCATATGCCCATCAGTGCTGTTATTCACCTCAACTCAAGACACGTAGACAACAATTACTTCCTACGGTTCCTCTGTTGGGATTTTTAAAGCTGAATTGTGAAGGAGGATTAATCTAAGCTTGGACTTAAGTAGCGCTGAGGATATTGAGGGCACTATCCAAATATTCATAAGCAAAATACGAATAGCTACGGCTAACGCTAGCCCAAAGACCTCCCAACACTCTAGTCAACATCAAAGAGGGCTTTTGCCTCCAAGGATAAGAAAGGAATACGCTAGAATTGATGATACGCCTGTCAACTCAATATATAAAAGGTTAGCGAACCGACTTCAAAAGGTTCCGGCAAGCTAAAATTGACGTACACTTGGAGAATGCTAATCCGGATGGATCATTAAGCTACTCCCTCATGAAACTAACCAGACGATTTAAGAGACAAGTGGTGCCAAAAGCTCCAATAATAAATCCATTATATGGAAAATTAATAGAAATTTACAAGACTGATAATGATGATTGTAAGATTGGGCGTGGCACCAGGAATCAACAAACTTGAGCCGCGTCTATGTCCCTGGAAACTGTATGCTTAATTTTAACTCTCTAGCTTCTATAGTTCCTATCTCGACGTTCATGCGGACGGACAGACGGACATGGCTAGATGGATCGGCTATTGATCCTGATCAAGAATATATATACTTTATATAGTCAGAAACGTTTCCTTCTTCCTGTTTCAACGAATCTAGTATACCCTTTTACTCTTAACTTGCATGACAGCTATAGAAAACGTAATTGTTATTCTTTTGCAGGAAATTTGTGAAGCCATTGGGTCCGAAAACTTTTCTTTTAAACAGAGTAAACAAAAGCTAATCAAATCTTTTAAGACGGAAAACACCATGGCTTGTTTGGAATTAAAAACCGTTTATTCGAAGATAGCCATCATGTCCCTTCTACACGATAACAAAGATGACTGATAACATGGCTAACACACACAAGCACTCGGGAGCAAGATACACACAAGCTCATACCACAACTGATGCCGATGACGAAGTGCGATTCTATCAGCATACCTTCATTAAACAAGGTTAACGTCTCTTTTTGCTCGTACGGCGGGACTTTCCGTCTCTCTCTCTCTTTTGACAGCAAGCCGGGTTAGCCTTCTTCGGCTCACTAGCGTTGTTGTTGCTCGCATTAACATTGTTTTTAGTTAGCCACGACCCCTAATACCGCGGTCCTGTTTTGGCTTTTTGTGTTGTTGCCCGCCACGTTCCACGTTCTCCCTCCTCTTCGTGTATCCCTTTTCGTTGGCCTGCGCCAGCACTGATATTTTTGAAATGAAACTTTAACAAAATTAAACTTTTCTCATTAAAACGTGCGATTTTTTCCCTTCTTATCCTTATCCAAGCTACTGCTCGTGTTCTGCTGATGATTTTTTTAAACGCTGACCACATCGTCGCCATTGTGTGGTGGCCAAAAGGACGACGGCTGGGTCTGAGATTCCGTTGAGAGTTGTGCATATGGTTGAGTGACTGACTGCCAGCAGGATTGGCGATATGCACAGGAGAAAAATTCTCAAACACAACACTTATTTCCTACCACAGTGCCTCAAAGTATGCAGCAATGTATGTCAAGTCGGACACCTATTCTTACCGAAAATTACCATTAAATCAGAGATTACTAGTAGTGTCTATTTCATTATAAATATATTGTAGTAATGCATATATATTTCAGTATACATTGTATATTAAATAATCAGAAGTATATCCCGTTTTTTTCAATGCACTCTGCGCACAGGGGTGCTGTTTGCTGTTTGTAAAGGGCTAGTGTGGGCTCGTGGAGCCCAGCTCAACCTGTCGACGGACAGGCAACATGTGCCGACGCTTCTACAAGCAATTTTTATAGCAATTGCCAATTTTGCTACTGCTCCAGCTTTCTGCCTCTGCCTTTTGCGGCCCACTTTCTCCCTGCTTTCTCCCGCTTTTCTTTATTCCGTCTTCCGGCTCTCATCTCTCTTGGTTTTTTTTTTAATTGAATATAAAACTTGCCAGCGGCAATCGGCAGGAAACGCCAGCTGCCCATGTGTAGATAGAAGTAGATGGTATGAGAGAGGGAGCCTGTTCCAAAGTTGGCTTTCAATTATGAAAACACCAACAACAAAAATATACTATGTATAAGGCCAAAAATGGAAAAAGTTGAAAAAATAAATTTATGAAAAAAAAAAACGCAGTGTGCGCATATAACAGACACAGAAACCCCTAACGATGTAAAAAAAAAATATCTAGAAAGTATATCTCTGAAAAGATATACAATATCATAAAGATAAAGTTTTGTTTGATATCCAAAAAAGACGGAGTTTTCTTGCATTTTAAACAAATTAAAAGCGATATGACCCATTAAATGTATGATTAAGTATGTGGCTTTTAATCATGGGTGGTGGTGGGTCAAGCGTAGGTGTATTGTTATCGTAGGTAAGGTACTACAAACACCCAATGTATTGTTTTTTTTACTATCAATTTGAATGTAAATACGTCTCCAGATAAAGATGAAGCATAAATACTAATAAACAGTCAATTAAAACTTAGAGAGAAAGCTGTAGTCGAGTTGCTCGACTATCAGTTACCTGTCAAACATCTAATGAAAGTGGGCGAAATGTAGCAATATTTAAAAATAAACTTTTCACGTTGATATGGACAGATGCCTAGATCGTTGCCAAATGCTCTGAGTTCATAGATCTAGGTAGTCATTTCAATGGTATTGATTTTGGTGTAGTATGTTTATAGCGATTAAAACATTATTATCCATATTATCCGAAATATTGGTATTTTCCCCCAATATCCCTAGATATTAAGTGTATCAAACTCACAGTTCGAGGGCCCAGTCAAGGAATTTGTGGAGGCCGTTCTCCAGCGGCTTGGTCTGGAACCAGTTAGTGTGGAAGGGCATCATGTATGGAGCCTTGTTCTGTTCGTAGTAGCGCGAAAAGTCCTCCTGTAGCCACTGAAAGACCTCCTCCTCGTCTAGGTTGTGCAAGACGCACTGGTCGAGATAGGGACAGTGACCGCCCTCATAGCCCTCCACGTAGTGTGTGTTCAGGGGAACCTCCCAAACGCCGGGGAAAGTGCGCGACGGACAGGTGCCGCTCTTGCACTCGTGCGAGATCTTGTAATCGAGGGTGTACGGCCACACTGGCACGGGTACCGGTGGAACGGTGATCGAGCTGTCATAGATGTACCCAAAGTCCTCCAGCACCTGGTAGTAAAAAGCAGACAGTTTTGGCATTTAAGCAATTAATAAATAAATAAACAATACATTTACAATTTATACAACACTTTGTTTAAAAGAGGTAAAATATGGAAAGTTTAAAAATGTATTTTTGTCAAAAGTTTTATTTTTCAGTGACCAGACTAGCAATATGCTTTGTAATGTATACATTTGTGTATTTAATCTAGACATAATGGGCATTTTGTGTGGCCAGCCCAACAGCTTTAATTTTACGAATGTTTGGTAAAGCACGTTTATTTTCATCATCCGAAGCTGAACCGTTTTTAAAAAAAATCGTAGATTTCCAACTTGACGGTATTGCACGTTCGTCCTTCTGTTTGCCCCCTATTAATTTGGGACATAAATTTCTATTATGTTGGTTTTGCATTGTTGGCTTTTTGAAAATCGACTTTTGAAAAAATTGTATGCCACAGAAAAGATTTGTTATTTAATTGATTAATTGTAATAAAATATGCTTTCCCTTCCTAGGATGTAAGGAAAGCATCGCTTCACACAGACAAAATCCATGAGTGCGATACAATACAACATCGATGGGCGGTCACGTCGCTTACACTCTTTCATTTGGGCCCATTATCTGCATAAAGAGATTTGCCATGGATATGATTTTAAATGCATGAATGTGCCAACGACTCTGATCGAGATTTGGGAGGTGGAATGGGGAGCCTGGATGGATGGATGTCGTATAATGGAGCACTTGAACCGATGTGAACGTTCATGTATTGTGACATTGATGTCATGTCATGTCAACCAGAAATTTTCGTCGGAGTCAAATTGTGTGTGTTCGGTGGGTTGAGGTTACGGTTAGGTTGCCATTGCCTTATTGGATATCAACAAACTCAATTTCAATTTAAAACCAAGACCTCATCAATTTAAATGAAATAACTATCACATACAATGAGCAGATTTAAAAACAATGCATAACCTAAAAAATAAGGTTTTTATACCCGATCCTAGTAAAGTCAAAAATATTACCAAATTAACTGTAACAGGTAAAGGAACCGACCCAATAAAGTGTATATTTTCTTAAGTAGAATCAAGTGAGTCTTCTCGCACACTTCCGCCTGTCTGTCCGTAGTAAAGTAAAGAATATATAATATAATTGATAAAGAATCCAAATGACTAAATGACTAAATCTTTGGCAACCGGACGACTATATCATCATCATCATGTCATATTGTTCCGGAACATTAATTGACGACTCGTCTGGTAATCTTGATCCACTAGGTAGACACTTGACTGGTAGGAAACGCTTACTTATATTTTTAACACGCAAAAGTCGTGTACCTGTGTTTACTCTTCGAGGGACGTGTATACAAATTTTTATAAGCAGTTCCAACAATTACGGCCATTTAATGTTAGCACTTAATTAAGTTACCTAGGTAACTAATATGGTAAGTAACATATTTTGGTAAACACTTTACTGCTTAAAATCTATATTGTTGTCTTCAAACTCTTATAAAGTACAAATTTAACTTTACATTCAGATTGCCTTCTGTTTGTTTCCGAACCAATTGGGTACGTTTTCCCATTCAGTGTCGCGGCGTTGACAGAAACTGAAATTGCAGCTTTAAATGAATAACTTTTCGATTTTCGATTCCGTTTGGGATCTCTGTAGCTCCACCCCGTAGCTCCCACACCCTCTGGTTGTGATATCAAGAAATCGCAATCGACAATTGCATGTCAATTCTCATTGTTTGCATTTCTTTTGTGCAGAGCTGACACACCTGCCATCCACGCAACAACCCCCTGCTACCCTTTGCAATAACAACTGCAACTCACCTTGTATTGGGTGTTGCGGCCAGGTTTGAGGAACGGAGCTCGCATGCCGACCACATCGTTGACGGACACATTGGCGAAGTGTCGCAGGATTTCACGCATGCCAATCATCTCGCCCACCCACTCCTCGTAGCCCTTATCCTGCAGTCCTTGCTGCTGCGAGATGCTCTCCGTTCCGATTTCGTGTCCATAGTATCCCAGGTGCTGGATTTGCTGGTAGTTGCTGCAATGGTGGATTGGGGTAAATCGACAGTCAGTAAGGAAAATTAATTGGCCATAATATTGGGCTGTAATCAGAAAACTTTCCAGTGTTTTCTGTAAGAAATTCGTAGCTTATAAACAATATTGCATGGACAATATACTGCAATTTGTTAAAGAAATAAGATGAATAGACTGATTTATTGTAAAATATAATGTACTTTTCATTAAATAGAGCTTTTCTCTTAAATAAAACAATAACAAGCATTCTAATAGCTCTTGAAGATTGAAAAATGTTCTTCATTTTATTTTTTACGTTATTAACTCAGGAATAACCAGTTCGAGTGGTTCTTTTATTCCACTACTAGCAAATCATTTTCACACTCGATGCTTAAACACAAAGAACAGCACCCTAACACATATCAGGAAAAGTGAAAATTCGAAACTAACTGACGAACATGAACACTGAATCGCTCAAACTCCTGGTTTTTGCCAATTAGAAGAATTTCCCAACGGCAAAACTAAAATGCAATGGAAAAGGAAAGAGCACTCTTGTGGAGTGGGGTAATGTTTAAAAAATAGATAGAACTCATAAGGTGTCGGAAAACAGCGTTCGAATCGAAAATGCCCTAACATGTGTATTCGTACAGAGAAAGAAAAGTAACATTTGATTTTTTTTACCACTTTAATGTAAGTTGAGATTTCAAATCCGAAACCACCAAATAGGTGGTCGGTGCAGGGGGGGATTTTCTTAATTTATATGTTTAAAAAAGGCTTGCAAGCCACATGGAAAATGTTTAGTCCCAAAGGTATGTAGCACCCATTGCATATTTCCAAAATATATGACTACAATTTATTTCTCCAAAGGGTGCCAAACAAGGGTTCCAAAAGGGGGATTGGCGAAGCAAAGCTTAAGGATACAGCCAACAAATAATGCATAGTTGTCGGTGGTGCTTGCAATGCACAAATAGTTACGAGCAACAGAAAGCGATGGCCAAAAAAAAAATAATATAAATAAAATGGAAATAAAATTATGAATGTAACTGTTTTTTCATTGTTTTTTATATATGTGAGTTCTTCTTTTTGCATCTGTTAACTCGTTTCATGCAGCAGCTACAACAATAAGTAAGAATTTTGCATGAATGTACATACGTATATATTTATTAAACATTTCAATTGCAGTGCCTCTTCTCGCCATGCATGTGTGTCTGCAAATATTTTGCAATGAAATTACGCCCTAAAGTCAAACTTTTGGCCCAAACATCCCGAAACCCCTTCTGCCCATTGAGAAGCGAAAACGAGGAGTAACAAGAGAGAATGCTATATTCGAGTTCTCCGACTATCAGATACCCGTTACTCAGCTAGTGGAAATGCAAATGCGAAGTTTCATAATTTTTCTGGGATATCGATAGATATTGGGGAATAAAATAAAAAATAAAAAAAATGTTTAAATTGTTTCAAAGTGTGGGCGTGACCGGTTTGGTGCCTTTAGGGCGCCTAGTGGGCGTGGCAACATTACGCTGCGTCTATGTCTTAAGAATCTGTATGATAAATCTCAACCTTTTAGCTTTTATAGTTTCTAAGATCTCAACGTTCATACGGACAGACGGACAGTTCGACTCGGCTATTGATCCTGATCAAGAATATATATATATATGTATACTTTATATAGCCGGAAACGCTTCCTTCTGCCTGTTACATACTTTTCAACGAATCCAGTGTAACCCAGTGTGTACTCCACGAGTAACGGGTATAAAAATCATAATGAATGCAAAGCATTTTTGTTGTTGCTTGTACACTAAGAAAAAATATATGACTTAATTGTATGGACTATAAAATTTTATAATATTAAATGTATATTAAGTGATATGAAATATAAATAACCATTGCGGTTAAATAGTTGATGCTCCAATTTCAATCTCAATTGTAATATATTCCTTCATTATTTTTGTAATCAAATTGGTTATTAAATAAAAATGGCGTACATTTAATGTTCTAATCAATTTTTGAACAAAACATGTCTATGTCGTTGTTCAGTCAGCATATTTTGTGCTTGATGCACCGAAGGCGTTGCAGCCACCCCCATTGCAATGGGCGACCTGCATCTACACCTCCATTATTTCACCCTCCTATCGCCTTTGCCACCCTTACAATAGCGCACGGGCACAAAACTATCTGAGATCGTCAAAAAGTTCATGCAAAAATGTGAAAAGTTGTTGAAAAGCCTGGGCCCCGGGATGTATGAGTGTGTGAGTATATATGTACATATGTGTGCGTGTCTGCATCCCATGGTGCGTATGTGTGGGGTAGATTTATTGCATGACATTTCAATTGTTAGACACACAGCTGGACGAAGAACGACTAGAAGCAAGCGGAGGCGTGGCAATACTTGAAGCCAAGGCCAAATGAGAAAAACTGAAAAAATATGTGAAAAGCCGAGCTCAGAGAGGAAAACGAAACCTGAAGAAGGCCATCAAATTTAAACAAACAGTGCTGCCAAGAATGCGACACAAACAGGGTTGTCAATGGGCTAAGCCACTGCTCAAAATATTTGTTCAGTGGGGATGTTTTGTCAGTTTTGGATCAAAGCCTCCTAATAATTATTTTTCAGCTCAATGAAAAGAGTTAGACAACATAAAATAAAACAAAAAATAGAAGAATACCACCAAGCCCACACATATAGGTTGCTTAGTTTTGTAAGTGTGACCAAATCGCCGTATAAAACACTTGACAGCTTAAAAAAAAGTGTGTTGAATTAAAGCGGTAGATTTATTTGTTGTGATAGTCACCTGACTAAAAAACTTGTTGCGGGAATCGCTTGGTATCTTTTCCATTTCCAAAATTACCCTTCAGCGTTCTTGAAACTGCCCCCAATTGCTTCACAGAACGGCATATGAGAAGTGGTTACAACTAGGGAGCCGAAGGCCAAGAGGAAAGTGGAGGTGACAAATGTCAGCAGCAATTAACAAAACCACCGAGGCAGAGCAAAAATAGTCAAATGACTTCACAAAGAAAAACTGACAAACAAGGCTGAGTGGCTGGGCTGGGCTGGGGGTGGTCCTTTAAAGTGGACCAAGTCTGTGGTGGAAGTGCGTCACACTTAGTCACATTTGATGAATTTTCTTTTGGCCTTGTTGCTAGTGGCCGAAGACGAAGTGCAGCCATTGTATATGCCATCCGCCCACGCGGAAAGATCCTCGAAAATCACCCAAAAACCCACACCCAGCTTCCACAAACGTTTTGTGCCCAGGCCCGCTTATAAAATCCCAACGCCTTTTAAATTTTCCAGCTACCAAAAACTGAATTTTCCCGAGCCCCCATCTCTGTGCTTGAATTTGTGTTTGCTAACAAGTTCAATTTGCATTTAAAAAGGCAGAAACACATGTAATCTGAACGATTAGAAATTGTAAGATTACACGTAGACATACTTGTGTGGAAGGGCGGCAATAAAGTCTTAGAAAAATAAGGGAAACAGAAACGTGTTTTTTTTTTAATTAAATTGAGGGATTTGACAGATCGATTAGAATTAAAATAAATAATGTAAAGGAGGGAGGAGTTTTGTGAATTTATTGCTTTTAATAAATGAAGCAATGAAATGAACTCTGCAAATTTTGAACTCAGGAGAAACAAATTTTTCTTTTATAATTTATTATTTCATTATTTTCCTCTTATATCTGAAAGGTAATAAACTTATTCCCAATACTATTTAACCCATCCTCGGTTCTGAATCCGGTACACACGCACACGTATTTTTCTTCAATTTGGGCTCGTCTCAAAGTCGAGCAATTTCTTTTAATGTGCTTTTAAAAGCCAAATCTACAAGTTCTCTTGGGCATGGCTTTTTTGTCTAGAGCCATTTTTTCATAGCGATGAGATTTCTGTTGTTTTTCCTACCCACAGCACCAAAAACTAACTTCATTTGCATGGTGAACATGTTGTGCATGTGTGGGGGAGTATCTGTGTGTACAATAAGTGTGTGGAGCCTGTGTGTGTGTGACACTTCCAGGGCTAACGAGCTGGCCTGACTTTGGTAAAGGCATAAAAAAACAATAAGATCCCCCTGTCCCTTCCACCATTATTTCAATAAAGCTCTTCGACAGCGTTCTACACACTCAAAAAGAAAATTGCCAAAAAAAAAAAAAAGATGAAAGCAAAAACAGACAACAGCTAAAGAGAAAAACTAAGAAAAAGAAAGCAGAATGCAAAATGCAGAAAGGGAAAATGGAAGCAACTCTGTTAACATGGAAAAATTATGGCTGCCTTGCTGACTTCCCTATCTCTTGCGTCTTTTGCTTTTCCGTGATCATCGTTATTATCAACAACAGTTTAGCAATAAAAGTTGGAAAACTAGTGTGAAATCCCCGGAAAATGGGTACGAAAAGTGGGTGGCTTTAGTGATTACAAGAGCGAACTAATAAAAACAAACATCCAAAACATACAGAAGGCGAATGCAGAATAACTCTCCGGCGTATAAACATATACGAAATTTGTGGATAAGCATAATATAGGTATCTCTCTAACCATAGATATGCATATTCGAATTAAGTTAAATATGTACCACTAATCCGAACTAATTTTGATTAATATCCAAAATAGGCGTATTACGTAACAAAAAAATAATTTGAAAAAAGGTAATTTGTCAATAGTATACAAATATGGATAGAGAATCTAACGAAGTACTACTGTACGATGTTGGCAAAAAAAAAAACGAAAAATCAGCAGACTGTTGCAGAGTCTAGTGCACATGTAGTGTATTTTCCGCACACGCAAAGACGCAGATGTGCTATCATCATTAGGGATGATATGACACGGAAAAAGAGAATTAACCAATAAAATACAATAGGTAAGCCACACATAGTCAAGATTCATATGTAGTTGGGCTAACAAAGCTTTTATTTAAGCGACTGAAATCATAACATTGTTCAATTCATTAAAGGAACAATATGGCTTTTAAAACGATGTTCACAACGGTTCTTTTTTTTTTCTCGAGACAATCAATTAATTTGTTTATTCTTGAGCTAAGGGTTCAACGACACGATAATTTTTCTTGAATTCCTAACACTTTAATCTTAATATCAAGCTACCCGCCCTTAGTTCCACCAAGCCCCCAAAGATCTGGCCCAAGAGTTAATGTACCCCAACAGATTTGGAGTTTGCAATACACATGCATATGTGTACGGATGTACAGACGTACCAAAACACACACACGCGCACGGCAAGGCACCTGCAAGTGCTGTTAAAGTGTCATTGGGTTGTTGTCATAGTCATTGTCAACGTTGTCGTTATCTTTATTTCACATCAACGACATAGTCATCATCATCATCATTGTCGTTCATTGGAATCTCTTCTGATGCAGTCTTTGCCAGAGTCCGAGCGGATTTGCCCATCTGGCTAGTTTCTGGCCAAAGCCTTCAGTTTTTGGTCCTTTTCGAAATAAGTTTATATCCTTTTTAAAGAATATCCTATTTAAAAATAAATTTAAAAAGTTTTGCCTTTGTACCATATTCCCCTTTATGGTACGCTGTTTTCTTTCAAGTAACTAGAGAGAATGCTATAGTCGAGTTCCCCGACTATCAGATACCCGTTATTCAGCTAGTGGAAATGCGAACGCGAAATTTCATAATTTTTCTGCGATATCGATAGATATTTGGGAAGAAAATGAAACAACATTAAAAATTGTGGGCGTGATCGTTTTGAGCATTATGTAGGTGTAATGAGGGACGTGGCAAAAATGTCTTTAGTATATCAATAGAAATTGATAAGACTAACAATAAAACGAAGAACAATCTAAACATTTTAAAAAAGTGTTGGCGTGGCAGTTTTGAGGATTGTGGGCGTTAGAGTGGGCGTCTATGTCTTTAAAATCTGTATGCTGAATCTCAACCTTCTGGCTTTTATACATAGTTTCTGAGAACAGACGGACATGACCAGGTCGACTCGGGTATTGACACTGAGAGAAGTTTGATAATATGGGGATATGAAAACGTAATAAGCAAAAGGATATAACATCCATTTCGATTAGCGAATATACTTTGTGATCATGGCCTCATTTGTTGGGCCTGCACTCAAATTTTGTAACATAACTGGACATTCCTGAGTCCGAGAGCAGAGTCCACGAACCAGGACCCTTTCAGTATTCATTTCCTTTCCCGTAGCCGTTCCCGGAGTTGGTTTAAGTCTCATCATCATTGTCGACAATAGCAAAGCTGGCAACAAGCCTTCATCAACAATTTGCAGTAAGAAAAACAGGAAAAGCGACCACACCCACACAGACACAGATACACACATGCACATGTCACACACAGACGCAGAGGCAAACTTACACACACACACATATTCAGAAACCATTAGCCAGCGAACAGCATCTACATATTAACGTTACGGATATTTTCCTACCAAATTGCAAACACGGAGAGCAAACATTCGTTGCACAGCTCAGTGATCTAAACCAATTGCCAGGACCAAAGAACCGGGGTCTAAAGAGAGCGGTGGCTGGGAAAAAGGAAGGAAGGATGGGAACTTGGATGCCCACTTCACTGAACTTGCCAGAAATCCCCGAAACGCATCGATTTCGAGCAGCAGGATTAGTTTGCGCTCTCAGAATTGATTTTAATTTGTATTAAATAAAGGCATCCTAAATAGTTACCAAAATGCCAAATGCAACCTTCTGTTTTCAATAATATATGGAATATGTAGATTTTCGTTCTTGAAACTTTCTCTTTTTCCGTCAAGTTCCATTTACTGATGCTCTTCAATGACCCAGTGCCAATTGGAAGCCATCGACTTAACCCTTTCTGCAATTGCAAGAAAGCATTAACTAGGCCAGAGGACTAAACGGTGTCGCGAACAGTTGAAGCAAGTTTAAGTGAAATTTGCATACATGCAAGTTATTTACTTACAAACATCAAACTTCCCCTGGGTACAAGTTCTACGCTGCCTTTTTGATGGAAACTTAAAATTTGCAAACCTCGCCAGACAGCTGCTCAAAAGTTGTTCAGGTCATTTAGAAAGTTTAATGCTTAGGATGTTGGCTCGCTGTCGTTTCCCCGCCTTGCTGTCGGCTCATAGTAATTCTGCTTATGTTTTTGTTGCTCTTGTTGTTGGCATCAAGGGCAGGGCCACGTCAACATTAGCATCAACATCAGGCATAACCGCGACACTGCGCCCGCCGGCATATGAAATTTACCAAGCAGCTGGACGAAGTCGAGGTACACGTTGGTGAGCATAAAGAGTTTGGCACAGTGGGCTGAATTAAAAAGTGGCTTACAGCTCGGAGCTCCAAAGACGGAAAGTTCATAAACATCTTATTTAAATACCAGTAATGAATGTAAATTAGCCCTTATTATTATGAGGAACCAATACCAATTAGCGTAGCCAGCAAATAACGTTTTAAACTTAATGAAAGTGATACACATTTTTCTTTCAAAACTAAAAAAAAAAAAATAAGTTAAAATTGCATTTAATATTAGTGCCCCACTTTGCCTTACCAGCTCCAAGCCACAATACGGTCACTGTCGAGGGCGGGGCTCAAAGTAGGCGTGGCAGCTCGGTTAGCCGTTGGATGAACAGCCGCCGCTCGATGTTATTAACATTAAGTCGCTGAAACGGGACCGGAATGAAAATGAGAGCGAACTTCTGCCGCAAGTATGCGTATGGTAAGCCAGGACATCAAAGTTACCTAGCTATCACAAAGAGGCCAGCTTGCTTTCGGCTCGATTCTACAATGAATGGCCAAGGTGTTGATTACGCGTGTCAAAGTTCACCTTTCGTAATTGCCAATGGCTCTCAGCAGCATGTGCGTGTGTGGTTGGTGAGGTCAAACGATGGCAAACAATTAATGAAATGCAATATCAAAGAGCACACCGACTCGGAAGCACGAAAGGCAATTATTTGCCCTTGTGCAAATATGTCCTTGCACTGCCACATTTTTCGAGCATTCAAAAGCCGTCGGATTGTACTGGAACTTTCATGGGACTTTCATGAATACCATAAATCAGCAAAAGCTTATGTTTTAAATGCATGGCTTATGGGCAATAATGTAATATCTTAAACATAATTTTTGAAGTATGCTACACTTTGCTGATTCATGCATTTCTAGTGTGTCTTGCCAAAACAGCAAGCACCCCTCTTATTTTTGACCAGCTATATTTTTGTCACAGTGCATTCCGGAGATGCGAGTATGCGAATGGGTAACTTGAATCTGGCACAATATCTTGGCCAAGTCGGGCATGCGGCTGAAACTTGTGTTTTATTGTTTCCATTATAAATGCCACTTAATCGATATGTGGCAGCAGGCAATCGGGATTAGGCACATGACAGCATTAAATATGCAGCAAGGAAACGCTTTTGATTGTGTGCCATCCACATAGCCGTTAATGGATTTCATTTCGATGCCAATGAATCCCAATAGTTAATGGAATGTTCAGTCCAATACACAAACACTGGTGTCAAACATAAAACAACAAAGAATAAACTGAATAAAAACCGAATATGCCTTGGCAAATTTTACTTGGCCTTTTAATTGGATTACAATTAGCCTCCGTTTTTCTCATTTCATTAAAAAAATGTGTAAAGCATATAAAACTTGTTCCATCCGCGAATCGCCGAATTTTAGTGTTACCAAAACCAAATGATTAAATGTTGGTGTTACCATTTATGATTTCATTTGTTTAAGTATCTTTGTGTTCTGGAGAGCTAAATGATGACGCAAGGCAACTCAATGCCAATGTCTTCTCCTAGTCTTAGTGTCGTTCTGGATGATAGCTGAGTAGCGTTTTAACTCCATCTAATAGCAACGCCCTCCATGTGCCAACACTTGACTGCTTTTCCCGCGCTTCGCTGTCAGTTTTCCCGGGCAAGTCTCCGTTCGGATGATGTGGAAAGATGAGAGGGAAAACGATTTAAAATAAATAATTACATAGTTAATCCAGCTGCTTCTGCAAGTTGGCTGGGCGGCTGCCAGGTGGCCACACCCATTTTGCCGGCAATAAAAGTTTATTCCTCAGCTAGGACTGAACATAACGCAGACTCGATTTCAATCTTCTGCTTTCTGTGGGGAGAATGTTTATTCAGTGGGTTTTCGCGCACCCCACCGTTCTTTCAACACAAGAAAAACAAGAGAAATTGCTATAGTCGAGGAGTTCCTCGACTCTCTGATACCCGTTATTCAGCTAGTGTGAATGCGAACGTGAAATTTCATCATTCCATTCCATAAATGAGAAAAAATTCAAAATTGTTGTAGATCGACTCGAATATTGATCCTGATCAAGAATATTTATACTTTATATAGTCGGAAACGCTTTCTTCTGCCTGTTAGATACATTTCAACGAACCCTTGTACTATACAAGTAACGGGTATAATTACAGACAGTCCTGTAGAAAGCATAACTTATATATTAATATCATGTTAATATTAAAAAATAATTTTTATATCAAATTCTGAGATTCCCTATTATATAAGCTATTATACACTCATATGTACATGTGTGCTTTTAATAGGATTTGCATTTTGCTGAACTAATTTGTACTATTTCAAGTGGCATATATTTAATGGCATATTTATTATTGGACACGTCAAAAATTTTTTGTGTAAAACTGTCCTAAATTTGTTGCCTTGAAATGCTAGAGTAGTGTTAACAAGGAAAATTAATATGTAAATGTTTGAAAATTAGATTTTGGACCAAGTCGCTTTTGTTTAGTTGGCTTTAGTCTGGCCTTTGCCCCACCCTATCCGCTTTCTTGCCCCTTCCTCATCACCTTCGTATTCTCCTCCTCCTACTTCTTCTTCTCACCCAACTTTCACCGTTTTCTTTGTGATTTCAATGCAAGTGTGTGTGTGTGTGTGTGTGTGTTAGTGTGAGTGTGTTCAGTGAGGTGTTGCCTAGTTTTCGGCTTGTTAGTTAGTTAAAAGTTTTTGCGTGCAATTAAAATGCTGCGCAAAAAGTTTCCTTCAACATTGTTCTTAATTTTTTTTTTGGTTTTTGCAGTTTGCCAAAGCCAAATACAAATGAACGAACAACTATTGTCTCAGCCCCCATGTGTGTGCGTTAGCCTGCAGTCGGAAAAGTGTGCAAAGTCCTGTGGCAATTGTCTGATTGTTTTCTTAGCCACAGCAGAAGGAGCAGCATTCGATGGCAAGGAAGTTCGTTATCAGTGACATTTTGGCGTATAAATAGCAAACGCTGAGCAGTGAGTACCCCAAAAACTATCGAAACTCCCTTGCAAAACGATAACCAGGCCGCTAGCCGTTTCCAGTTAGCATTGGCTGCACTGAGAGAAACGGTGCGACTTGTTCTGTGTGGGTTTGAAGTACTTAATATTTTTATGCGGTGCCAATATACGTAATTCATGTTACTTGCACATAATTAAATACGTGTACTTAATCTTGTTACTTTTCTCGCTCTGCATTTCTAGTTCCCAGTTAGCAGTTAACAGTTCCCAGTTGCCGTGGCGAACGTGCTGGCAATGTCAATTGAAATGGATATTTTAATCAGCTGGGCCACAAGCTCCACGGAGACCGGAGATTTGGGGACCCAAGAACCGAATCTGGAGTCCTGAACACTGCGTCCGCTGCGTCTCTGTGTGATGTCGAGAAATTAGGAAGTGGGACACAGTGCCCAAGGAGTAAATACTTATAGTGCTGCGAAAGGCAGTTTGAGTAAATAGAAAGAATGCAAATAGAATATTGGGATTGCCTCGAGCTGGCAATAAATATTGTACATTTCGAACGGGCTTGTCGTTGGGCTCACCTGCACTGTAATTTAAATTCTTTAGCCTGCGTATCACTGTCGACGACAGTCCACGCAGATACAAGGCGCACCAGAAAAGTGTGCGAAGGGGACTGCCCCCCACTCATACTACTACTATTACTACTGCTGCTGGGGCTGTCCGATTTTAGTGAGTGATACAAAAATCTAACAAAGAAATTTCAGGTGGAAAGCCGATGAATGTGTAGAAGTTGCCATTTTTAAAAATTCGGGTTAATGGTGCTGAACGGGGTACTTGCAGAATTTGTATACAGGAAAAAAAAATATAATCGTTCGTATTTCCTGTTAGTATCTGATACTCTGGAAATTGGACTGTCGCGTGCTCTCTTGTTATTATAACTGTTACTCGTAGAGTGAAGGTGTATACAAGATTCGTTGTAAAGTATGTAACACGCAGAAGGAAGCGTTTGCGACCATATAGAGTATATATATTCTTGATCAGGATCAATAGCCGAGTCGATTTGGCCCTGTCCGTCTGTCCGTATGAACGTCGAGTTCTCAGGAACTATAAAAGCTATAAGGTTGAGATTAAGCATACACATTCTAGAGACATAGACGCAGCGTATTGTTGCCACGCCCACTCTAATGGACACAAACCTCACAAAACTGCCATGCCCATACTTTTGATAAATGAGTTGACATTTTGTCACATTTTTATTAGTCTTAAAAATTTATATCTATTTCCAAAAATAATTTTTCTAGAACGCCCCAAAGCCGCCAAACCGTGGCCGGCTCACACTTTTGAATAATATTTACATCTTTTTTTTTCAGTTTATTCCTCAATATCTATCGATATACCAGAAAAATGATGAAATTTCTAGTTCGAATTCACACTAGCTGAGTAACGGGTATCTGATAGTCGGGGAACTCGACTATAGCATTCTTTCTTGTTACTTTTTATTATTATTATTATTATTATTATTATTGTTATTACTTTTATTATTATTATTATTTGTTAAGACACATAATAAACACTGATTCTATTAATTTTTTTTTGACTATATTGTTCTCTGCTAAGTTGTTATAAAATTCAACTTTGCATAGTGATGTTCCTCCGTTGGAAAATAATTATAATTATAATTCTGTAAAAGCGCCAAATAATATTCATAATATTTGGACCGGTGATGTTAGTACTCATTTACATTAATTTGTACAATTATTGGAAACTTTATTTCATGGCTGCATTTAAAGAAATGAAAATTCGCACTTTGCGCTTTAATTTGCAGACATAAGTTTCGACATTCGAGTGCCACTTCTCCGCCGCTGCACTCTCGAGGGAATTAAATCAATTGCTGACCGCAAAACCGCAAGCAAAAAAACTGTGGAAAATATGATTCATGTGTGAGTCTGGCGATAGGCAAAAGGAAAAAAAAAAATTAAAGAGGAGAGAGGAAAAAGGCAATGGAACCGCACAGCACGATGACAGAGAATATGCATTTTTCTCCGTGCCGAAAAACTCGATTCCTGGGAAAACTGACAAAACTAATTGCCGCGGCGGCCTTAAACAAAAAAGGAATATTCACTGCATACTTTGCGGCAGTCAGCGATGCGAATTGAAAATAAAAATCTTAACAAAATAAGCTAAAAGCTGAAGAGTTGCCGAGCGCATTAAATCATTTCCGCACTGCCGAGCAGGCAGATTCTTTTGGCTTGTTCTTGTGTGGAAAGTCGCAAGTTGCAGGCAGTTGCAGTTTACCACTATTTATGGTTTGGAGCTGGGGGAAAAATATGAAAAGTGTGTCTCCGTTCTCCATTTCCCTCGCTGGCAGAAAAATGTTTCGCCGAAAAAAAGGAAAGTATCCTGATTATATATGTACTATACGGATATGTACTCGCACACACAAACTCAGTCGTCCGATTAGCGCACTGTGTGCATGCGTGCATGTGTAACATATTCAGGCAATTACTGCCATCCAGCGCATTTCAATTCAACTTCAAAACTGCCTTCCCGGGGCCTTTCCCTGAGTACCTCTCCCTCCCCCGCTCCAAACTGTGTTGTGGCAAAGTGGAAAAAAGCTTTTAAACTTCACTCAAGATTTTTGCTGTTCACGCTCGGCTCGCAAATTTTTTGACTGTCGCTGCTCACTTAGTTTTCCCTTTTTCCACCAATCACCGAAATTCGGCACTATGGCAACAAGAATGCGATATCTGCTATTAAAAGTATCAAAATGATTGCTTAAATGTATAATCTGCATAACGCGTATATCGTACAGTTAGGAATCCCTTGACAATGACTAAAAAGCTATGTCCACATTTTGAACCAATTTGCTGACTTGAGGCCAAAAATAGTTTATCACATTCCAATTGGATACATTTTAAGTAACAGAATCTTAAATACTGCTCAAAATAACGTTCTCTAATTTCAGTATGCAACATTGTGTAGATTTTTTGGCTTCTGGAGGCAAATATTTTATTTTCAATAAGAATGCAGCACGTAATAACTTTATTTTGTTAAATAAAAGTTATATAGAACATTTTTTGCAGCACTTTTCCATTGATTTTCTCCACCGTTTAACATTCTCATAATTTTTATGCAAGCATGCTGCTGGTTCTTCTAGAATACTAGCATATATCCTGCAGCTTCTGCTGCTGGCTTTATCTACGAAAGCCACCTTATATATATATATATATATATGTGTGTGTGTGTGTTTGGGGGCATAAAAGCCATCACAATAATAGTGATCAACTTGTATTTAGTATAAAACAGACTAAAAAAAAGGTACACTTTCGTTTTAGTATAGCCTCAAGAGATGGTGAGATCTGATGGACCTTGGAATAAAAGCTCAAGTAATATACTAACAGTTAATATTTAATGCTTGATTGATTATGCTTAACTAGCTCGAACATCCAGGGACTTAAGTCCTTATGTTCTAATTCGATTTTTCGAAATTAATTATTTGTACACATGTTTTTATGTCTCTTTTCGCTGCTAAACCATTGGCCCATACTGTTCACTCGTACTTGTGTAACTGCTGCCTTTCCTCCATCATTTTCCTTCACTTCATTTTGTTGTTGGGCTTTTACTTTGTTGCCTGTGTGGTTGTGCGAGTGCGAGTACGAGTGTGTGTGTGTGTGTGTACTGCCGTTTTTATAAGTCTGTCAAAATGTAGTTCATATATTTTGGCGAAAATTCATTTTGCAGTTGACATAACTTTGTCACCCCCAATTTATCAACAACAATTAGTAGAGCAGAGCGGACTCCACTGACTTGACTGACAAGTGTGTGTGTGGGTGTAGCGGGCAGAAGGTTGGGTGGTTGCCACGCCGGGGGGTTGGGGGCTGGTGGGCATGGCAAGTATGTGACAAGTATTTTGAACAAAAACTTTGTCTGCAAAATAGAGACTCTCGCTCGACTCACTTGACTTTCTGGCCCCGAGAACTTTGAAAACAGCTCGAGAAGACGCATTCGGCTGCTTCCTGCGTAGCCGGCGTATGCGTAATATTGTAATGCCAAAATAATGTGCATTTGGAAAATGAATGGAAATTCACCCCAGTGAAACGAGAATGAGAACGAGAACAGCAAAGGCAAAAGCAAAAGCAAACAGCACACATCAATTGTCAAGTGTCAGCTCAGCCAGCTGGCTTATTAAACTACAATTTGCCATCTGAGCTGACAACTTACCTGTACTCGTGCGACATGAAGAAGGTGCCCCGAATCAGACAGCCGTTGGGATTCTTGCGCTTGCCGTCGAATATCTTTTGGTAGTGCTGGTAGTTGTTCAAATTCACAGCGCCATCGAAGGTCAGCATAATAATTTGGGGGATCTGCGAATAGAAGTAGTCGTTTCAGTTTAAGTTTTTCATAATATGAGCAATAAGTAAAGTAATCCCACACTCGTGGGAATCTAGATTTTTGGTATACCGGCAACCTGGCAGCTTTGAATTGCAAAGCTATGTATTTCTATGTGGAAGTAAAATGCTAGCTGTCAAGTGCAAGTGCAAGTGGCCAACTGATATTAGCTGAAACCTCTTATCGCATCTGTGCTGCGAGAAGAATACGGCTAATACTACCAATTCCATGCCTTTCGGCCCTGAATCTTCGACGAAGAAGGCAAACCCCTTAATTATGCGAGTAGACTCTTCCTCTGTCTCCAAATAAATATAAGCACTTGCAGTCGGAGGGGCGGGGCAAAATGAGGGGCAAAAACTTGTATGAGTGGGAGGGCGTTTGTGCCCAATTAAAGGATTGCCGGCCTCAAAATCAGCCGGGCATACGATGGCATTGGAAGCCGCAGCAGCAGCTCTAATTGAAGGTTTTGCATTTTGCGTTTGTTTTTCCTGTTTGCGTTGCGCCAGGTTGCGCAACCCCAGCCAATGCCACCCAATGCCCACACACCACACACCCCCCCCACACACACACAACACCCAGCACCCAACTCCCAAAACCATCCTGCAAGCCCAGCCACCCAATCCCCCCACTAAGTCCTACTTTCGGCTTTGGCACAACTTGGAGCTTAAGCATTAAACATAATTAGTGGGCATGTGGGCAACCGGCGGGGAGAGGGCAACTAGCAACTAGCAACTAGAAACTAGAAACTTGCCACTTGCAACCGGCAACTGGCAACCAATTCACGAATCCAAATTAATTTCAAATAATGCTCGACTATCAATAACACCCAGACGCAACATCCGCACAGCAAATTCAATTACAAAATTGCCACCCAAAAATATGGACACCGAAATGGGAATCAACCAAAGCCAAAGCCAAAACCAAAACCAACCCCGAACGAAAACCCTGCAATTGTAGATTTCGGTGTTCTTGTTGCACTTGCAACACTTTGAGTGCAATTCCATAATCAAAGACCGGCGAGTGCAGTCCGAAAAGAACGAGGGAATGAGGGAAGTTCTTCTCGAGGAAGTAATAATAATGCTAAAAAGATGACGACCCACAAAAACAGGAAATAGGGAACAGGGAACAGGGAACAGGGAACAGCAGGGAACTTCATTTTGAGCACTTAGATGCTCCAGAAAAAGGAATTTAAATTTTTGGGACAGCAGAGCGGTGGTTTAATCATAGATGCTCTGAACCACCATGAGTTTTTTCTGTTACACAACTTTTGTAAATTTTAGATCAATCTACACCCACATCTACCAAATTCGGTTTTATTCACCTTGAATTAAAGTAGGTTCCAAATAGAAATTTAAATTCTGCGGTGTGAGCCATTTACTCCCAAGAAAACTTCGTCATTGTAGGTCTCTTTGAGGAGGAGCATGGAAAGGGAAATAAAATGGTTTCTGCAGCAAAATCGAAAATACATTTCGCATTTGGTACGAGATCTGGCCATAACGTCGGTTGGCACGGCAGCTGGAACGCACTTAGCGCTCATTGTAGGACACATAAAAAGGATTATTGTACAAATTCAATATTAATGCGGTCGATGGAGAAGATGACTATGAGTATGACTGCGCCATGATGGCCGTGATGTCGATGATGATACTCCTAACACCTACCCGATCTGAGCCGGCTAAATTATGCAGGGGCGTGAAACACTCTGCGGTCAGTTTAAGTGCGGCTCAGATGACAAGTCGGCATTGAATTGAAATTGAAATTCGCGCTTCGATTTGACAGCTCTTGAAATTCCTCCATCAAGCCCTCCGCACTTTTCCATTATCCTTCGACGTCGTCTTATTGCCGCTCGCTTGGTCGCCGGCTTTATTGAAAGGCATATTTCAAAGGCGCGTTTCCGCAAAATGAGTGCAAATCAACTGCAAAACTTTTCCCCTTCTCGCTGAATTGTGAAGTAAAAATATTATTGCAAATATAATGAATGTGAGGCGCGGAAGGAGAGCGACGAAGGAGCTTAAGAAAATCATAAATTTCAGCCTCGGACGAAGTTTTCACCAAGGTGAGGGAAAGTGTGCGGTCCATTGTGGGCAGATTGAACTTTATGCGATTGCCATATTGCTGAATCGCCGATTACCTGGCGTCCCAGTCCCAATTGCATTTCATATCTTCGAATTTGTGGCCGAGATATTGGCGTGACTTTTGGCTGAAGAATGTTGCCGAATATTCAGGAATTGTGAAGGTAAAGTGTTTTGAATCCATTATATTCCCCAATCACTTAAAGGGCTAGTGCTAGTGTATTTTTGGGAAATCGATTTTTAAAGCTCGGAATAGTAGAGCTATGTGGCCTGGACAAATAGAAGACGAAACATCTGGATTTTTTTCCTTTGCTCTTCTGTGTGCGTTGATAATTTTTGCCTAATGCGCCTCAAGTTTGCACTTTAGTCTTTCAGCAAATATGGCAGCTGGATGGCGGAGCAGGGCAAGAGGGCGGGATAACCTACCCGGAGGTTGGGAAAACTCAAGGATATTAGCGAGGAGGGGGCGGGCAAAGCGGGCCGGCAACTTCGTCAGTCGTCGAGGATTGCCAAGTGCTTGGTGGAGATCGGGGGACCTGGCAAATTTGCATAGCTCAGTTGCTCAATCGCAGCGACAAGTGTGCGGCTCATTGATTGCACCACCCATCGCCATTCGCCTTTCGCCATTATACACTCACTAATCACCACTTATCCAGCCATCGGGGCATCCACAAACTTTTTGTTGACAGTGTGCCATCTTTTCATTTCATTTTCCCAAATCAAATTCGATCCGCATTTAAATTGAGCAAGAGTGGTTTACTTAACGCCATGCCTTAGTCCCATTTTAAGCACAATACCTTGATTTATGACAGAGTGTAATGGATTTGGCCCCTATAAATCTCCACTGCTTATTTCAAATATATTCAAGAAATGTAAGCTAAAGGCTAAACAATATATTTTGTTCGCGATAACTAATAATGAATAGTTCCTGTTGTAGGTATGTAGGTATATTGAACTGATGTCATGGGTATTTGGAATTTGTGTTGTTAATTTCTTCGACCAGTTTTCCGAATCTCGTAGTTCGTTGCGCGTTAAATGAAGCGATATGGTTTTTATAAGCAAGAAAAAGACCCAAAAGGGTGAAGTAAGTGATTTGGGAAATGGGGAGAACGACAATAAAGAGGTTCCACGGATGGATACGGCTTAGAAGCCATGGCCCACACGGCGTATGCGTCATGTGCGAACCCAAATCAAAGGAACTATATGGCATGCACAAATTAACCGCTTGTTTGCGGTTAATTGAGATGATATTAATTATAATTATGCCCGCGCACTCACAAACGACTCACACACAGAGGCACACATTGATAAAGATTCAGTTAGCAAATGGAATTATTTTGGGGCTGTGTTACTGCGAACACATGTAACACTAATAACACTTAAATAGGCACCGACAAATACACGCACACATTCACACACTCGCACACTAGCAAGCAAACACACTGACAACCATACACCCACAAACAGGACAAAACTGATGGCAAGGACAAACATACATTTCAATTTCGAAATTAAGTGGCTCACTTGTCTTGTATGTATTTGAATGCGTGTATTTGTCTGTCTGTATGCGTGTGTGTGCGTGGTGCATCAGCCAGATTGTGTGTGTGTTTGTGAGGATTTGTTTGTTTGCCTGCGATTTGCACATCCGTAAGTATGTGTGCCCCGCCACATAAACATCCGCTTTGCTTTCAACTCATGCATGTTCGTTTTTCATTTTTCTGACAACTGATACTCTTTATATAAAAGATATTCACATAACATAATAAACATATATACTAACATTTTCATTAACTGAAGACCATTGTTAAGATAACTAATTATGAACAACGTAAAAGTTTCTGTTGAAGAAAAGCATTTGTTATTCTGGTTTAGAAAAATACAATTTATCATATTTCTATCATATACTATCATATTTGAATTTTCATCCATTATTTACATTTCATATTGCTCAATGGAGTTCTTCGGATTAAAGATACCTGATTCTTTATAGAGCATTCGGATTTTAACATTTCGCTTATTATTACGCAAAAGGAACCACAACTAATGTGCACATCACACTGACAGTCAATTTGCCGGCAGATAGGCCACAAGCCAAAGGGCGAAAGGGGGTCAATTATGCATTAACCGATTTTTACTTTTAAAACAAAGAGAAACCCACGGCAGAGAAAATGTTTAAAAAATAAATTAAGCTGCTCATAACTGGGACTTCTGCTCATAAAGCAACGCATTCAGTTGACTTAAAGCAACTTTTTTTGAACAGAGTTCATGTAAAATAAGACATGTTTATAAAAGAACTGCAAAGGAAGGTAACACTTTAAATGTATAGATTTTGTGAGGAAATATTATGAGTGCTCCGGCTTGCTGTTCGCATTGCTATGGGCGCATAACTCTTGGCCAAATAAACAAAACGTAGTTATTAAACAGGATATTCGAATCAACAGGAGCAACAGCAGCAAAAGCAACAACAAGAATATCAGACAACAATAAGGAAGGGACAACAGCAAAAACAACAGATGGCAAACAGTACAAAAGCACAATTTCCTTATGCAAAGCAACGATAAGAGCAAACCGAATGCAAATACATAGATTTATAGTCACAGGACACGGAGCACTGGAATTCAGAGGACGAGCTGGGGCACTGAAACCTGAATCCTACATACATAGCCCCAGTTCTGTGTCGTAAAAATAAAAGCTGTCAATGCACTCGGAATTTATCGCCCTGCAAATTAACACTTAAATGCAAGATGGAAAAATGGAATGCCAGCAAGTAGCCGACTTTGATCCTGCGAAATTCAACTAAACGATGTCTTCTTCTCGGCCAGCTTAACAGATTACCAGCTGGTTTGAAAGCACCAATCCTTAATTTATACATTTTTGGAATGATCCAATATTAATTACACTTGACGTAATCTGTTCGCAAGATGCCAATGGTCTAAAAGCATAATTTCTAGGTTTTTGAAAAGCTTACTTGGACTCCAATATACAATCATATAAAATTTGAAAAAAAAATAAAATTGAATAAAATAATTAAATTGGGGTCAATACGTGACCTTACATGACTTTTTGTTACGCAACTTGTCGCTTGCTTTACGAGCGCTCTTAGCAATTATGTACTGCACTCGGTATCCCCTGGAAACTCACAAGAATCTCGAAGGATGCTACTCGAAATATTTTTGAATGTTCGTTCGTTATCGTTATTAATTAGCACGCGAACTAATACTCTGCGTATGGGTTTTCAATGAAACTTCATTTTAGTCCATTTATATTGTACTTCTGTTGGCTCGTCGGTGCAACCGCACAAGCCGTTCTTACTTACTTTTTCGGGCTCCAGGTCGCCGGGAATCTGGGTGCCGTCCTTGGAGCAGAAGCAATAGGGCAGGGCGCAGTTCTCCGTGTTGCACCGCTGGGCGGTATCTGCCGGGGCCTCAGTGGCAGGGGCAGGCGCTGAAAGGAGCACAAATCAGTTTGGAAAATATTTAAAATCCATTTCGTTATGCGGACCCAATCCCAGTCCCAGTCCCAGTCCCAGTCCCAGTCCCAGTCCCAGTCCCAGTCCCAGTCCCAGTCCCAGTCCCAGTCCCAGTCCCAGTCCCAGTCCCAGTCCCAGTCCCAGTCCCAGTCCCAGTCCCAGTCCCAGTCCCAGTCCCAGTCCCAGTCCCAGTCCCAGTCCCAGTCCCAGTCCCAGTCCCAGTCCCAGTCCCAGTCCCAGTCCCAGTCCCAGTCCCAGTCCCAGTCCCAGTCCCAGTCCCAGTCCCAGTCCCAGTCCCAGTCCCAGTCCCAGTCCCAGTCCCAGTCCCAGTCCCAGTCCCAGTCCCAGTCCCAGTCCCAGTCCCAGTCCCAGTCCCAGTCCCAGTCCCAGTCCCAGTCCCAGTCCCAGTCCCAGTCCCAGTCCCAGTCCCAGTCCCAGTCCCAGTCCCAGTCCCAGTCCCAGTCCCAGTCCCAGTCCCAGTCCCAGTCCCAGTCCCAGTCCCAGTCCCAGTCCCAGTCCCAGTCCCAGTCCCAGTCCCAGTCCCAGTCCCAGTCCCAGTCCCAGTCCCAGTCCCAGTCCCAGTCCCAGTCCCAGTCCCAGTCCCAGTCCCAGTCCCAGTCCCAGTCCCAGTCCCAGTCCCAGTCCCAGTCCCAGTCCCAGTCCCAGTCCCAGTCCCAGTCCCAGTCCCAGTCCCAGTCCCAGTCCCAGTCCCAGTCCCAGTCCCAGTCCCAGTCCCAGTCCCAGTCCCAGTCCCAGTCCCAGTCCCAGTCCCAGTCCCAGTCCCAGTCCCAGTCCCAGTCCCAGTCCCAGTCCCAGTCCCAGTCCCAGTCCCAGTCCCAGTCCCAGTCCCAGTCCCAGTCCCAGTCCCAGTCCCAGTCCCAGTCCCAGTCCCAGTCCCAGTCCCAGTCCCAGTCCCAGTCCCAGTCCCAGTCCCAGTCCCAGTCCCAGTCCCAGTCCCAGTCCCAGTCCCAGTCCCAGTCCCAGTCCCAGTCCCAGTCCCAGTCCCAGTCCCAGTCCCAGTCCCAGTCCCAGTCCCAGTCCCAGTCCCAGTCCCAGTCCCAGTCCCAGTCCCAGTCCCAGTCCCAGTCCCAGTCCCAGTCCCAGTCCCAGTCCCAGTCCCAGTCCCAGTCCCAGTCCCAGTCCCAGTCCCAGTCCCAGTCCCAGTCCCAGTCCCAGTCCCAGTCCCAGTCCCAGTCCCAGTCCCAGTCCCAGTCCCAGTCCCAGTCCCAGTCCCAGTCCCAGTCCCAGTCCCAGTCCCAGTCCCAGTCCCAGTCCCAGTCCCAGTCCCAGTCCCAGTCCCAGTCCCAGTCCCAGTCCCAGTCCCAGTCCCAGTCCCAGTCCCAGTCCCAGTCCCAGTCCCAGTCCCAGTCCCAGTCCCAGTCCCAGTCCCAGTCCCAGTCCCAGTCCCAGTCCCAGTCCCAGTCCCAGTCCCAGTCCCAGTCCCAGTCCCAGTCCCAGTCCCAGTCCCAGTCCCAGTCCCAGTCCCAGTCCCAGTCCCAGTCCCAGTCCCAGTCCCAGTCCCAGTCCCAGTCCCAGTCCCAGTCCCAGTCCCAGTCCCAGTCCCAGTCCCAGTCCCAGTCCCAGTCCCAGTCCCAGTCCCAGTCCCAGTCCCAGTCCCAGTCCCAGTCCCAGTCCCAGTCCCAGTCCCAGTCCCAGTCCCAGTCCCAGTCCCAGTCCCAGTCCCAGTCCCAGTCCCAGTCCCAGTCCCAGTCCCAGTCCCAGTCCCAGTCCCAGTCCCAGTCCCAGTCCCAGTCCCAGTCCCAGTCCCAGTCCCAGTCCCAGTCCCAGTCCCAGTCCCAGTCCCAGTCCCAGTCCCAGTCCCAGTCCCAGTCCCAGTCCCAGTCCCAGTCCCAGTCCCAGTCCCAGTCCCAGTCCCAGTCCCAGTCCCAGTCCCAGTCCCAGTCCCAGTCCCAGTCCCAGTCCCAGTCCCAGTCCCAGTCCCAGTCCCAGTCCCAGTCCCAGTCCCAGTCCCAGTCCCAGTCCCAGTCCCAGTCCCAGTCCCAGTAGTAGTCCCAGTCTCAAGTCAACAAGTCAGGCGGCACAATGGCGGACGATATGTCAATAAGCAGGCAATCCAAGGCGAGTGTGTGCAAGAAACAAGTTAGAAGAAAGAAAACAAATGGTTGTCCAGAGGGGTGGGGGTCAAAGTCAAATAACCTTAAGCCAAATCCCTGGTTCGCTCCTCTTTGGAAAGATATTTGCATATGTGGGCGGCGCTGGAGCTGGAGCTGGGCGTGGCATCTGCATGTGATTGCGAGTCGACCCGAAACTCAATCGAATTCAATTTCTTTTTTCTTCGCACAGCTTCGTCGTCATCTCTACTGGCAATCAGTTGTTGGGGCTTGTTTTGCTTGGTTTTTGTTTTGTTTTGCTTTTGCGATCGAGTAAACAAATTCGCTTAAAGTTCGCCAAACAAAAGGTGAGGCCAAGGCGGGCACCCTGCTCCTTGGCAAATATTAAATGCATATCCGGGGCATTCGGCAAATGCACTAACAGAATTATCACTCGCCATAGATGCGCCATCGAAACTCGTGCCGGAGGCGTTGATTTGATTTGATTTTCAAGCTTGGCTCTGAGCCTGACGTGCGGGGGTCAAGAGACTTCCCATGATGTCCAGTGTCGTGGAGGTCACAGAGGTGAGTCCATTATATTAGAGCCCCCTGTCCATTATTCTCCGTAAAATGTGTTCCAGGCGAAATATTAGATTACGTGAAAATACATGTCCTCTCTGGAATTCGTGCAAAATGTGCACCCCATTGATTATAAAACCCCAGTTGGTCAATTTATGTCTGAAATCAAGCGCATACCGAAAAAGTGCATACATATTTACCCGCACATTATAGTCCGCTTCATACATTTTAAAGTTGGTATTTAAAGTCTTAGGTTGGGATTAAAAGGATGAAAGCAATGTCAAAAAAATTTCGTATGCATGCACAATTTCAACCGCTACTTAAGTCTAAAGACATGTGTATAATGAAATTGATTGACTAAGTCGTCGGTATTTGATAGTCCAGGCACCCGATTACAGCATTCCTTCTCGCTTTCTCTCTAAGCCCCACAAATAGTTAAAAAAATCAATCAATTATATCCTTAGATATTCCCAAATAAGCCAACTTCGTTATCCGGATATAACTCCCAGCTCCATATCATTAATCGAATTAATCCTCTTATAATTTTTCCTTGATGTATTTATATTTCGGCAAGAGAGTAAGCTCTGCTGACTTGAAAGAAACTTTAAGTTTTCGATTCAATTAAGCCCTTCGACAATGCTTAACTGTGATTTAATTATTCACTGTTATGCAAATGAAAAGCCGAATCCAGCAAGAAAAGCTTCTGAAATGTATATAGTGGAAAAGTCTGGCATTGATGTACAATACATATATTTTGAATGGCTTGCCGTTTTTGTGGCTACAGTTCAACCTGTTTCCTTGGACGGGTGTAAAAAGCTTAACAAACATCTAATACACAATATATTGATATGAATAGGATTTCATTTAAATTTTTTAAATATTAACATGACATTCGTAATCAGCTTGCTGGCCGACTGGCCAAATAAATAAAAGTAAGCCAGGAAAGGAAAATAAAATAAATGCTTGTGGGGCATATCAATGCCTTTTGAAAAATATTTGTGGTCACATCATAAATAACGGCAATGAAAATGAAATGCTTGGCAATTAATTGGCTAGGACACAAGCACACACATACGCAGGCACACTAACAGGACTCACAGAGGACCGGACTGCAATCAACATAAATTCTCTGGGGCTGGAAACCAAACTCTTTGCCAACCATCCTACCCTGCCTTTCCAACAAGGAGTAAATGCATAAAATTTTATTATTTCAAAAAGAAACTTCAAGAATTCTGCACTACCGCTCGCTCTCTCTCTCTCTCTCTCTCACTCTCTGTCCCTGTCTGGCTCTGTCACACCGACTAGTGCCGTCTTGCTTCAAACTTGTGCTGAGTTACTGAATAAAATGTAATAAACACTTTTAGTAACTTTACTTTTAGTACAGTAAACACATGTTACGGTGGACTTATATGGGCAAAGGCAATATTTTTAAATTGCTGGTCTTGTTTTTTAAACCAAAATTGTTAATCATTTCCAGTGCGTTTTAATTTATTTAAGTGAATATTGAGAAAGACATTGTGTACAAACTGCTTTAAAATATATTAAGATATATATATAAATAAATTATATATATATTAAGGAACAGTTTTCCCGATAAAGCACTTTTTCGTATTAGTTTTTGATACTATTTTTCCCAGCCTTTTTGTGTTTTTCTTGTTGGAGTGTTATACTGCGCTTGTTGTTGTGTAAGCAACATTGAAATTCTGTCATTGAGCGTGCTCACTGAATTATGAAATTGAAAACTATTCAGTGCAAAACATTTTTCTTTGCATTTTATCAGCTCAGCTGCGTATGGATGTGGGTGGAAAATCAGCTTGTCATTTCCTTGGACACGCTGCCTGTCAAGCGTACTAACCCTAGCAAACACACATCTCCCTTTAAAAAGTGGCTTAAATATTTTAATTCGTGTTTCGCCTTGGCCAAATCAAATCAAATCGAAATGAAATGAATTCCCATTTATATGCACAATGTATTGCATATATTTCAGGGCGCACGCACACATGCTGCCGCTTTTTGCTTATTTATTTTGGGGACAACTGGCTGTCACAATTTTAAATTCAGTTGAATCTCGCTGCGTATACGCAATTCGTTAGTTAAGATTTCAGACAACTGCTCGGTGGACCGAGGAGCTACGGATGTCGGCGAGGAAGTCTTTCGGCTGGCAGAGCTCTTAATCCTCGGATGGCTTAGGCAGTTGGCAGATGGCTGCAAAATGAAAGTGCCCGAAGATTATAGGCAATCTGTTAGTTTGCGCCACTCATTTCGATGAGAGAGCTTTAAATTATTAACGAACGGCCATATGTACTTGCACAATTGCCCAAATAGGGTTGACGAATGGCACAGTGTACAGATTCGGTTGGCTGAACGCATCCAAGGTGTTGGCTTTGGATTGGAAAACATTTAATGTACTGTCTTCAGTTGGCCAGAGTACATTATGACATCCGAATACTAGATTAATAAGTTTAACTTATCATTGATTTAAGAGGGGCGTTAGTTATCCCAGCTTATCTGAGTATTTAAAATATTTATTGTTTACTGACTATTTAAAGGGAGGTTAGTTTAGGCATGTATGGAAATTGGCTTGTGTTTTATATATGCCTAATAAGTAGTGGGTAGCCGGGAGGAGGAACCCGCCTTAAGCCTTCCATATTGTTTTTATTTCCTTAATAAATTAATATTACGTAGTTGTCCATACCTTCGCCTTCATAAAACGATATATAAGTGGGGTTGAAATTTTTGTATTGAGTCAGCCTCTTCTTGGGGGTTACAAAAAACTCGAGGAGAATTGGATTCTCACAAAAAAAAAATACATAAATACATTCGTATATACTGTTGTTAGGTTTGGACTGCATGACTCTATATATATATATATATATATATAGTCTCCGTAAAAATAAAAACGCGGGAACAAATTTTTATGCACAGAGCTTTGACCTAATCTCTGCTGCAATATCGCCTTGAAGTCTCCGTCTCCATCTGCGAGTGTGCGTGTGTGCGAAGAAAAGTAATAACGTAAACGACACACACAGAGCTATTTATATGAGACAACATTCCAGTCGGTATTACGCAAATCCCCAAACGCTTTAGCTGTCGCAGCTTTCTTCCAAGCGGTTGCCTTCCGACCAACGAGCGAAGGACAGACGGACCGGGATCAGCTTCCGTACCCGTGGACCCCAAGCCCCCGGTCAGTGAGCTCCCCTTTTCTGTATCCAAAAAAGCCTTCGTGGTCGTAGTTGCAACCGGAATGACGACTACTGCAAAAGTGCGTGTTTGCATGTGAGCGATATGTCACTCTGCATATGGCTGTGTGACTGAACCACCTTCTCCTCTTCTCCCTTGCCAAATACTGTTAACCTTCTAAGCTCCTCGCCACCACTTTTTCCCTTGCACTGTGGCCTAGTTAATTTTTTATAAAAATTAGTTAGCATAAATTAAAACCAACTATTCATTTTGTTCAGATTCCCGGAGTAGTCAAGGTGGCATTTGATATTGAAAAATTTTTAACGTTTTTGTAATATTACTAACAACAATATTATGTTCTAAAAAAATCCTGTCGGCTTTCTATTTGGATTCATACAATAAAATTGATGTTAAAACTGACATTACCAGGGTTTCTTAATTCTACAATTAAATAAATTGTATATATTTGTTGGCATTAATAAATATATAAAACTTTGTTTGAAAAAGTTACATAGTTAATCAGGTAAAGGAAGTTTGAGTAATTATTATTTTTTTCGAAAACTATTGATGTTTCGCTAGATATTGACCAAAAAAAGTATTCATTTATTCCCAAAACAAGGTTTTTCACATCAATGAAAGATGCTCTACATCCACATCAATCTAAATCTACTTGCTTGATCTGAACCATCTAAGTTTAAGAGTTCCCGATATCTCTATTTTCATACGGACACACGGACGGATAGAAAGAAATGGCCAGATCGAGTAGTGACCTAGTGATCAATGATATATGTATATACAAATATATACCTGAACGCGTCGGCGAAGCTTTCTTCAACATGTTACATAGTTTATAAGAACCCTTTACACCTTTTCGCTCTACGACTTCGGGTATAAAAATCTTCTTGCGACACTGTGCTGCATAATGCATTAAATTCTGAGCTCGTTTCTGTTGAATTTTTGTCCTCTTCGTTGGTTACACTTACAGAAAATTTAAAAATTCTATGAAGGCCAATACTATTTTAATTTAAGTTTTGCATGCATATAAATATTGACAAAAATCAAAGATGCTTACACAATGTTCAAAGAAGCTTTAGAAACTAATCGATCATCTTTTCATGTGAGAAGTCTACTACCAAGTTGCGGCTCTGGATTAAGAAAAGTACATCTTGCATTTGGCCAAAACAAAAACTCCAAGTGTATGCAAAAAAAAAAAAAAAAAAAAATTAAAAAAGAAAGGGGGAAAATGTTTTCAAGCTTTGGAGGTGAAAGGGGGCGATGCAAAAGTCCGAGACTGAAGCTGAGGCTGTCGTAAAACTGAAAACTAAATCGTAAGCGTAAGCTTTAATGGTCCACACACACATTTATAGATGTGGCCAAGATTATAGATCTTTGAATTGAAAAAGCTGAAAATAAATTAAAAAAGGTCACCTTAATTGTGACCTTTTGTTGATAATTTCTGCAATACTTCAATTTTAAAGGCCTGTGAATTGACCATTGACCATTTACATACGCACAATAACTTAAAACAGTGCTAAAGTGCGGACTGAAACGGAGACAATTTTGTTTAACAATTTCATTTAGTACGATGGGTCCGTGTAGAATTACAGAAAAGCACAATTCCCTTTAAGTATTAGGTTTTAAATTAATATGTGACACTCTAATGACCCCGGGTGTATGGATAAAACGACTACGAAAGATAAACTTGGTTATTCTTAAGCGGTCGCGTTTGTGCCCCATTTGAAGTGCACTCAATGTTGTGGGTGGTCGGGTGCTGTGCCAAAGTACTTGGCATTCATCTTGGCAATGGCTTAACCTTCGCCACGCCCCTTTACTACCACTGCCGCCCCATTTTCCAACCGCCCTTTTCCTGCGGCAAGGTGGCCCTTTGGGCAGCGTCGTTAGGCAAGTCAATAGAGCGGACAATGTTTGGAATTGCGTCCCCAGAGTGGTGGCCACCATTTGCTCATTGGATTTGTAATGGGGTATATTTCGATTCGGATTTCGGTTACGTTTTAGTTTGGTTGTGGGCCACACAATCCATACATACATACGTACATGCACACACCCGAATTTGCAACTATAAATGCAACTATAAATGAATTATGCGACATTTACTCAAAATTGCTTCCTAATGCACAACTTCCGGCTTGAAAATGTCATCCTTTTTGTCTTTGCGTGCCTGAATACTGAGCAAAAATATAGACATCTGTAAATATCGTGAACAGACATAATTTTGAACTCAGCCTGACTGGTACGCAAAATATCTTTTTACTTTAGCCAAAAGAGCTTCAGAATGTAGCCTTCAAATGGTGCACATCTGTATACGATTTTAAATACTGAACAATTACCGTTTACCCTAGCCTAGCCCCCTAGTCTTACACAAAAGATTTATAGTTACATTTAAATAAATTTAGAAATTAGGTATTGAATCCTAATCCAGTTAAGGATAATTCGAAATTCAAATACAATTGTACAAAGTTCTTCATATGAAAATTTATGGTTTGTTTAGAGGGAATATTCTGAAAATTGATTCTGCATGTATATTTTAATAGAAACCGAAATGGATCTTCTAATAGTTTTTGTGCACCCAGTTTACTCCGGTGACTGTTTCGGCACAAAGCTCGCTTTTATTTTACCAGACGGATTTTTCGGTCCGGTGTTTTTGTGTCCCTCTCAAAAAGTCTAAACGTTTAGCAGCCTAGACAGACAGATAGAGGGAAAAACCTGCCCAACGGAATGGTGGACACACTTAGAGTGCACTTACAGTTTTTACCCCATTTTCTGTGTTTGCCCTGATTTATGTTGCACTTTCTTTCCTGCTGCTCTGTCTGGAATTTTCAGACTTTTCTAATCACTTACTTGTTGGTAGAGGACCGCACTTGGCCTCATCCTTGAAAGTGCAGAACTTCTGCACATCATCGAAGAAAAGTCCGGATGGACAGCGGTTCAAATACGGATATCCATCGACGCACTGGGAAGGGGGTGTGAAAAGAGTTAGGTGCCATTAAATAGATTACAATGAAATAAATTTCAAAATCTAGGATTGGAGGCTGCTTACCTGGTAAAAACGACGACAGGTCGCCGGATCAGCGTAGTTACCGTTGGCAATGTGTGAGGGGCATTGAAACTCCTCTTTCTCCTTTCCCTGGCCTGAAAAAGAAAAGGAAAAATTAAATGGTTTTGCTTGGACAATAAGGAGAATATTGAATAAGCTTAAAACTTACAATTTGCGTGACTGACATATGATGTGTTTTTAAAGTAATGTCGTATTTTACATTTTGCGTTTGTACAGCATAAAAGTTAAGTATTTTTCATTTTTATAAATGATTATTAGATCGGGAATAATAATCATAGTAAAAATAATACATATAATTATAATAATAATAATTAATTGTAACTATAATAATAATAATAATAATAATAATACAAAAATAATAATAATAATATTATTATTCTTAATATCGTTATTTTTTTAGTTTATTTTTTGTTCTATTAATAATAATAATAATAATACCTTATTTTGCCTTTTTTGTATTACAAAGAAAATTATACGTTCTGTATAATCCGACGAATCAGTAAGCCACTAGAATAAATTTCTTTATACAGTTGCCCGTGAAATTTAATATCCGGCTATTAATTGCATAATAGACATAAAGCATGTACGCTTTCATGCAACACATCAGATGTATGTGAACATGTATGAAATGCCGGATAAATACAAATAATAATCGCTTAATGCATATTTATGTTGAGTTTACAGCATAAATATAGGTATATAGTGACGTATTTGGGTGGTCCAAACCAGCCACTTCCATTATTTCAAAGAAATCAGTAATGCACTCTAGTAATTTTCCATAACGTATCCCAGCTGCGCAGCATTCGTTTATCTTTGGCAGCGCAGCCGTTCTTGTAAACATCCTAAAGCCTGACCTAAGCAGATTTGACTGCCCTCTTTCAACGCTACCTAATCTTAAGAACCCAAGAGCGAGGCTCTCCCGAAATACAAATATTGTTCAAATACTGAGGCTTCTCCTCAATCCAATTTGCATTTGATTTTTAGTCTTAAGCTGAGATCCAAAGAATAAAGTCGTGAAACTATTTCTCCTAAAAACTATTTTTTATTTCTTGGCGTTGTCCTTAGTCAACTGACGGGACATTAGTTCGACTCATAAATAAAACAACAATTTTACTGGCGCAGTCGGTAGGATACAAAAGTATCCGAAAAAAAGAACCTTCGAGTGGAAAATAAGTTAAATTTTATAGTCCAGTGCTCGAAACATCTCCCAAAATAAATTCGTGAAAACTCTTCAACTTGGATTATAATTCCAATTCGGTTATCCAATAATAAGTGGAAGTGAAATACGAAACAAAAATATTAAGTCCAAAGGCAACTAAGTTTTAAAACCAACATATAAAAATAAAAAATTAAAACAATATAGAATTTTAATAATACAACACAAAAATTTACAAAACAAAAAAACAAACAAGTGAAACTAGAAAGCTTAAAAATAATAATAACATTGAATCCGAAACAAAACAAAAAAATAAAACACAAAAGTTAAAAATTTTACAATAAAAATGTCACAACCAATTATTGCGCTGAGCGACATAAACCTTGCCGAAGCCCGTCGGCAGCTTAAAGACATTATGCCATTCAAGGGTGATCCAGAAACCCTTCACACCTTTATCAGCAGAGTGGATTACGTAATTTCGCTCTACCAAACAAATGATGTCCGACAACAGAGGATTCTACTGGGAGCCATCGAAAGGAACTTGGACGGACAAATTACACGATCTTTGGGACTTCCGAACATCGAAGATTGGCCTACCCTTAAAGCAAGACTCATCGCGGAATTTAAAATTCAAACACCAAACTACAAACTTCTGGAGAACTTCAGGGAGACACCATACAGAGGAAGCCTAAGAGCATTCTGCGAAGAAGCGGAGAGACGACGTCAATTACTAATTTCGAAACTACACCTGGAAGGTAACCAATCGGATTTTCTTATTTATATTCAGGGTATTAAAGAATCTATTAAGATACTGATAAGGAAACTACCAATACAATTATTCACTATTTTAGCCCATCACGATATTACAGACTTAAGATCCTTAATTACCATTGCGCAAAATGAGGGAATTTATGAAGAACACATTAATTTTGAATTTTATGAAAAACCAGAATATCGTAATAAAAATTCAAATTCTAACCAGAATTCGAAAACACAAAAATTCAATACAAATGTTCAAACTCAAAATCGACCAAGTTACTCACAATATTCCCAACCCTTCCAACCTAATTTTAATCAATACATTCAACCATTTAGACCTAGCTATACACAGCAGATAACTAACAACCCACCCATGTGGCACGCACCTAATTATTTCAGACCCAACCAATACATAAACCCACAACCCATTATTCAAAAAAATCATTTCCAACAATATCCCAACAAAGCCCAATTTCCCCAAACAACGCATTTTAGAGGAAATACATACCCTCGACTACAACAACCCTCTACATATAAAAATACTAACTTCCCGATTACTAAACGACTAAGACCATCGGACAGTGAACAAACTAAAATGTCTATTGACGAAATTAGATTCCAAGACGCGCATGAATTCGAACAAGTCCAACCTAATTATTACGAGCAACAGTATTTTAACCAAAATCAATACAATCCGTATCAAAATCATAGCTTCATTAATGAAGGGCAACAACAAGTCCAATCTGTACAAATTAATAACAAACAAAACCAAAATAATTCTGAACTAAACGAAAATTTTCGGTTAACAGCCCCGGAAAATACGAATACATAAAAATAGTATACAAAGGGCGCTCATACAAATGCCTTCTAGACACAGGATCAACAATTAATATGATCAATGAAAATATATTTCGTCTTCCCATTCAAAATAGTAGATGTGAAGTTTTAACATCAAATGGCCCTATTACCTTGAACGACTTGATTATGTTACCCAGAAATAGTATTTTCAAAAAAACCGAACCATTTTATGTGCACAGATTTTCTAATAATTACGATATGCTAATTGGCAGAAAATTGTTGAAAAATGCTCAATCAGTTATTAATTACAAAAATGATACAGTTACCCTTTTTGATCAAACATACAAATTAATTACTTCAGAATCCGAAAGAAACCAAAATTTGTATATCCAAAGGACACCAGAATCAATTGCAAGCTCAGATCAGGAATCAATAAAAAAATTAGATTTTTCACAGTTTCGATTAGATCACCTAAATCAGGAGGAAACTTTTAAGTTAAAAGGCTTGTTAAATAAATTTAGAAATCTTGAATATAAGGAGGGAGAGAAATTAACATTTACAAATACAATTAAACACGTACTAAATACAACACATAACTCCCCAATTTATTCGAAACAATACCCACTTGCGCAAACACACGAAATCGAAGTAGAAAACCAAGTACAGGAAATGCTGAATCAGGGATTAATTAGGGAAAGTAATTCTCCATACAATAGTCCTACTTGGGTCGTACCAAAGAAACCGGATGCTTCTGGCGTAAATAAGTACAGAGTAGTAATTGATTATAGAAAGCTAAATGAAATAACCATACCTGACAGATATCCAATTCCAAATATGGACGAAATTCTTGGCAAACTGGGTAAATGCCAATATTTTACAACGATCGATCTGGCAAAGGGATTTCATCAAATAGAAATGGACGAAGAATCAATTTCTAAAACTGCATTCTCCACAAAAAGCGGTCATTACGAATACCTTCGAATGCCATTTGGCCTTAGGAATGCACCCGCTACTTTTCAAAGGTGCATGAATAATATCCTTCGACCGTTGCTTAACAAACACTGTTTGGTGTATCTGGATGATATTATAATTTTTTCAACATCCCTTACAGAACATTTAAATTCAATACAATTAGTTTTTACAAAGCTTGCAGATGCAAATTTAAAATTGCAACTAGATAAATGTGAGTTCTTAAAAAAGGAAGCTAACTTTCTTGGTCACATAGTTACCCCTGATGGTATTAAACCAAATCCTATTAAAGTTAAAGCCATAGTTTCATACCCAATTCCGACAAAAGTAAAAGAGATAAGAGCTTTCCTTGGATTAACAGGTTATTATCGCAAATTTATTCCAAATTACGCAGACATAGCAAAACCCATGACCAGCTGCTTAAAAAAAGGAGCAAAGATAGATACACAAAAACTTGAGTACATAGAGGCATTCGAAAAACTTAAGGCTTTGATAATTCGTGACCCAATTTTACAATTACCTGATTTTGAAAAGAAATTTGTTTTAACCACAGATGCAAGTAACTTGGCCCTCGGGGCTGTCCTTTCTCAAAACGGTCATCCTATATCTTTTATTAGTAGAACACTTAACGATCACGAATTAAATTACAGTGCTATCGAAAAAGAATTACTTGCCATAGTTTGGGCCACAAAAACTTTTCGACATTATTTACTAGGACGACAATTTCTCATTGCCAGTGACCATCAACCTCTTAGATGGCTTCATAACTTAAAGGAACCGAATGCTAAGTTAGAAAGATGGAGAGTTAGATTAAGCGAATACCAATTTAAAATAGATTATATTAAAGGGAAAGAAAATTCAGTTGCCGATGCATTATCAAGAATTAAAATTGAAGAAAATCATCATAGTGAAGCTACTCAACATAGTGCAGAAGAGGACAATAGCAACCTTATTCATTTAACAGAAAAACCAATAAATTATTTCAAAAAACAAATAATCTTTATTAAATCCGATAAAAATAAAGTAGAGCATTCAAAAATATTCGGTAACTCCATTACCACAATTCAATATGATGTAATGACACTTGAAAAGGCCAAACAAATTTTACTCGATCACTTTATCCATAGAAACATTACCATTTATATTGAGAGCGATGTAGATTTTGAAATTATTCAAAGAGCACACATAGAAATTGTTAATACCACCTACACAAAAGTAATTCGCAGTCTTTTCCTATTAAAGAACGTTGGTTCATACGCCGAATTCAAAGAAATCATACTTCAATCACATGAAAAACTTTTACACCCTGGTATACAGAAAATGACAAAATTATTTAAAGAAAATCACTTCTTTCCAAATAGCCAACTATTAATTCAGAATATAATAAACGAATGCAACATATGCAATTTGGCCAAAACAGAACATAGAAACACCAAAATGCCTTTAAAAATCACACCCAACCCGGAACATTGCCGAGAAAAATTTGTAGTAGATATTTATTCATCTGAGGGAAAACATTACATCAGTTGCATTGATATTTATTCTAAATTCGCTACACTTGAGCAAATTAAAACTAAGGATTGGATAGAATGCAGAAACGCATTAATGCGCATTTTTAATCAACTAGGTAAACCCAAATTATTAAAGGCAGACAGAGACGGAGCTTTCTCCAGTTTAGCTTTAAAGCGATGGCTTGAAGAAGAAGAAGTCGAATTACAGCTCAATACAGCAAAAAACGGGGTAGCAGACGTCGAAAGATTACACAAAACAATAAATGAAAAAATTCGTATAATCAATTCATCTGATGATGAAGAAGTAAAATTAAGCAAGATAGAAACAATCCTCTACACATACAACCATAAAATTAAACATGACACTACTGGACAGACACCTGCTCAAATTTTCTTATACGCTGGGCATCCCATATTAGACACTCAAAAAATTAAAGAGAAGAAAATAGACAAAATAAATGAAGACAGACAGGAATTTAATATTGACACTAATTACAGAAAAGGTCCACTACAGAAAGGCAAATTAGAAAACCCATTTAAACCAACCAAAAATGTAGAACAGACAGACCCTGACCATTACAAAATCACTAATAGAAATAGAGTTACGCACTACTACAAAACACAATTCAAAAAACAAAAGAAAAATAATAAACTCTCGATTACACAGACACACAATCATATTTTGAAAAAGAAAATAAAGTTTATAATACCGAAAATAAAGAAGTAAAAAATGAATGTGTCACCAATATTATTAAACACTTAAATCCAATTTGTAATTTTAAGCCAGTACACACGAACGAAATAATAAAATACATAGAACCAAACACAATTGTAACCTGGAACTTAACCCAAACAATTCTTAACCAAAATTGCCAAAATTCAATTAATAAAATAAAAATAGAAGGAAACAAAATGATAAGAGTAACGCAATGCAAAATAGAAATCAATAATATAATTTTAAGTGAAAATCTGTTAGAACCAGAAATAGATTTGACACCACTATACACACCACTTAATATAACAAAAATAAAAATTGTAAAACACAACGACATTGTTGAGATGATTTCAGAGAACAATATTACACTTTACATACAAATGATCATTGTAATAATCGCACTAATTTTGTTGTACTCATATTTAAGATATGTATCATTTAAACCATTTATGATGCTGTATGCAAAACTTAAAATAAGAAAAAATCAAAATCAAAACACACCACAACAAACAGAAATAGAAGAAACTCCATTTCCCACACTATATCCATCAATCCCAGCCCAAGTATAGGCTTCTCTTTAAGGGAAGGGGAGTGACGTATTTGGGTGGTCCAAACCAGCCACTTCCATTATTTCAAAGAAATCAGTAATGCACTCTAGTAATTTTCCATAACGTATCCCAGCTGCGCAGCATTCGTTTATCTTTGGCAGCGCAGCCGTTCTTGTAAACATCCTAAAGCCTGACCTAAGCAGATTTGACTGCCCTCTTTCAACGCTACCTAATCTTAAGAACCCAAGAGCGAGGCTCTCCCGAAATACAAATATTGTTCAAATACTGAGGCTTCTCCTCAATCCAATTTGCATTTGATTTTTAGTCTTAAGCTGAGATCCAAAGAATAAAGTCGTGAAACTATTTCTCCTAAAAACTATTTTTTATTTCTTGGCGTTGTCCTTAGTCAACTGACGGGACATTAGTTCGACTCATAAATAAAACAACAATTTTACTATATATGTATGTTTTTTTTTTTTTAATGAGTCAAATCTAAGCTCAGAAGCTTTGGCGGCGAGGCGTATACAAAAAAACCACAAGGTGGGATGGGATAACATATAATTTATAATTAAATGTCGATTTACGTTTTGATCGAGTGACAAGCGAATGCACAAAAAAGACAAGCGAGAAAAACTAAATAACGAAAAATATTTTCAATTTGAATCTTTAATTCCAACTCCTATATAGCAAGTCTGGGGCAAGTTGAACTATAATGAAAACAAATTGACCAACAGCATTAGATTAACAAAGGCCTAAAACAACAAACAGCAGAAGTTGAACACAATTCTCATTTCCTAAATCCGTGTTTTGACCAAAATGTTTGTATGTTGAGGGGAAATCGATGAGATCTGGCGACGATTATAATGACGCCCACTTTCCCGGTTGACTGCTGCTTAAATTATTCATAAAACATATCCATTTTGAGGCTAAATATTAATTAAATGAAAACTATTATTGGACACAATTGCTGTGCATATTATACGTGGCGTTTCTATGTATATTTCCCATTATAATTATAATTATTTGTCAGTTATATGATTTTTCATTGTTGCGATACCGAAAATGGCAATTAATTGATAGCTTAGCCGAATAAGCCGAAAATAACAAAATTAAACTTATTGGATGACGGCGAAGTGGTTAGATCTCTTTGTTATTATTATTAATAAAATATATATTATATTTTATTTCAAAAACGAAGTAAGAGTGAGAATACTTCAGCTCAAATAAAAATATTCAATTAAGCATTCAAATCATACTACCTATATTAGTCCGTCTGCCCTTCTGCTTAATCAAACGTTTTTATCAAATTGGAATTCAAAATTACTGAACTTACTACTAATTTCTTACTACGCTAATTTCAGGAATAATAAATAAAAATTAAACTTGAAACTTAATGACTATACCATTTGATTCCAATATCATTACACACGTCTCTCGTCAAAGAGTAGACAAATATCCTTGAAAAGCGTTTAACTTGCCTTACATACTATATATATCTATATACTATATATATACTATATATCTTATTTGCATCTGTACCATCCATCAATAGATAGGGGACTCCACAGCTTCATCCCCGAATTATTAAAGGCTTTACATGTATTGCTTTTATTACAGACCTGAGCGAGTTTTTATTTCTGTGCGATTTTTGATAACAATTAACAATAAGTGAGTAACTTTAAAAAGGGCCACTTAAATTTATACAAACAAAAGCATCTTTTATGCTCCAATAAAAAACATGGAAATATTTTGCTAAAATATTTGAGGGTTGGTGTTTGGTCAATTTATGGTTATTTATGTGTACATTTATACAACAACAGCAGCGGCCACAATGCGGCGTAAAAAGCAACAAAATTGGCAGTTAATTTAAATGGAATGTGTAAAATAAGCAATAACAAAACAATGCCAGAATTAAATCAAATGCAAATATTATGCTGAAAAACTAGCAAAAATTATATGCCAGTGCAAAAGTGCAGGCAGAAATATTTTCCTATAATTATTATGGCTAATTAATATTTATTAACCGGTCCGTGCCCACATCCTTGTCCATAAACCTTGCCAATTCCCTGGCATTAGATCCGAAGTCATGGCTAATGATGCGTCCTCTTCTAAGCGGCTTAATTCCCCTCTCTTTACACCATTTTGCCCAGCCTGTTATAGTTAAGCTCAGGCAGTGGGAATACTTGAACTCCTGAATTCTTGAATGGAACAATTCAACTCAGTGGGGGGAGCTACTTAAAAGTTAAGCAGTACGAAACTACAATACTTGCAGCCAACTGCCCCGAAAGCGGGAATTGTGCATCGTTCTTCGAGGGAAGCGAATGAATACAAGTACAACTGGAAGCTTACTCTTTGATGGCATAATCCCTTTTAAAAAAAAAAGAAGTATTTTGGCACAAAACGATGGTTAACAGTAAAAAAAAGTGCCCAGTTATTAATAGACACTATGCTTTGGAGAATGTGTTTTTTAAAATGACTTACTATATAAGGCCAAAAAATTGTATATGTATAATAAACACGCCTCTTATGTCTCATTGGTCTAGGGACACTTTTCCAGGCAATAAAATTTAACAAATATAAGTGCCATTCGAATTTTTGTAACCATTGCGGAGAAATTATTAATAACAAATTTATTGCACATTTATTTAAATGGCAAAAATGGCTTTTTGTTCTTTGGCCTTAATTAAGAAATTGCCAATGCGGAAAATAATAATTATAAGTATGCCGAGAACCGTAACATTCAAAAGGATACATTTTTCTTTGGAGAAATTTAATGTGGGCGAGAAAATAAATAAAATTGAAGTACAAAAAACGGAAAAAAAAGAGCTGGTGAAGAGCTGGAAAAATCTCATTATTTTTATACCATTTACTCGTTGAGTAAAAGTGTGTAACACGCAGAAGTAAGTTTTTCCGACCATATAAAGTCTGTATATTCTTGATCAGGATCAATAGCCGACCATATGTCTGGCCATGTCTGTATGAAGATTAGATTATTAGATTAGAAGATACAGATTCTAGAGGCAAATACGCAGCGCAAGTTTGTTGATTTATGTTGCCACGCCCATAAACCGCCCAACTTGCCATGCCCACACTTTTGAACAATTTTTAAACTTTTTCTCATTGTATTCACCAATATCTATTGATGTCCCAGAAAAATGATAAAACTTCGCGTTCGCATTCACAATAGCTGAGTAACGGGTATCTAAAAGTCGGTGAACTCGACTATAGCATTCTCTCTTTTTTTTTATTTTGCGTTTGATGTTTTCCTTGCCATTGTTTTTGCTGTGTGATTTATTTTTCTCTGGCCATAATTTATTTAACATTTTGGCGAAATCTTAAAGCGAGAAGGGTACATATCGGACTGTTGGCAAATTAAATTCAATTTAAATATAAAATAATTTAAAGTCAATATATCATATATAAAGTCGATATATCATATCGAAACTGTGTTCTTGATCTTTTTGGAATTGAGTTTAAAATGTAATGCTTCTTCTACAGTAATGTAATTATAAGCAATTAATATTTTAAAGGTCCTTTAATAGGTTATATTTAATTCATCGCTGCCGATTTTGAAAAGAATAAGATACTTAAATAGCGTAGGCAAAAAGTAGAATCATTGAATGAACTAAAAAATGACAGTCGTAGTTCTTCTTCTCGATAGTTTTCATCTGTCTATCATGGCGACATTAATGAAATTATAAGATTTTTAAGAAAGGTGTCTACTTGACACCGTTTACTTACTTAGTACTTGGCTTTATCATTGTATATATCTACATATGTCATTTAATTCAGTCTCCTAGCGTTTTCTTTGATTTCTCTAATAACGTTAATAAAAGGCGGTCGGTTAAAAAAAGGGGCTTGGATTTAATTATATCTTCCATGAAAGTGTAGCCTTATTCCAGTTTTCGTTTTGCTGACACAGTTCCATTTCTTTTGCTTACACATTCCGTATCGTACCTCTCTCTCTTTCGCGCCGTTCCAACACAGCTGTCCCTTTATTGTGCAACTGTTTATTTTTTATTTGGTGAAACGCTTTCAATTGTTATTTGTTGTTGTTTATCCGTTGGTATTTTCAAGTAATTTTTCACGCATTTCTGTGGCTGCTTTGCGCCTCATTTTTCACGCCTGTTCATGTGTCTGTATTCGTTCTGTGTGTGCGTTATGCAGCTTAAATGTTTTTTTGCCACTTCCTTTTGCAACATTTGCCTTTTTTTTCGCGCTGTGTGCTGCTTTCAGTGTGTGCCGCAATGTGTGCCGCTTTCCTGAATTTACAGCACTTAAATTGTAAATAATCCCGATTTGGTTAGCTCAGCGCGAAGGAGACATCAACAGGGTCGAGCGAAAGAGACAACAAGTGGAAAATCTCGGTGCTCACTTTTCGAGTGTGTAATGGCCAAAGCCACCTGCCTTGGTCAACAAATTTGCGTTTAATGTGCTCATGTGTTCGATCATGTTCCCCCTTTAAACCGCATTTTCAAGGTCCACCAAATTGTTTTTATGTATTTTTAAATTAGGTTTATTTCGCTTTTTGCTCACTCAAAAAAAGTAGATAAAAGTGGAAAATTAGCGTATCACTTTTAGAGTGATAAGTTCCTTTCCCTGCCAATTGGTTTTTCCTTTAGGATATGAAAATTTGTCCTTTTCAATTTCTGCGTTTTTATGTCTTTTAAAATTGTTCGGCAATTAGCGTGCATGAACATTGCATATCGCAATTTCAAACTTATTCGGCTTCAAAAGAGATGAACTGTGAAGCAAAGCCCAAACATGAAAACCAATATTTCACCCATTTAACAAATAGAAAACATTATAAATAAAATCACATTCTATATGGAAACAGTTTTACTGTGTTGTAAACACTTCTTTGTATATGATTTCACAATACCAGGAAAAACTCAGCACAAAAGTTCGGTAATATATATTTTGCCCCTTGTGCAATAGTGTGCTAATAAAATGAAAATATTTTTTGTTTTTTAGATAAGCTTGTTGGCAGATTTTTCATCGCACACCAAAAGCAATTATGCAACTCGCTTGCACCGGCCAACAAAAAAAAAAAAAAAACAAAAAAAAAAAAAGTAAAATCAATGTCCCAATCAAGTTGCGTAAATAAAGCTCAGCATCTGATCGGAGCTTCCAAAAAGTGGAAAAAATTAAATCGATTGGTATTTCCAATTCCCGTTGTTTTTACGGCTTATTTCATAAAGCATACATCGGCGTTTACATAATGCTGGCAATATACACTGTTTTCGAAACACGTTTTTCACCGCCCGTCGAGCATTGAAGAAAGTGAAATCGAAAAAAGAAACTTAACCAGTAATCGCGATGCTGTAATGTCCAAATGTAAGGACTGGTCTCTAGAAAATATATTAATTCAAGACTGCGAGTCAGATATGAAAGCAAAAGTTGACCGTGAAATCTATGCGGAAAATACTCGTCAGGATCTGCATATTCATGAAGTTCATCTTGCAGATATTTTCGATATGCGAGCTACACTGCGGAAAACGCGTCCTAAGCTTAAATAGTCAATTTGCACTTGGCACTTGTCTATACATATGTGTGATTTCTGTACAGGTTCGAAAAATAAACCAAATGAAACAATAGAATTTCGATTCATGACTATGCGATTTGTAACGTTTTTACTTTATTTATTTAAGTTTGTCCTTAAATCTTCAGAATATGTCTACGGTGCTAGCGGTTTTTTTTTTGTTGTGTATGTAAATGTCTGCCGATGGCTGGCTTACTTGCTGGATTGCTAATTAGCATGAGCGACTAGCCAAGCGAGAGCGGCAAAGTTGCCGCTAATCAAGTTGGAGGTCAGTTTGTCGTCTGTCGGTTGGCAGACTTTTTATTACGCAACTGGGAAGAGTGGAGTCGCCCCAAGCTGGATGCCCAGCCAACCAGTTTCCCGACAGGACAGCTGACCTTGCATGTCGACGGGGTGAAAACCAGTTGGAAACCCGCTGGCGAAATTACCTAATTCGTACAGGAAGCGAAGCTCCCAATCGAAGTAGTCAGTTTTTCATTTAAAGCACTAAACTCGGACTCTCTGATTTCTTTCACTCGCAGCACGAAGCACAGTAACAAAATTTGCAAAAAAAAAACAAAAAAAAAAAACAGAAACAGAAACAGAAACATATATACATGTTTGTACTTATATATGGCGAATGCGGAAACTAGACATATACCGGTGGATTTGTCGTCGTCGTGCCCAAAACTTACCATTAGCACCAGTTATAACTAGCAGCACGCCCACCAGACACTGCCGCAACATCTTGATTACGGTTGCGTGTACGGATCGAAGTATATATATACCGATTCCGGAACGAGATATAAGGAGAGTGTATGAGAGAGGAAGATCGGGGCGGGCGAGTAAAAGCGAGACGTCCGCAACGCGCAAATGCAAACCACCAACTGATCGAGACGCCTGGCCAAGAAATTGCAAGAAACCAACGCGCCGCCACTCTCCACTCCTCGGACAATCTCGGTCCAAAACCACTCGATCAAGCTCAGCGACTGCTCACCGACTCAGTGGCTCACTGGCTCAAAGTGGGTGGGAGGAAAAAGGTTCGAGAGGAGACAGGCCATACCAAATAGTACTCAGACCTACCAAGACCGCGCTTGGAGTCACGAAAAGAATAAAGTAAATGTAAAAGGTTGGATTTCTGGGAAGACTTTCATTGTTGTTCAACACATGGCAACATATAAGTCGAAATAAATCAAATGATTAGAGGGGTTTATCTTCGCGCTACTTGGAATAATTATAATTATTTTTCCCCATGAACTGATCATTTATTAAAGCTTAAATCGAAAATCAGAAAAACGTTCCGCATCCACAGCTGCAATCGACATTTTGGATAGTCAGCCAATGGGTCAGAAAGACTTTATCCTTTCTGCAACTTGCTATTAAAATTATGTTACATGGCAAAATATTACTAAATGCTTAATACTAAAACAACATATTCACTGTGGTCCCATATAATAATTTCTGTGAATATTATACCCGTTACTCGTAGAGTCAAAGGGTATACTAGATTCGTTGAAAAGTATGTAAAAGGTAGAAGGAGGGGATTCCGATCAAATAAAGTATACATAGATATTCTTGACCAGGCTTAATAGACGAGTCGATCTGGCCCTGTCCGTATGTACGAACAAAAACTATAAAAGCTAGAATGTTAAGACTAAGCATTGCCCCACAGCGCGCCCAAAACTGCCACGTCATACTTTTGAAAAACGTTTTGAGTTTTCTTCGTTTCACTCCTCCTTTCTTCTAAAAAACGTACAAAACGGTTACGCCCACACCTATGAACAAATTTTTATTTTTTTTTTTTCATTTTATTCCCCAATATCTATCGATTTCGCAGAAAAATTATAAAGTATCGCGTTCGCATTTTCACTAGTTGAGTATCGGGTATCTAATAGTCGGAGAACTCGACTATAGCATCCTCTCTTGTTGTGATTTACGGTTGCAAAAATTCGTACACAGGAGGGGCATAGAAAAAGAAAAACTGAAGTAAATTGACATACATTTACTTGGTAAAGACCAATCTAGGTTCCGCATCACTTGAAACAACCAGCACCGATGTCTGATGGGTGTGGCCCCCTGAACGATGGATCGGATGCTATATTGCTATATTGCTCTCTAACTCTTCAAACAATCGCAGTCTCGGTCTCAATTCACTTTCGTTTGAACTGGTTGTTGGATGATTCAACTCGACTCGCTTTTGCTTGGAGTGGAGTCGAGTCGAATCGAGTGAATTCGAAAACGAAGCAAGAGCCGGTTTTGGAAGGCGGCGAAGTCTGCGCATGCGTGCGCATTTCAATGAGCCGCGGGCGAGACAATCTGCCTGTCGTCGATATGTGAATGTGGCAGCGACTGGGACCGATTTCGAATTATGCATATTGGCCATACCATTATGCTGGCCATCCATATGCATGACAGCCAATCAAGCAATCTGCCCAATCAGCAGCCGCAGGAAACAAGTTATCGGTCTTTTCAATTGTCGGCCACGTTCGCATATTAATCAAATGCTAATCGCAAATTACTGTTATCAGATGTATGTGTGGAGTACCTGAGAGGAAGATATTGAAATCCAAGTCACATCGGCGGGCGTGAGAGAATAAAATATAAACCGACAGCGTGGGCCTTATTGCATCATTAAATGTCAAGAAACGTACACGGAAAAAATATTGTGCACATATCTAAAATCTTTCTTTCCGATGCGGATAGTATTTTTCTATATTACTTTTCTATTAAATGAATGAAATTAATCTGTTTCTAAATTTTAATGCGATCATCATTTTACTGTATGTTGTATTGGATTATACTCTATTTATTTCTGGCTTCCAGAATTACGAGTTCAAGTTCAAACAGACGACCATATTATTAAATTGGAAAATTTTGGTAAGATATAACCAAAAGCAGTCGAACAGTTCCGATCCATCCAACTAACAAATATGGTTCATATACATATACATATATGTACATATTGTATACGATGTTCATGACTGCGATCTGAACATATGTTTAATTAATGAAACCCTCTGTAAGGATATTGAAATCAGCCATTACTTACCTTATCTCTGTTTCAAATTACCTAATGCAAAATCAACAATCCAAATTTTTGTAGTTCCTTGCAAAAGAAAAATTATTATTTAACTGTATTGTTAGACAGGGACATATCAGTTTTAAAAAAGTCTTAAAGTCTTTAGGATTTAACTCTAACGATATCATTGAATTCTTTTTCTATGTAAAGTACTTTGTTGGCTTTTTGCACAAAGCAACTGAGAAAGAAACGATCGAATATTAATTTGGCTTCTATGCCGTGAAGAATCTCACTCGAATGACAACAACAAAATTTCCTAATTGTTGGAAAATTATCCATTATATATAGTATACATTTGTCCTAAATATAAATATAAAAATTAAACAAATGATATTTTTATAAATCGACTTTTATAAGACAAAATAAAAAACTTTGATTAATCAACCTTGAAATTCAAACTAAGAAGAGCTTTTGGAAACAATCGGCAAACTGGTCAAATCAAATTAAAAAATAAATGAGAAAAATCTAAAATTATACCTCTGATATTATCTAATAGTAATTATAAATCTATATGTAGAAATTAAATTAATTAGTCAACCTTTAAATATACATTGCGTGAAATAAATTTATGGTAACAATCAACAAACTGGTCATGGTATCTGTATGTATACCTGAATATATATGTAGACTTGCAAATCAAACGAACTTTCAATTTCAGCTAAAATGTCAATCGAACTTGAATAAATTTCCATTTTTATATCCGTTACTCGCAGAGTAAGAGGGTATACTAGATTCGTTGAAAAGTATGTAACCGAAAGGAGGAAGCGTTACCGACCATAAACACGTATGTGGTCCCAGGTTTCCGTTTAATGCCCAAAAACTCCTGCGACGACGTATATATATTTTATAACATTAATATTTAGAAAATTGTGTGATTTTAAACTGTAATGAGTTTACAATAATATATGGTTCAATGTGTTACGCTTGAATTCTCGGCACCGACTGCTTGTCATTTTGATTGATTCTCTCTCCGCGTGATACCACTCCGCGTCTCTCGACCTTCTTGCTCTTCTGGCTTGTTTGCGATTCCTACATATATTTCTGATCAGGAGCAATAGCCGGAGTCGATCTGGCCATGTCCGTCTGTCCGTCTATCTGTCCGTATGAACGCTAAGATCTCAGGAACTATAAAACCTAGAGAGTTGAGATTAGACATAAAGATTCCAGTAGCAGGGATGCAGCGCAAGATTGTTTCTAACAAACTGCCACGCCCTTTTTACCTTTTGATAATGTTTTGATATTTTTTAATTTTTTTTAGTAGTATTGTACATTTATATTGATTGTCCAAAAAACTGTTTGTCACGCCCACTCCACGCCCAGAACCACCCAAAACTGGCATATCCATGCTGTTAAAAAATTTTTAATTTTTTTCTTGTTAGTATTTTTTTTTTCCAATTTCAACCGATTTATAAAAAATATTTTATTTATTTTTTTTATTTATTTTAAATAACGTGTATCTGATAGTCGGTGAACGTGAATATAGCATTTATTGTTTGTTTGTTATTTCGTGGTATTTTAATTCGATTTAAGTTCGCCTTGTTTGCTTCGTTTGATATACGGATGAAAATTTAAATTGAAACACAGATTAGGCATCTAAAAATATGTGCTATCTTTTAGGGATTATGCAAAAAAGCTTAACAGCAACTATTGTATATGAGAACTACTACATTCTTTAAGTTTAATGTGTGATAATCAATTTATTGAGGGCATATATGACAGGGAAAGTATTCAACCTCGTTGTTCTGTCGAGCGAGTTAAAGTTTCTCCGAATTTGGGCTCGTTGAATTTGCATTCGTTTTCGGTAAAATAATGTGAATTTTCGTTGACTCCCAAAAACTACATTCCTAAGAGTGGGAAAGAATGGGATTTCACGCCAGTCTGCATACACTTACTGTGACAGAAAGTTTTGTTGTTTGCTTTTTTTTTATGAATATTTAGTCACACACATTCAAGCCCTTGTGGACAGTACGTTTCAGGAATTTAGGGCAAGTTCTTTAGTTATATAACCATTTTATTTACCTTGCTTCAGAGTATTATGCCAAAGGGCTTAGAACGGAGTTAGAAGTACAGCATACATTACGGGAAAGCTAAAATGGGATAACATTCATAACAACATGTAGTGCCTTACACTTTTGTCTGCAACTGTATATGCGTGTGAGCTGCGAACAATTTTTGGCCATTTAAACCAATAAATATGTAAATTTTTCATAAATTTAATTAAATTCACTCACAAAGAGCTGCGTCGCCGCTAACTGCAGCGAAAGTTGGCCCGCCCCCTTTTTTCCACCCGGACCCGGGCCAAAATAGTGGCAGCAGAAAGGAGAAGAAATGAAAAAGTATTTTTTGCTGGGATCCATGGCTGAGTAGTTTCGGTGAATGCGAGGGAATAAAAGTTGGCAAATGTATGCAAATATCTATCGCAGGCGCTGAGTTGAGCGGATCCCGCTTTTTGAGTTCCGAGTCTGCAGGTGCCATATGCTTGACGGACGGATAAGCCGGCGCAGGGGAGTGAGGGGTAGGGTTGAGCGGAACACTCGGAAAAAAATTGCCATGCGTAAATAAGGAGTATATTGTAAGACATATCTTAATTGCTTTTATATTTACGTAACATACATTTGTAAATGCACAAATAAATTTTGAAGAAAATCTCGGACTTGCTCCACCTAACGACATCTCAATTAATTGCTCATAACATTTTCGCGAGTGGTATGATTCCAATTTTGACATTTAGAGAGATAAAGTTATGTCAAACATAAGCTTTTTTTTCCCCCGTCTAGAAATAGAGCTATTATGTGTTGTGTACATACATATGTACATCATGTAGATATAAAACTAAATTATGAAAAAAAAAAATATATTTACAAATGCCGATCACGACACAACACAGAACTGGTATGCAATTAAAAAATATTTATTTCCGTGTATTGCGCAGTCTGGGGCAAAGTTTGGATATTTTCCGGGGGTCTTGCCGATGCCGATGATAAATGAGAATTGTCAGAGAATTTTGAGATTTTGACAAGCAAAGAAGATGGCAGAGAGGCGGATAAACTTTCATAGTTTTGTTTATGCCAGCGGACAACAAAAGGCGATGAAAATGCAAGTGAGCGGACAAGGAAATTAAAACAAAAGAGAATGCTTTAGTCGAGTTTTCCCGACTATCAGATACCCGTTACATTTTTCTGGGACATCGATAGATATTGGGGAATAAAAGGGGAAAAAAGTTAAATTAGTTGTTAAGTGTGGGCGTGACCGTTTTGGGCGTTTTGTTGGTGAGTGTTTTTGGTATACAAATAAAAACTGACAAGACAAACAATATAAAGAAGAAAAATCTAAACATTTTTCAAAAGTGTGGGCGTGGCAGCGTTGAAGTGGGAGTGCCAAAAAGTTTTTTTTGGCAAATTGATAGAAATTAACAAGACTGATAAAATAATTTAAAAATATCCAACATCTGGCGGCGTGGGCGTGGTAGAGTTTTTTTTAGGTCATTAGAGTAGTAGATAGAAATTTACAAGACTAATAAAAATATGAAAGCTTTTATAGTAGTAAGATCTCGACGTTTATAAGGACATACGGACAGACGGACATGGCCAGATCGACTCGGCTATTGATTCTGATAGAAGGCTTGCGAAAGTGGAGGTCACGAAACGGTGGTCCTTTATTTTGGACCCTAGACTTTTCAATTCTCCACCGATTTAGTCCTTTTGTTTGAATGAATAACCAACGTAATATACTGCCCAATAATCAAATTGGTGTACCAATATCAATTCGCAAGACAAGTAATAAAACGATAAAGAAGCAATACATTTTTCAAAAGTAAGGGCAAGGATAATATCCACTGGATATCGAAAGTACGAAAAGCGCGAATCTTGATTCACATGGACTTAAGAACGAACGTTTTCATCTAAGTACACATAGCTACTTTTCTAATTTTCTAAAAAATTATTCATTTAAGAGCTATAAATGTACTGATATAAGTATGGGAAACATCTTAATTAAATACTTGTCCTGAACGCGACCAATTTGAATTTGAATTCACTGTTCTAGTTGTATAAATTTACATCTTAGGTATGAAGAACGTTTATTCTAAGAAATATACGCATTTTAGAAGTTTTTTAAGTATCAACTTGACTCTATTATAGAAAATTTCTTAGCGCATCTAATTTCGTAAGAGCGAAAATGTTGATTAGAATTATATACTTCGATTTCTTGACATATCACAAAGGAATTTTCGAAACGTGCAATAAACGTAATTAGTTTACATATTTTTAAATCAGGTAAAAATACGTCTAGGTAGTGATTTAGTTAGTAGTAGTAGTAGTTTTTGTAGTTAGTACTCAAATATTAACCTGTTGAGCAACCGATTTAATAAACTTCAAGAGAGTTAGTTCCGTGCATTATTTAAGCTTGTATCGTTTTGTAAAGTTGTAACAAGTACTAAAAAATGTTGAACAAATACAAATTTCGAAAATATTAGCTTAGATTTTACAGCTCGTGTAAATTGTTTAAAATTATTTTCCCATCCTTTTGCTTTGCCTAAAATCACATGCACCAATGGTATTTTAATGGATCACATTTTTCCATTGCAGTTGCATAATGCACCAGGTGACGTTTTGGTTTTAAGAATCCGAACAGGCTTTTTTTGCCACTGCCGCATTTCCCGCTCAACCGACCGAGGGGCGCAGCCGCGTATCGTACGGCTCGAAACGATGAAATATATAAATATTATTAAGATCTAAATATGTGTTAAAAAAAGTAAGAATTGATTGCTTTAAGAGCGGAAGAGAGTCAAAATTATAGTTAACACGATAAAGTCTATTAAATACGCATGACCCCTACAGCTAATACTTAGATCCAAAATGATTTAAAATTAGGAGTATATAGTTTCTAGTGCATCTATTTGGAACAGGATTCTGTGCGAACTGGAACTTGCAACGTTTTAAAAAGTTCTTGTCACACTGAGCATTAAGCACGGTAAAATTTAACCGAGCACTTAAATATTTAGAAAGGATAGACTGAGAAGCGGTATTTTTAACTTTTGTATAAGGTCTGGACATTTCTTAGGTATCACTTAACTCTTTATTAAACCAAGGAGGTTTGTTAGAGATTGACGGAACACAAGAATTAAACAAATTTGTATAGCAGTAAAGATAGGACCAATTAAAGCCAGCTATAGTATTATTTAGTCTCAGAAGGTTTGCCTTGCAAAAACAATGAGTTCGTTTAGTTGGCTTCTCTGATTTCTCTTTTATTACGATACCTATGTCGGTTGTCACCTCAAAAATAGGATGATATGGATCTTCCGGTTGAGTAAGAGCTACTTTGGACAGAAGCACACTTTCAGGACTTGTTACAAGACATAGATCCAATAATTGACCAAGAGAGTTTCGAATGTAATGATCTTGTTACAACGATAAGTTGAGCAAGGGTATGGGTAGAAGGAAATTCGATTTTTCTTCTGGGGACCACGTACATATTGCCAGGTATATTAATATCACAAATTGATCCCTATCGGACAGTCTATTTGAGACGGATTAAATAGCGGGTAGTGATTAAGATATTCTGGGTATTCAAAAGACGGCGGAATGTAAGAGCACGTAGTATAATCATCTTTCGGAAAATTACAGCTTTACGCATACGAATTCTACGTTACGAAACTCGTTAAAAATGTCAGATTTAAGTATCTCCGGCTTTAAGAAAGCCTCTGTAAGCACAATGATAAGGGATGCAAAGAAATGGATATCAGAATACAATTTATTAAGCATGCTACACAAGATTCATTCGTTTTCATAGGACTTAGTAAGACTAGATGTTAGTTTTTGAAGCAGAGGAATAAGTAAAAGAAGCTGATGGTTCAGTGGTTTGGCCACGTGAGGGAAGTTTAATTCCCACGGACCCCCTTCTCTAGATTCGTTGAAAAGTATGTAACAGGTAGAAGGAAGCTTAAAGTACATATGTATGTATTACTTTTGATTTCAGGATCAATAGCCGAGTCGATCTGGCCATGTCCGTCTGTTCAGAAACTATAAAAGCTAGAAGGTTGAGATTTAGCATAAAAACTGCCACGCCCACACTTTAAAAAAATGTATTGACATTTTTAAATAAATTTATTATTCTTGTATAAATGGTATTGTCACGCCCACTTCAACGCCCTAAAACCGCCAAAACTGCCATACGTACATTTTTGAAAATGTGTTCTATATTTTTTTTATAATTTTATTAGTTTTGTAAATTTCTATCGATTTGGCAAAAAACTTTTTGACACGCCCACTCTAACGCCCTGAAACCGCCCAAAACTGTCATAACCACGCTTTTGAAAAATGTTTAGATTTTTCTGCGTTATATTATTATTATATTATATGTATACATTATACATTATGTATCATGTATACAATGATTTTCAATCGAAATAAAAAAATTAGTAACAGATCTAATGAATATTTTAAAAATAATTGGTAAAACAAAAAAAACCTTCAAATTTAGGCGGCAACAAAAATAACACTGTTTCTCGTAGTTTTCTAGTTTGTTTTTCTTTTGAGTCGAATAAATGATCCGTACTTGAACTAAGATCAACGCCGAAATAAATAAAAACTCCGATTGAATCCGCTTTTCGTTTTATTGATTGAATATCAGCTTAAGACTGAAACAATTGGTGTGAGAAAATCTTATATATATATATATATATAATATATATATACGACAATACATCAGATGATATTTGATCACCTAAATTTCGTAGGCCAAGTAATTATTCTTTAACGTATTTTAATCTGAGCAAGAAATTATAGTGTTCAAGATCAAGAATCGCACTTCCCATTCCAACATTATTTATTTTATTTATTTATTAGAGATGATAGTATTGTTTATAAAGCTAACACTAACATGAGCGTAAAATAGTACTAGCTACGAGGCCCAAGACTATGTACATACATCTATATTTACATACAATGTCTCCTACATAAATGGTGAACTGTGTATAAAAGTATTCATTTTTTAATAACTTTTCTTTAAGTGATTTAGAAAATAGTTGACAGAATTATTTTCAAAATCATTTTCCTCGAATAGAAGAAATGTCTTCCCATAATAAATACATCCAGCGTTATTCTTTTATTTTTAATTAACATAAAAGTACGTTACCAACACCCCGATGCCATCAAGGATATCATGCATTCATACAAGAATTTTTTTTGCAAATCTATAGAAAATAACAAGACTAATAAAAAAGTGAAAACTGTGAAGAAGTGTGGGCGTGGCAGTTTTGTGCGGCTTGTGGGCGTTAGAGTGGGCGTGGCAATATGGGTCAACAAACTTGCGCTGCGTCTTTAGAGTCTCTAGAGTCTGTATGTTGAATCTCAACCTTCTATTTTTATTGTTCTCCTTCTAGATTTTATAGTTCCTATAGATCTCAACGTTCATACGGACATAGGTAGATCGACTCTGCTTTTGATACTGGTCAAGAATATATACACTTTAGAGGAAACTTTTATAGGAAACGCTTCCTTTAGCCTGTTACAAGCTTTTCAACGAGTTGTTTCACCCCATGAGTAACGGTTATAATTACTCGGAACTCGAAAAGCTTTTAAATCACTAAAACGGTTTCATAATAATCACCTTCTTTTATAAACCAGTTAGGGCTTTATATTGCCAAAAACTCTTTAACCCACCCTCGCACTAGTTTATGGTAGCTTTTCTGTAACGAAAACAGTAAGAGAAATGTTTTAGAACAATCAGAACAGAATATGATCGTACGTGAACGGATCATGCTTCATTATATTTGGATATCAACATCGTTAATCAGTGGAGATCAGCTCGATCGATTAAATTGAAAATAAGGTCTGCATTTATTTGATGATCATATAGCTCTATATTATAATAGTTACTACTTTCTTTTTACTAAATATAAATGAAAATTAAGAGTAGGAGAATTAACTAAATGAATTATCCGTTAGGTTAAGACTTATTAGTTTGAAAATGAGAACTTAAGGGAGCAGCTGAAACTAAATTTATATAACTAAAATTATATTTGAATATAAATTGAAAACAATGAATTGTAAATAAATAGTTTTAATGGTTTGTCGAGTACTTATGTCAAATACTTTCTGAAATATGTGGTAGAGTTATTTTGAACTTGGCCAAGGAACAATGTAAATATTGTAAGTATCATTGTCATGTTAGGAAGGGTAAAGACTTAGGAAATTATTAACATCCAGAATTCCCAATAACTTTAATTTGTACGTGTCAGCGTGCATCCGTAGAATAAGATCAGATACTCGGTAATAATCAAGCTCAGCTAACAGAGAACAAAGTGCATTTTACGAATCTGCCCTTAGGGCTAGAGCTGATCTCTCGCTCGCTCTCATTTGCTGGCCTGAGTTAAGTAGGAAGAATACCTTTTAAAATATGAACTGTAGTGATCAACCTTTATGTTGTAATTGAAAAATTTGATTAATCAAAAATGGAAAGGAAAACATCATCTAGCTCAGAGCCCTTATTAAGGTAATTTGATGCTGATAGATGAAAACGCTGGTAAAACGCCAGCTGAAATACGCGCTTTAATCGCAAGGGACCATTGCCTTATATCTGAAAAGGCCGCCGATGGAATTATATAATACCAGCTCTGCCAACTTGGTTACTAGCACAGTCACAACGACTATCAGAAGTCCTATCATAACAAATACGTTACGATCCCGAACAGGTGATGGTGTTTGTTCTTCACTGGAGTCGTTTTTGGAAAATGTCCTAGTATATCAACTCCGCAACTTAAACGATCTTCGTTTCAAATTCGCCTTGTCTTTTTGAGCAGAAAACAAGGTAATATAGGCAAAGAGTTAAAACAATCAAGAAAAATAAATAGCACCGATCTATGTCATTAATATAGTAATTAATTATAATTAATTAATAGTAGCAATCGCTTTGCTGATCCTAAAAAATATTCACTCCACTGTTCCAAAAGTTGTAATTGAACGTGTATTCACTGAAAATGGATTTAATGTTCTCAATACACCTGGCTGATGAGTAATTCCAATTGAAGATAAATAGTAGCGAGGATCTGGTGCAATGTTTTAATTGTCAAGACTTTGGACACACCCGAACCAACTCTAACACATGCCATGTAGCACTAGCACAGGAATATATACATATGTATGTGCGAATTGTGGTTTCATCGACAAAGTGTGTCTAGTCAGAATTGATTTAATCAAAAAACTTAAACCAGCTGTTAGGTTACCTAAGGACGGGCTTAAGCAGACAGGCAGGCTCACCAACAACAGATTCTTGAATTCAAAGTCATCATTTATTTTGGAGACAGTAGTAAAAATCGCTTTTCTTACGCTTACATGGCACGTCAAAATACGAACCCGAAAGGCTTGGAGAAACAAACCACTTCTCGTTCAACTCACTACCCAGAAGAACATGGAATTGATCTCAAATGTATGACATTGAAAAAGCCATACAGGAGTCGATGGATGCCAACAAAGCAGTCCGAGAATTGCTACATAAACTTATTTCCTAATGCGTAAGACAAATATGAAAATCGTATTATGTACCGCACGGGGACTTATCGAAGCCAAAGATAAGCTAAAAGTTTTCCTTGATGCCAATTCACTGGATGTTAATGCTAGTAACAGAGACCAACTGCAATTCTTGCCAGAAAGTCTACTTTCCAGGATACGACATTTACCACGGAAATCATCCTAGAGGTAAATGTAGAGGTGGAGCAGCATCTTAAGTTTGGTATAAAACATTGTGCAAAGCCACCCATGATGTCTTTGTAGATGAAAATAGCGAGTGTAATTGTGACAACTAGCTGCGATAATGTAATAATCGCTTCTTCATATCTTCCCCCAAATTAACCCAGGACCAAGCCTGAATTCGATGACCTGTTTATTTCGTTTGGCAACAAATTTTTATTAGAAGACGACTTCAATGCGTAACACTAATGGTGGGGTGGTATCAGAAGCCATTGCCAACAGTTCTTGCCAGGTCCTAGCCACAGGTGAACCAACATTCTACTCGTGTAATTTTTTTCATCGTCAGGAATTCTCGACAACAAATTCTCTGTCATCAAGTGCTACGACTAGCCCTCTGATCATTTACCCATCATTGCTGCATCATTCACACCAACTCAAGACACCAATTACAACAATTACTTCCTACGGTTCCTCTGTTGGGATTTTTAAAGCTAAATTGTGAAGGAGGACTTATCTAAGCTTGGACTTAAGTGGCGCTGAGGATATTTAGGGCGCTATCTAAATATTCATAAGCAAAGTACGAATAGCTACGGCTTACGCTAGCCCAAAGACCTCCCAACACTCTAGTCAACATCAAAGAGGGCAATTGCCTCCAAATGCTGCTGCACTTTTGTCCCTCAAAAGAAGGATAAGAAAGGAATACGCTAGAATTGGTGATACGCCTGTCAACTCAATATATAAAAGGTTATCGAACCGACTTCAAAAGGTTCTCGCAAGCTAAAATTGACGTACACTTGGAGAATGCTAATCCGGATGGATCATTAAGCTACTCCCTCATGAAACTAACCAGACAATTTAAGAGACAAGTGGTGCCAAAAGCTCCATTAATAAATCCATTATATGGAAGATTAATAGAAATTTAAATTATTATGATTATTACTGTTTCTAATCATTTCGTCCAAAAATTTTTATTAATAAAAATAGAAAGACGATGAATACTGTTGGTATTTGTAAAAAGCTTGTGATCCTGACGGAGATCTCGATCGGCGAGAACGCGCCACGATCTGTTGAACGGTCATGCGGGCCAACATTCATTACGATTCACCCAAACCGTATGTTTCTTACAAATAAATCTAAATACACGCCATCCGCTAACGGAATAGCCTATTTAAATATATAGGTGTTTCGAACCAACGACTACGTTTATCCATTTTTAAGGTATAACTTTGAAAATATATTTTGCGGTAGTTGTCCTTTAGTAGTTCTTTAATAAGCTTCCCACAACCGATGCATAATCTAATGTTACCGGGTTTCTTTTTTACGAAGACTATAGGAGATGCAAATTCAGATTTGCTTGGTCTTATTATTCCGTTTTTCAAATATTCGTCTAGTAATGACAATCTCCGAGGATTGCTACTGAAAGGTTTCGCATCCTCTAGGCCAACTTTCATTTCTGTTGTTGTGATCGGATTTTAGGCCTATCTGCACTCACATAATTGTTTTCAACTATCTTTAAAAATCTGCGTTGTGTCTGATAAGAAATGCTCTTGCCCCAGTTTATTTCCATCGTTGTATTATCTACCCAATCCATGATTAATATTTCCGTGGCTAAACATTGTTGTAATGTTTTATTAATTTATTTGTTAAAGAGAAAGCCGTCAATTGTCTCTTTAACAATCACTTCATCTGTTTTATCATTTCGTCGCAGAACTGTTTGGACTGTTCTTTCTTGGTTTTGTTTTGGAAATGTCAGACTTTTTGTTGTCTTATAACTGTCGTTTCGTTGTGTTGTTCCACAACTGCTAGCTCTGCTTAAAAAATTTCAGTTTCACATTCATGTAAAAATTCCATTTTAAAATTTACTTCAGCTATGCAATGACAGAGCCTCCCTTGCTTTCGCTGTTTTCTTCTACAATAATATATTTTCCGCATTAATAATTTTTAGTGTTTTTAAATCTATATTTAAGTCGCAAGCTTGCATCAAATTTCTACCTAAAAACACATTGAAACCACGTTAAATTGAAGAAAAATACCAAAATATTTTTCTGTGACTTCTTGAAATTGAGGCTCAGTCGGCAACGAAGATACTTTTATAAAAGATATTGGACTGCTAGAGTCTTTGATGCATTCTGTAATCACAGGAGCTATAATAATATTGTTAAAATAAATTTGAAAATATTTTACCTATTATAAGCATTTGCCTTCCTCTCTTCGCATTGGGCTACAAAGTGATTATATTTGCCACAGGCATAGCAAGATCCTTGGCGAGGTGTCCTCTGGTGTTGCAGTTATTGCACCGAAAACCTGCCTTGTCTATTCCTATTGTGGTTGGATTCTTCGGCTTGCTCAGTCTGATGCCAACAACCGCTCGAAGGATCTGTAAAACATTGGATCCGGTACACAACAATCGATCATAATCCATGATGATTTTCTTGTCCAAAGATAGTGAAATATTTGATTCAAATGTTTCGTTTATAACTGCAACTCGTCGTTGATCATTAATTCAGATCGACTCCGCAGTCGATATGACCCTGTCCGTCTGTATGAACGTCGAATTCAACGGAACTATAAAAGCTAGAAGGTTAAACGCAGCGCTATTGTAGTTCGTTGTCCCACAAAGAATTGCCACGGCCAAGCTTTTAAAAAATGTTTTGATATTTTTTCATTTTTAAAAAAACTTTTTTCACACCCACTTTAACGTGCACAAGCCGCCCAAACCTACAACACCCAGACTTTTAAACAATTTTTATATTTTTCCTAATTTAATTCGCCAATATCTATTGATGTCCCAGAAAAATGATGAAATTTCCTGTTCGAATTTCCACTAGCTGAGTATCTGATAGTCATGGAAGTCGGCTATTCATACAACAATTTTTCTAGTTTATTTACGCACATATGTACATCGTACAAATATGAGAAAAAAACACAAATATATGTAAATTTTTAACACTACCAGACGCTATATTTTTGATCGCCATAGTAAGAATGGCAAGCTGAACTTAAACAAGCCGTATTTACGTAAAAAAAAAAGGGAAGACATAAAGGCGCAAAGCATTTCAGTTGTTTTATCGGGTTTCTGTTAAGTTGCTCTTTCAATTTTGAACCGTCAAGATCGTAAGTGTATTCCTGGCCGGCTTTCCGGTTTGTATTTTGAAAGTAAGTAGTACCGGAACGCGTTCCGAAATAATCCTACTTCCGACTAGGAAATGTTGGATTTTGCACACAACTAAAGCATAAATATCCTGCAATTAATAGCAATAAGTTTCGCTAGCTACATGCAAAAATAATCACCATCGTGATTTTTGGATATTTCTAAAAATAAAATGCAAACTAATTTCCCCAATCAATTGCACTGATTCTGTTTGGGAAGTTGAAAAGTGAAAACTGAAAAAAGAATAAACGACGAGGTAACAAAAATTACAAAAAGTCCTTTGTGAGTGATTGGAGTGCATCGTGATTAGCCGTGGGCACGTTGGGAAAATTGGTTGAAATGGTATGGAAAAGGGGAAATGGAATTGCATTTTCGGACAAGAGGAGAGTGGAAAGCTAGGCAAACAAATTCGAGTTTATTGCGAATTAGAATAAAGCGAGCTCCGCACGCCATACAAATCGAAATCAAATTGAAGCGTCGCTTTCACTCCAATCTACCCGTCTCATTCGCCATTGAGATGGGGAAAAAATTACGAATTTGCAGTGAAATGCTGTTTCCCAGCTAAATTCAAGGGCCGGCAAATACCACCAGGTCAGCCTGCAAATCAGGCACATTAATTATGATGAATTGGGGCGGAACTGTAGGAAAAACGGGTCGGGCGGGGTGCCCGAGGAGACGTGATTGCAGGACGAAGCGTCGAAGGAAGCTGGAAAAGTTCATGTGGATGTACCCAACTCGAAGATATTGTAACTTTTATTAATGTCGTGAACTCTTAATAGCCACTGAACGAATGGTTCATCTTATAAATTTGAATTTCTGGGGGCAAGTTTGGGCTCACTATTCAATATGTCATATTGCGACCAGATTTTCAATAATATTGGAATCTAAATAGCTAATTGATTTTGGAGAACAACAAATTGGATAAGGGTATTAAAAAACAAAAAATTCCAGATGAAGTTGGACAAAAAAAAATTAAAAAAGATGAACATTTAATCACAAAATTGCAAAACATTCATTGGAAAATACGTTTTTTCATCGTTCTATAAATGCGACTCATTCGAATTTTTCATTTAAAGGGTATACAAAATACACATTGAAAAGTCAAATTTTCTCCTGTGTTTTGTGATGCAAAATTGAAATTGAATTGGAAATATTTGCACGAAATTACAGCTCTCATTTTCAGTTGACGCGACCGATAATGCTGGGCGGGCGGCGATTGTTTCGTCACGAGTTCACTCACGCCCCTGTTCCCGTGCGGTTCTAGGCGATTCTTTCCGGGTGGCACTACCAGTTGCAAATTGGACCTGAGCTCCTGTTTTCCTGAAGCTCTCCACTCAATTACAGGTCCTTTGTGTGCTCACCGCGTGACTCCAGCTCCTGCTCCTGCTGCAGCACCGGCTTCGACTTGAACTCAGTCCCGTTTGTCTCCAGCGATAATACGTCTGCGATGGCGCCGTAACCGAAACCGAAGCCAGTCCCGTAACCAAATCATCCGTCAGGAGAGCAGCGCCCATGCGAGTGTCTGTTTGTTATTTGTTTGTTGGGTCTGGTCAGTTGTTGGCCTTACCGCCCACTACCAACCTCCTTCCAGTTTCAGATTGGGGGGCAAGTGGCAACAATAACAGCAGCGGCCACAGCGGAATGCTTCCTCGGTGATGGACGCCCGCAGAGCGGAGAATAGATTAAAGGTACGCAAGATCTATGGCTGCGCCTACACAGGGCAAAGTTGATATTAAGAACAAAAATCATGTTAGTGTCAAATTTTTGTCGGTTTGTCGGTTTGAATAATTTGATGTATTTTCGATTCAAATAAATCTACGTATTATTCATTTTATTTATATCTTAAAAATACAAAACTTTGGAAAATAATGATGTTCAACCCATTATTTTTAATGATATTCCGGTTTATTCCGATATTAAAATAGATTTCTGAGCGTAAGAGGGAATGTAACAAAGATTTTAATAGATCTTTGCAATCCACGGAAGTATGGTATTTACTTTACATATTCCAGTTTCGTTCATCTTTAATGATTGAAATTACATTTTATTGAATCAAGTGAACACAAACGTCAATTAATTTTTCATAATTGTTAGATCTTATTATTCGTGAACACATTAGTTCACCAGTCTACGGTGTATTGATATAATTTGCTCATCTTATGACATTTACACTTTTCCCCAGTGTTTTCACAGCCATGATTCTGGCGTTGCAAGAATAGAGACCGTGGTCCGAGCGAGCGATGCGACGTATAACGATCCCTGGCAGATTTACGATATAGAAGATTCTCATTTTGTCTGCCTCTTTATGAGAAATTTGCATAATTTCGTATGTGTGGATGAGCTGCATTGCTTCCATGCTCCGCCGGGATTCATGAATACCTTTGAGCGAGTGGACGTTAGAGTGCTTCTGACAAGGTTACTGGACTCCCATAATGGGCCAAGAGCGGCAATCAAATGTCGCAGCTGATGGAGTGTGCATGAATAATGCAAGTGCATCACTTGAATGATGAATACTCGAAAGTAGGCGAGCACTGAAGGGATCTCGATGGATGCAGACATTTGGATTTAAGAATTGAAATATTCTTAATTTTGCGGATCATTGCAATCTCTCAGCATCTTCAATGCCATTTCCCCCCCATTCGATGCCATTTCGATATTTCCAATTCAATATATGCCTCATGTAAGCCATAAATTAATCCAAATGAGTTTTATTAACTGAAATCTTAGCCGCTGCACATAAATTAAATTGAAGGAGGCGAAAAATAAGCACATAAAAGTGAAAAGAAATTGAAAATACATTATTTAATAGAGATAAAAAGTTTTTCGATTTATTTTTGTGTTTTGCTCTGAACTTTTGTGCACGGCCACACAATTCACATCGTTTGTAGGAGGGAAGATGTTTTTATTTTTTTTAAGGACTCTGCTTGGGTAGCAGGTGCAGCGTTATAAATTTATATTTCGAGAAAATTTAAAAGACAGAGTATAATAAAAATTAAAGGAGTCCGTAAGCTTCACCCTGACATTGATTAAACAACTGCTGTTCTTTCGTTTGTTTGGGGCGACTAAAGAAGTCGAGCTGCTTGGACTTGAAGCGTTTTATCCCTGAAAATGATTTCATTTTGGCGTGTCGCTTGCCCTTTGTCGCCCTTGTTTGCTTTCTTTCTGTGCGTTTGGGCCGAAAGTGTATTAAAGGAACAAGTGACAACAAATATTTTTACGCTCGTGGACCCACTCGGCTTTAGCCAGTCAAAGAAGCAACGGCTAATGCTCAGAAAATTGGCCGAAAATTCATTTTGTAACTCGGACATTCTGCCAACTTTTCCGCTTCTCCTCCATTTCTCAGCTGCTTTTTGCCTGTCCCTAATGGAAGTGAAGCTTACTTTACTTGTAAGCAAATATTTGCAGGTGCAACAAAGTTACTACCCACACAGCTTCGCTTTCTTTGCCGACCCCAAAGATCCGAGTTCTAAGCTGTGAGCGGATTATCAAAGCAAACAAACAGGATTGGAGCGGTTGAAGAGGGACCGAAAAACGCGAAATTCGGCGAAAACGCGACAGGAAAACAGGTATCAAAGCCGATCCCTTCCCGGAAGTTGACATTTTGTGATCGAATTGCAAAATAAATGAAACATAAATGAAATGAAAACGAAACTACAGTCCGTATAGCTTTTTAACGAGAATCGTATATATAAATAGACAGCTTCTGTAAAGCTAAATCAATTAATTGTAGTAGTAGTCGTAGAGTAAAAGGGTATACTATATAACAGACAGAAGGCTTGGTCAGGATCAATAGCCGAGTCGATCTAGCCATGTCCGTCTGTCCGTATGAACGTTTCGATCTCAGGAATGTTAAGACTTAGCTTGCAGCTTCTAGACACATAGCCGCAGCGCAAGCCACGCCCACAATTTTGCAAAATATTTTTATATTCTTTCATATTTTTATTAGTCTCCTCAATTTCAATCGATTTGCCAAAAAAATTATTGCCACGCCCACTCTAACGCCCACAAACCTCCGAAAACTGCCACACCCATACAATTTGAAACAAGAGTTTTCTCATTTTGTTCAACAATATCTTTCGTTATTCCAGAATCTTTTAAGCTTGAGATTAGGAAAGGGCTATTAAATAAATATCGAATTGTTTGTGCAGGCGCACCCGTTTTCGTGCACGCGCTTAATGGCGAGAGAAGTTTTATAATATTATATATACATATATATATATATATATATATCATCAGCATAGCATTTGTCGCTAATGAAATGATGATATCAGAAAAGGGCCCCTTCCAAAACAAACGTTCCAGAGAACAAAAGCCAAGGACAAGGTTATTTGCGGATGGCAAGTCATCGAAGGACCTTCTAATAGCGGGACATACATCAAAACAAATTATGGCGCAACCGTCATCAATCAGGGTGGTTAACAGGGCTCTTAACGCCATTTAACAGGTTGGAATTGGATCGAGCAATCGGAATTATCACATCGTTTTTCCAGCCGAACGAAAGGGCGGACGGGCAGCCATCTGAGAGAGTGTGCCGGCACTAAAGTCTAATTAGGTTTTCATGCGTCCTTCGTTCTGCTGTGGAGAATGAATGAATGGTCAGCTTGATTAATTTCAGGCAGCTAGACAAGCATTAATAATCCGGTTAAAGTGTGGCCAACACACATGCTCTCTCACACGAATGTAAACACACTTAAGTACCGCTTGTGGCAACACCAGCAAATAAATATAACGAACACAGCAGTAAACACAAACTAAGTATAAAAGTCAAAACAAAGCCGCAAACTGTTGGCATCACACACTGAAAGAGACGGGTAGAGGCGCCTAGAGCGAGAACACAGCTGTCCCCTGTGCACAGGGGAAAAAGATAGAGACATTTCGTGTTGAGTCTTTCCGCCAGCGCCCAAAAGTATGCAGCCTTTTCCAGCTCAAATTTAAACGAAGCTGGAAAATAGGCAAATTTCGTTCAATATTCTGAACTATTCGAATTTTTGCCGATGTAGTTCGCGAAAAATGCGTTGATCGCACGCACGCGCAACTCCAACCCCATACATTCTACTTACATTACTTACTTACACAAAAATAAGAATGTATTTTGCGATGAAGTTACAGCCCATTTAATAAGCTGTCATCGCCCATATATTATATTGTCAAGAAAGCGGAAATACCTTTGTGAACGGTAATGGTTCCAAAGAAGGAAGAGTGTATTTTCAAACAAATATATTTTAAGGTCACAGTTATTAAAGACCGAAAAAGCAATTCATTAAACAAATTTGTTTCGACTTAGTCCCCCGACAATGGGAAAGGGAGCACGCAATAAAAGAGCAATTGGTCTAGTCCGCCGTTCTTGTCTGCATGATATACTAATAATAAGCGAGTTTTTCACGCCCATTCAACACCACCGCCTCCCCGTGTTTTTTTTTTTAAAGGGAAATTGTTGGTGCGGCAGTGTGTGAGGTCAGGTTCATAAGTAAGTCAATAAGTCACTTGGTTAATGACAACAACTGACAGCAACAGCATCTGTAGCATTTATTAGCTGAGTTCGGGAAATTCTCTCGTTTCATCTGCCTCGTTTTTCCGCTGAATTTTCTCTCAGGCTGCAAAGCTAGCAACATTTCGTTGGCAACATCTTCCACATTGCGTTTGAAAATAAATGTTGACCATTTTAAGATTTAAATGTTTTCTAATATATGTAAAATATGAACTATACTTTTGTTGAAAACATAATAAAGATGATTTTCTTGTTGGCGATTTTCTATGTATTTGAAATACTTATATTTTTTTCCCTTAACTCGATCTAATGTTCCTTATTAATTTACACCGACTTCAATTCCAATGACTAATTAAATATCCAAAATGCTATCACATTTCCCAGAACAAATTTAAATAAATTAAATAATACAAACAATTTGTTATTTTTTACATCTTTGTAATTACGCTTGTATGCGCACTGTTTTCTTAGTATAATAATAAACAAGAGAAAAGAAATTTAAAAATTTTTCTAAAGTGTAAGCGTGACCGTTTTGGGCGTTATATAGGTTTAAGGAGGGGCGTGGCCCCTCAAAATTCTAACTTTTAGAGTTCCTAAGATCGAGACGCTCATACGGCCAGATTGACTCGGCTATTGATCCTGATCAAGAATATATGTATACATTATACGCTTCATTTTACCTGTTACATCCTTTTCAACGAATCTAGCATACCCTTTAACTCTACGAGCAACGGGTATAAAAACATACCTAATTCTCTTGAATACGTGTTATTTGGGCGGCCTCGAGTTCAAACTCAAAGGACATTCCGAGGGTATTTTCTCTCGCTGAATCTCTCAGCACTGGCAGCTGAGTCTGCTTCTTGGGAAATTATTCCTCTAAAGTTTTCCATTTCAGGCAGACACTTGCTTGGAATTACCTGAGCATTATGCGAAAGTGCCGGCTAACTGGATTATCCTTGGCTTTGGTCACTTAAGGGGTGGAGCTTTGGTGGCCATGGTTTTTTTTTTTTTAACTTTTTTCCTGCTCGTAGTTTTCAATGGGAAAATGCGCCGCAGTCAATTTGATGAATTTTTCACAATTTCCATCTTAACGTCAAATTGGCCAGCCTTTCCTTTTGTCCTTTTTGTTCCTTTCTGTCGAACCGCAAAAAGCGCAGTAGGTCGGCCACATCTTTACATATATAATGTAAATGTATATATATAATTTCTGTATTTTGCTGCACTCCCCATTTTTTGGGGTCCAACCTATCTTGTGCCGCTTCCCCAAGCCATTCCCGTGATTGATGCATTGCGCTTGTAAATTTGATGCTGGCTTGTGGGCTGAGTGGTGGCAAGCTGGGATGGAGGACCGGGTGCACTGCCTCCCAAAAACTCTAACAGCCCGGGGATTTTCGCGGGTGGAAATCGAGGGGTGGGCCGGCATGCAAAGTGCGCGAAATTGACTTTGCTTCTGCGGGCGCTGACAGTGGCATTGCGGCTGAAGTGAAGTGGTGTGGGGAGGGGTGTAGTGGGAATATTGTGAAAAAGTGGTGAGAGCGCAGCAAATGATGAATGGAAAATGTGTGGAAAATTGTTAAGGCAAAACAGTGGGGGCAGCTGCGAAAGAAATTGTAAAATCTTAGTTGAAATTATTATAAATTAATGGCTATCCTTGTGACCCAGTTACTGGAATGTTTTTCGGTTTAAAGGGGCAGGGAGAACAGTGGTTGTGGAAAAGGGTTTTGGGCTTGGCTTCGAAGAAATGTTGGCAACAGGGCGGATGAGTGACCTGGGAACGGAAGCCTGCTGTGGTCTTCTGCTGCGTCGTTCATTGTGCACTGAGAATAAAGGAAATTGCTGGCTCAAACGCACACGCCCACACACATACATACAGTAAGACCCTTAAGAGGCCAGAGAGAATGGATCACCACGAGGGGGCGGAAAGTAGAGAAGGTGAAAAACGGGGAGAAGTTCTACCTCCTAATGTCGCCTCGGTTTGACAGTTGCATTTTTAATGCTCGACATAATTAAGTTTGGTTAGCAGAGGAGGGACTTATCTTTGTGTGTGTGTGTGTGTGTGTGTGTCTGTGTGTGTGCTTAGTGTGCCCCTTATAGTACCCTCTCTTTGACCACTCATTTTCCTGGCTAACCAGTTTTGGGACTTTTGTGCTTTAGTTTTGGAACAGAGCCAAATCAGTGGGCAAGTTTTGGCATCGATAAATAAACTAATTAGACGATAATTTCAATACACAAAGTAAACTTGAAAACTATGTAGCAATAAATTTTTGGCAATATTGAATGGATTAGCTTAACAGGGCTTGAAAGTCTAATGAAGAATATGCTTTTTTATCACTTACATATATATCGCTTAAATCGAATTGTTGCCTTCTATATTATAAAACTCTTTGGGATATTTACTTTCATATAGATTAATATTTTGCTTAAATTCACAGCTAACAAATATCTTTAATGAGCCATTGAATTGGAAATTCTAAAATTTAGGCCATACTACAATTAAAAACTGATAATTCAAAAACACAACCTTTTTTAATATTAATTAATATCGATAAGTGGATTATTATTATTATTATACCCGTTACTTGCAGTGGGAAAGGATATACTAGATTTCTGAAAAATGTGTAACATGCAGAAAGAAGCATTTTCTACCATATAAAGTATATATATTTTTGATCAGGATTAACAACAGTCCGTCTGTCCGTATGAACGTCTCGAATGCAGGAACTGTAGAAGATAGAATGTTGAACGCTTGCAGCTTCCTGAGACATAGCCGCAGCGTAGTTTGTTTCAAATTTTGCCACTCCCATTCTGACGCCCACAAACCGCCCAAAACTGCCACGCCCACACTATTGAACAATATTTTAATTTTTTCAAATATTATTCCGCGGGGTATTTGATAGTCAGAGAACTCGACTGTATCAAGCTCTCTTGGTTTTATCTTATGATTTCTTATAAGTTAGCCAACAGACAGTTTAAATAAAGGTGCAATAGGATTGTTATTTAACTTTATTGGAAGTTTAGTAAAATTATTTTGATTTGAAATAATAAATCATGGTCTTAAACTCTGCCATTACATATTGTTTCATTACTTGAACATAAGACATTTGAACATTTACTAACATAAAATTTGTAAATAACATACCAAATATTTATCAGATTGATACTTATGACTGCAATGGTGTATAAAAATGTTCTATTTTTCAACACACTATGTGTTATAAGTTTTGTCTACAACGAGAAAATAAATAATTGAAAATGCCAATGCTAGATATTTCCTGCCTTCATAAGCTTTTCTGAGTTCATTTATTTATATTGGCACCGCTTGCCGCCTCTTGCATTAACAATTTTGACACATTGAAGATCTCCCCGGATGGACCCACTGTGTCATCTGTTAGCAATAAATGCAAGCCGCAAGCTGAAAACAAACGGAAAAGTCTACTGAAATAAATTAATCGGTATTATTTGGTCCAGCAACTTTCACGCTTTTTGTCCCACTGTAAGTAAGCCCACTGTAATGGCTCATTCATTATTTATTGATCTTGTTTTGAAGTTATGCAGATTTCTGAAAAGTTAGTTAGTTACTCCCATATCTTGGGACCAAACAGCTATTGCCCAACCTTGAATTAGCATAAAGGAACTGATTTTAAAATGGAAAATAATTAACGTTCGCCAGAAATTTGCCTCATTAATCGGGATTTCTGATTATTCGCAGTGCAGCCGCAGCGTGAAAATAAATTGAACATCGAGACGATGCCATGCGAAGCGTCACTGACCTAACGCACACGTGAGCCAGCGGCGGCATCGGCGGCGTTAACAAAAATAGCACGACGTGGAAATGGGAAAGCGGCTGCCCCCGCTGCGGGAATTTTCCTAGCGGTGGCGGTAGTGTCAGTACAAGAACGAGGGGCACCCTTGACAACGACAACACCGCGTCGTCGAATGCCGTTGATATGTTGCGGCAACAAGCCGCTTCGTGGATGCTGCTGAGATGCTCGGCTGCAGTTCGTGGCCGCTCGTGCCGCCTCGCCTCGGGAAAGTCGGGAAAAAGCCGAGCGACGGGATGCAGTTGCCGGCAGCTGACGGCCAACGCCGAATTTCAGTCTTTGCGCGTTTTCCAACTGCTCCGGTCCAGCGGACAGGCGACGCTCGAATTTCGCACGTCAGACATTGTAGAGCTTTGGCGAGTGCTAAGAAGTGTATGTATGAGGAGCTATCGTTCACCAAACTCCACTCGAAAATCAAAAGTGAAATTATTCGAAAAATATATCATAAAAGTATCAGTTTCTGTGACGTCCCGCGAGTGTTGAATTATTTTTTGAGTGCTTTGTGCGGGTGTAGCGCACTGTTTTGGCTATATTTTGTTGGAGTTCAATGTGTGAGTGCAAATTCGGAAACAGAAAGTGCAGCCCTCAAAATACAACACACGTACCAGTTTTCTCGGGTGAGTCCCAATATATAAGATATACACCGTAACCCCAGAAGCGGAACCGCAGTAACCACAGCTCGAGGTTTTCGGGGAATTTTGTGAAAAAGAGGGCCAACTTTTTGCTGATGCACAGTTGTTATGACAGCGGCAAATTGATTGATTGACGACGAGCGGAGTGGGCGGGAAATGATGAAACAAATGCCCGAAAAGGGCGATTTTTTTAAATCACATATTTTCAATAGTCAGCACGTAAGAGAATCATTGATAAATAAATGCACTGAACTTCGCAACCTTCAATACGTTCAGCGAGCTGTACTTTCAAATTAATGAATCCTATTAAGTAATTGCCAGATTTGCGGGGTACAGCTTCCATAGCGCCAACACATGTGCCACTTTAACCCGTTGACTTTTTAAAGTCTAAAGAACTTAAACAATAATTTCCTAATCCTCCAAACTAAGTGCTCTTCTCTACACATGTATTGTCTCCCTCTATAAACCGAACCACCTAAAAGGCTACTAAATTATTTAAAATAAACAGAATTTTCCATTTAATAAAATGCGTACAATCAATTTATAATTAAAATATTTTTTTATAGTTCACAATAACAAACTTTACCCATTAAATTGAATTCGGACATTAAAGGCTTTAACAAAAACCGCAGCAAATATGTACATTTTTTGGGCTTAGTGTTGCAGTTTGCTGTGCCTAACTGATATTTCAAGAAAAATCTGTTTGTGTATGGAAAATATGTGATACCTTTTTTTCTCTTTCTTGTAAATAGAATGTATTTAATCATGAATTAATAACAGCGTTATTATACGTTGCATTTCATATATATTGCTAGTATTTATTTATTTGTGTAATCTTTGAGGGGATATTGTAGCTTTATTCGGCCAATAATTTATAAAACTGCATCGACTTAACAAAAATTTTGTATGCATATGATTGCAAGTGAATTATCGTAGTGCCCTTCATGCCATTTTTGGTGTAACTTTTTATAAAGCTTATACTGGACTTGGCATTTAAGGACATACAGTATATAACTTTGCAGTCTTTTTTTGCAAATTCTGTATTAAACGCGTTAATTATTTGGTTAAATTAAATTTGGATGTCTAACGAAACATATGTGCCGTTGAGATGCGTTATTTTGATATTAAATATTATTTAGAATGCTTGTCCTAAGTTAAGAAGTGTACGGATGTGTGTTGAACGACGCCTGGAAATTAATATCCTCCACGAATTTCGAGCTTCAAAATTCTTCTCCAGTGCATCATATCAATGTGCGCCCCCAGAAGTTGCTCTTTCGACTTTCGCACGAGATTTGGATATGGGTGGGCGTGTGTTGAATAACAGAGTTGATTTAGCCAGGAGGGCTCTCAAGGACGAAGGACGCGGTGAAGGCGTAGTACCGTGGCCTGGGCCTATGGCACTTCCCCGCGGAATGCAAGTGAATAACCAGCAAACAATGCTGAAGCTGAATAAATAAGCACTCGGCACCCGGCACAAGGAAAAATGACTGCAAATACAAATACAAATGGTAATGCAAATGGAAATGTTGCCTAATGCATTTTTCATCTTTTTCGGCTGTGCAGAGCAGAGTAGAGCAGCAACAGAAATACCAGTGGCACATCAAAAGCCAGCGGAAATGGACAGTAAATAAGTGTTTACAATTTTTTTTTTACCCCCACTGTGCGCGGCCTTGTGGCATCCCCTCAGGCCCCCAACTCTTGTACATTTGTTGCTCCTTTTCCTGGTGGGCAGCGTACGTGAATTTCAGCGGAAATTGTGCAGACCCCCTGAACAACCCGCGCCCTAAGCCACTCAAAAGTAGGGTGAAACAGAGGGCGGTGTCGCCGAAAAATGGCCAACCATGTTTAGCACGGTAGAACATAACTTACCAAAGTGGGGAGAGGACTTTTTTGAAGGAACTTAAGAAACTAATGATCGATGTGTTTGTGGACTGATGAATATGATTTTCTTAAATTTAAGTGCTGTGTTCCTGCTTGGTTCTTAAGTATTGACAGAACTCGATGCTAACTCACCTGATGCAAATCCAGGTATTTGAAAGTAAATTTGGTACACAATATTTCAATATTTCAAAAAGATGACCAGCACACGAAAAAGCTTCACAATATTCCCCAATTCTTTTGACGTCGACTGGTAAGCTAAAAGAAAAGAGAATTCCAAATCTCTTTGTCATAAAAAATCACTCCGGATCTTGAAGTTTGTAAATATATTTATATATGCTTATATGCTTATGTATAAGTTCTCTGTTTGTGTATGATGTATTTGTATATTTGGAAATTCGGGAAGAGAATTTCGCCCGAAAATCATATTCATTCGTTGTCTTAAAGCCTTTTCTATGTGCGATCTGCAGTTGCTGCTGGCGAGCAGATTTACTTTATTTCATTTGGCTAGATGAGATGTATTTTTGTATCTGTGCGCTGCGCTTTTCATTAGCGAAAAAGAATTGCACTTGAATGCAGCAGCAGCAGCCGGGGCAAGTACTGCAATTACTGCATAAAGTACTTGTAACGAGGCAACTGCCGCTGCCACTGGAGCCGACTCTGAATCCGGACCTGAATCTGATGCTGAAGTTGATGTTGATGTTGATGCCAGCCAACGTCCTCCTATCTGTCCGCGTCCGCGTTCGCCAACCCAGCCAGCAACTCTCCTAGCTTCCCGAATGCAGCGCTAATTCAAGGCAATTATTTGTGCCACCCGCATCATTGCACAGTGGGGCAAAACAGTCGGCGGGGGGCGGATACCGAGACTGTGCTCACGTGAGTACCAGGACATCGACTTAGTGTCCTGGGATTGGTAATTGCATTGCCATGGATACGCCAACTACGTCTTCGAGTGCATTACCCGTAGACAACCAGTTGCATTTGCGTAGGTGGCGCAATTAAGAAGTGTTGCTTACAGCACTAAGCTGGGCTTACCTTATTTAACTTAAGGCTTGCCAAGTGGGGATATCATTGATTCGTACTCATTCGTACATATGAATCAATATCTCATTCGGAACCGTTTCATTTACATTCTTAATTCATACAGTCAACAGTTCTTGCCCATTCAGTGCACTTAAAAATACCCAATATATGCCACTTAACTCCAAGGTGAAACACTTTTCGATTGTACGTGTACTTGTTATTTCATTTCACTCGCTCATTTGTTAGAAATATCCGCTTTAATTATAGACTAAATTTCCTTTTTAAATTTTATTAAAACCCCTCGTCGTCCCACTACCACGCGCCCCTCTCGCTCCCCCACACATTTAAGTACCTTTATTCATATTGCTATGTGGGTGGGAATGCGGGAGGGGTGAGCGTGGGCAAAGTGTCTAAGGCTTAGCAGCAATTCACTCATTTGCCATGTCCGTTTCCGCCCCACAGCCCCCAGACCTTCCCACCAACAGACCCTTCCGCCACGCCTCCGCCTCCCCTTGGCCAGTTAATGCACTTATTCATTAAACTAAAGCACAAAAATATAAAAATAAATGAATAAGAGAAGTGGTGAATGGGGGAGGGAGGATACGGGGAGTACGAAAAAAAAAAAAAACAACCGGCGAGAAGACGCAACAAGAATGAAAATGAATGAAATAAAAAATGTAAACATACACAAGTGCAATGCAAATTAAAGCAGACAGCAAAGTGGCTGCGCTCTGGGAGCGGTGGGGTGTGGTTATGTGGGAGCAACAAGGGCTATGCCGAAGGGGGGTGGGGGTAGGACTCTCTGCGAAGAGGCAATTCATTAGCTTTAATTTAGGTAAATGTCCTTGGTCCTTGTGGCGTTGCCTCTTGCGGTGAATGTCGCAAATGCAACTAAAATGTTGCGGTTACCGTCATTTCCGCCCACAGCCACGACCCCCAAACTGACATACTTGGCAAAAACATACACTTGGACTTTTAAGTGCTTCTTCTCACCCATTCCTAATAAGGAATATATTCTGCCGCAGGACGTTTATAATGAACTCTCATTTTAAGCAATAGGCATATCTGAGTTTTGGAACGCCACTGTCCTAGCTCAAATTACGTCGATATCAGCTGTTTTTTTTTTTTCAGTGCATGCAAAACTTGCTTAATATTTAAGATGGCCCCGCAAGCGAGAGCGCAAGTGGTTCGCACAAAAAAGTCGTGGAGTTCCTCCTTCTAAACTGTCGCACAAATTGGGTTCTGCGGTAAATTTTGATTATTGCATTTGGGCATAACCGATTCACTATCCATCCTCTGATTTCCACCAACCAGTGCCACCCAACTGCCCAACTATTGGTATTGGACTGTCAAATCATGATATATAATATATATATAAAAGGCGTCAAAAATTAACCGTTTTTCTAAATTGATTTGGACTGGATTGAAAAGGGTTCCTCGCATACACAGGGATCAGCACCGAAACTCTGTTCAATTGCATGTGTCTGAAACATCCGCATTATAACCAGTAATTCTCCTTTTTATACCCTTGCACCGAGCTTTTCAGCTTAAAGAACGCATTGGAAGCGGCTTTTAGAGATACGTACGTTTTGAATCGGCATTATGAGACGAGTCGATATTCCTGTGCCCATCTAAAAAATATTCCAAATGTTAAGACGTTATTCTGGTGCTTCCATATTGAAGATCGCTATGCCAAATTAATATGAAAATGAACATAACTATTTGGACAGTGGAGTTTTGTTCAAAAGCCTCGACTAGCCTAGCTTGTCTTCCTTTTTTGTTTGGATCCTATTTGGCACTTCTTCTACCGCTGACCACTGACAATTAAGCGCCCCATTGTAGCCCCGTCCTGCCCATTTAAATCCCCTCTTTTTTTTATCAGCCTTGGATCCATCTTCCGTCTCCTAACAGCCCTGACATTGGGGCATTGGCATTCGTTGTCATCGGAACGTGAGTCCCCGTCGGTGGAAGGGGTATTGGCTGGGAGAGGAAATAAATCATTTCGAAAGGCACGCAGTCAGAGGGGCGGCTGCCTTCTGCCTAATTAGATAATGTCAGATGCAGCAGACGCCGGAGGACATGTCTGCAGCTGGCTTTCCGCTCGCACACACTCGCCTGGCACTCTTGACCCCAATTAAATTTAAATTATTTGAGTGCTTCTTAAGCGAAACTAATTGTATTGACCGACGCATCTTCCTTCCGCTTAAATCACTTGAGTAATATAATGCTTCACTCGCACATCTCCATCGTCTCAAGTGTCATGTGTTTTACTTTATCCATATGTGTTTTTTTTGTGTCTGCGCTCTGGTTTAATTCAATTTGTCAAAGCGCTTGCACAAAAAACATAAACTTCAGTCGGCTGGCATATTAATGCGTCTCTGGCCGTTCATTAATGCACTGCGTAATGGACATGGATGGGGTTATCTGAGGACTGGGGACTGGAGACCACTACGTGTTCCCGCATGCATTTTGCCAATGAAGCTGACCCCGAACTAATTCCCCGATCCACTTTCAATGCAATCTATGTTCTTGGAGCTGACGAGCCGACGGAAGTGGGCAAAAGGGCCCATAATCGGATGTGTCAACAGCAAATCTTTTCCAAACTTTTTCATCCGATTTTTAAGCAAAGCCCACTGTAAGACCGAAAAAATAACATATTTGGTGGTTTGATTTTGATGAAAAAAAAAAACGATTAGATTTAACCCATTTTCAAACTTTAGCCAGTGTGCGCAAAATAAAAGCAAAAGGTATTCAAAATAAAAAAAATCTAAATTCTAAAAATTTCAAATTTATTCCTATGTGCTATAAACATTTTCTTGCGTTTACAAACCCGATAAATGACGATTTTATTTATATTTCGGTGGTATTAGTATTTGACTTAAGTTGGCTATGCTGTTTGTTTTGATTAGTCACATTTAATAGAAAACAAGAAAGGGAATAAGCTTCTGAGAGCCGAGTCTTATAAACACTTCCTGTAATTGTATATTTACAAGAAAGCAATGGTATACCAAATAAAATATTCATGACCAACTCCAATAAAATTATGATTTCTTTTCTATAATTTTCTATATGTTTTCCAATTGTTCCTATGATGGCGATATGAAATTGCATGTAATTTTTGTCCTGTTTAGAAATTAGAATTGATATATCCTCGATAAACTAATAAATAACGAACTATAACAATTTATCATTAAGGTCATCGAAGGTACATTTTCCAATTTATTTTTCGATTGTTCCAATGGCACCTATATAATATAGTGGTCCGGACTCGACTTAAAGATAGCAAAATGAATGTTTGAAGGCATTAGAGTGGGAGAGGCATTCTTTTATAAGAAACTTGTAAAAAATTTGTGTTGATTACTTATTTTCTTGAAGTAACTATCAGCGACGCCGCAGATGTCGGTAAAAGGCAAAAACTAAAAATTATAAACCATCATCCAGATGATCGGCCTTTCTACACCGACGCCTTAAAATTATGGACAATCACTTTGCAGTTATACCCGTTTTTCAGTGGCACTCCTTGTCTTCTGCACCCATGGAAATACTTTCGGTGAAATTAGATAGTACCCCCATCTGACCTTGGCCCACCAATTTAAATATTGGTTGGAATGGGCTAACATCTTCCGTCTGGAAACAAATTGCGGCAACTGTTGTGCCCACTCGAGGGCTTCAAATTAGTGATGGTAATTAATTATAAATGCCTTGGAGTAACATATTTGCCAGTTGTCTTTAACAAATTTATAGTGGGTCTAGAAATTAGTGGAGATTGCCTGCAGGAATACCCGGAAAACTTGTGCCTTTTCTCCCCTACAATGGGATGAACCTCATATATGTATGTATATAATCCCAAAAACTGGGGACAAAAGAGTAGTGGAATGTTTGTGCCTCGGAACAAGGCAAACATTTGTTGCCTGATTACTTTTAAATTATTTTGCGGCATCGTTTCAGGGGCTTAGAATTTTCCTGGCTTGCATTATAATAAATAAGAGACATGAAAGTCCTTGTGGACTCACACAGAGAAAAACGGTTGGCGCACGTTTGGTCAGATTTGTGGCTGTCCAGTGGCAAGGACCTATGTATGTATGTATGTATGTATGTATACGCCTATACACACACGACTAAGATGGCTCTTTAAGGCTGGTCGTATTATGATATGCTTAAACAGCACAAATCTGTTTCATAATTTATGGCTCCATTGGTAAAGTTTGTTAGATGGAAGACGTATTTAATGCACACAGTCGTGTCCGGAAAAGTAGTAGTTGCTCAAAATATATTTTCAGGAGTTTGTGGTAACCAAACTTTTAGGCCCAAAGGAATGAAATTGTTCAATACTCCTAAAAGACAAGTAAGAATGATTATAACTGAAGTGGGAACGTTTAAAAATGGGCAAGGATGTTATAAATATCAGTTGAAAATATTTATGAGTTTAATATTCATACTAATCACGAAAACTCTCCTTAACCAATGTTAAATATTATTGTGAATGTTACACATTTCGATTCTGAATACCACTGTGTTTAGACGTACTGAAGCATATGTCATTAATGGATAACAAAGCAGCAACAGATCAAAAGTTACCGAAATATCATAAATAAGTATGAATTATTGGAGCCCAAGCAATGAAATACAGAGATCAAAAACTTAAGTTGTATTTTATAACCTAAAGCCTATCTTCAGATCAATCTTGGCCTTCTTTAACAAAACACACGCCCTTATATATTTTTTATTTACCCCTTGTTTTTATAGTTACATTTCCGACTTCATGAGAATATACACATGTCTCTCTTTTGGCCTGTTTATGTGTGGAAATTAATGAGCTCTTTGTGGGGCTTAAAATAATAGGGCTAAACAATACGGCAAACACAAACAAACTTTGTGTACGAAAAAATGCAGGAAAAGGGATGTGGGAAAACAAGAACAGATGCTTTGGCAAAAAAAGGGTTTCAAACGGACAAGACAAAGCAACAGCACACAGACTCGAGTCTCTCACTTCCGAGGTGGGCGCAAAAAGGGACACAGACACATGTCGTATACGTCATATGCGCTAATCAGCGACCCGAGCCCTAACCCGAACTCAAGGCTGGATAGTCAGCCGGATGCGGATCAGAACTCGTCCTTTCTTCATTGGACTGAACTGGGAACAGTGGGATTGGACTACAGATGAACTCTCAATGACTGCGAGAAAAAAAAAACCTTGGCATGCTGCCTAGATATGAAATTAATAAAACTGCCTGAAGCTACATATACATGGTTGGGGCGCCACATTAGTAGCTAGGAGCCAAGAGTCACTTTTAAAGCTGCGTACAAGTGTGTTGGGGAATTTCGCTTCGCAATAAGTATTATAGATGCGATGCCATCTAAATTTAATTAAATTACATATAAATATTGTACATCCTATAAGAACTTATATCCACTGTTCTCCAGTTAAAGGCCAATTCCGACTTGTTCCTCAGACCGACTACTGCGCCGTCGCTACGGAGGCTACTGTTATTCTTATTTATTTTTAGTCATACTTTATGTGAGCTCACATAAGAAGGATGTCAACATAATTTAAACATCAAAAAAGTTTCTTTTTGTTTTCTCTTGTTTTATATTTTATGTTACGCTGCGTTTACGGCTTTGGGTTAGGCGGACCCCTTTATTCGCTGCTCCACCCTTTGGACCGCCTTCCCTCCATTCCCCCTCTCATATTTTTGAGTCGTACCCTTTTTGTTCCCTTATGCTTTTGGCCACAATTTGGACGCTGGAACGTGTGTTTGAAAACACTGGGAAAAACGAATAGATCCCTTTTAGTTATTTATTTCATTATATATAATCAATTATTTTGTAATTTAGTAAACCATCATGTTTATTTATTTGCCATTTTTTTCATTCTATATTATTTATTATGTATTGTTATACAATAGTTTTTTTTATCCGAAATTTTCCAGCCGAAAACTCCAGCCTATACTTAAATCCAAGTGTTACCAACCCGATTTCGGACCAAAATCAAATTAACTCAATAATAAATTGAACCAACCAATAGGTATTTGTAGTTGATTTTTTATCATTCGATACTCCGAATGTGTCTAGCATGAGGTTGTCTTTAGTTTATCAATTATATGGCCATCTACAACCCTCAATTGTCTTTCTATGTTGAGAGTCCAAATGGTTACTATTGAATGATACGGTGCTAGCCAATTTTCCTCTGTGTTCGAAAAGATAGCGGCACAGACACGTAAGCCGGGTTCAAGAAGATGGGGCCTCTGAGTGATGTATGGACGGAAACGGAAATGCGCGCACACGGCTGCCGCCTACTTTCACGCCCACTTACGCAATTTCACAGTTGGCATATCCGCATGGGTGCCTGTGGGTGTGTGCGGGGGTGTGTGAGCGGGCTTATTTACTTTTCGATAGTGCCCGATAGTGTCGAGCCCGTGTGGTCAAATCCTATTCACCCGAGAAGACCGTGTTGTCTGAACTGGATTTTATTATTTTAATTTTACAGCACTGCGACTATTTCATTATTGTAGGACTGTAATTATGTGCAATCTTTGCACACATATGCAAACAGATAGACGTACACACAGTTGAATGCAATTTTATCGCCGTTTTGCATGAGTTGGCACTTGGCCACGAAAAACACTGAACGTTCACACATTTTGACTTTAATGTGGGATGCGGAACGGGCGCGGCCAAAAGGTCAGGCAGTCATCCAAAAACTGTTCCCTCATATTTCGCGAAAAAAATCTTACCCAAGGGTATTTTTATATTTTTAATAGAGACATACAAACAAAGGTAATGTCAGTCGCCAGAATAGAATACTATTACTTATATAAAGCTTTGATAAAAGTGACAGATCAACGAATATTATTCTAACTTTCAGACCAACCAAATTCGATTTCATTCTATTGTATATCGTTACAAAATTTTTTATTTGTAAATCTATCATTAAAGATTCCCCCAGTATTTTAATATAAATTTCTATATCGCTTAACACCCATATGGCGCAACTCATACGCTAATTGCGTGGCATTAGCTTACTCCTTTTCCCACATTTTGACCTCACTTTGACAATCTATCCGTTTTGTTATTAAATTATATGCACCAAGGACAATTATAATTTAAATTGGGCTTCACAATGAAATTGAAAATTGGCAATTTGGCGCAAATACAAGAACCGAAACCCCGGAAGCCACCCATCCAGAAGGGAGGTGGCAAACTGTAAATAATTAGCCGATAACAGTGTATAAACACACACAAGTTGGCAACAATAATGCCAAAGTAATATTGTACCATAAAAAACGACATGTCTATTATTTGTTATCGAAATGCGACAACCGCCTTTGGGGCTGTTTTCATTTTTACTGGCCTCATCAAAAGCTGGCAAAGCGGCTTTAATGCTACCCAAAATATGCAGTATGTGTTTTTACATTTCAAAATTATTGAACGCGATTACTTGTTAGAAATGCCATAATTGTTCAAGGAAAATCGCATTTAAATATATGCGAGTATTGCCCGACACTCGCCCACACTCGCTGACAATGAAAAGCGACTGCAAAATCACTGAAAATTATCCAATATTTATTGGCCACAAAACCCCGAGAATCGAATGATAATGCCATATAATTGACAGCCGATTTATGTGACATTTGTAAATGGAAAACAACACAGAGAATTTGTAGCCACCGATTCTGTTTATTTTTCCGGCACATTTGTTTTTGTTGATTCAGATTCGTTTCAATTATAAATTTATAGCTTCCACGAAATCTGTAAACGCTGTCTGCTGTGATTGCCAATTTTTTTTACAGAAGCCACATAATGTGATTAGGGAAATTAGAAAGTAGTAAAGACATTTCCACGAAGCGATTATAACAGTGCAAATAACTATCAGTGGCGGATTAAGTCAAAAGTCAAAACATCAAGCAAATCGGAATACTATTACTCTAACATCGAATATTCTAAAATCATTGATCCCCGACATGATAAATATATATGTAGATCTGTGTGTGGAAAAGAAATTAATTTACAAAAAAAAAAAAACTATTAGCTACAATAAACAATAACTTCAAAATCCACAAGCGCAGAGTCATCATCTGCACATTTAATCATTAAATTGCGTCCTCTTGGAAACAATTCAGACATATGTATGTGCACTGGGAAAAATTATAAACATGCCTTACTGAGATAACCTCATGCAATGCAATTCCAATTTTGGCCAAATCAGTTATCGTGTTACTTAATTAATTTAAATAAAAAAAATTATTTAAAGTTTAGTAATTGTATGGGTTATTTTTACATTAATTATTTTAGTAGCGATAAGTCGACGAGTTCGTTCAGTGAAGTCGGCTGACGAACCCTTTATTTAAAAGCTAGAACTCCCTGCACTTTCTTAGATTATTTTTCTTTCGTCTTCGAATCGCACTGCAATGGTTAAACTTGATTTGGGGAAATTAACAAAGAGCTGGCCCGGAGAGCTGAGTGATTAAATCACTGAATGCAGCCTGCACACTTATTCAGGCTGCGTTAATGTGCGAATGGAGTGACTGTATCGATGATGCAAAACATTTCCGTCACAAAACGCTGAAGTGACACCTTAAAATGATGCTTAAGTTGATGCTGACTCCTGATGCCTGTCATTTCCCTAGACAGTTTTTAGGAAAGGTGGGATTCTGATGCACAGGGAAAACTCTCTCACGGATACTCTATGCGAAGGAGTTTGCATACAATTTGGAATACCCTAGGCGGTCTGCGAACTTGTATCTTGGAAATTCGACTTAAGTGAAGTGATCTAAAATGTGTTTAGGATCAAGTCTGTGATCACTTGGGCACACCTAAGAACGCAGCTAATATGATAGGTACCTGCGAATAACTAGAAAACATATCTCTAACAGAAATTACCATTAATTGATTCTCAGTGTAGCGGTGGGTGTTTGACAACGTGTGATATGTGAGGAGAGTGGTTGCCGTGTCATTGACTCGCATGGCGATGTCCCCAAGTCGCTGGCATGGCAAATATGTGTGTCAACTGGCAGTCGATGCCACAAATGCATTTTTCCTTATCCCGCTTCCAGCTTCCCTTTGTTTCCCTGTATCTGTGTGCCTGTCTGCACTCACATTTGTTTTTTGCAGCCAGCTCAGTCTGTGTGTCTGTGTGAAATTCCTTGCATAATTTCGCCAAAGCATCGCCATTTACCATTTGCCATCGAAGTTAAACGGGCGGCAAAGTGTGCAGCTTGTTCGGCAGCAAAATGATAGCAATTTAAGGGTAACACTGCCACGAGAGCCACTCTGCAGGCCAGGAAGCGTCTTCGGTTGCCCAGGCCACTTTAAGCCAGTTCAAGTACTTTTCCTGCTTTTCCACAACAATTTTCACCAACGAGTGTGTGCCATACACATGTGCCCCCATAAGTATGCTTACTTATGTTCCCTAAGTTGGGGCATAATGCTGTTGGTACTCCATAGCAATGGATTCCCCAATGCAGTGGGAAAATAAAACGGCCACCTTCAGTCATTTGGCTTGAAATTAAATGACCGACAGAATGAAAACACGTTTTCACATTTTGCGGATAAGAGATGGAATACGAACTATTATAATTTACCTTACACGCGAATATTTTTGTCAAATTCATGCTCAATAAACTACTACAATATAATCGCTACACAGCACACAGTGACTTGGGGAATATTAAATTAGAGTATTTGCATGTTGCTGCTAGCAAACCACTCGCCACTTCAAGTCTTATTATTATATTTTTTAGCTTTTTACATAAAATGCGCCTGGTCGGCGCCTTGGCAAATGACAGTAAGTGGTTCAAATTTGTGTTGCTGGGCCAAAACTGCTAACAAGAAAACTATTATCCGAAAGCCAAAGGAAGTGCGGAAGTGATTTTTCAGGCAGCGCACGTTTTGTCGGGATTTTTCTTAGATTGCCAGGCTATGCATTCCACTTATACAGCTTTTCTTTGGATCGTTCCTGGTCGATTGTTTTATTTGTTCACCATGCTCCTTTTGCATTTAATGACGTTGGCGGCACCTCCTTTGCAGCTGTCCCTGCCACTTTTCAATGCATTTTCATTTATTATGCAAATTGACGTTTCCCCTGCTTATTTTCCGGAATTTTCCAGCTGACGGCCGAGCGTCGATGGGATAAAAAATATTTGCCCAAGTAGTCTTCCCTCCTGATGGAACTGCTTTTTTTTGGCAAACTAATTTGACATTGAAATTATGTGAAAAGTGTGTATAAGGTATATATTTTCCTCGCCCTGTTTTGCCACTCAAGCAAGCAAATTATTATAAAAAGATCCCGATAAAAGGCAGCACAAGCACACAGTGGAACTGAGGAAAACGCAGTGAAAAGTCGGAGAAAGTGGGAAAAACAATTGAGCGCAATGGGCGAATCTGTCAATTGATGGGTGGCGACTAAGATAAATTGCTTGGTCATGTTTAAGGCGTTTTAGGGGATCTTCGGGGGGCCTTTGGGCAACTTGTAGGAAAGTTACAGCTGCTCTACAAGGAATTTTGCGAAATGATTGAAACTGTTAAATTTGAATTGAATGCGTCTTGACAGCTGAAAAGTTATGAGTTATATGAAGGGAAGTGCAAAAAGTCTGTGATAATTGCTCATTGTGTTAGTATTATGTATGTATTTACTACATGGGTATATATTTTCAAAAATATTCAAGTTTCTTTGCTATGAACATATGTATGAAAAAAAAGTCCTTGGGTCCTTAAATGAACATCATCCGACAATTTCACCAAAATGTTCTTGATTCTTACATTAATTTTGTCAATTGATAAATGAGTGCCAATAGTTACACCAAAGAAACTAGAATAACAATAATTATTCTAGTGTCTTTGGTTACACTCACCATAAACCTTCCCTGCCGTCGGATTGAATACATTTGGAATCAAAACGCAAATAATCCAAAACTCATTTTACATTTGCCTTTCGACTTTGGCCTGCGCTGCCAGCTGTGCCCCCAAAAATCGACATTATGTCAGGCATTGTTTTGATTTATGGCCAAGTTGCCATTTGCAATGGCTTACGGCTCCTCTTTGCCTCCTCCGGCGCACTTTTTCGTGAGGAAAAATCAAATTTTCAATGATTGGCCTTCAGGTCACGTGGCCGGGCATTGTTAAAGATCTGCTATCAACTTAATAGCTCAAATCAATAAAATAATGAAAACTCAACAGAAGATCTACGCAACCTCTCTCTTACCAACCAAGCGGATTTCTGTTCCCAAATTGTGCTTAAAATAAATATACCATTAGTTTGAGATCATTTTTCTCGAATATCAATAAATATTGGTGAATAAAATGATAAAAATTTTTTCAAATTGTTTAGAAATGTGGGCGTGACCGTGTTGATCGTCTTGTAGGTGTAAGGAGGGGCGTGGCCAAAGTGTTTTTGGTATACCAATAGAAATTGGCAAGACAAACAATAAAACAAAAAAAAATAAAAAAAATCAAAACATTTTTCATTTTGGGCGTGGCAATTTTGGTCGGCTTGTGGGCGTAACAACATTTTGAAATCTATATCTTTCTATATATCTATCTACGAGTAACGCGTATAAAAACTATAAATGCTGGTGGTCTCATTTTTTGCAGTATACAGGAGCGCCTTCGGTATTCCATATGTTACATATAAATACAATGCACATTTTTATAACCTTTGTTCGGAGAGTAAAGGGTATACTACATTCGTTGAAAAATATATAACAGGCAGAAGGAAGCGTTTCCGACCAGTTCATTCCCAATATCTATTAATATCTCAGAATTCACACTAGCTGGATAACGGGTATCTGATTGTCGGGAAACTCGACTTTAGCATTCTCTTTTGCTTAATCTTTGGTTTGTAGAATAGGTTCTAAGAAAGGGTTTAAGTTATTTTCACTGATTATTATTTATTATTATTTATTAAGATCATTCGATAATATAGTTTTTCTTAACTCATTCAGTGCAATTTACGTGAATCCAGAGATGCGCTGTGTAAATATTTAAATCCAATTTGCATAATGTCGTTAACTCCGGCCATATGTCTTGGCATGTCTCAAGGTTTTTGCAATCAGTTCAAGCAAATAACTTTATATCCATCCCATCCGGAGCTGCTATTTTTCAGCCCCGACTCAGGTCAACATCCCTTCACCCACTCAGCCAGTCCGCCATTCAGCCATTTACCCATTCAGTCAGCCAGTCATTCAGACGGTCTGTCATTCATTCAGTCAGTCGCTCATCGAATCGAATAAGACAATTCATTCATCTGAGATAATCGAATGGTTGCAATCTGTGTACGATGCCAATGCCTTGATGTTGTTTATAGTTGTGTTCGTCGGATCGCATCTATGCCAAACTTTAAAAAACAATGAACTCGTTGCGGGAAAAAAGGGCTAAACTGGTGGAGGTACTCTAATGCGAATGGAAAACATGTACATTGGCTGTTTTCCCCTAAAATTATGGGCAATAATCTTAAAAGAAAAAGGCATAAATTCCCAAAATTCTTGCACTTCAGTGCGCTCGAATGAAATATAAATGTGAAAAATAAAGGAATCCACAACTACATTTTAAGGTCGCTTTTAAGAAAATCAACTGATAAATTTTGGTTGTTTTGTGAACAGACAAATGTGTTTTGCTCAAGCAGAAGAATGTTAGCATTAGCTCTTTAATTCGCAAACGAAGAAGAATATTTAGTCGAAAAAAGCATTGTAATCCTGCTCGGGGTTTCAGTCTCGCCATGCGCTCATCGCGGAGTTATGAATGAGTTCATTTGCATTTGACCGCTGATTGTTGACTAGATGCCACACTTCATATTTAATATCGCGAAGTCGCCGCTCTTCGAGACATCTTACCCAGGGGATTCCACTCAGCCGGTTTACCTCTGAGCCGCTCCATGTCGTTCTCTGTGCCTCTTGGCCACACTTTGACATTAAATGCAAATCTTGAAATTACATGTGTATTTATTTGCCACAAGTATGTAGGGTATGAGATGCTGGCGGAACCGGGGAGCTGGTCGACACCGAATGATAAACAGATGCAGTTGCATCTCGCCGGCTGAGGCAGCGAAAAAACGTATAACCAGAAAACTCAGACAGACGCCGTCGTCGACATTCTGAAATGTAATTTTAGCTCGGGGAGTAAACTGCGAAACGTTCATATACGACAAGTGCAAAAATAGAAAAAAGGAGAACCCCTTTTGGCGAAAAGCGAAGTTGGGAATACTCTTGAGAACATTGTTCATATCTATAATGATCTTTTAGATATTTTTAAGTGAATATATACACATTTAGCTTGCAGGCTATGCAATTTAATATTTATTTATATACACATTTAATAACTCCATAACTTTGTAACTTACAACCCATCAAAATACCAATACCCTCCGCTAGTGAACATGTGTTCGAAAGCAGGAAAAAGTTTCGCATGGGAAGTTTTTTTTAGGTAAAAATATGCATTCATATGAAAGATACATATATCCAGGGCGCAAAAATGCAACAGTCTAAACTGGCAAAAGCAAATGCGCACAGATGCCAAAAAACACCCACATGCAAGGGAATGCGAATGTGAATGTTTTTATTCTATATGCATGGAGGCTCACAGAGCGTATCACTGGAATTCTAATTTGCAAGCGAAATTGAACGGAAATGGCAATTTTCAAAGTGAAATGGCAAACGACGACGTCGGCTGAGACGACAAACGCAACTGAAATTGCGACTTGTTGACAGGCTGGGGGGTGTGTTTTGGGCTTGGGGCTCCCCGTATTTTCCATCTGCCCCAAGCCCTATTCCTCCACAAGGGTGGGTAATGTGGGAAAATCTAGGTTAGCCACCTAAGCCTGGTCTCATAGTCGCTGTATATATTTCAAAGGAGCACCTGCGACAAATTTAACAAAGGATAATGACAATTCGGGCGAGTACTCAATAAGAAACAAAATGGCAGAAAACAAATTGTAAGTTTTAAAAAAGTTTTAAAGTGGATTTCGGCTATACTGCCTTGCCTAACTTAAGACACCGGTTATCACGGTTATGAATAGTCACTAGTTGGCCGAGTTATGGAAACACATTGACTTAAAAATGCCATAATTGGCATATTAACTTCCTTTTCGAAAAAAAAACCATTTTTTTTGCGGCTTTTTGCCCAAGCCGACAGTCTGTGGCCATCTGTCATTTTTTACAACTCATTTAACAAGACGTTGGCTCCTCCTCCGCCCTCAAAAAAACAGTAACCGCATGGACGACGATGATGACGACAATGAGCAATTTTCCCCCATCTCGGAAACTCGTCCTTAAGTTTTCCTTTCTTTGGTGGAACGACCAGTTGATTGAAGTGGCTCTCTATCTTCTTGGACTTTGTTTCACTATTCAGTTGTAAAAATTTGCCTTATTTTTACGCGCAATACATCGGAATCGTTTGCTGCAGTCCTGTCTAGAATACTGTTTATGCATAAATAGTTATTAGACAAATTCATTCTCATATCCCTTATAACTAATGACTCCATTTTGAGCGGCCAAATAATCACAATCCCTTTTAGGAGGACGTGTTTACCTGGGCAGACCTTCAGCTTATACCGGGCTGAAATACCACCCTCGGCTATCAAAAGCACGGAACCTTCTTGTGCTCGGATAAAGCCATCTTGTCGCTTACGATTTGCATATTCGACTTCATTAGGCTTCCACCAGTTTTTTCCTTCTGTTTTTTGTTTTTTTTTTGTTTTGTGTTGGGTATCTTTGGGGCCTTAGGGTATCTTTTTAGCCAGTTCATCGTGGTGGTCAGTCGCCGCTCAGAGTTGCCCAACCATTTATCACGAGACCCCAAAATACCGACCGCAAAATACCGACCCCAAAATGAACCTCGAGTCGGGCGAGGGACACGCCAAGGGATCTGGCCTCTAATCTGCGTCTTGTTGGCAACAGATTGAAATTTATTACGCATACATCTAGGCATTCATTTGCACCTGCTCCTGGTTTTCGACGACGCGTCGCTATGCATACTATTTCCGCGGCCAGGAAGAGCAACAGCTTTTCCCAAAAGTGGAATGGTCGGAGGTGACGGTGCGTGCAGCTACGCACAGGTGACAATCGAAGTAACCGGTGAAAGACGACGAATAAGAAGCAAGGACAGCGGACGAAGGACGTGGCGCAATGCGCCCGATTACAACACCACTCCGTCCACTTTACACCGTAGAAAAGAGCGAGGGTTGAAAAGAATTTAAAAAAAAAAGTTGGCGCACTATTTTGAACTAAACGGGCTTTTTTCGCGGCTAACTGGTTTATGTAATAAGGCAACACTTAGGCAGGTCGACATTTAAAATGCCAAGCAAAATACTCGATAGTTGATAGACCGCCGGTTCTTGTGCGGGAGAGTGGTAGTAGTTGTGTAGAGAAAACCGAAAGGTGAACAAGCGAAGAGAACAGTGAATACAGAACTTTGTAAAACCCCACAATACACTTTATATTTAAACTTATCCTCATAAAACATGGTACAATTTGAGGGCTCAACCCGGGTTGACCCAAACAAAAAAATGCGGAAGTGCGATTTTAGATACACAACTATATAAAAATGGCCGCAGATGTCACAAAATCATATGTGAAAAATGGTAGAATTTCTCCATAAATATATTGATTTTAATTAAAACGAGAGAACTTACAAAAATGTTTGAGCAAGTAAGTATGTTGGTACCAGAACTTTGAGTTTTCGTCGTATTATTACCTTTTTCACGAAGAGCTAACCCAGATGTAAAACATTACGTACGCGGTAATTTTACATGTGTTTTAATTTGTATTTTTTAGTTAAATATATTTTATTTTAAATTGAAAGTTGCAGAGGAATTTCTTGTACGAATTATATTATATATACACTCTACTTCGTTTAAATATTGTGACTTATCCCAGTTAAACATTAATATTTGGTCAGGAATTTCACCAGCTGGATATTTTGTGGTGATTCCATGCCAGCTGTGGCCCTATCCGGTTTTCATTAAGCACTACTCCTCCCAAGAGCTCCTCTTTAGCGTGAGTCATTTGATATCCGAGCGCCGAGGACGTGCTGCAAATGTGCTGATAAATAGACCCTAAGCACTTGGAGATGTGCTACGGTTGTACAAGTACGAAGTACTGATAAATGGTCTTTAGCTGGAATTAATTAAGCGTCGAATATAGTAAACTAACTCAAAGTTAGTTATTAAGAAATTAAAAGAAAAAGAAATCTTTTTAAACCAATATTTTGTATATATTGCACACTAATGTACCTATGAATACACTGGTATAGTTCGAATACGCCCTATATTCCTTCGCACCATCTGTTGTTGGTAGAAATGTGAAGAAGCTATGACGAACGGATTCGTAATTTCCAAGTTGCTGGCTGCAACATGAGCAGACCCCGCTTGATACGCACAATCGATGCCGGCAGACAGACAGACTGACATTCCGATTACACTTTAGCAGAAACACGAAGGACCACCGCCAGTCAGAGTCCCACAGAACCCCACATTACAACAACATAATATAAAAACTGAAGCCATCATTTGAAATCACATAAACACTACGATTTCTATGCGAAAATGAGAGTGCGAACAGAGGCGCCTTTTAGCACATTCCGTGCCACAAGTCCATGGCTGGATTTGAATAAATATTACTCAATAAATAAACAAAGTGCACTTAAATGGTAATATACATAAATATATAAATGTTATAAAGTTTTGGATAATTCTAAAGCAAAGTAATTATTCCTAGCCAGAGTCGCATTTACCGTATTAACCTGAAAGCTATTTTAGAATAATGTAGCATGGGCCCATGTAGCATTGAACTTGAGCTCAAGTTCGATTTCAAGCCCTCATTTACTCATTTATTACATAAACTGTTATGAATTCTTGCCTATGGCCTTCAATAAAAATCGCGACCAGAAAAACTATGCCTCATTGCTTACCCCTACGACATTTAGCTATGGATTATTAGCCCAAATCCTTCATAGCAACTGGTGAATGAAAAGTATAAACTATTCGCAGTCACTGTGGCCGTCAGTCATCTCGTCAGCAGTTGGCTCGTAGAGTCAAATAAGAAGGGTAAGCAAGCTCTCAATGTTTTTCATGTACCGATGGTCGACTATTTGTATACCTTATGCCCTCTGTGCGTTGTGTGCTAGCGTGCTAGTTTGCTTGCTTGACTTAGCATACCGTTCGCCGAAAGTTCGTGAGAATGTCAGAATGTTGGGAAAGCAAACGGCAAATGACACTTATACCACGGTTATGAACCGTCCAAAAAGCTGTCAGTCAGTAGGTATGCACGCGCTAAAGACTGTGTGTTTGTTGGCCAACTATAGAGCCCCCGAAGGCGATGCGTTAGGTTCGATACCCTCACGGAGGTGAGTGTGCTACTGGTGTCAGATTTTATATGAAAAATACTATCACATTTATAAGAAAAAGTATTAAGGTATGCACAACAGTGAAGAGGAGCGGTATTTACTGCATACCTTTAGACACCTTCACAAGCGATGTGGAAGCCGCAGTGTTTTAATGAGTCTACCCAGAACGGGATGGTAAGGAACTAAGGAACTTGATTGTGAAAAGCAAACAGAAGGACAAATACATATCCATCCAAGAAGTCCAAACAAATTCTCCCAGTGCTAAATTTTCGCCCACTTTCCACTGACACTGTGTTGTATATCATGTAAATAAGGGCACTCGAAACTTCGATCCCCAAGGCTTGGCCTTATTTCAGCGTGTTGCTAGTCCTCGTTTCGCCGACTCTTTGCCAGGGTCTTGTTTTTTGTTTTGTTTTTTCAATTTTCCAGCTCTAATGGCGTGTTTGGTGTTGCCTTGTGTTGTTGTGTTGGCTGTTGTATGACCTTCGTTTACGTGTTTGGCAAGTTCATTTTTTGCGCGCAAGTAAACTCACAGTCCCACAAGTAGTTGCAAGTGATGCCGAGTGTTCGGGAGGAGGCTGAAGTGAGTGTGCGTGTCTGTGGCATGCGCCCATTATGTTCCCTATATGCTTCATAATATGAACTTTGCGTATTTCCTTCGACGCGGGTGCAAACATGTGTAAGACCTCTGACAAATGCTGCGTGCGGCTGTGCATGTGTGAGTGTAAGCATATAAATATAAATAAGTTTGTGTGTCAGCTGAATATTCAATTTAAAAGGCCCCACTGAAGGGAGCGTATATTGTTCTGAGGTGCTTCTAATTCAGCATGGGTCTAAATGATTGCCATATGATGGCAACTAAGAAAAGATGTTGGGTGGGTGTATTTCGGAACGTAGTATCCTTGCACAATGTGCTATTATCGTGCCCATGTTTGTCCGAAACACACGCGCCTCCTTCCTTTGTATGCACGCTTATCTGTCTCGGTGTCGCTTGCCGCACTCTACAACCTAATTTGGCCGCGTTCTGCGCATTTCTTCATTTTTCATGCATGCTAATGTGTAATATTTTGACAGGCGTTTTCCATCCATCCACTTGGAAAAGGCCCCCCGCCTAAGCCAGCACCTCTGATGGCCCACAAAGTCAGTAAGCCTGTCTACTAGCCTGTCTAGGCTGTTTACAGCTGCGTATTATGGCAACATGACTTTGGCATTTCCCTCCCTCCTGCCAGCGACCAAGGCCTTTCCCATTCTACGCTTTTTCCGCTTTCACCATTTTCCTCTCCCCAGCCCACTTTCCCACTTTGTATGCAAATGTGTTTGGCTTACGCTCGTGCTTAAGTCAAATTTATGAGGGATAACTTTTGGCTAGCATTTTGACCAATTGTGCGACAAATGTTTATTAATTGCGGTGGTCATTTCGAAAATCCTGGACGTGCTTCGTATTGGCTGCTTGAATTCACATTATTATTGTAGCGACATGCTACGCTTTTGATAAATGAGAGAAATCCGTGGAAAGTTGGATACCTTTTGGAGTCAAGTTGGAGTGGCGCCCAGGTCCGCAACAATCAAACGTACTGAGGCGACAATGGGTAATTAGTGAAAACATTCATTTCAAGACTGGTGTAGCTCAATCAACTGAAACTAAATATTGATTGACCTGCTTCAAGGCGGCACCCCAAGGGTTTTTAATCCCCACAGATTGCCATTGTTGTCGTACGTTAAGAAGCTAAGTCTTCGGCAACAGGTAACCCCAGGCGCCAACTTTTCTCATTTAATATTTGCAAGGGATCTAGCCAAAGTTTGAACTTTCCTCCGGTTTAATGTATACACAGATGCCACACGCATATGCAGGGCGCTCATATGCAAAATTTCGCGAACACTCGTATGTATGTACATATGTCCGTGCATATGAAATATCGCATGTGTGCAGCCGCCTTTAGTTCGCTTTGCACAACTGGCGGGAGAGAAGTTTTTTGGCAAGCTGTTCATGGCTGACGAACATTTTCATAGTTTTACAGCGAAATTTGCTTAATCCGGGAGAACGCCTCCAGCGGTTGCACACAGAGTCTTGGGCCGGAGTCCTGGAGACCCGGATTCTGGAGACGGAGTGCCAGAGTGAAGGGATGAGGATGACGGCAGATAAGTCCGGCTTCTGTAAGTCCCGGCTTAGGCCATTTCATTCAATTTCCACTTCCATCGCCATTTCATTTCATCCCATTCTTCGATCCGCCATCGCAGTTCGACAAGGCCAAATTCAATTGCATTGACATGTATGGATGGGTTGCGTACAGGTCGGCGTGTGGCCGTGCTCCACATCTTCCTTTTTTATTTCGCATTTTCATTTTCATTTGCAACTGCAGTGCCAGTAGAAAGAAAGAAAACTGGTGGTGGGTAAGAAACAAAGGGATTGACACCGACTTACAGCTGTGTTCATAAGAACAGCAGTGCTTGGGACCTGTGAATTTAAGATACAAAATCCAATGATTTAAAGTTTTAATGGACAATTTTTTTTTTATAATATCCTTTGGTATTTAATTTCAAACAATTCAACAAATGTTTCAGTTTTATTTGTTCAATAGTTTCGAAAATAAAGATTAAAACGACATAATAGGCAGAAATTCTGGTGTTCACTGAACAAGATAATTAATAATTATTCTGGCTTATCGATAGAATAGAATTTAGGAATAAAATGAGAAGAAATTAAAAAAGTGTTTATAAGTGTGGGCGTTGGAGTTCTGGGCGGTATAATAAAATATCGAAAACATTTTTAATAGTTGTCTAGTCTAGTCTAGTCCATTGTCTAGCTTATGTATCTCAAACACAATCGATGGCAGGACTACGCATAGACAGAATATAGCTTATTTTGAGTGAACTAATGCTAGCCTAACGACATTGTCAACAACACTGCCATCTTGCTGAATGCAGTGGCATTCCCCCGATCCCCGTTCTGTAAGTGCAATCGATTCACTTTCTCTCAATCTCACTATACCGATAAGAGTGTCGTGGGCCGCGGGGAAATAATAAAGAAAAAACACTAAACCGAGATTATGCAAATCAAAGGCGGGCCATCGGTGGCAAATGCATGCGGTGGCGGTACCCTTCCCCACCCAACACCCAACACCGTCCACAGCCCATCGCCACCGCTTTGGGTAACAACAAGCACATTGACTTGCGCCCTCATGCATATGGATGCGTGCTCGACGTATGTATATGTTTATGCGCCCGCCATCTTGTTTGATCAAACACAAGCGCAAGCACATCTGTATATTTATGAGCTACCGCCTCGTCCCTTCCGCCACCAACACCATTCAGCACCCGCACACAGCTTGGATTAACCGCATCTCTGCCAATGTAACGGCACTTTGTGCGAGCTGTGGTATATATACGTCTATACGTATCCGTGTGCATCGATCCAACACATCTATACAAAATTATACAACGCGAAAAATACAACTCTAGAGCGTTACCTTCGTACAGAGCTAGCACATCAACAATTGTACCAAAGGCATACATTACATATTCACACATTTTTAATCGATAATAGGTATTACACACGGACTCCCAGAAAGTGTAGTGTACTGTAGGGTCTGTCGGCACAATGGATGAGATATGGTTTATCGCTGTGTAAGTTATTGCCCTATAAGTTATCGTCCCACATCTTATATTTCAACATCATTTCTGGGTAAACACAAGTGCCCAAAATGCTGACCAAAGGTCTGCATTCTTTCCGCTGTCAACGACCAGCTAAAAGTGCGATCATCTGCACTTCTCCGCCGCGTAGCCGCCGACGACCACTGATTCGCTGCCGACGCCTGCTGCGACGCTGCCGACGCCCACACTTGATTGCTAGGGACTTAGGGAAATATTTTGTATCTTAGCTTTAGTTTCAAATGAACAATTACAATAAACGGTCGCTTGCGATCTACAAAATAAAAATCAATAAACTGTAATTATTTACTGGCGCCCGAACAGGGACCAGCGAATAACGCGTACGACAGACAAAATTCTAAGTCGCGAAGCAAAATAAAATTTTGCAAAAAAAAATTCGTTGGTTAAATTAGTGCCGAAGAAACTCCCGTGAGTTAATAAAAAATTCGCGGTCGGCATTTATAAAAAAAAAAAAAAAAAAAAAACTTTTGTTTTCCGGAAGAGGAAAATATTCAACGGCAGAATATTGCCCATCGGTGGATCACATCTTTTGTCAGGCCAGCCCGCAGAAGACCTTCTTTGGAGTGCTGACGTGGATCCCCAGTAGCACAAGGCAAAAAGGATGACCTTCACCCAGCCAGGAGGAGTGACCACAGCAATTTTATTGTGAGACAAGAAAGAAATATTTTTTTTTTATAGAATTTATTTTAAGATTTAAAAATTTAATACACTTGTACTTTAACATTTCATCGACCCCAGATCGGTTTCGACAGTACATTTAATTTTTTAATTTCCCTTTTAATTTACTTACGGTTTTGGAAAATATAATTCAAGCTCGAATAGTTCGAATGATTTAAATTGCCAAGATCATAACACTCGTGCCTTTTTGTTTTGGTTAAGATCGTTTTGTGTAAGTGTTGTCCGAGTCAAAAGCCAACATGGCAAACCCCAATAATCTAATAAGACCACCGGTTCTCAGTTCTAATGAGAGACCGGTACCCGTAGAAAGACCCGACCTGCCTGAACGGCAGCGCGTAGATATGAATGTTGAACAGTTGACAGGGTTAATTGGCCAAACGGTAGCCCAAATTTTACCTGGACTGATAAAACAAATGAACAATGACACACTTGACTTTACTGACGTGAGAGATCAGGTCGTCGAGCCTGAATACAGAAACAATTTAGGGGATTTTGACAGGGTACCTGATATCGTAAAATCGATCAGGGAATTCTCTGGGGACCCAGCAGAATTCGGCTCTTGGAAAAAGAGCGTTGATAGAATCATGGAAACTTATACCCCATTTGTGGGTACTCCAAAATATTATGGTATACTTCATACCATAAGAAATAAAATTGTCGGAAGTGCCGACGTGGCACTCGAGTCATACAGCATTCCGCTGGATTGGAATTCCATGTCAAGATGTCTCACTCTACATTACGCAGACAAACGAGACATAACTACACTAGAATACCAAATGTCAATTTTGGTCCAAGGTCGCCAACAGTCGGTGGAAGACTTCCACCAAGACGTTTATAAAAATCTCTCGCTTATTTTAAATAAGCTTAGCTGCATGCAAATGACCAGAGAATCCGAGCATTTCATTACAAAAATGTACAGAGATAAAGCTCTGGACACTTTTATTAGAGGCCTTCGAGGAGACTTACCTCGCCTCTTGGCTATAAAGGAGCCAGCCGATCTCCCTTCAGCTTTGCATTATTGCTTAAAACTTGAAAACCAAACATACAGATCAAACCATGCAACAAATAAAGGGCAACAGTCGAGCTTCAGAGTAAACGAAAAACCCATACCGGCACCCCGCAATTTTCAGCCATCGAACGCCTTTGGCCATCGACAGCCTCCACCGGTCCCTCCACGAAACTTCATGAGGGGACCACCACAACACTTAGGTCAGCCATTCGCTGCGCCAAGACAACACATGCTCAATTTCGGTAATGCACCGTTCGCCGCACCCCGACAAAATTATCAACAATTGCAACAATATAATGCCCCACCCCGTCCTTTCGCGGCCAAACCGCAACCAAGACCAGAACCAATGGACGTGGACCGCAGCATACAGACGAGAAATATCAATTATATGAACCGACCACATTTTGACGCCGGCAAACGACCGAGTGGACAGACTACAGACATAAACAAAAGACAAAGAAATTATAATATCCAAACTAGGGGCATGGGACATCCAAGTGCCAAAATAGCTGGGCCCAGTTCAAGCATGACAGACTATCAACGGTCGATGCAAGAATATGAAACCCAGAACGACATAAACGGCACCATGGACGAATATTGCAACGAACTGACGGACTACTTAAATGACGATGAGCAACAACAACAGATGCATTTTTTAGATTAGAAGACTCCTCACTGCCATACTTCGAATGTAGAGTGAGGAGTGGAAAGGTTCTAAAGGTGTTGATCGACACGGGCTCCAACAAAAATTATATTCAGCCAAAACTGGTGTCGAATGCAATACCAAATTACAAGCCTTTCATAGCTGCCACTCCGGGTGGCGATATAAAAATAACACACTACAAAAGAGCAGACCTTTTTGACTGGGAAATAAAATTTTTCCTCTTAACATCTCTTACGACATTCGACGCAATTCTCGGCAAAGACACCCTGAAAGAAATGGGAGCACAGATAGATTTAGGAAATTTGACCATGACACTAGGAAATGGGAAGAGGATTGCTATCAAGGAACGAAAGTTCGAGGCTGTTAATACAATCAGCCCCAGAATAGATCACTTGGGACAAAAACAAAAAGAAAAACTGAATCGGGTAATTAATAATTATCCAGGTCTCTTCGCAGACCCAAACCAAAAACTGACCTTCACAACAAATGTAAAGGCAGCAATTCGAACCACATCGGATACACCTGTGTATTCGAAGTTTTATCAGTACCCGATGTCCCTAAAAGATGAAGTCAATAAACAAATAGCGGAGCTTTTGCACGACGGAATAATTCGACCATCAAGGTCACCCTACAATTCACCAGTGTGGATTGTGCCAAAAAAACTCGACTCCTCTGGTAAAAAGAAATACAGAGTCGTGATTGATTACCGAAAACTCAATATGGTAACAGTAGCAGATAGGTACCCAATCCCCGATATTAACGAGGTTTTAGCCCAACTTGGTGACAACAAAGTTTTCTCGGTGCTCGATCTTAAAAGTGGGTTTCACCAGATCCCACTAAAAGACTCCGATATCGAAAAGACCGCCTTTTCCATAAATCATGGAAAATACGAGTTCACTCGACTTCCATTCGGTCTGAAAAATGCACCATCAATATTCCAACGCGCACTCGACGATATCCTTCATGAGCATATTGGCAAAATATGTTTCATCTATATCGACGATATCATTATCTTTAGCAAAGATGATGAAACCCATTACAAAAACCTGGACATAATTTTCAAGACCTTGCAACAAGCCAACATGAAATGTCAGTTGGACAAATGCGAGTTTATGAAGAGGAAGGTAGAATTCCTGGGATTCGTCGTGTCCGACAAGGGCATAGAAACCAATCCAATCAAAGTACAGGCAATTTCAGACTTCCCAATTCCAAAAACACTCAAAGAACTGAGATCATTCTTGGGATTATCTGGATATTACAGGAGATTTATACCCAACTACGCTAAGTTGGCAAAACCACTTAGCTCGCTTTTGAGAGGGGAGGATGGACGAATTTCCAAGACATTATCATCAAAAAAATCCGTCTCCCTTAATAACGAAGCAATGGAAGCCTTCAAGAAATTGAAGAGCAGTTTGATTTCCCCAGACGTGATACTCCACTACCCAGATTTTAAAAAAGAATTTCACCTAACAACGGACGCTTCCAATTTCGCAGTGGGTGCTGTTCTTTCACAAGAAAACAGACCCATTTCATTCTTATCGAGAACACTCTCGAAGGCAGAGGAAAACTACGCCACAAATGAGAAAGAAATGCTAGCCATTATCTGGGCTCTAAAAAAGCTCAAAACTTACCTTTACGGTAAAGCAAAGGTGAAAATCTTTACCGACCATCAGCCTCTGACCCATTCCCTCAGCAGCTGGAATGGAAATGCGAGAATCAAAAGATGGAAGTCATACCTCGAGGAATACGACTATGAAATTCTCTATAAACCAGGCAAAGAAAACGCTGTGGCCGACGCTCTGTCCAGAGGACCAACAGCCGCGCAAATAAACTCGGTAACCTCAACAATGCACAGCTCTGACAGTTCGAGCCATGGGTTGATACCTAGCGTTGAAGCTCCAATAAATGCATTTAAAAATCAAATTTTCTTCCGGAAAGCAGAGTCGGAGAATTACTCAGTTAGCATCCCATTCCCGACATTCCATAGGCATTTAGTGGACCGTAAATTGTTCACACCTGATAGCCTCTTGTCAGATTTGAAGAAATATCTTAACCCATCCGTGATAAACGGAATTTTCACATCCCAGGATGTAATGGGGAAAATACAAATCCTCTACCCCATCCACTTTAAGGGTTTCAAGATTAGATTCACTCAGACTGAGGTCAAAGACCTTGTTACCGAAGCCGAACAGGAGGAAGAAATACTTAGGACACACAACAGAGCACACAGAAACGCTTTGGAAAATAAAGCTCAGCTGTCCGAAAGAGTGTATTTTCCTAAAATGAGGAAAAAAGTTTCAGCTATCGTGAGTCAGTGTTTGGTGTGTAAGACCTCTAAATATGACAGACACCCCACACATCCGGAAATCAGAGAAACTCCCTTGCCAGAATACCCCGGACAAATTATTCATGTCGACATCTATTCGACAGAACGATATCTGGTGCTCACAGCAATCGACAAATTCTCCAAGCTGGCTCTGGGAAGAGTCATTAAGTCGAAAGCTATAGAGGACATTAGAAAACCCTTAAGAGATATCGTATTCTATTATGGAGTGCCCAAACTAATAGTAATGGACAACGAAAAGTCCCTCAACTCAGCTTCTATCAAATTCATGTTGGCAGACCAGCTGGGCATTGAGCTCTATAAAGCACCTCCGTACAAGAGTACGGTAAACGGACAGATAGAAAGATTTCACTCCACACTCTCTGAAATAATGAGATGCTTGAAAGGAGATGGGACACATAGAAGCTTCGAAGAACTTCTTGATAGAGCTATCTATGAATACAACTTCACTGTCCATTCGGTCACAAAAAAACGACCCCTAGAGGTGTTCTTCGGTAGGGGAACTACCGCGTCACCAGAACAGTATGAACAAGCTAGACTGGACAATGTAGACCGTCTTAGAAAGAAACAGGAAACTGACATTAAAAATTACAACCGGACAAGAAAGCCCATAAAGACCTACATCAAGGGCCAAGAAATTTTCGTTAGGGTTAATACAAGATTAGGATCTAAGCTATCAAACAGATTTAGAAAAGAAATAGTTAAGCAAGATAGGAATACTACAATACTAACAGAGTCAGGAAAAATAGTGCACAAAAGTAACATCAGATCATGATTACTTTCAGGATACTTACTGTGGTCGCATTGACAAATGGACTCATTGAAATAACTAACTACACCGACGCACAGACTGTGACGATTTACAACGGGATAGGACAGATACAGATAGGAACAACGAGAATTGTCCATATCATCGACTTGGACCACGTACAACTGACCATAGGAAAACTAACAGACTACATCGATCAGGACTTCAACGACGACAAGTCATATCACTTACTGAACTACGAACTGACACAGACGAAGAACTTGCTCGACACTGTGATCCTGGCAAAGACAAGGAAAACTAGATCGATAAATCTTATAGGGACGGCCTGGAAGTATGTTGCCGGTAGCCCGGATCACGATGACCTTGTAGCTCTGACCGACGGGATAAACGACTTGACGGATAACAACAATAGACAGGTAATAATCAATAGACAGCTGGAAAATAGAATGAACCTACTAACCGACGTGACCACGAAAATACAAAACTCAATCAGAAAAGATTCTACCTTAAAGGATGAGCTGGCCATAAGACTACAGAACCAGATTAGGCTCGTAAAAGAAGAGATAGTCAACATTAAATTTGCCATTCAATGGGCAAGGCTGGGTGTTATGAACACATTCCTGCTAAACGAGTTCGAGTTGAAAGAGATCGACAGCCTACTCAAAATCAATAATATGCCGACTTCTGCCTTAACGGTCGAAGAAATGTTAAAACTCTCAGACGTTTCCGTTTTACATAACGGAACTACAATTTTGTATGTTATCAAAATCCCAATTTTAAAACCAACTAATTTCCTAAATTATCAAATAAGGCCAGTAAAGAAAAACAATAATATCATTAATTTACCAGCTAAAGAAATTTTTAAATTTAAAGACGAAATGTACGGAATTAATGCCTTTTGCAAAAGTTCAAACAGTTTAAAAATATGTAAAGATAAATTCATTAGTAATTTAAGTAAAGACCTTTGTCTACCCGAACTTTTAAATGGAAAGCAATCAAGGTGTGAGTTCGCCAATGCAGAACACATCCCTGCAATAGAAGAAATAGACGACGGGCTAATATTACTCAACGACTTCAATGGCACAGTGAACTGGAGGGACATCGAGAGACGATTGAGCGGCACTTACTTGATAACGTTCCTGAACGAGACCCTGAAAATCAACGGCCGAGAGTTCAGTAACAATGAAGTGGCTTCAACAAAACCTGCGCCACCACTGATACAGCTGACTCCATACGAGGTGGGACGCCTTCGAATTCTCTCGCTAGAAGTACTCGAGCAACTTCATCTGAATAACACATCTGAGTTACGCAAACTTCGAACGCACTCAACAATAAACAGAGTGTTCGGCGCAACAATACTAATGATGATTGCTGTCCTGATCTTCGTGACAAATCGGTGCTGCCGGAGAGGAAAAAAGGTGGTCCTTCAAATCGACGCACCTGGCATTCAAAACATTGACGCGGTGCCCAAACCACCACAGATCACCCCACCAACAATGCGTTTCAACAACATCCCGTTTTTTTGATGACCGCTTGAGGACAAGCGTCGATTAAGAGGGGAGGAGTTATTGCCCTATAAGTTATCGTCCCACATCTTATATTTCAACATCATTTCTGGGTAAACACAAGTGCCCAAAATGCTGACCAAAGGTCTGCATTCTTTCCGCTGTCAACGACCAGCTAAAAGTGCGATCATCTGCACTTCTCCGCCGCGTAGCCGCTGACGACCACTGATTCGCTGCCGACGCCTGCTGCGACGCTGCCGACGCCCACACTTGATTGCTAGGGACTTAGGGAAATATTTTGTATCTTAGCTTTAGTTTCAAATGAACAATTACAATAAACGGTCGCTTGCGATCTACAAAATAAAAATCAATAAACTGTAATTATTTACTTGTACAAGGGCAAAACTATTAATATCCGTTCCTCGTATAACTGAAGGATTGGAGGCTATGTATATAGGCTGAAGGATGTATCTCACCCTATACATTACTTGTATTCCTGATCAGGATAACTAAGCGTATCGTTCTTGACGTGTTCGCATAGTGCAAAACCAATGTATGGCCGCTCCGCTATGACATCAACTAACTGAATGGCGCGCATTTTAAAAAAAGGAAGTTATGCTGCCGCACCCTGTATATGAGCTGGAAGGTTAATGGTTTTCATGATCACCACGCTCAGTGGCAACCGTACGCAAGCTGACTATAATTTTATTACAATACTTAATTACTATTTATTACATGTATTACATTACATTTTTATTGCATTGTAATATTTGATTTCCGAAATTAGATAAAAAATATTGGTCACTCTCCCCTTAGCGTATATATTCTGAATAAAACTGAAAATTTTCAAAATTTTTTGACTTTTTGACTATTGACTATTATCAAGACAATTTCAATCGATATCGTAAATACATTTTTGTCATTCCAAAACGCCCAAAACTGTAACGCCCACAAATTATTTCATTTTAATTTGTGTAATGTGTATTTTGGATTATTTGTATCACATGCAAAGTTTTCAGACTAACGAGAAATATAGTCTTCTATACTATGGCAATAAAACGTATTGGGTTATTCAAAATAGATAAATTGAATTTAATTTTGTTAATAGTATTTTTCGGCTTCTTGAATGTTATTGCTATTATAAGAAGCTTGTTTAAATCATAAAACCGCAAAAGATGGACCTGGGACACACCTTTCAAACTCCCACTTAAAGGGTTATAATATTATTAATCGCATCACCCACTTTTCGCTCAATTGAAAGTACATATCGCACCGGAAAAGTTTGCTTCATACCACGTCTTATGTTTGATACACAGTTTTTTGTATGCATGGATGCTCTCACTTTCATAAACATGCACATATGTATGTACATATGTACATACATATATCCACATTTCCAAAGGAGCATAAATATGCATACCTTTCTGTTGGCGGGTGTGTGTGTGCAACAACCAATTCGATTTCCATTTCTACACAAAATTTATGCGCGAGTGCAATGCTGTTTTATTGAATTTGATTAGAAACTCATCAAGGCTTCTGCTTCTGTGGCTGCTGCCTGAATGCTCCAATGCCTCAACTTGCATACTGCCACGTGGCACAAATGATGTGAAGGTCGTTCATTACGGTGGCGATGACAGAGGTGCCAAGGATCCAAACTGCCCGACCTAACTTTGAATATGCAATGGGGCTGGACTGCAATATCGTTTGGGCTGAAATCTTTCCGTGACTGCTAATCATTACTGTAGAGTATCAAAGGTTTCTCACGAATATACTCGTTTAACTTTAGTAGCTTCTTCTTCCAAAAATGTATGACTCCAGGTAAATAGGTATGATGAAATTTGCTATGATTGCCACCGCAAAAACTTTAAGCTACCGGGTGCTATGGTAATGAACATTATCACTCTAAATAAAAGTTATGTTTATCAAGTAAACGTGGCCTAACGATAAGTCCTGCACGATATATGTATATTACTTGGGCTTACCGTATCGATATGTTCACTACGATGAATACTGTTCGTATTTTATAAGAAGCTTGGACTCTAGACGAAGATCTCGAACGGCAAGGAAGCGCCCACGATCTGTTCAACGGTCCTGCGGGCCAACGTATTTAACGATTCAAGCAATACGTGTATTCCTAACGAATAAACTACATTAATACAAGCCATCCTATAACGGAATCGCCTATTTATTTAAACAAGAGTTTCGAACCAACGACTACGCTTACACAATGATATATAGTCCCCTGCTCACATCCTAAATGATGCACGAACCCTTTGTCCAGATATTGGTTTTCACATTCGGCGGTGCCCATACTTCTTTGCTGCATTTTTCCGCCGCCGGCTCTGCAACGAACTTATCTGCAATTTGCTACGTTCCCACGGGAGTTTACCCCACTACCTACCACGCCTCCTTTGTCGGTACGTCCCGTTCGGACGGTGCTTATGCAAAGCATGTTGTTGCTCATTATCTTCACAAGGATTAACATGTTATCCATAGCACGCTCGTCCACATCCCATTACGCGTGGTCCTTGCTCCTGCACTTGCTCCCTTTACTCCCCACTTTCCTGCACTCTTCTCCTGCCAGCATTTTCTGGCCGGGCCCCGTCTTCCCTTTTTTTTCCCCCATTTTTTGCCCTGTGTTTCGGCTTGCTTTGCTTTTGCAGCGTTGTTCCTGTTGATTTTTGTATGTCGCTGGCTTTGGTTTTTCGCCAGGTTTCACTGGTCTTTTTTCGGGTTTTCTTGGTTTTTCGCGGTGTTTTTTAGGTTTTCCGCATATTTTTTTGGCCTCTCGATTTTTGCGCGCTAAGTACAAGCCTCTTCAGGTAGCTTTAGGGCGCCTTGCGAGCTTCGAATGCGTAAGAAGAATTATTACCGCATTTCCCTTTTTAGCCTCGCGCTCCGGCGGATTTGTACGTTGCCTTTGGCTCGCTTAACCATCCGGTTAGGTCGTGCACCTTCTACGCCGTAGTCCCGATGCTCCGGGATCCGCGCTTGATACCCGGATTGTTGTGGCCCTCTGGCTGGCGTATTGCTTACAAATTGTGCGTCTCCTTGCCAGCGGTAGTTTTTTGTGATGCAATTTCTTACTTTGATGTCGCTCATACGCCGAGTTGCACGTGGCCTCGGAGATGTACATTCCGCGAGAACATTAGTAGCTGTGTGTCCTCGGTGCGTTATCAAGCCACGGAGGAAGTTCCTAATAATTATTACATATATGTATGTACATATATATACATCATCAACTTTTGTTCTCGCCTCTAAGAAGCTGCTTTCATTGAACCACGTGAATCCCATAATTAAACACGTGATTGGTAAATAAATCAGTGGTCAATATAATAAATTCTAGTTAACCTTTTTTAAAACTAGAGCAACGCCAACGTAGACGTCTGACCAGTTTTTAATTTTTTACGGGCTTAGCGGCCATTGGCTTAACGTGTTTACCTTTGCCATCCGACAACCTGCCCCATCCACCTACTTGGTTTTCGACTTCAATTCTACGCTGTTCCTGCTTTGTTTTTGCGAATTTTTTCTTGACAAAGAACGCTCTGCTGATACAATTGCAGAGCTAACAACAAAATAGCACCAAGAGTAGAACAAAAAGGAGGAAATAACACAAAGCGTTGAGATTGATTGAATTCCGAATTTTTAAGCATTTCGCCGCAGTCCAAAATTTCGTTAGTCAAACTGCAGAAGCGAGTGCACGGAACCGAAAACTGCTAAAAAAAAGAGCATGAAGCCCCTTCAAGAATAAAACCAATTAAATGGGAACGATATAAATATTGCAGAAAAATTTTGAAGTACATGGAAATTCAACTTGAAGTCGAGCTTATCCGCAGGCTGATAAAACATCAAAAAATGCTGTATGAAATGTTATAAAGACTTTTGAAGCATTTGGGGGCTCACGACAACACGGTATCTCTGAGTTTTTAATTTTAAGGACGATTTGCGAAATAGTACGGTGGTGTAGAAAATGTGCCACAAGGTTGCTTAGCACGTTTAGATATATGAACCTCTGTAATGATTAACGAAATTGGGTCATTATTTTCGATTACCATACTTTGGCCTAACTGGTCCTTAATATTACGGGACCTTATTAAATAATCATAAAATTAAAAAATGATACAAAAAATACATACATAAATGGTGCATATTAACAAGCGAATCAAATAAAATAGAAATACAATTATTGACCAAACCTTTGCCGCAATGTAAAAAAATAAAATAAAATCTAATTCAAATTACAAGAACCAAGACGATTGAAATAAACTTCAACTTGGGAACCCAATTCATGTGATTCGCCTACGTTAGCTATTCATGATGGGAATGATGGGTGAAAACTTTGAAACCCGTATGTTCACGACGCACATCTTTCCGTTATTCTCTTTCTTTTTAGAGCCGTAGAGTCCGAGGCAATAGAATAAGCGATCCACAATCACGAGTCAATGTGTGAAGGTGAGTACAGCACTCGGGCTACATGCCCCTTCACTCCTGTTGACCAAAACCGGATGCCTAGATGCCCTATCAGCTTTCACAGACCGAAGAACACTGAAAAAAAAAACTGAGCGGCTTACAGAGCCACATTGGATAGGAGCGAAAACTTCGAAAAGCGTAACCGACAAATGTTTGAATTGGTTAAAAACCGATTAAATTTTTCTTGACCCATACTAATACGAGTATTAAAGAATATTTCTTCGATAATTGCTCATAAGTAAGTTCCTTAAAATTTGCAGTTCGGCTAAAACTCCTAGAATTCTCAATCTTTAAGTGCATCTGAAGAATACGAAAAAACGTTGAGCAAGACAGGCGAGAAGTGAAAGCCGGTGCCATAAAAGAAACAAAAGAAGCCGGCGACCAAGGTGACCAGGGAAAGCCGGAATAAAAGAGTGTGTAGAGGACTTGTGCATATTGAATTAAGCGACAAGTGCAAGCAAGTTTGAGGCTTTTTAAACTGTTTACGTGAGTGCGTTGAGTCCTGACAGACTGCGGGTGTTTGGGTGAGCGGTTACATGAGAGTGCGAGTGTATGAGAGCCATTATTTTGTTATAACAATGGCGAAATGTTCGAGCAATGGCCACAAGATGAAGGTTCAGTGCCTTCCCACTTCTCCCACCAAATCACCCATCGCCTCAAGTGCACAGAACACTTGACGCAATCAATACACGCACGCACACACATACACACACACATAGGATGCGAAAATGAGAGAGGAAAATGAGTTAATGGAAATTCTTAGCAAGTATTGTGATTTGACAGCTGCGTGTAAGCTTGCGAACAATAGGCGACTGAATGCACGGAAAATAATTGCCCTACTGTTTTTTTTATATAAAACAAGAGAGAATACTATATACGACTTTTAGTGCGAATGCGAACGCGAAATATCATCATTTTTCTGGGATATCGATATACATAGATTAGGGAATAAAATGAGAAAAAATGTAAAAAGTTTTCAAAAGTGTGGGCATAGCAGTTTTGAGCGTCTTGTTGGCGTAAGAGTGGGCGTGCCAGCATGCATCAATACACTTGCGGCTGCGTCTATGTTTCTAGAATCTGTATGCTTAATCTCAACCTTCTAGCTTTTATAGTTCCTGAGATCTCGACGTTTATACGGACGGACATGACCAGTTCGGCTCGGCTATCGATCCTGATCAAGGTTATATATACCTTATGTGGTCGGAAACGCTTTCTTCTACCTGCTACATACTTTTCAACGAATCTACTATACCCTTTTAGTCTACGAGTAACGGGCAAATAGATCGCTCTATGTTATCAGTTTCTTTTGCTAGGGAACGCAAATTTCAACCACAATAAATGGAAAATCTATTAAAATCGGCAATCAGAAATTTAATATTTATATATATAGAAAACACTTCTATTTCACTCGTAAATTTCAACAACGACTTTTTTTTGCGTGTACGATGATTGGAGTCGAAAGAAAGGGTGCAAAAGCTGTTAAAGCATTGACTAACTGCACAAAGGCCGGCCAAAACTGTCAGTGTAAAGGAGCTCGTCTCCTTTTACAATTGAATCTCGCCAAGGAAAACTTCTCTCCCGAGCTTTCCTTTTGTGTTGGGAAAGGAAAACTTCATCAAAACTTGAAAAAGAGCAAGTTTGAGAGTGTGAGTGATCCAACATAACTTGGAGAATTTGAGGGATCCCCAGGCGAACGATGGTGGTGTTTGTTTGTCTAATAAAACCTCTCCCAATACACACACGCATCATTATCCATTTTTCATTTGTGCGTGCACAACCCGTGGCCCAGCATCATTCATTCATTCATTAATTCATTCATTCTTTTCATACCATTCAAATGGTATGGGAATGCATTCTATTTAAGCCTGTTTTTTGCTGGCTTTCTCCAACCGACATTGTTCTACAAATTTATGTTGGCCAAGAACAAGAAAAAAGTTAATAGGGGCCTTCAATAGGAAACGAGAGCATCAAAGAATGCAGGGGTTTTCATTATTTTTTGTAAACTAAACTATTTATTAAAAAAATGTCATTATGTAAACTTAAAATGTTGTATAAAGGTATTAGGAAGGAAATAAGATTAGTCCTTTGATAGATAATTCTGGATTCTCATATGTCCTAACAGCTACCAAGGAACTTAAAGTTAATTAAAATACAAATTTTAGTTAATCTATAATTTAATTTTTGTATAAATTGCATGTAGCTATAAACACTTTGACTTTGTAAACACCAATTCTGAGTGACCCTGATAAGTTATATGACCAAAAGTACTCCTCAAATATATGTGCTATTCTTTTTTGTGGTTTATTTCCCTTCCCTCGGCTGATTGATGTATTAAGCCATGTCGGAGCCTTTTGTGGGCCGTTCATCTCCCGAATCCGTCCCCCAGGATATCCCATCCCGATCCAGTTCATCCCCAATATCCCTGCCTGTCTCCATAAGCTTCTGGGTCTTGATAAATGATTCGACGACGATGGTCAGCGGCAGCCATGTGTCATAAAAGTCAGAGGATAAATGGAATCAAACCTAGTTATGGCCAAAATGCAATGCCACTTAATTAGACGCGAAGCAAATTAATTTATCAACATTTTTCGAATTATCATGGCCATTAAAATCTAACGCTGTTCTGGGCATTTGCTTTTTAACGAGGAATTATAGCTGCATCATTGTTTGTTGTTGTTATCCTTGTCACCAGAGGAGCGAAAATAAGAAGAGGAAAGTGCGCGTCTTTTATGACTTCCGTTTGGCTAAAATGCCGCAACGGGGCACGACTGTGGTGTAAAATTCGAACGGGGTGGTGTAGCGGCAGCTGCAGCGTCAGCTTGACTCCACGCTCGAATGCGCTTGAACCCACCGAAATCCGCCCAAAGCCACCCCCAATTGTCTGCTTCTGGCCGAAGGCAGCTGCCGTTGCGGAGCTTTGTTTGCAAAATAAAACTCACAAGGAAAATTGTAATGAAAAGCACAATAAACTGTCAGTTTAAATATGAAAGACTCCTCTGTCTCTCTGACTTTCTGAGCACCTAACGCTCGACACGTCCCCAATCGCCCACGACGCTGTATAAAAGACCGTCAGTGGTGGCCACAGTGGATTATTTCCTGTAAATACTGCAAGCAGTGCAGAAACCCTGCTCTTATACAATATACTTTAAAAATAACTCTTTATTTATTTCATTTTTAATCCGAACGGTGCGTATAGCATAGCAATCAGCAACCAGGCAAAAATCGCTTAGAATGAAATCAAATAAGAGAGCGTTGGGTATCGTCTCGTATCAGCCATAACTAAAAATTATATTTTGAAATAATACGCAGCCCTAGCTGGGATATGTGTCATATTCGGTGGTTTGCCCCTGGTATTACACAGATTTTCCCTAGAAAAGAGCTCAATGGCCACCACGGAAGACAATGCTACTCCAGTGTCGTCTTTAAGGGACGAGCGAGGGACTGACTTCGAGTTAAAATCGTAGTTGCAGTGCACGGCGGCGTCAATTGGAGAGCGTTGAAAGGAGCAGCAGCGTACCACCCGACGTATCCGTAATGCCCCACAAAGTCCTCGTTCTGCGCCTTTGTGCGAACTTGTCGCTACTTAGCGAAAAGCGAATAGCGCACTGCCAGCTGCGAGAAATCTCCAAGCTCCCTAGCCGCCGTAACAATGTGCTGGGAAAACATTTGGGGTCACTTGTGGAAAATCTTTTACCAACAGGAACAATGCGAGGAAAGTATTTGCTGTGAAGTGAATCCATAATGAATGCACTCATTCGACTGAGGTTGGTGTTTCGCATGTGAGTGCGCCCTTCGCAACCTTTGCGGCGTTCCCGCAGATTTTTTTCGGCTTCAGGGTTAAGTTAATACTGCCGGTGGGCAGTTTGCGTTCCACCTTAATGGAATTCAATGGAATTGGCTAAATGAGGCAGAAATTATTGTTACAATAGTGCATTTCGAATTTGTTAGGGAATTTTGTTAAAATAAGTTATGACTGATAATTTGCTCATATTGTAGAATATAAAGAACTAATCTGAATATTAACGGAGTATTTGGTATATGTGCATAGAACAACCATTATGCTATAATTAATATATGAACCGCCCCTCAATCGATTTAAGTAAACCCCATTCCACACGGTAAAAGTCCTGCCCTGTGATGACAATTTACGTTCATTCCGGACATGTGAACGTTAGTAAAGCGGAGATATTCTGCCTCCTGCCCTCCCAGAACCTCTCTAACATCTCAGCGCCATCCCAGCTGCATAGTTTTTAGTCATCAACGGGCAGCGGCGCAGTCTGTCGCAGCCCTGCCATAAATGTAAAATAAAACGCAAAACAATAACAATAACTGTAACAATAACACTAATAACAGGCCACCAGGATGTGAGAACAGGAGCGTAAGTGTGCGTGGTCCTGCCAACAACGGCTGAGTCGAAATAAATAAATGGCATCAACAAACAACAGGCAACAATAATCGTACAAAAGGAGCCAAATTGCCATACAACGTCCAGTTAATTAAAAGTTATGAAGTTGCCAACGAACGAAACAACATTAATTAATTTAATTTATTTGTGCTTTATCCCTTATATATATATGTACATTTCATTAAAGCTAATGGTATAATTAGGTATTTACAGTGTTTAGCTAAGGCTTTCATCTGAAATATTTATTAATTATGTCTAGTTGACCTGTTTTTAGTTTTTTGTATAACAATATTTATTATTTATTAAGGAAAACAAGGGAGAAGAAAAACCTTAATTGACTTACAACTAACTTAAAAACTAAGACTTGAAACAAAAGATTGTTAATATTGTATTTTTTGTTGAACTTTTTGTACACCTGCTTTTATATGTAGGTACTTAGTGTTTGTGTAATAAGGTAAGTTCATTATTAATTTTAACAGCTTGTTTTGGCATATTTGAAGTTTTTTGATATGAGTTTGAGCACATCTACCCCAAACAGGTGACCCATACATTAATATTGGATTAAAAATTGTTTTAAAAATTATGATCTTATTGGATATTGATAATTTAGATTTACGATTTATTAGAGGGTACAGTGTGCAAATAATTTTATTAACTTTCATAATTGTGTTGTTGATGTGGTATTTAAATGTTAGTTTTTTATCAAAAATTATACCCAAATATCGAATGTTGTCAACCCATTGTATTGGAGAGTCTAGTATTCGCAACTGTCTATCAGGAAGATAACGAGGTTTCCTTCTTTTTGTAAAAAATATAGCATTCGTTTTATTAGGGTTAATTTTAATTTTCCATTTTTTGTAATATATGTCTAATTCATTTAAGTAACTCTGCATGGATTGATTTATCTCGCTGTACGAGAAACCAGCACTGTAGACAGCGGCGTCGTCAGCAAACAGTGAAAGTACACAGTTTGTAGCTTGTGGAATATCGTGTGTAAAAATATTAAACAATGTAGGTCCTAAGACAGAACCCTGTGGCACACCTGCATTTAAAATTCGTCTAGCAGATTGACTACTGTTCAAATTAACGCTAAAGTATCGATGTGTCAAAAAATTTTGAACTATTTTAATGAGGTATATGGGAGTTCCAATCATCTTTAGTTTGTGCAACAGTCCGTCATGCCATACAGTATCAAATGCAGCCTCAATATCAAGTGTAACCAGCCCTACAGATTGTTTGGATTGGATACTTTCTTTAATATAATTTCTTAGTTTTAAGGTCGGCAGTATGGTATTTAGACCATTTCTAAAACCATACTGTACCGTTGGTAGTGTGTTGTGTATGTCCAAAAATTTCACCAATCTCAATTTAATTAATTTTTCCAGAATCTTGGACAATCCGCTTAATAGGCTTATTGGTCGGTAGCTTTCAGGGTTATCAGGAGGTTTTCCTGGTTTGAGAATTGGAACTATTTTTGCTATCTTCCAATCCCGTGGGAAATAGCCTGCCTGAAGACAGTGATTGGCAATGTTAACAATATGATTAATGGCGCTTGTAGGAAGGTTTTTCAAGGATATATTAGGTATTCCATCAATTCCAGGAGATTTTCTAGTATGGAGAGCTTTTACAATTGAAAAAACCTCTGGATAAGTGACTCTACAAATTTCTGCGATGTTGTTTGGGGTTTCAGCTATAGATTGTAAAGATATTTTGACTTGGTCAATTGTATTTTGGTTTGAATATGAATGTGTCAGATTATGCTTCAGTTGAAAGACATCAGCAAGAATATTCGCTTTTTCTTTTCCAGTAGCGTATATTTCATCAGCTTTACTTAGACACGGAACAATTTGTTTTCTTTTTTTAATTGCTTTGGTTATATTCCAAAAGGGTTTGCTGCATTTATCCAGCTTTTGAAGTTTATTGTTCCATTTTGCATTATTATAAATGAAAAGCTCTTTTCGTATGATGTAATTTAAATGATCACATCTTGATTTTAATAATGGATGACGTGACCTAAACCATTGTCTTTGGATAATATTTCTTGTTTTAAATAATTCAGTTATATGTACAGGGAGTGTAAGCTTGGAGTGATGTATAGGTTTATGAGGGACTGCTTTAAGAAAGGCATAATTGATTACTCTAGTGAAAGAGCCGATTAAATTATCAATATCCAAAGTCGATATCTGTGAGCAGTTGACAACCACCTCTTCAACCATCAGCCTTTCATTTATAATTCTCTTAAAAAGCGCCCAATTTGCCCTTCCCAAAATCGGATATGTTTTTACATTGCGCATAAAATTTGTAGAGTATTTAATAACCACTGGTAGGTGATCAGAGGAAAGCTCTTGCATTACTGCTGGATTAGCCAGCTGGTTAGGGATATTAGTGAGGCATAGGTCCAATGTTGATGCTTTTGCTTTATGGTTATGCGGAATATATGTGGGTTGCGTAGGGTACAAAATACTGAATTTTCCCAGATCTGAAAGTTCATTGAGAATTTTGCCCCAACCATTGGCTCGGGTACACTTCCATGCTCTGTGGCGCGAGTTGAAGTCCCCGCAAATTAGAAAATTTCCATTTATTTGTGAGATCTTAAGGAGATCAGATCTATACAAACTTTTTAAATGATTATGGTCCCAAGATAAATCACATGAACTAGGAATACATTTTGAAGTATTTCCAGCAAAGTAAATAGAGTAAATTTTTAGACTGGAATTAGAGTCAGTGTTGATTTGTATACCTACATTTTCAATAACATGACTTTTAATGCAGGGTATTTGTTCATGTATCAATGTGTTACTAACTGCAATGGCAACGCCGCCTCCCCTACTTTCCTTCCTGTCATTTCTGTATATAGTGTATTCGGGTATATTAAAACGGTCACTATGAGTCAGCCACGTTTCATTTATAAGTGCTATGTGAATGTGATTATTTTCTAAGAACTTGATCAGTTCTATACGTTTGTTTCTAACGGCACGAGCATTCCATGCCATAATATTCAAATTATCAATAAAATTATTTGTTTGTGTAAACATACTTAATCGCTAACTGAGAAATTACTTGAAATTGCTCTCCCTTATTGGAGCATTCATTAAATCTTGTTATTAATTCAGACAAAAGAGAATTTATCTCTTCACATGAAAAGAGATTAGTTTCATTTGTGATATTTGCTTTGGGATTAGGCAAAGTATGAATATTGGTGAGTGCATTACTATAGCTACCAAAGTTGAGTTGTTGCACTCTCTTAGTTTGAGTAGGCAATGAGATCTGGGGTTGATTTCCAAAGAGAGCAGATGGAGCGATGTGTTGCTTAGAATTCCTCATTCCATGAGCTTCCAAGTTATTTCTTCCAATGCGTTGTGATGAGCGTTTGGAAAGTAAATTGAGATAAGAAATTCGGCATGGGCATGTCAGTTCTGTCGATGGATGGTCGCCTTTACAGTTAGCGCATTTTTTGTTGTTTACGTCCATACATACGGCAGTCTGGTGTGATCCAGCACAATGGGCACATGATGTTTTAACTGAACAATTATTTGATCCATGTCCAAATAGTTGGCAATTGTAGCATTGAGTAATTTTATTCTGCAATTTCACTTTATACTCCCAGCGTACTTTAGTGTGGTTGACATACATAAAGTTTTTGCGCAGTTCCTTTACTGTGATACTTTTGTTTACGAAATAAACAATGTACAGTAATAATTCATGATCAGACTTAGTTTTCTTTTCCACAATTTTGACTTCGGTGCATTGTAATCCTAGGTTTTGTAGCATGGATTTGACAGTTTCAATTGGTAGTTTATCCAGCCCGGATAAAATGGCTTTGTATGGCTTGTTTGATCTAGTATCGTACGTGTAGAACTCACAGTTATGTTCCTTGAGTTGGTTACAAGCTGCATTGAAACAGTCCATATTTGGTAAAAATATTTTAATTCCAATTGAGATGGTTTTAATAAAGTAATCATCAGTTTTAATTTTAGCCATTAGCTCGTGTACAAATTTTGTATTTTGTTTAATTAATGTTATAGGAGGTGGTTTGATTATTATTTCATCAAGTGTGTCCGTTTCAATAGGTTTATCATCATTATCATCGTCTAAAGTTTGTAGTGGACGAAAATAATTTGTAAATTGCTTGGAGCCCCGTTCGTTCTGGCGCTCCACTAGTGGTTTATTCCTTTTAGTACGCATTTTTTCAACGGCAGATGCTTCAGCATCGCCAATTGCATCACTTGAACGTTTGATTGTAGTTTTTTGCGAATATCACAATTAAAGAAGAAAACAGAAAATATTTAATGTACACCAAAATGTTCTCAGAGAGAATAGAAGATTTTACATCCGCGTTCGACAAGAGCTAGTCGAAGACACGAAACAACATTATTGTGCATATTTTCGAAAGCTAAACTTATTAAAATCCAAAATCAGATGTAACTGAAGATCCCCTATTGAAGTGTACGCCACTTTTTGTATTACCATCCCGAGGGTCATAAGTAAAAAATCAGATTCAATTTTGCCATGTCCGTCCTGCTATAACTAAACTTGCCTCCGAATTTCAATACCGGTGACACGTAGAGTAAAAGTATATACCAGATTCGTTGAAAAGTAGAAGAAAACGCTTCCGACCATATAAAGTAAAAGTCGATTCAAGGTCTGTAGACTCCTCGTTACAAGAGTCTTCCTCTGTTTCCTTAACGAAACGCTTTCTGACACGTCGCATGACTATCCCTCTTTATTTCATCACCAAGAATGACCAAAACCAAGCGTTTCCCTTTCTCATTATCCTTCATACACCACTACACAGACACACTGTGGTGAGTTTTACCGGACTCTGTCCGTCCCATTCATGCCCATGCCAGACTGCGTTGACAGAAACTATTTCTGCCTCGCTTTATGAATACAGAAGAAATACCCAAACAAAACAGTAAAATGTACGTTATAATTTGAAATTAAAAAGGAATATACGACACGGCCTTCCTGACCTACACACGTCCACTTGAGTTTACAATTTGTAGATAACTCAAAATACATTTTTTTTCTCTATGTTTTCCTTTCCTTTTTAGAACATCAACAAGCATCTCTTAATTACTTAACATTTCTCTTTATATCTATGCCATAAGACTGTGATTACCACCAACCCAACATCAAAACAACTTCGATATACTGCACTTTCTTAGAATAACTATATTTCATTTAAACCATTACTAGTCAATATTTCGCTTTTCTAGCTCACACACAACAACATAACTTGCCAACACACATAGCACACAGTTATCACTAAACCGGCCAACTTAAATAGCACAAAGTTAATATTATACCGGCCAAGTAGTAACTTAATACTTCCGATCACTTTCGAGATTCCAACTCAACTACGACAAATGGCGAACCACATAACTTGGGCACCCATATGTGCAGAGAGCCGTACTATCCGAAAATTATCTTATTATTCAATTTCAATGTCGCAGCCCTCACTGGCTCGACCTGGACCATCTTTATGATCACCTTGATCATCTTCAAACTTTCTGGCAATCCCGGTCTCAGACATTTTTTGTAAAAATTCATGGGAATATTTATATGTGCGATTATTATTCAAAGCTTTTAGTTTATACCGATCACCCTGTAATGTTTCAACTACCAAGAATGGACCTCTAAATTTGGCATCTAATTAAGTTTGATGACGCTCTTCATACTTAAGTAGTACGTAGTCCCCGACTTCATTTTACTTCATTTCTGTCAAATCTAATTTTATCTTTTCCATGTTAAGTTTTTCCATTGCTCTTACTACGAGGACATGAAAAGTAGTTAATTTTCCACAACAGGTACAAATGGTCTCGCTTCTTTACCAATGAGTAACTCTAATGGGCTTACTTTATTCACTATGTTGGGCGTGCAATTAAGAGCCAATTGAACGTCAACCAAAGAGTCCTGCCAACACCCCTGGCCTGTTTAAGCTACAGTTAATCATAACACGCTCCACCTGACCATTTGCAAGAGCAAAAATTTGAGCAGAGCAAAAATCTCTTGATCAGCAACTAAACGAGAAGGACACCAAATAATGGTAGTATTTTGCCAGATGATAGTTTCGACAGCCTACAAGTGATGCAGTTGTCTACAAATTTACAAACATATTTCGACAATTCCTCAAACCAATAGTACTCATACATTTTTTCAAGGGTTCTCTTCCAACCAAGATGCATAATGGCTTCATGTATGTACATTATTAACCTAAACGACTTTGGTATAATAGGAAGGCATGGTGTTTTTCCGTTCCTTTGAATCTTTCGATATAATATTCCTGACCGCAACTCGTATTTTTTAGCCAATTCCTCACTAAGTTCATTATTACGCAACTTAGAAACAATATCTGTCCATCTTTTTGCTGTACGGCTAGTAACCAATTGTCAAATATCTCTGTCAAATTAATGTGTTTTTCAACTATATCAGGTATTCAGGTATACGATTTCGGAAAAGAAACTAAACGTGAGCCATACGTGTACCTGGTCTATATTCTACATCAAAATCGAAGGTCTGCTTGTAAGACTACCAGCGATGGACCCTAGGAGTCAACTCGACTTTAGTATGGGAAGCTTTAGGTGAATTACAATTACAATTACAATTTTACAATGTCGCCAACGTCTCCAACTCGTATGAATGATAACGAGATTCTACGGGAGACATCCGTTTACTGAAATACTCAATCACACGAGGCTTGGTTTCTATTTTGTGTAACAAAATAGCTCCATAGCCGTCTGCACTGGCATCTGTGTGAAGCTCAATAGGAAACTGTGAATCAAATATTATAAGAACAGGTTCATAAGTCAAATTTTGTAACTACTTTCTTTCGTATTTGCTCGTGCTCTCTATTCCATGCAAATGATATGGCCTTTGATGTAAAAGCATGAAGGGGTTTTAGCAATTGCGAGAACTTAGGCACAAACTCGCGAAAGTACGAAGCTAGCCGAATAAACTATCTCAATTGTGTCACAGTTTGCGAGGCGGCAGATTAACAAGAGCATGTATTTTTCCAGGATTTGGACGCACCTCACCTGCTTCAACTTCAAAACCCAAATACTCAATACGAGATTTAAGAAAAGAGCATTTGATCATATTGAAAGAAAATCCGACAGTAATAAGTGTTTGCAAAACTACCTATAATCTATCGAAAGCTTCTTCCTTAGTGCTGGCAGCTATTAGTACATCGTCCATATAAACAATGACGTATTTATGGTTAAGATCACCTAAAGCACAATTTATCGCTCATAGAAAACAGAAGTGGCATTTTTAAACCGAAAAGGCATTGCCAAAAATGCATATTGTCCCTCTGGAGTCACGAATGCTGTTATCTCGATTGAATTTGGATGTAGTATTGGACTCGCAAACGGAGATGAACTGGACTTCAGCGTTTCCACAGGCTCCAGTATTGTGCATATATTGACGCTCCTCACGATCCGGTCACACGCTGGCCACATGTCCAACTTTTCCAGATTTAAAACAGGTCAAGGTGGACCGGCGCTTACTTTCAGTATAGCCAAAACGTTGACAAGCAGAATGATGGCTTTTAGTTGCTTCCTTATTTAAACGACACTCCGCCTGTTTATGACCAAATTTTCCGGAAGAGAATGTCTTGACTCTTTTCGCTGATGGTGCTGACGTGGTACCATATGAAGATTGACTTTGTCGGGCATCAAAAGAATAGGCTGTTAATTCCTGATGCAGCTCGTTCCGAGTGTTCACATCTCTCGTAATAGCTAGACGCCGTAATCGCTTATTAAATCCAGCTGCATGCGCCAGCACAACCGAAACTGCAATTTGTTTCACGTCCAGTGACTTCCACCACGTCAGGAGAGAAGTAACCATCCTGCTCCCATACAACGATAAGCACTCTCCTTCTTTTGGGCGTCCATCCAGCAAATTTATAACTGTTGCGGCCAATGTCTCAGTTCCTGCATAATTTTGCAAAAACAACTCCCGAAACTGTATCCATGTGATTCCCGGAAAGCATGTTTGGGATAACCAATGAGTCACGCTTCCCTCCAGCGCCTTGCTGAGAGCCATAATGAAAAAGGTGCCATGTAGTTGATTGGCAGATAGAATATAGTCCACTGGTTGAACACACTGTTGATGCTCCGATTGAACCAGTGCGATCGAGGTTAAATTTTGGAAGCACTACACCTCTTGCGTCATTTGGCACTCTTTGCGTTCGCTGCATAGCCTCTTACAGGCTACCGCATAGGTGTGATTTAGCGACTCGAAGAGTGTTCGCAGATTGTCTCCACAGTTGTGAGGCTTGGGAGATCCCACTTCTGATTTCGATCCAAGGTCTGAAGACTCCTGCTCCTTTGGTTTCAGCATACAGGTTCTAGGGACAAAGATCCAGCGCAAGTTGGTTGACCCATGTTGCCACGCCCACTCTAACGCTCTAAGGCCGCCAACCCGTTTACACCCACACTGTGGAACAATAATGATATTTTGCGTTCGTATTTAAACTAGCTGATTAACGGGTATCTGATAGTCGGGGAACTCAACATTCTGTCTTGCTTTATAGTGCAGATTGGATAAATAATGGTATGTTGAGTCACTTTTTTATTTTTTTGGAATGAACAATAGTTGATAATGGAAAGAAGTGATTGCTTTTTAGCGTTAGACTTTACTTTGTTGTTTTGGGGTGTACAATTATTAAAAGAGAACGAACTAAATTTAATAAAAACCGGGATAACAAACTCATCAAGATCCTCTTGAGTTCAAATTTGTATCACTAAGATGTAAAACACATTGCTGCTTTTACGCCCGTTTTCTACCACTGTTTGCGGCAGGAAATGCGACACTGCAGTGTGGGCCAAAATGGCGATTCGCAAAAGGGCTTCCTGCTAACTCTCCCCCATTTCTTTTCACTTAAGCAAGCAGCTTTCAGTGTCCAAATTAAATTGTATTAGAATGCCTGACTGTGTTTTGGCGACTTTGTTGGAAAATACATCAATGACGACGTCGAGTGTATATGTGGGCCATAAATCTCGACGCCTCAGCACATTTGAAGCAGTAAATGTTCGAAATGCGACAGCAATTAAAAACGGCAAAGACCGAAGGAGCATAAAAACTGCACTGCAGCTTCCTTCTAAGACCACTTAACAGTTCCTTAAGCGTCCTCAGAACTTACCCTCCTTCCATCGTTCATCGAGCAACTCTGTTGCCCAAATGGCAGTTGTAAAATTTCGAAGATTTACGCTGCTTGGTCTAGAAAATGACATCTTGTGAGGACAATGGGCTTGCAAGTGCAACAGGGCAAACGAAAATGCTATCCGATACTCATAAAAGTGCACTCGCTGCTTCAAAACATCGTGAAAATCAATGGATTACTTTTTCCTAGGTATTTAGAGCTTACGCGAATTAGTACAGATTTTAGTTGAGCATAAGTCCCAAGGTTTTAGTATGCATGGTGCCACAATGAACTTAATATCCTCGATGCGTGTCAAGAACTAATTAAACTACATTTACAAAATTGTATTCAAGTGACTGTGGAAAAGTGAAGCCAAACTGAATCAGTATCAGTTTTACTACTTCTTTGCCATGGAATATTAATCAGTTTATCCATGCTTCATGCTGCTACTCGTCCGTCTAAAAGTTAAAAGAAAATTGCATTTGCTTATCCGGTGTTAAGTTCCTGCATTTGCAGCACATCGCAGGGACTCAGGGCTCAGGGGACGTGACGAAAAGGAAACCAGGACCCCACTTAACCTCTGAAAAAACGATTAAAATTCAGCTCAACAATTTACTCCGTTTATGGGGCAACATAACCTCGGGACTCAATAAAAAAGTTGGTCGTTATAAAACAAAATGATTCTATTAAATTGAGACTCGTGCCAATCAAGCGGAAATCAATCTTCCCCTCACCGACTTAGTTGGCCGTCATCATCTCTCAGAAAATCATAAATAATTTCGTCCACCTCGTTGAAGACAACAATAAAATATTCATTGCTTGTTTATTGAATGTAATTTAACAACACTTAACCCGCTCAAGGGCGGTCGGCCAATCACAGTAAAACCAAAGACACTAGAGTAATATATTCTAATATTCTAGTGTCTTTGGTAAAAACGGAGGAAGCAGGGAAAGCTGACCTAGTACAGTGCGGCCATCAAAGGGATCTATTACGTGGTATTTAATCAGATTTTTTACGACCAACCAACAATAAAAATGTAAATGGACACGAAAGGATTTGCCGGCCGATGCCAGTGCCGTTTTCCAAAAGGAAAAGCGCCTGGAAAGGACACAGACCCCAGCATCTGACCGCCACTAAACTTTTCTGCTACGTTTAATGTTTACTGTACCGTTCTGGGCTCTTCTGTTCGGTACTCGTTCGTCCTGTTTTCCGTTTTCTGCGGCCTTAAGCGTCTTTATTTTGGCAGTTGGCTGACTTTGGATTTTATGGCCATATGCCAAAGCTGCGCCATAAAGAAAAATATGGTTTTACGATCGGCGGGAGGTTAAGTGAAAATGTCCATCGATAAAATCAATCAGTGGGCAAATTTACCACTGGCCTGTGTTCAATTACTGTCCCAACATTTTACTATGCACAGATACCGCGCATAGAGGTCTTGAGATAGAGACAGAAAATGTACATAGGTTGTGCTGGCAGGTGAGCTGTGCGCATAATTAATTTCCAGAAGATGGCAAAAACTTTTATTAGCTTGTTCTTTATTTGAAGGCTGTCAGACTGAGGCAGTATGAAATTTACCTTGCCCTCCTGCCTTTCCGGAAATCCGCCAGCAATCTACTCGCCGTCATATTACATAGAATAATTAATTAATTTTGCGAAACAGTCGAGCGTATTTGACTGGCAAAAATTTTGCAATTACTCTAATTGTATTTGCTCAGCAGAAATATTTGATGGCCCAACTGTAGTTGAAATTTTAATTACGTTTTTAGTTTCGGTTTTATCGGCTTATTTTTACCTTACGATTGTCAAGGAATGTTTTTACCATCAAGAATTCGCCCTCTCAATTCAAAGACACAATTGTGTAACCGATGGGTAAGCTACATGTAATCAATAACAATAAATACAAAGGTCTGTCTACAAGTCCAAGCAACTCACTTTTTTTTAGAATGCGATGGAAGAGCATGCATTTATTAAATTTTAGGATAAATAAAATGTTCCCCTCTGGAATATACATTTTGCCTCTCGCAAATCTGCCGTAGATTTGAGATCTCCTCGTAAGTCCGCGATTGACTTGACCAACGATGGGAGTGGGTAACTTATCGTTTTCCATTTTCATTTCAAGCTTGCTTACAGGTAAAACATTAACAGATCCATACAAAAGGATAATCTGGCTCTTGCTTTTAAAGCCATTATTTGTCACCATTGTGTGTTTGTGGAATTGTTTTTTTTTTTTTAATTATATTTTTTTTGTTATTTAACTTACTCCGCGTGCTCTTCAGTCCGTCGACGCTCACCGGGACTGGCAGTCAAGGTATGACTTCGATGAGCAGGATGTGAGGCCAGGTCGCACTCCCTTCCTTCAGTTTAGTGCATGAGGGGTCCTCGTTCCACCCCTTAGTCGCCGGGAACGATGAGGTAGATTTCTTCGCCCGCCATCACACAGGACGCCTGTTTGGGCTTAGCCACCCACTCTATTGGGCATCTCGTCTGATCGGACTCGCTTCATCATATTAATTATTAGGCTGTGTCCCAGCTCCCATGCCACGCTATTCACTAGGACGGAACGGGGTACCTGTCAGCGTCTTTAGATGCTCCCTCTCCACCTTAAACCAGGAGCAGTGCATTAGCACATGTTCTGCGGTTTCTTCACAATCGACGCAGAACAAGCATTGGACTGACTCTACGTGACGGAACTGGAGTAGATAGCCCCGAAAGCAGCCATAGTCCGTGAGGAACTGGGTTAGGTGGTAGTCCCAGCATTTGTGTTGGCACTCTGCACAAACCGCCAACTCAGGGATGAGCTGGTACGACCACCTCCCCCATCTGTTCTGCCACTGACCCATGAACCACTTGTGTGCCTTTAGCCGGGAAGCGCCACCCCGGAAAGCTGAGCGCCTTGATCTCCAGTGCTAGCGCCGCGTCTTTGGATATGGTCCTGAATTCTCTAATGAGCCTGAGGGCCATGGGCCGTAGCACCGTGCGCGCTCCTTTCAGGTATGAACCCCTGCTAGTGGCATTGCTCCAGATTGGGGCAGCCTATGGCGGCGAAGCCTTTGCTACCGCCACCACCAGTTTCCTGACCGGATATCTTGGTCACCGACGTTGGGCATGAGTCTAGCCAATGAAGAAGCTATGAGGCTTCTTGCTGGCGTAACTCGCGTGATCCTTGAATGATAGTCTGTGGTCTATCATTACACCCAGGTACTTTAGGGACTCTTGGGATGTCACCTGTGTGCCATTGTCGGAGACAAGCATATTCTCCACCTTTTTCCTGCTGCTTAGTAGGACTGCCTCGGTCTTGTGAGCTACTATTGCTAGCCCGTCTTTCTCGAGCCAGAGGATGGCACTCTGCGATTGTTTTGGACTTGGAAAGAGCTGCAACACTTGATATCTGCTCTACCTGCCTCGTCTAGGATCATGGCAGATTGTCCCCTTCCAGTAAGTTTCGCTTAGGAGCATGATGTCATGATGCGCAATGATTAACATTGAGCTGTTTTACGCTAATATGGGCGTGTATTATGGTGGCTCTTGGATTCTTTTAGGCTCGTTCTGTCGGGCACGCAAAGCTACCCGTCGGGTACTTTCTGTTCACCTCGTTGCTGCAGATCAGGCATTTTGGTGCTCCAGCACACCCCTTTGCCTTGTGCACATGCTTATCGCATCTAAGACAGCAGTCTGCCTTGTCAGTCTCCTTGCAGGTTGCTGCTCGATGTCCGTAGCCCAGACACCTCTAGCATCTCGTGGGCCGGACGTCCCGGGCAATGAGACGCCTTGACCCTGACACCTGACAATCCTGGATTTCACTGTAGGCCCTGGAATTAGGCGATCATTGTGTGGAGTTCCTCTGCTGTCGTAGCCTCGTCCAGGCAGCTGCAAGATAGCGTTATTCTTTGCGCTCCCGTGCGCACAGAGGCCAAGCCATTGAGCGCCGCTTCTAGATCGCCCTTAAACTTGGGAACGCTTTTCGAGGTTTTTTCCTCGACTTCGAGCAACAGCTCACCTTGCTGCGTTCTTCGAATTTTGGGTACGTGTCTGCCCAGTTCGCTAAGGCTCGGGTCCGATCTTAGTTTCCGAAGCATCTCTGCGTACGTCACCAGTTTTCTTAACGATCAGTGCCTTTGGTTTTTTGCACAGGCGCATAGGCTTTACCTTGGTCCATTTTGCACCCGGACAAGCATTCTTGGCGACAGATGCGTAGCTGCCTGAACTTTGGGCTCTTGCCCCTTGGGCACCTGCATATTGTGAGAAGCCTTTTTGGTAGGCTTTTGTACCTCAGTCTGGGTAGAACGGCTAGTCAAGCAGTGCTCGCTAGTAGCACCTTCGAACATCTCTATCGCCCTGTTTTTGTCTCTCTTGTGACGTGCCGTTGGGTCTCGAATGCGAATAGCAGGATGTTAATCTTGCCATTCATCCTGTTGAGTATGCCCTTCAGGTCCTCATTGTGGAGAGCCGTGGTCAAGTCCGAAGACCGATGAGGGGATCCAGATGGGGACTTTACTCCCGCCTTTTGCGATGGCACGGCAATGTGGTTCATCGTCATCTGACTTGTCGTTTTCCACCTCAGGTTTTCCACCTCTACAGCAGCACTGCAGTCGCTAGTCAACGGCGGTTAGGGGCCTGCTTGCTCACCCCTCGACACCGCCCGAACCGAGATTCCGTCTCCCTGAGTCGGGTTACCGACTCCTCCAGCGGGGGAACTCGAAAGTCTGGAGCTCCTCCTGAACGGGTCGTTGCGATCAGGGGGACTGCCTCCCACTGCGCTGTCCATCAACAATAAGATGGCCTAAGGTTACCTAGTTGAAGCACCAGCTTTAGAGAGGAGTTCCCACGTATGCCACGGATTTCGGACACCAGAGCCCCCGATTAGGCACCAGCACGGTGAGAGGCTGATATTCGGTCTGACCGTGACCTTTGTGCCTTTTCCCCTTTCTTAACGAATGGTGCGCTTCCAAGAAACCAGTATCAAAATGAAATTTTAACGGTTTAATTTTAAATTTAATTTTGAATTGTGCGCCCTACAGTCGCAACACAACACTCCAGATCACCCACTTCGCCAAGTTCGCCGCGCTATCAGCTGTTTTATCCGCTGCAGAAAACCGCAAACTTATAGTATTTACCTACAACAAGCGTAATTTAATTCACGTGAAAACTGCACAAAACTATGACACGACTCCACCGTGTGGTTTTGCCAGTTTGCCGCACGCACAAGCCGACTCAACTCCCCAAATTACAAATATTTCGCACAGCGTTAACATAAGACGTCCGTGTGCACGGCGATGTAGACTTGGTCTCCGGAAGCAAAGGCACTAGAATAACAAGATGCATAACGGCCATACATTGGTTTTGCACTATGCATCCACTTGTTTGGTGACGGCCAAATTTGCCCTCAGTCCGCTCGTTTATTCTGAGAGCATAAGAAATCTAAAAATAGAATTTGCTTGCTTGTGTAAGTAAAAACAATAGACGACAACGTGTATATGTGTGCGTAGTTGTGCTAGAAGACGATTTTTACATGTTTTTATATATTCGACATTTTGGCCTATTTCGTATCAATGTGATAAAATAGAATAATAATAAAAAAATTTTTTCACGCCATGACTATTATAATTTTAAAGTTTTTTAATATTCGTTTGCTACAATCACCGCTCGAATTAGCTACCGCTTACATTTTTATATTCATATGTATATATATATATATATATGTACTAATCGGTACCCAGGGAATGGGATATCTATCCTATATTCATATGACCGTCGCGTTTATTTTTCTCTACTTATCGCAATTACTATTTGCGTTTATATTTCCGTACTTTACTATTGCAACGCATTTTTGGAAATTATTATAACTACTGTAATTTAAAACATAAGTTTTCCAAAAATCAATCATTACATCGAAAAAAAAAAATATTGCATAAAACTATTATGTTGTAGAAAATAAAAAGTCGAAGAACTTCTAAGATGAAGGGCATATTGTGTCAAATTTACAATTCATGAGCATACGGGTGCACACATACACAGTTGACTGTTGTCACTGTATGCGCAGAAAAGAGCTGTTTGCTGTTGAGCTTTCCGCTCTCTCGCTCTTAAACAAACATTCGAGAGAGCCTGGAGCCATCTCTAGAGCCACGCCGAAAATCGTATGGCGTTACGCATCTTGTTATTTTAGTGTCTTTGGTTGAACTTGATGATGATATTGTGATTTGCAATACTCGTCGTAGACAAGGCAGAGTCTTTATTCGGCAAGTTCTTCAGCAAATGCTCACGAATGTCTTTTGAGCCCGCATCAGCAATTTGCTTCATCAACATAAAGTGCAATGATTTTTGCGGTGGACCATTATTTTCCATTTTCCGTTGAAATGATTAAATGTTTAGTGACCCGAATGTTAAAATTTTAGGGCAAGTTGTATGTTCCAGAATTCTGGACTTGTCTATGGGTTTTTGCGGCGAAAAGTAATTTAACTTTTTCATGTTGTTCAGCTGCGTATTGCTTGGCGTCAGTGTGGTGTGACCAATTTTTTATTTTTACACTTTACGTAAATTTTATTGATTTACACGCTGCGCAACGCATCCTAAACCTGACCTTTCACCCAAGTGTGTAATTTCCATCTAATATTTCCGATTCCACATGCTGTTTTAATTAAAGTCGCACGCACTCTGCTACATGTGAATTTTCTAGAACACACGTATCACGTTGCTCGTAGAGTAAAAGGGTATACTAGATTCGTTGAAAAGTTTGTAACAGGCAGAAGGAAGCGTTTCGTACTATATAAAGTATATATATTCCTGATCATGATCAATAACCGAGTCGATCTAGCCATGTCCGTCAGTCCGTATGAACGTCGAGATCTCAGGCAATATAAAAGTTAGAAGATTGAGATTCAGAATACAGATTTCAGAGACAAAGACGCAGCGCAAATTTGTTGACCCATGTTGCCACGCCCACATTAAACCATTTTTCGAAATTTGTTCATAATTTTATTAATTTCGTAAATTTCTATCGAGTTGCAAAATTACTTTTTGCCACGCCCTAATGCCGCCCAACCGGTCACGCCCACTTTGGCACAATTTTTAAATGTTTTCTCATCTTATTCTCCAATATCAATTGATATTCCACAAAATTGATGAAATTTCGCGTTCACATTCACACCAGCTGAGTAACGGGTATCTGATAGTCGGGGAACTCGACTATAGCATTCTTTGTTGTTCTTATCTTATGTACAGGCTTACCTACCCCCTTGGGACTTAATTTGCTGGGCAATGCTTTCTTCTCTGTTGAGTATTTGTTTATTTTATTATAAAATTATACATAATTTGCTTTGAGCAGGCGAGTTGGAGTGCGTTTGTGGGGCGTCGGCACGGACGTTGGCGGGGCAATCACCTGAGGGGTCAGTTCAATCACGAGATAATTGAATAATACAAAGGATTGCCGCTTGAACCGTCCCCGGTAACGTCTGGGCCTCGCACTCGAAAGCCCCTTCTGCAAACGACGCCCCCGTTCTTTGAGCTTTGGGCTCAACAGTGATTTCGCGCATATATGTACATATGTATGTACGCAAGAACGTAATGGATGTATGGATGAACGTATGTATGTTCATGAGCGATGGAGCACGGTAAATTAGACCATGTAGACGGCCTCGCACCCTCGCAAGCGAAAACGCTTGACTGCTCCCATTAGACAGCCGTTTGGTTACTTTAATGGTCCTTGCCTGGTTTTGACTTGACTTTTTAGCTTTGACTTACACTTTGCACTCCAGAATCCGGCTCATATGTATCTGAGCATCTGTATCTGCGGCTGTGTGCTCGGTCTCGGTTGCTTTCGTTTTTATGTTGAGCATGAAATGTTTGTTTTGCTTTGTTTCTGTTTTGCGCCTGAATTGTTCAACGCTTTTGTCCTTGTTGTCCTTTATTAAACTTTGGAAACAAGAAAAAATGCTATAGTCAAGTTCCCCGACGGTCAGATACACCTTACTCAGCTTGTGGGAATGCGGACACAAATTGTCATAATTTTTCTGGGATATCGATGGATTTGGGGAATAGAAAAAATTTAAAAACTGTTCATAAAGGGAGTGACCGTTTTGGGCGTTTTGTGAACGTTAGATTGGGCGTGGCTTAAGTGTTTTTGGTACGTCGATAGAATTTGGCAAGACCAACAATAAAACGAAGAAAAATTTAAAAAAAAATGTTAAGTGTAGGTGTGGCATAAGGATTTTTGGCAATTCGATAGAAAATTAAAACACTAATAATATGAAAAAATATCCAAACATTTTTCAAGTGTTGCCGTGCCTTTTTTGGCCGGTTTGTGGGCGTGGGTGTGGTAACATGAATCAACAAACTTGCGCTGCGTCTATGTCTCTAGAATCTGTATGCTTAATCTCAACCTTTTATAGTTCCTGAGATCTCGACGCTCATCCGGACAGACATACAGACGAACGAGCAGACTGACATGGCCAAGATTATCTGAGAATATTCTACCTGTTACAAACTTTACAACTAATCTAGTATACCCTTTTACTGTACGAGTAACGTGTATATATATATATATATAGCAAAGCGAGGGCCATTAACATTTTCTTTAGCTTTCTTTCGCTTGTTTGCCTACACTTTCCATGGCCCTGTTTTCCGAATGTGACTCTCTGCCCTTCCCCTTCGGCTTTCACATGTGCATGTGACCGCTGGTTAAAAAATTTTGCTCTTGGCCCACCGTCGAGTGGTGCCGTAGGGTGCGATGGGGGTCATAGTGGGAAAGTGGTGTTCAGCTGACCAACAGTTGATCCCCAAAACGGGCTGGGCTTCGTCTTTCAACTTGACTTTCTGCTAGTGTAACTCGCAAGCCTATCGCACACCTCCTGGCCCCTCGGAAAATGCAATTCGTATTCATGGCAGCATGCGCAGCATTCAAGTCCGGCAAGGACATTCACTTCTGCTCATCCGCCCACCATTGGCACTGCAAAAATACGAAAGTGTCTTTCAAAAGGTGCTGTTATTATATCTTTTAATTACTTTAAAAAGATGATATTAAAATATATTTAGCAAGTTTCCGAATTTCCCAAGATCTATTTTTTCTGTTCCCAAGATCTGGAAATGCATATGGACGGACAAAATAATTTGACTAGATCGATTTGGATGAAGCGCCTCATTTTATATATTTGCTCATTTCTTATCCATTTGTATTGAACAAAATAGTATAAAAAGCAGCTATCTTTTATAATTAAAATAATATCGAATCAAGTTAACAATAATATAAATGCTACACTAGCCAAAATTTACGGCTTTTTCCAAGTGCACCCATTGCACATCATCCCATGGATGAAGCGCCTCATTTTATATATTTGCTCATTTCTTATCCATTTGTATTGAACAAAATAGTATAAAAAGCAGCTATCTTTTATAATTAAAATAATATCGAATCAAGTTAACAATAATATAAATGCTACACTAGCCAAAATTTACGGCTTTTTCCAAGTGCACCCATTGCAATGCATTGCCAGAAAGTTCTACATACATATGTGCCCTCATATACTCAGCCACATTGTATCCACTTCTGAACTCTTGATTTCTGATTTTTCTTTTGTGTCCCGGCTGTGGTGTGCACTTGCCTTTGATTTTTCTTATTTTTCCAGCGTACTCTCCATTTTCTCCTTTGCCTTATTTTTTTCTTTTTTCCCGCCGACGGCAAAAAACTCTTGATGGTGGAGCGTTGGCCACCGATTTTGGTTTCAGCTTACTCCTCTAACCTTTATTACGTTTTAGCCGCTGGGCAAAAGTTGGCTATTCTTTAATGAGCGCAATTTTATTAACCGCTTTAACGTTATTTCTTGGCATCGTGGCGGCGACCCCACAACCCACAAAAAGCAGAAAAAGGAAAATAAGCCCGCTGTAGAACAATATTTGCTTTCTGTCGGAGCCGTTTTATGTACAAAACGAATTTTGAACTTTTCTTTGACAATTTTTAGCATATTTGCCTTATAAATTTCACGAAACGGCCCCCCAAAAGTCAACTTGACCAATAACGAAAGCAAAGCGAATGGAACTTTAACATATATATTTTTGAATACATTAAATACTAATTTCAAGTAAAATGTACAACTTCAAATAGTTTATACATTTTAATGCAAAATACGGTGAAGGCTCAAACCTTAAATTATAGACGCATCAAATTGTTAAGGCTAAAAATTTAGTTTAGTGAAGTATGTTGTTTTCAAGATTTCCTTCAAAAAAGGTTGCATTAAAGCAGACTGAAAGAACTTGAAATGGTTTTCCCTTTGCTGCCTTTGCCTTTTCCTTTTCCTCATCCAACAAAAGGTAAGCAGGGCAATAAATAAGGGAGTGTGTGTAAGAGTGTGCATGTATGTGTCTGGAGGAAGGACAACAAGATTCTGCCCGGCATTAACAAGAGCAAAATCTCATGATCCTGGAAAATGCACTTGGAAAATATTTGAGTCATTTTAGGTCGAAAAAAATCATAAAAATAAAAGAATAAAAATATTTTCAATACTATAAATATGTAGTTAGAAATCACATCTACATAAGCATTACTGACTTTTAACTATTTATTTAAAAAGAGTTATATGAAAAACTTTATTCAAGTAACTTAATAAAATAAATACTGGTAATACGATCTTGATACAGAAACGATCTAAAACATCCCATTCTTTGTAGCTAGCATAAAAACTGGCACCAAACGTCTGGGAAAGGCGGACCAAACAATGTACTGTCGATTTACTACTTTTCTTCCAGTGTCAGAGGCTCTAGTATCTACTGCGGCTATCTGTGTAACTATTTGTAGAAGTTAACGTGAATAATATTTACTTACTGGCATAATAAGTAGTGCTTTTGTATGGAGATTGGACGAACGCAGGACGCTCTTCTTCTCAGACAGGCCATCAAAATCTAAAGCATCATCTATCCGCCCTCTAGCTCTTCCTTTCCTCTCCCTCTACTGTAAGTACATCCATTTGTTTATACTTGCGAGCTGGCTCACGTTATTTGCTTAGATAACGAAATCAAATTGAAAAGTAAACTCAGTTAGCATTCAAATGCTACAAAATTTATTCCACCTATTGGCGCCTGCATATGTCTTACCGTATCTGGATGTGTTTATTTGTTTGGCCGATTGGGTCAAGTTTTTGGTGTGTAGGCCAGCTACTGGCAAGGGAACAAGCCCATAAGCTCCACAGTTAAAACTAAGCAGGAAGCACTTCCTTTGTTTACAATAGATACTATTTTTATAATTTCAAAATCGAATCCATTTCCTGGTCCTCAATAAGGTGTTGCCTATCGAACGACTCATGCTCACCCCTGAGTCCTACAAAACCCCTTACAATCTCACTGTATCGACAGCTAGCTTTTTCGAAATCATGCAAATAGATTTAAAATAATCATAAATATTAAGCCATCGTAGGCTCGGGAGTTAGGCTGCAATATGTATTTCAATGCTTCCTTCACATTTCAGTGCCGAGACAAAGACCCGGGATTTGGCAGCTTGAGCAGCTGCGACCCAAAAGGTGTCCTGGGGAGCTCCAGGGACAGGACAGCTACCAAATGATTCGGGCGAATGTCGAGCTGAGCTTTTGACAAAACAAATGACATTAACAAAATAGACACGGAGCAGCAATAGGACGAAGAGAGGGCATGGGGTTGTAAATACGGATTGGATGCCGGAATGGATTCGGAGTGGAGTCAAGTGGGAGGATGAGATTGGAGGCGACGGTGAGAAAGAGGCGCTGCGAAAGCATAAAAAGAAATCGGCCTAATTTCACGTTGTTTATGCTGAGTAATAACGAATTATGCAAATTATTTTATAATAAATTTATGCCAGCAGAGACAGCAACAACAACGAATCGAACGCACAAACGAGCACAGAGCGAGGATATAAAACACAAGCCAAAACGCAAAAGGACAATACGACTAAGGACAATCAACAAGGTGGCGCAGAGTAAGGCAGAGTAACTACGTTTAGCAGGAGGCGAGAAATTCTAAAACTCTGTATAGGACTGACAGAGTTGAGAGCTCAGCTTTTTTTGTGCGGCGATTTTTAATATTTCAAATAACTTAACCATGGACACACTTCCTCAGAATAGTTACTTCAAGGGCATGGCCACACTGCGTGAACCGTTCTAGTAATATAGTTATAAAATAATTAAGCAAACAGATATTTGATATCTTATAAGGCCGCTTTTTTATATATTTTTAAACATTATTCCCCTTCCGGTTACGTTTCCCGAAGTGGGCACCGGGAGCAGAATCCTGTCCATGGGTGTGGCTCGGGATAATGTCTCCATATTCATCGCCAAGCTCCAATCTCAATATCGCCATCCGTTTCTGGGCTGCCTTTTAGGGCGCGTGTGACCAAGTATGCATGAAAATCCAATTTGCCTGCATGCTGCGAGGGGGGCTGATGGCGGAAAAGTGGGCGGGCGTGGCAGAAAGCTCGAACAGTGCAGGCAACACGTAACAATCAAAGGGAAAACAAGGTTACACGGACATGGCAAACGTAATGGTTACTGTTACAGTAATATTTATGGATTTCACATCGCCCACCACCCACACACTCGTAACCACACAAACAGAGTCGAGGTGTGAAAAGCGCGCGCGAGTAGCCAGGGCGCATCGATTGGGCGCTCCTGGAAAATCCCAACATTTTCCAGGTCGCGGCGGATTGATGGAGATAGGAGTGGCTGTCTCCATCACACAGTGTTGGCCCAAGTACTCACCGGCAAAAGGCATAGCTCCAAGTGTCCATGGATCGCCCGCCGGTCCGATCCTCATGGCCATGGGGCAGGTCAAAGTGAGAGAGCTTTGCAGCGTAGCAGCTGGGAAAGCGGTGCTGGTAAACGGCTAAAGCACCCCGGTCTGGCAGCGCTGGTCGGATGCATGAGTCGCCAAGCACAGGTGCCGTTTTGAAAAAGTTACCAGCTACGTAAATCGCCAAACGATCGGTTCACCGGTAGCAGCATACATTTATGGGCGGCTGACGGGTATCCTTGGCAACATCCCATGGAAACCCGGAGATAGATTCATATACGATCAGAATAAGTAGAACAATAGTGTAAAATGTCAAGGAGCAGACCAATAGCCAACCAATAGCTTAGGCGGCACACTTTCCCTGCTAACCCACCCCTTACCAAACATAATACCCAAACCAGCACCGAAGGCGGCACATTTAGCCGTCGGACCAAGCCATGCAACAAGTGCACCTACAACGGACGAAGAACGCTTGGTGTCCGGGCAAATGGTCAAAGGACCATAAGGACCCACCCCAGAACCCAAACGATGGCACCCACAAGAGGCTATCAGAAGCGACCTCACCTCCTATCAGAGCCCAACCAGAAAAGTGGGTAAAGATCCCCCAGCTAGAAATCGATGAGATGGGACCAATTCTTGACGACCTTCTGACGAAGGTCAACCACAACGGGGTGAGAAGCATTAATCTGGCAATGAGAAACTGCGAAAGGGCTAGGATGGTCCCAAACCAAAGGACCGCACGGCGCTGTCTGCGCTGAAAGTTCTGTGATCAGACCACCAAAAGGCAGCGGGATGTCCTTCCTCTACCCAAGCCCAGTCAGCAGCCCAAGCCAGGATGATATACAAAACGGACACCCTGGACACGCAGCTATCCCGAGAGCAGTTCCTACCCTCGGTGAGCAGAGAAGGAGCTGAGCTGACGGCAGTCGTGCTGATGAGTCATTTGAAGGACGCGTGTGACGTCAGAATGCAAACGAGCAGGACGCATAGCCGACAAAGGGATCCAGTCTACTGGTGGAACCAGGAGATTGAGACGGCAGTGGGCACGGTTGCTTTCGCAGCTATCTGAAGCGCTTTGGACACGAGGAGGCGGATAAATGCCCATGGTGCGGAAGGGGACGGAGCGAAACCCCAGAGCACGTTCTTTTCTCGTGCGAAAATTAGCAAGCGAAAAGAGATCCCTGGAAACCGTATTTGGCAGCAGACTAAATGCGAATAATCTAGAGGGAGGTGGAATGGCAACAGCTTCGCCGCAGCGGTAACAACCTGGCTCAGGCGCTATAGAGGTTGCTCCAGGCTCTCTCGAATTTTAGCTTGCGAGGTGTGAAAAATTAATAAGGCAATGATTGTTGAGTGCTTGTGTCCGCACTTTGTGCCTCAAGATATGACTTTTGCAATAAACAGTTTTCATATTTTCATTTATATTATAAATTTGTATTTTTTACTGCGTATTATTTTTATGAAATGTAATTATTATTATATTTCATCATATTGCTACGTAATTGGCCAAAACTCCAAATATGTAAATTCGTTTCTTGGATCAGAATTGATTTCGGCCCGAAAATCGTCTTCTAGAACAACACGCACACATGTACACTTTCTCCTTTATTGTTTTTACTTACACAAGCAAGCAAATTTTATTTTTAGATTTCTTACGCTCTCAGCGTAAGCGAGCGGACAGAGAACAATTTTTGCCGTCACCAAAAAAGCGGCTGCATAGTGCAAAACCAATATATGGCCGTTACGCAATTTGTTATTCTAGTGTCTTTGGTTTAACCATCTCGTCCCCGCACATCTCCACTTTCTCGCTAAGTGACAATATATGTTCTACTTATGCCAGCACGACTCACAGCAGCTCTCTTGTCAGCTCAGTAGTGGATCCCCAAGCCTCTACAGGATGGCAAGATGTCTCTTTTTCACCAGCTAAAGGAAGAAACAACAATAGAGCAGGCACAGCCCTAGTCTCAAAGAAGGCAACATCTGATCAGCCTTCAATCAACTCCACAAATCGCTTCCAACCCCTAAGCAATGAGGAAGAATACGGTGATACGGCCGTCGTATCCTCGAGTGACGATGATGAGCCTTATTCATCGATAGACGCACTTATTCGTGCCTCAAGGAAAACAATACGTAACACAGCCAGCTGGTGTTAACCAAGCACACACACCCCCCACCCCCCACCACGAAGCCAATCCACCAATCTAAGGTAATAAGAATGATGTTTTCCAATGTGATGAGCTTCACAGCTTTTCCTACACCATCAAGTGCAACACTTCGGATACCTACAGGCAGGTGGCTCGGCATTTCCTAGAGAAAGATCCTTCTTTCATCATCACCAGCTCCCCGATTACCGACCTTACAGAATCGTATTGGGTAACATCCACCATGGACTTTCATCGGAGGATATCATCACATGCCTACAGAATGAAAGCCATAGCGTAGTACGTGTACATACTCCACGCAATAAGTCGACCTTACTCCCTCTTAATATGAGGTTTATTGGTCTCAAAAAAGCGGAAAATAACAAGCATGTTAAGAATATTCTTGTTGTCTGCAAGCATCGTGTGACATGGGAGAAACCCCGTAAGCATTACGGTCACACCAAGACATACTGTTCTCGGCATTTTATTTGCACAGAATGTGCAGAAAACCACCCCACTTCGGAGTGTAGGCTCAAACAAGAAGATGCCAGACGCTGCTATTACTGTGAAGGCCCATGCACCTTTAAAGTTTGCATTAAAAACCTAAAAGAAGCTTCTACTCGAAATAATCATTTCATCACATGAAGACCAACGAGCCCACCGCTGCTGGTCCCGTAAACAGATCGCCTACCCTTAGGGTTAGGAAGTCATCTTTTGCGACCATTGTCCAAAGCAATCACCCTTCTGTTCAGCCAATTCATCCGCATGCCGCCAATGGTCTCATGTACAATAACTATCAACCTCGACTCCAAACTGGAACAGCCTTTTTTCTAGGGTTGACAGAAGAATGTCGTTAGTGGAAACGTTGATGCAATTACTTTTCCAGACCCGCCTTTCGACCTCTGCATTTAAAAATTGGCCCCCTTAAGATACCAGCATGGAATTCAATAGGGGCCTCCTTGAAGACCAATGAGTTCCTTGCTCTTATTGAGCTTCACGACATAGACATTTTCCTGTTGTCAGAAACCCACTTTTTCTCCCGGTCCAACTTCAGGGTCTATGGCTTTACCCTACATACTGCCAACCATCCGGATGACAGTCAACACGGAGGTGCGGCGATCCTTGTTGGTTCAATTATCTCTCATCAACCATTCGCCACTCTATCGCAAAATCATATCCAGCTGACTGCCAGCAGAGGATACTTTAATGTTGACTCAGTGTACTGCCCTTCGACTCTTAGATGGACTGATGCTATTGTTTCGCAGTTCATCACAAAATTTGGCACAAAGTTCCTTACGGCAGGTGACTGGAACGCAAAACACAGATGGTGGGAAAATTCTAGGATGTGTATCATAGATAGGGTGTTGTATTCTGCACTTCCGGAAGAACGATTCGACATTGTTGCAACTGGAGTAGCCACATGCTACCCCTATCGTGCAACTGCCTCTTCAAGTGCCATCGATTTTGGGATCTCCAAAAGCTTAAGACAGCAACAAATCAGGGTGAAAGTGCTGACAGAGCTGTCATCTGCCTTTGCTCTTTGACCTAGATGAAGACGCCCAATCATTTAGAAGTGTACCAAAAATGCTGTCTCCGCAAGCAAACAGGGTTTGCAGGGTGCTGGTCCAGATAGTATTAGTGGATTTTCAATATGGAAGCTGACGAAGGCATCAAGATTTGGTTCAATCACCAGTTCAGGATCGAGGTGGCCTCTTGCTTAAGACGGATGATAAAACAGCAAGTGCTTTTGCTTCGCACCTGTCTTCCATCTTCCACCACCGTGAAGCCATCGCAAATTTTTTGGATACTCCGACTGCTCCGACACGCCCCATAAGACGTACCTCACCGCAGGAAGTAATAATGTAACTAAAGGCTTTGCAACCAAAAAAACCCTGGTTACGATGGCATAGACAACCAAACTGCGAAATTTCTACGACGCAAAGGAGTGCTTGCTCTTGTGAAAATATTTAACGCTAGGCTAAAATTAGATAATTTTCCCAGGCAGTGGAAGCGTGCGCGCATTGTAATGATCCCCAAAGCTGGAAAGTCACCAACACAGATAGACTCAAACCGCCCGATAAGCCAGCTTTCTCCAAAGTTTTTGAGAGAATTTTGCTTACCCGCTTGATGAAACAGGAAGGTTACAGAACACATCCCACAACACCAATTCTGCTTCAGGAAGTCTGATGGTTGCCCCGAACAAATCCAGTTCGGATTTGTCGGCGTATTTTTGGACGTAAAACAAGCGTTTGATAAGGGGTTGCGCAAAGATCTGCTATATAAAATAAAAGATCTTCTCCCAGCAGCCCATCATGCCTTCCTCGTGTTCATTATCGCTGATTGGACCTTCGATATTGCAGTACGAGACTCTCGGTCTAGCCTGGAACACATTCACGCAGGGAAGTGTGCTTGACCCTTCCGGTATACCCTGTATACTGCTGACATGCTAACTTCCGTCAACAACACCGATGAAGAAGCCTGCACTGCTCAGCTGCTCCTGGCCACTTACGCTGATGACACCGCCATGCTTGCGTCACACTCATCATTGCAAATCGCTTCCAATGGAGTTCAGTTCAGGCTGCCTGCAATCAAGCGATGGACTTCCAAATGGAACATAACCATTAACTGCACTAAGTCGGCCTGTGTCCATTTACCATTTACCATGCGACCTCAAACCTGCCTAGGTCTTTTCTTCGAGGGAAATACCATTGACTTCGTCTCATCCTACTGCTACCTCGGAGTTCACCTTGATCGGACGCTGATTTGGAAAGAGTATATAACGGCAGTTGGAGCCAAATCCTCATAGAAACCGAAAAAGCTGGACTGGCCTTTTCACTCAAGCAAACCCCATATGGCAACTAAAGCTCTCTTATTAAAAGCCATATTAGGTCCAACACTGACCTACACCATCCAAGTGTAGGGAATTGCCTCTAAGACTCAGCTCATACATTTGGTATGTAAGCAAACGAGTCATCGAAAGGGAGCTAAAAGTTGTCCCACTGGGAGACCAAATAAACTTCGACAGAACACGTTGGCGAATGATCTTGTGGACCCTATTTCCCTCCGACGCATCAACTCCTTATACGTAAAATAACATAATCCCTGCACGGTATATTTGTATACATTAAGCAACAGTATCTATAATATTATCTTTTAAGCTACACAGTAGTTTAAGTTTAGAAGGAACTAAACGATTCCTAGTGACTTTAAGATTGATGAATAATAAAAAAAAAGGTCAAGCAGTCAAGTCCCGAAGTGAGTTTGAAACAACTGTACCACTCCATTTGCAATTATCTTATACAAGTGTAAGTCATTAAACGAAATCGATTGGGGCATACTAAATCCGAGGACAGGTTCATTGGCGCTTACCATTACCATTTCCTTGGCTTCATTTTTACGGCATCTGTCTGATGATTAGGAGCGTATAAAGTTATTCAAATCGCTTTCGGGTTGCGGTCAGGTGAACAATGTGCGGTTGCCAGTCCTCTGATGCTGTGGTGTCAAATCCGCTGCAACATTTATGAGCAGGTCAATTGGAATTGCCGCCCATGGTGGCAGCTGTGACAGGGACAGAAAACCGGGCAAGTGAACGTTCGACTGAGGGGCGGAGTACATCAACTCATTTATAAATCATACCCACATACCACCCGCCCATACATCGCAAAGGGTCAATTTATGGCAAGGACCAAGTTTGGGGCTAAAATGTGGTGGAAAGGGGATAGGGAACAGTCGAGGACACGCGCGAATGAATTTTCTGCTGGCGTATGAAATTTTTACGCAAACACACACTCACACATGCCCATTTGTGTGAGAAAGCTTAGTGGTTCTTGTATGCAGAGAAAAAAATGTACTACGTCAACTGAGATATAGGCAATTGTAAAACTTAGTAATTGTCCAGAATGTTTTTAATGCAACCTAAAGATCAAACCAATCACTTGCTTACACTTAAGATATGACATGCCTATTTTTAAATCCATTTATGAATGATTGTTAATTTATGTAGATGTTTTCTGATACAATAATTCCAAGTAAAAACCATTAGCAATAAAAAATTCTTGAAATATGTATACATTCCAAAGCTACAGAATGCTTTCAAATTCAACTGCAGAATATAAACAATCTATAATCAATAAAAATCTTAAAAAACCATAGGCTCGAAGCTGGTTTCTCACAGTGCATTCATGTTTCTAATTGTCTGTGTGTGGGATGCCTACGTCAGCACTGAAGCACTTCGGCAGCAACTAAAAAAGGTGCGGGGAGGACGCAAACGCCCAGATAGTCAAAGTCAAGACAGGAAAAAAGGACGAAACCAATGGAAACATGATGGCCTACGCAGGATGAACACGGCCAAAAGCCCGCTCCTAATTGTTATGGACCAAATGTCTTTTTCTTCGTCGGACGAATTCCAAACGCGTTTGCTGCCAAGAAAAGGAAATAGGGATGACTTCAGAGAAGAAGAAAATATGGCGGAGAAAAAGTTTTGAATAAAACGAGCAAAATTAAAACGGAAATTAGGCGAAAAATTAGCGGCAGCAAGAAGAAGACACAGAACTTACGAAAGCGAACACAAGAGAAAACCACAAGCTTACCCCAAAAAGAACCCAGACGAAGTTATTCAACGGTTCACGTTGAATGTGAAAACTCTTTCTCATGAATTTTCCAATATCATTATTATTTTTTTTTTATTTGTTAAGTGAAGAATCCGTACATCATAATATTGTATCTTAACATCACAGGGTGGACAAATAATCTTGAGAACTATATCAAACACTATATCAAAATAAGTGAAGTAGGAACATAAGTGAAAAGTTTTTACTCTTGTCCAATTGGCGAAGCCTTGCCGTTTAAGTCGTCTCGGAGGTCGATCGGGGATAAGACGTCATGCAAGAAGATTTCTGTGGCTCAGTAATCTGTCACTGTATCGACTTGTGGGTCTCCCAATTTGTGCCTCAACTGTGTGAAGATTGAGGTCTTTATGGAGTGTGGAGTTACGTGCATACCAGTCACAGTTGGTTGTTTGTCGTAATGCACGATTTTGCATCACCTGGATTTGGATTAAGATTTGGCTGCAATTCCCCAAATCTGGATCCCATATAACCACATCGGTACGATACAGTGCGTATGCATACACAGTTTTTTTTTGCACGGCTGATTCAGGGTAACTCCTTCTAGCCGGATTAGAGGGGTGTTCGTTTTCAATGTGAAGCATGGATTTGTTGTTTTCAGTGGGTTTATTTTTAGGTTCCACCTTTTACACCAGGCTGCCAGAGCATTAATATGTTCTTGTAGTCCGTTAGCTGCCTCTCTGCTGTCCCTAGACTTACATCCCTAGACTTGCATAGGTTGCCCTAAGAGCCTTGTTCATTGCTTTCATGTGTTCGAAACTCGGGCAAGGGATATCAGCAGTGTAAAAGGAGCACAGTAGCGGTCCGAGAACACTGCCCAGTGGGACTCCAGCTCTCAATGGATATATAGGGGAGTAGTTATTTCTCACCGTGATTTTAAATTCTCGTCCTTCCAGATATGACTTTAAAATACATGCCATACTTTGTCGGAGGCTTGATGCATATCTATAAAGACAGCGATGGAGTACTCGAGTCGAAAGCCTGTAATAAATGTTTCACCAGTCTGTGGACCTGTTCTATATTTCCGCGAAATCCAAATTGATGATCCGGCCAGATATTACCAAAGACCCTAGAATATTCTAAAATATATTATATTATTACAAAATATTATTCTAGTGTCTTTGATATTACCTTGTCTTATAATGTCGTTGATCCGATTGGCAATAAGTCTCTCCCATAATTTAGAAAGGGAGGGTAGGAGGCTTATAGGACGATACGACTCAGGATCAACTTCTGGTTTCCGAGACATCTGAATCATCAGAATAACAGAAAGTTTCCACTGTCTTGGGAACACTTGGACCCTTAAAATAGCATTAAAGATTAGTGCTATATAGATTATCGCTTTTATGGGTAAAAGCTTAAACGTGGCATGGCAAATCCCTTCCATTCCTGGAGCTTTATGTTTCGGCAGTAATTATTAGATATTTCTTCTATCATTATTGGCTTAATAGGCCAAGACATCTGAAATTGCATTTTTAAGTACTAATGAGTCTCTCTTATTTGTTCTGTCTTGGCGAAGTCATAAGGAGTGAAGTGATCCTCTAAGAAATCCCTTAAGATGATTCTGTCCCATGGATCCTGAGTTCGAATTGCTCTTCTTCGAAGACTTCTTTTAGTTATGATTAGTTCTCTGGCGTGGTACAATATCATAACTTCTGGGGCACGTCTCAGGCTCAGGCGGCTTAGAAGCAGAAGCAGCTCTATGTATATTATGCGTTAGAATGTCTACTGCGTTCTCGATGTCTTCCTTAGAGCTCAGAACCGTATTTAATTGAAAAGAGTTTTTTAGATGTTGTTGAAAGCAAAAAGATCAGCTGCACCTGCAGCTGCAACTGTTACAGTTACTCTGCTGCAGAGCACTATAGGCACTATGGTACCTTTTTATGGCCAAAAAGCCATTTTTCAAAAGTCCGTAGTTCTTGGATTTGATTACGCCATTGTGTTAGTATAAGATTAGACTTTAGTGTTGCGTACCAAAAATTAAAAAAAAATCCCGATATCAGCTGTTTAAAACAGCCGTTCGGAGAAACAAAGAAAAGTTTTTAATAAAGAAGTCATAATGAGATCGAAAGGGACTGGTTTGAACCAAAGACACTAGAATGACAATATGCGTAATGCCATACAATTTTTTTTGCACACGATTTTTTCGGCGTGGCTCTAGATGTGGCTCCAGGCTCTCTCGAATTTTTGTTCAAGAGCGAGACAGCGGAAAGCTCTACTGCGAACAGCTCTTTTCTACGCATACAGTGACAGCAGTCAACTGTATGTGTACACACGTTTGCTCATGCATTGTAAATTTGACACAATATGCTTTTCATCTTAGAAGTTTTTACACTTTAAGTCTATATTATTTTTGATCAATTGGCACCCTGTAAAAAATCTTGTTTTGAACTGCCATAACGCTTACTTACTTACTTCAAATATATATGTACTTCAAAAATGACTAGAATATTGGTCATTAGAGTATTCCGTAATTGTCATATAAGGGGGAGGTGCCACGACCACAATTTGTAGTATTATAAAAGATATGGGCTAGTGTAACCCAATGATAACTATCTTTCTCCATTCAGGAGTTACCATCTAAAAACACAATTTTTGTCAATTTAAAAGATATGGGCTAGTGTAATCCAATACAAAAAACACATGCTAAATAACTTTTTTTCGTTTTGAAGTTATTAATTTTGGCCGCAAAAAGTTACCAATCAGCCTATAGTGCAGAGCCACCAACTCATACACACACGCGCACACCCATTGCAGGCTTTTCTAAGCAGAGCGAGCGAGACGGCGTGACGGAGAGAGTGGGAGCGGGTGTGGTGGCATCTCTACCGCCCGCTGCAGTGGGCAGTGCACTGCTCAGTCCGCCAACGAATTGTGCTAATATTTGCACACATGCCGCAGTGCGACCACATCTCCACATTTTTTTTCCAATATTCCAATTTTTGACTAGGGGGTTTCAATGGGGTTTCTGAAACTCTTTTCATGGCCGAAAGTATGCAACAGTAATTTATGCATAATTACCCGGAATACCTTAATTGTATTGTAATTTAGCACAATTATTAACTGTAATCCCAAGCACATCATTATTATTATATATTTTTGTATAATTTTTTTAAGGCAAACGGGGTAGCTTAGAACACCTGTGTGACCTTGGGCTCTATTAATTCAGACCTTGCAGGCGCGCTGGCTTACAAGGTTAGCTAAAACAATGATATAAATAATTATTAAATAACAATGATATAGATAACAATACACTACATAACAATTATGTTACATCTCGTCAGGGGGAGCGTAGGATAAGGTCCTTCGGCTGTCTCCTGTGGAGCTCCTGGGTGGGCGACCTCTGGTTAGTGCCTTGGCTAGGCTATTTCTATGACGCTCTAACCTGCCGTGGTACCGGCTAAAGTGCCTGAATACGACGGATTTGGCTGCCGCAGGCCAAGCCCAATATATTGACAGTCGGTACCTCCATATTGGAGCTATGATTTGCTTGTAAATTGTCACCTTGTTGGAGAAAAGCAATTTACTTCTCGAACTTATAAGCGAAAACTGCTTTGACGCCGCTGCACGTATACGCATTCTCATCGCACTCACATGCTACATGCTTCGTGAAGATGAGTCTCCGATTTGGAATTACTCCGAGATATTTGGCTGAGTTCGACTAGGGGACAGGGGTACCATCAATGAGGACAGGGGTGGTGTTCTCAGTTTAAGCGTGTAGCACACATTCGCTGATTTGTCAGCATAGATGCAAATTCCTGGATGCCATCATTAGCATCGTGTTGGCAGCGGGACTTTTAGGTGACAAGCACATCATCTACAAATGTGGCCAACATTGACGTCCCGGGTAGGCTAGTGTCTGTCCGCGGTATGTCATAGCTGTACGAACAGTAAAGCAGATGACCAAGTACAGTTCCCTGTGGTACTCCGACTGCCAAATATTACATATTTGAGAGAGCCGCGTGGAATCGGACCGCAAACCTTCTCTTTTCGAGGTACGACCTCAGGAGGACGAAGTAAGGTGCAGGCAGCGTATGCTTTAATTTAAGCAGGATACCGGAGTGCCACACCCGATCAAATGTCTCACGTTCATCCAGGAAGAGTGCAGTACTCCTTGCTTTCAAATGCTGATAGAATTTGCTCGACCACTCGATGAAGTTGTTCTACCGTACAGTATCTAGCACGAAAACCCAACTGATGCTCGGGCAGGATATCCTTGGCTTCCATAATCCTGACCATCCGGGTGCCAATCAGTTTCTCAAACACCTTCGTGATCGAAGGGAGGAGACTGATTGGCCGGTAGGACCCAGGGTTCTGTTCAGGCTTGACAGGTTTGTGGATCATGGAGATGAAGCCGAGCTTCCACTGTGGAGGGAAGGATTGTAGATCCCCATGGAATCAATCCAGGTCAGTGTAACTACTGATTAGCCGCTCCATCTTGGGATAAGCTGTAGCTATTGCATCAAGGGTGATTAAATGCGATAGAGGGTCGGAGTTGAGCTCAGCAGCCAACCGTATCTCAGCATGTATATCTAGTATGCCCCTGGTGACCGCAAAATCGATATAGCCTGCGGAGTCTCTACTGCCGTACGGGAATCTTGTAGGACCTCCGGTTGCTAGGGAGCTCATGTCTGAGCCTGGCACCAGATTCGCTAGCGCACGCTCTCTTCGGTTGCATCTCCTCGCTCCCCATAGGCATTGGGATGCATTCCAGTAGCCCGGGATGAGGAGTTTGGAGCATTGTTGCCCTAGAATGCATTTGAATTGACAGACCCATGACCCGTCTCGATGGCTGCAGACGCGAGTTGCACCTTGTCAGTGGCTATTGGTATAAGAGGGAAATGGACTAGGCTGAATTTGACCAAGATCGCTGCACCACCTTTGGCGTTACCGTCGCTCGGGTCGTTGGCAGTGTAGACCGAAAATCCATATTTTTTTGGGTGGCTGTGCCTCCTTGCAATGAGTCTCGCTGAGCAGCAGGATATCGATTTCGTAGCGTCGCAAAAAGCATTCCACACTAAGATGCGCAGCGGCATCATTATAGCACTTGACGCGTTTGGAGGGCAGTGAGCAGATTGATGATCTGTCCCTGCTGCTGTGACTGTTGTTGCTGTTGTTTCATCATCCTCATCAACTGTGAAACCAACTGAAGAACCGAGGGCCTAGTCTACAACTCTGAAACCAAATGAAGGAGCGAGTGCCAAGCCTATAACTTTAATTTCAATTAGCTTTGTGTGACACATTGGGTTAAAGACATTTTTTTCTATCTCTCACATTAATAGTACTTTACTAATCATTTTCCACCTTTGAATATCTGAAAAGTATGAAAATTTAATACCCATCAAGATGGTCGAGAGTATAACTCTTCTGCCAGCATTCCCTCATTCCATTGAAGCAGTAAGCAAAATTTAAACGTGTAAAGCCCAAAAATCCGAGAGCAAATGAAAACGACGATGCGCTGGGTGCGGCTGCCAGAGGTAAAAAGTAGGGGACCACAAGTGTCTTCGGGTAGCGAAAGAAATGAAAGTTGCCTTGAGCCGCCTTCCCCCAATCATTTTCCGAACATTCTCGGTTGTTGCTCAACTCACGGGATTCCACGAAAAGTTGTGCGAGGTGAAAATGTGAAAAAAAAACGACAGCGAATCTTGTTTGGCAACTAATTCAAGAGTGTGTTAAGGACGACGGCTCATTAATTTGCGGTAGGCGTGGCAGAAGAGCTGTGACAATGGAAAAGGTAGGTGGAATGCAAGCGATAATCCAAGACGAAAATCTACAACAAATGGCGGTAGAGAAAGTGTGAAAATTAAAAACAAATTTTCTCAGAGTCCGACCACAAACGATAGGCTAATAGGCGATTTTTGGCCGAAAGAATGCCATTCATTCTGGATGGAAAAAGTCGGCGAAATGCCTAAACGTGAAATGCTGAGCTAATTTTTCGAGTTTGTCGGATAAGGAGTAGCCAGTTAATGTGCTACTGACAAAGAACGCTTAATGCTCCAATAACAGAAGTAGTCAAAAAACGATATTTAAAAAACTCTAACGAGATGGTTAGCAATCTCAACTATACGAGAAGCATGTACTTATGTACTTCAATGCAGCTACTAAGGTCTTAATTATTTATTTGGCACAGTAAAAATAAAAGAGTTCATACCAGCCACAACGAATCGGGCAAAAGATTACAATACTGTAAAATCCGATAAATGTTCCAAAGGTGTGAGTTAAATACAGCGTAAATGCCATAGAATGGCGCATAAAGTCATTGCACATGAAGAGTATGTGAAATGTGATTTATTTTAAAATTGATAGCTTATATCTGATAGTCGAGGCTTTCGGATTTAGTGTTCCTTGTCGCCTTGAATTAGCTTGATTAAACTCAAAAATACCTTCGAACAAAGAGTCAATTAGACGGCATTGATGCAATTGCTTTGTAATAATCTCATCAAATTACTTTAATTATGGCATCCTTATGCGAATAGCTACAATAATATTGCCAAATATTGCCACTTGAAAGTGCACTTCGCTCATTGAATTGGGCTGCGGAGCGGCAGACTGTTTTATTCCTTTGATGTCATTTGCCTAATGGAAAATGCAGGTTTTATTCCTCGTTTCGGGCTCTTGGAGTCTCTTGAATAATTTAAATTCGATTTGAAAGCTAATTATCGGAGTGTGCCAATCGTGAGGCGAGGTTGATTAGTAATGCAAAACTTCAAGTTTGGATAATACGCTCTGAACATTATACATATACATGTACATATGCGAATGTGTGGTTTGCGCCTTGAACATTTTCCACACTTTTGACAGGGCGCTGTAGAGCTTTCCTCTCTTTTTCCCTTTCTTTCTAGCCGCTTGACCCTTGCCGCAAAAGCCATCTCTCTCTCTCTCTCTTCGGCCGTTTATACAGATTCTTGCCGCCTGTCAGCGTTTCTAAGCGACTGGGGACTAATGTGGCCTCTGCAAACTAATCAGAAAATGTGTTTGCCATTGTTGTTGTTCCTCGGCTCTGTCATTTCGCATAACGACTACACTCACGAAGTTCCACATATACACTATGAAAAAACATAATTGTATGAAGGGAAGCCAACTTTTTTTGGGGTCTTATTTGGCGTCATTGCATTCAAAATATTATACAAGCCAAGCCAAGTGTTTGGTGATAGCTCAATGGAATAAAAGAAACCTCATACGAGGAATTGTGAACTATAAATGGAAAGAAAGACAAGTCTTGCTTGGCATTGGTGTGATTATATAGGCACAAATTTGTGGGACGACCAGGATTTTCTCTCAGTGAATCCATTGACAAGTTATGTGTGCATATGTAATTTACTTTTGTTATTGTTGCCCTTCGTTTCGGATCTCGTTTTCCTTTTCAGTTTGGTTCTTCATTCTTTTTCAATTCAATTCTATTTGCCAGCTGAACCCCCACATACATCCACCCCCACCTCCATCACCTCCATCACCACCCACCACTCCCTTCACCAATCACTAAAGCCCAGTTTTGCGTCCCATTCCCCACCGAACAGTCTGGCAAAATATTGACTGACATTGACTGTACACAGGGGATGATACGACCCCGGAAGAGCCCGAAAAAATGTCGTGGACATGGGACCAAGATGCTTGCAGACACGATTTTTCTATTACGCCCTGTTATGGGATGTGCTGCCTCTCCTACCACTACATATATACTCATCTCTTTCGGAATGCGTGTGTGTGTGCTGGGTGCCCGGTTAAGTTTAACAGTCAAGGACTTTGTTGTTGAAATGTTGACTTTTGTTGATTTGGCTCAATCGCTGGCACTCACACCACTCGACTCCTCCATACGAAGAACGCACACAATCACGGCACAAGTCATCGATTACTCCGCCCCACTCACCACTGGACACTCCGCTCCCACCACGGATCGGCTTCCAGTTTAGTGCTGAGTGCCACGTAGTTCACGCCAGGATCCCCATCCAAGGTGATAGTTTTTGCTTTCAAAGTAGGGAATGGAGTCCAAGAAAGGCTTAGCTCATATTTCTCAGACTCTTTGTTTTATAACACCCTTTTTTTTACAGTTGGTCATTTTTTTTAAGTAGTTAATTTTTTAGTTTTAGTACTTAAATATATATAAGATTAAATTTATATATGATAAGGAACATTCAGAAGTTTTAAGCTGCTGGAAAATGCGAAAATTATCCAGAGCTAGTTAGGAAATCTCTTAAACACAGCATCTCCACCGCCACAGAAACGTTCCGAATGGAAACTAAACTGCTGATGAAATGGATTGTCATGTGCATTTCAATTTCCACCAATGACATTCCACACACCCACAACTGCTTCCACACACATCCGAACTCCTTACCAACCCAAAACATATATTTTTTATTTCTTGTGTCTTGTTTTTAGGTAATAATTGATATCTTTAAGGGCGAACAGCTAAAAGTAATGAATTGCAAATAGTCCACGTGAATGAGATCATTTCTTCAACAAACCTTATTCGTCAAATTCATTGTCTACCCGCCTAAGCTTATCTTTGCCAAAAACATAAACAGCGAGTGTCCGTAGACGTTGAAGTTCTTCTGAGCCTTCAATTTGCATCGCTTGGTGGAATTTCCCCAGCTTAATCTGCTCAGTTCTTTGGCGAGGTAAGTTGTGCATAAGCTATGCTCACCTTTCACCCCTCCGGACCACCACTCGTATTTCAAGTACACGGAAATAATAATTGGTGTGCTTTAGGGCTAATTAGAAATGGTGTATTATTGATTAGCTAAAGCAGACAGTAGTTACTTTATAAAAATCATTGATTTAAAACCGAAAAAAAAGAGTGTGGGCATCCGATTTATTGAAGAAATGACCTTTTTATGGTACCATCCATTCCAATAGTCAATGGGAATGATAATACTTTTGCTCCGGTGTATTTTCCATCTGCATTTCAAGGGGGAAAACAAACTTTCGCTATTCTGGTCTACTTTTGCACTTGAAATGACCGGGCAGCAGGCGATGAAGTCGATGATGATGGTTATTATTACAATGGGTGGAAGCCCCAAGGACGAGCTGCCATTAGACAACTGGCGGCGATGCTTAACTATTTTGTTTATGAAAATTACACGAGCGATGTTGGTGCTGTTGGCGATGACCTCAGCTTAAAGTTTAACGTTAACTTTAACTTTGGCTTCCACTTGGACTGCAACTTAAACGTTGGCTTCCACTTCCGGCGAGGAATGGCAGAGTCGGGGTGGGAAAATGGGATCTGAAATGGCAATGGAAATGGCTCCTCTTGACTAACGGCAGTTTCAGTTTCCACAAAAAGGAATACCTATTTGGACTTGTGTAGAAAAGCGATAGACGCAAAGGCGAAGAAAGCGCCGAAAAAAACGAAAAAGAAATTGAGAAATCGAAAGCAAAAGCAAAAAGAGTCCGCAGGACGAGGGTGTACAGGACTGAAAAGGATCCTTTGGCAACTTTACCCACACACTCGGCCCTCCCCCGCCGACCACCCCCGTGATGGCACCGTTAGAAAAGCGCGCAAAAGTAAAGTTTTTGCTTTGCAAACAACAACCAATAAAACTTTAAGCAATCTTCCACAGCTTCAGTAGGTTAAAGGGCAACTCCTACTGCTTGCAGCATAACTTTCGGCGAAAATGCCTCGCATATGGTTCGGTTCTGTTAGTCCGGCTTGGCGTCCACACTGAAAGCCAATTTGGATCCCCACAATATACATACGTGCTTCATTGGGCCTTCGTACCCTACTTAAATCGGAGTTCTCTTAACTAGCATTTCAGTAATGATTTTGGGCTTTCGTTTAGGAATACAGGAGACTAATTCTTGTCTATATTGTGTTCTTTGTGCTATTGTGAGCTAAATATACTTTAATCTTCCTTTGAAACGCATTCATTTTCACTTCCTTCAATTCCAATGCTACATAGAATTAAAATTAATATGAAATTGCGATAATTTTATAACCTAAAAGTATACATGAAACTAATATTATGAGATCGGTTTGACGTTTATTTAGTGCACTACAGATTGTAAGGAAAAGCTCGATCTTGAATACAATTTCTTTCCGTGTCTAGATGTCTGGTGTTTTTTCGATGTTTGGCTGAGTTCAGTCGCGGTTTCCTGTGCTCCATTTTGATTTCTTTTTCCGCTATTTTCACTGCAGGTTCAACTCCTTGCCTTATTCTCTTGCGCTGTCTGTCTCCTCCTCTCAGGTAGTGAAGTGTGAGTATGAGTGTTGTGAAACGGGAAGTTGTAGTAGCGGCATTTTCCCGTTTCCGCTTGTTTTTTTTTTTTTTTTTTTTTCTGTCCGTAGGCAATCATTTTGACGTCGCCAGTGCTAGTGGAAATCTGCATGCCAACGCGCCATCTGCCCGTCCCTTTTCACGACCTTTTCCACATTCAATTTAACAGATTTCGATTTCTCGCCCTCATACTTTTAAATCTTCAATCCATATTTAAATTTCCAGTAGAGAGCTGAAGAGCTCTATGCCAAGCACACAGGAAAACAGACAGACGGTACCAACATGGCTGTATAGCAAGATTTGCCTTAAGCTTAATTTAATTGATAATTTCACTCAATTAGCTAGAAATACATATTAGGCGAGTATACTAGCAAACCTATCTTATTGATGTTAAGCCATTTGGTGAACTGTACTTTGATTGTTTGCCTTGTCGCTTAAAACTATGTTCGAGGCAGTCAAATAAACTAAATGAACACTGTGCGAAGTATTATATCCGCTACTAGTACTTAGTATCTTATATGCTGTAAAATTTTCTCTGTGGACGGGCATTACTCGTTTTGCGTCTAAGCGTAAATTGATGCATTCTTTAAATTAACTGGTGCCCTGTTATATTTCATTGAGTTTTTATATTGTTCGACTGTCGATCAACATTTTAAAATTTATAATTCAGTTTGTGCAGTTAATTTTCCGGCATTTCGTGCTCTCTCCGAAGTAATCCAATGCAGCTCCAGCTAACTTAAAAGCTTAGCCAGGCCCAAATAGCCTACGATGGAAAATGGAAACGCATTATTGGGTACAAAAATACAGGTAGACAGACACACACAGCCACATACACTTTAGCAGTGTGCGGACAAAGTTTTTTAGTTGTTCAGCACTCCCTATATTTCATTTTGTTTTATTTTATTTGAACTTTTTTTTTATTTTCATTGGCCGGAGAGAAGTTTCGGCAGAGTGGCACTTGAACAACGCGCCAACACAAACGCCAAGTCACACACACAGTTGTCATAAAGGAAAAGTTGTATTACATTTATGACACTTTTGAATATATATTTTCGTACATTTTTGGCCTGTGTGAGTGCTGGCATATTTCTGGCTCCCTCAGCACGTTCGTTCTTTTATTTAACTCGCCATTACGTTTTTACAACCCTTTTCGTTTACTTTTGTCCCAGCTTTTCCCGGCTTTCCCCACTTTTCTTTGTTGCCTTTTCTTTGCGTTTTTTTTTTGCGTTGATAAAGCGGCAAAGGCAAACAACGCGATAAACTTGGTGGCGCTGCGGAAAATGGAACAGCAAGGGCGGCGCCTAGTGGGCTGGGCAGCCCCGAGTGAGCGGGAAAGTGGAATACATTTTAGTTGGCGACATTCCATCAAAAATGGGCAAATGAGTCAATCTCCTAGCCGGAATGTCGAAGCACGCACTTAATCAAAGTATGCTTTCCCTTAAGAACCGATGATGAAAAATCCGAGACTGAGAGAAATCGTGTCTTAGGAGTGGCGCTTTAAGTTTTTAAAATTATTTAGAAATGTTTTATATAAAAAGGTGCTTAGTAAACCATTTCATATCCTAAAATGAGCCATTGAAAACGAAATTGAAAATATATATATATAAGTAAATGATAGCCTGTAATATGTAATTACTTGTTAGTGTTAAGGTAATTATTATAAATTGCCTACTGAAGTGTAAGTGGTTAATAACCACTGGTTATCACAATTATTCTGGCATTGCGGATAATTGCCCAACTTCTGCGTGACGAAGGAACCTGAATTATGACAGAGTTTCCACCTAGCGGCTAAGCAAATGTGTGGAAATGTGTGTGTCGAGCCTAAACTGAATACAAACAGTGATGCGAACTTAATTGATAAATGCAAACGATTAATGTGGAAAGCGATTACGCACTGTTAATTGCCCCGTTAATTGATCCGTGGCACATCATAACGCCTGTAGTTTCAATCGCATTCGACGGAAATGCATTTCCAGAGGCACGGGCCTTTAATTGATATTTTGCGTACGAACAGTATTGGCCAGCCGAAGCATTTTTATCCTTTTTTTTGAAACTACAATGACTGTCCACAGAGACTTGGTTGGAAGTATTGCGTTTGAATACGTGTATTGTTAGCTATATTTTGTGCTGCCAGTCAGTTTGCTGCACATTTTAAACACGATAATGAGAAAATTGACAACTGATGTTTAACTGACATTGTGAAATCCCGCAGGCGCAAATAAGACGCTATGTTTGGGGATAAGGGTAATCAGTTAGTATGTAAAAGGTAATTAGTTCGCTACTACTTCTAAGGCGTTCGGGAATTTAAAACTAGTGACGTATTTGGGTGGTCCAAACCGGCCACTTAAATTATTTCAAATAACTATAAACAGTAATGAGCTTAAGTGATTTCCATAATGTATCCCAGCTGCGCAACCAACATCCGTTTCTAATAAAGAATTCTTTGGCAGCGGCACTTAGCCGTTCTTGTAAACATCCTAAAGACTGACCTAAGCAGATTTGACTGCTCTCTTTGAATTTTTTCCTTATCTTAAGAATCTAAGAGCGAGGCTCTCCCGAAATACAAATATTGTTAAAATATTTATATAACACAAAGGCTTCTCCTCAATCCAATTTACATTTCATTTTTAGTCTTAAGCTGATATCCGAATAAAGAAGTTCAATAAAAACCTTCGTTAAATAATTCTTATCGGCGTTGTCCTTAGTCAACTGACGCGACATTTATTCGACTAAAATAAAAAAATATTACAACTAATTTTACTATATATACGCAATACCGGGACGCAATCACATCAAAGTTTTTGAATTGAAAGTGCCGAATAGTTGATACCGCACACGCATAAGCCATACACATTAATCTAAAAATGCCGCGGAAGCTAGAAAAGTCGGTGCGAATGAAAATCTAGGTCCGCAGCAATGCCACACACAGACTTGTGTGCGCATAAAAAGAAAATGGAAAAATGTGGTGAGAGTGTGTGAGTGATAACGACTTCAACGCCCTTTCCTCCTCGGCATTCGCACACTCGCACCATTTATTTAACTTGATTTGCTGTAATTTATTTCAAGTGTTGTCGTTTATTTAAACACTGACATGGAGAGTTTGACGGCACGCGGAAACTGCACGGCAAGAAAATGCACTGAAAGCGCTGCTCAACACACACTCTCACACATGGGCACAATTAACCCTTTGATGTAATAATAAATTGCATTGCTTGACGTTTCCACGTTTTTCCGGCTTTCCTTGAAATAGTTGGTTCCCGTTCGCTGCATTTTACCCGCTATACTCTTCTTCTTCTGTTTTTGCTCCTTGCTCAGTGTGTATGCCATTCATAAAATTATCCAAGCAAATTTTATTTGACCCACAATGCCCACTGGGCGGAAGGGTCCACCCAACAAAACCAAGCAGCCGTCTGTCTGGCTGACTATCGAGCGATCTAGTCAACTGCCAACATCCAGAAAGAAAACATAGTGGAAAATGCCAATTTATAGTGACTAAATTGCGCCGTTTACTTTGCTGTAGATCCTAAATGTACGACTTAATTTTCCTGTGTAAACTATTGCATTGCCTATTTGATAAGATACCGTCTTTTCCCAATTGAATTAACTTGACTTATTATGGTAAGCTGATATTTTATTTATTTTTTTTTTTTTATTATACATATATTTGAATTTCATATTGTTTCGGAGAACTCATATGCTCAGTTTCATTCCTTAACATAAAGCATTCTGACTTCGATACATTCGTTTTTAGAAAATGAATTGAAATGAGTTTCACTTTAGCCTGCTATCCCCAAGTTGATATATCCGATAACAGTCGATTTCCATATGCAAATAAAATCTCTTTTGCGATACCTTCCGTACATATTCCTCCATCTATCTTTATTTTCTGGGGCGATGGGAAGTGGGCGTGGCCTTAGAGTCTGCTCCACGCTCGCCGACGAAACACTTTCAAGTGTTCATCATTTTCCGCTGCTAATGGCGCTCATTTATTTTATTTTCTTTCATGGTTAAGTGTGCAAATTAGTTGATTTTTATGCGAGCGCCATTTGATCTTGCACTCGAGTTATTTTATTTTCACTTTTTACCGTACTTCCCTTCACCTGAAAGGAAAATCAATAAAATAGCCGCGCAGCGCAATGCGAAAGAAATGGCATAAAATAAATGCCAAGCAATTCGCATGCGGTGTGGCAATGTTGCTCAGTGGGCCATAATTAATTTTGCTTAATTTTCCTCTTTTCCCGTCTTGTTTTTCCAGGCGGACTCTTCAGCGGCTGTGAAGGAGAGTAATTGATAATATTGAATGCTGGCAGGACATTGCCGAGTGAAATCCATTAGTGAGTATAAATTAATCCTTGTATAAATCATTAACAAAATGGAAATAAAATCTGGGACAGGAGTCGAGCAATGCATTTGTCTCTCCTTGTGTATATCTGTGTGTGCACAGAGAAAAATTAGAACAGCGTACTGTTAAAATAAATGAATACTAATAAATACTGTCAAAATAAATCCCGTGTGCGAATTAATTGTCAAAAAACTCGCTACAGATGGATTAAAAATGGTCGCAAAATAAAAAAATATATTCAAATTTAACCACATCTAAGTCCAGCGATCATAATCGACTTTCAAAACACTTATTTCCGTTTGAAAAGTAAATTTTTTAGCTTTTCCGAACTTGTATTTTTTGTTTTTTTTTTTTTTTTCGGTGGGGTGGCATTTTCTTAAGAGTGGCAGGTTATCCATAGTTTGCTTAACGGTTTTAGTTTTTGTTCCCAGTGCATAAATACCGAAAGCGTGAGTGCGTCCAGGTATCCTTGCCCTATCGGTGTGTTCGTAAGTTTTAATTGAAGCTTTTACATTTGGCTTTGCGGTGATAATAATTAATAATTGACGGTGTTATCGTTGCCGCTTTCGAAATGCTGGAATGTGTTTATCCTTGTCACACACACACACACACATAAGTCTGTGGCTTGGAGAAGGGAAGACATTGAACCCACAAAGGTCTGCGGCTGAACCACAAGCCCCAATTCGTCGCCTCGCCCTCCGCCGCTCAGGACATGAATTAACCACAAGCAAATTGAAAGCTCAGTTCTTTTCATCCACATCGCACGCCCCTGCATTTCCCTTCTTTCTTGAGGATAAGTCACGCACACAAACATTATTCTTGTGGTTTCCGTAGTTCCGTAGTGGCAACCCTCTAAAAGGCTTATGGAATTTTATAAACTCCTTATTCTACCTAATAGCAGTTTTTACTATGTGGGCTTTATAAATTTTTGATAGGATTTCGGTGCAATTTTAACTGGAGACCGCAGTACTTTTTGTAATTGCACTTTAGCAACTATTTAAATTTATTTATTTATTTACTCTGGCTCAAATGTAGGAAAAAGCGGGTCAAAACAAGAGAGAATGGTATAGTCAACTGCGTGCGAACGAGTAATTTCATAATTTTTCTCGGATATCGAAAGATATTTGAGATAATAAAATCAAAAAAAAAAATTTTAAATTCTTCAAAAGTGTGGGCGTGTCCGGTTTGGTCGTTTTGTAGGTGAAAGGAGGGGCGTGGCCACAATGTATTTCGTATACAGATAAAAATTGGCATAACAAACAATAAAACAAAGAAAAATTTAAACACTTTTCCAAAGTGCTACAGTGGGCGTAGCAAATAATTTTGTTTTGAAAATTGATAGAAATTTAAAGGACTAATAAAATTATAAAATATCTAACAATTTTTAATAAATATGGGCGTGGCAGTTTTGGGCGTGGCAAAAAGTTTTTTTCCAAATCGATAGAAATTTGCAAGACTTATAAAAATATGAAAAATATCAGCACATTTTTCAAAAGTGTGGGCGTGGCAGTTGTGTGTGATTTGTAGGCGTTAGATTTGACGTGGCGTCTATATCTCTGAAAGCTGCATGCTCACTTTTATAGTTCTTGAGATCTCGACGTTCATTCGGACAGAAGGACATGGCTAGATCGCCTCGACTATTGATCCTGATCAAGAACATATATACTTACGAATCATGGTATACCATTTACTCTACGAGTAACGGGTATAATTAGGGTATTGTAACTGAATGATAAAGAATTGACCACCTTTTATCCGTTTCATAGCTTAGCTCAACTTGTGTGATTCTTTTGCTTCTTTATTATTATAATTTACGACTTTTTGACAAATTATCGGCAGCGCTTGAGAATGGCAACAAGCGTAAATTTGAATAAATTATTTATTTCCCAGAATTGATAGACAGCGGAAAGGATCGGCTGGGCGCCACTGGGCTAAGTATTGTGGGAGTTGGGCCTCGAGCATTACTTGTGGGTGCGGGCAGCTACAGGCTGAGAAGTGGCAACGATTGCCCCAAAGTACGTCGAACGATTCCCATTTCCCAGCTATTGAAAGCCTCTAAATACAAATATTTGCTGAAGGAAATTCGGGTGCAAGCTGGGTCGTGGCAGGGGAGTGGAGGAGCCATATTGAGCCGTGTAGCAACAGCTGTTGTAGGCCATGTCGGGGGCACTTAATGGCCATTGAGTCGGAGCTCCAATTTCTGGCTGAAAAGGCGAATTTTATCAATTCATAATTCATTCCACTGTGTAATTAAATTTTGCTGTGGCCACACTTAACAGCGCCAACTCCCAGGGGATCCTTTGTACTTTTTGGACATTCTGGCGTTCGGGGGTGGCAAGTATCTACCATCCGCAACATGGCTACAAATTGATGCGACCTTATCAATTTCCGTTTCATTTGACATTAAGAAAACTGTTAGCAGCTCTTCCTCAGCGTCCTTACTAATTATTCTCAATTTTATTACGCTCAGATTTTTATGGTTTGTGTCTTTAGTAATCTCAAACTAATCTCTGACCGCATCCACCGATGCCAAAACAGTCTTGGGGCCAAAAAACAAATATCAAAACATTTTCGGTTTGCTTTGGCTTGCTTTGGTTTGGTTTTTCATTTTCCATTCGTCGGTCGGTCGGCTTGCACTTTTTGTTTTCTATTTTTCTTCAGGCTTTTTTGGGGGTCCGGGGCTTTTGGCAAGTGCAACCAAATTGAAAGCAAAGCCAAGTCATCAAGCCGGGTGCTAGGGCGAATGTAATTGCTGCCAGATTGGAACGGAACGGGGGTCATCCAGGACCAGCCCAGGAGTTAGGTAAGCCACAGTCCTATACTATGTGTGCACTGAGAAAAAGCATTCCAATCGAGTAAAGCATTTGTTTCGCAATGAAGATAAATGAATCTTAGTCAGACGCCTTACGATGTATATAAATTCTCGATGAGCTATTACAGCAGAACCGCTATAGGCATGACTGTCTGACTGTGAGTTTATTCACAAAAAAGGTCCTATATATAAAGAACTTGACAAAAGTTTTCATTCAATTGCACGAAGTGTATTAAATTGAGACGTCCGTACTAGGCAACTATATTTAAAGGATAGGATTAATTGGAAAATTTAGTTTGCAAGGTTAATTGACTTTCAAATTCTGGAAGGAATTTGCATTATTGGTAGTCGGTTGGTGGCGGTTAAGGTGGCTCGGACTTAATTTTTTCCGTGTCTGTAACTCAAACAAAGAACTGCGCCATGAAGTCAATGGCGTCAGATAAGCGACCAGACTTCGTAAACACAACGCGTTTTTCTCGATGCCATCTCCGAAAAAGAGCAAGCAAATGTAAATCGGCTGCAAAATTGGTTTCCTCCTCAAATGCGATTACAAATTGATGAGCCAGCCAACAGAGAAAAAGTATTAGAAAACAAGAGAAAATGCTAGAGTCGAGTTCCCCGACTATCAAATACCCGTTACTGAGCTAGTGTGAATGCGAACGCGAAATTTCATCATTTTTTTGGGATATCGATAGATATTGGGAAAGAAAATTTGACAACATTTTAAAAGTGTTCAAAAATGTGGGCGTGACCGGTTTGGAGGCTTTAGGGCTTTAGAGTGGGTGCGGCAAAAAGTTTTGTTTTGAAAATCGATAGATATTTAAGGGAATAATAAAATTATGAAAAAGTATTCAACAATATTTTAAAAAGGTGGGCGTGGGTGGTTATAGGGTGTACTCTAACAAAAGTGGAAAAAAGTTTTAATTTCCTTTTGCAAATCCATCCATCCATGCAAATCAATGCATTACAAGATTAATAATATTATAAAAAAAAATAACCAAAACCATTTCAAAAATGTGGGCAGTTTTGGGTAATTTTAGGGCGTTAGGATGGACGGGGCAAAATGGGTCAACAAACTTGCGGTGCGTCTATGTCTTTCAAATCTGTATCTGTATGCTGAATCTCAACTTTTTGCTTTTATAGTTCCTATGATCTATCTAGACGTTCATACGGATAGACGGACAGTCGGACAGACGGACATGGCTAGATCGACTTGGCTATTTATCATGGTGAAGAATGTATATACTTTTTATAGTTGGAAACGCTTCCTTCTACCTGCTACACACATTTCAATGAATCTAGTATAACCTGATACCCTACTCACCATAAACTACGAGTAACGTATAATAAGCCCACAGAGGATAAGGGAGCAAAAACAGGGGGAACAGGAAAGTTTACAGAAGGGCCTAAAAAGTCACAGTCGGATTAAATACAGACATCCGAAAATTACACACCATTGAGCCTTAAGACCCTGCTAAATCGAAAAGCAACCCCGGCAGCCAGAAGTCATTGAATTCAGCTACGAACTTTAAGGCTACAGCTGCGGAACTTCAAGGAAAAGTTCCCAAACCCACTAAAGGGTCCCTCATTTAATGCCAAGAATAATTTCTAATTATAAGGGCACACACACATGGGCAAATATTTAACGAAATTATTAATGTACACAGGACGAGAGCTTTCATTACACATTTTATCCCGAAAAGTATGCACCATTTCCACACAGCCCGCCATTGTGCCCTCTTTTCCTATGTCCCTGGCACACCAACTCACTCAAGTGCTCAACGCAGCGCACAAACAATTAAAAACCGTAAATGTCCCCACATGACAAAGTGTGAACTTAATTTCATTTCTGTAATTTACAAATGGTGACAGGAAGGGGTCCATGATAATAACCAAAGAGAAAGCGTTGTGAGAAGAACTAAATATAAATGAAAATGCTTTCTCCGAAAGCCACAAAAACGGAACGGCATCGGAGTATCGGAAGGGCGTAAGGATCGGCAGGACCTAAGCCAGTTGCCAGGCAACTCCTTCGACAATAACAAGCCAAACGAAGCACACATAAATGAAAGTAATTTTCCAAATACTTATGTGTGCAGTAGTTGCATTGTGCGACTCAGTGGGTACCGTCATTTTTCAAAGCTTAATTTCCACAAGAAGGCAAAAACGACAGGAATATACCTAAAAAAAACGAAAACAATAAAAACCAACTAAGTGCACTGGCAGGGTAAAACAAAACTTCAATGTAATGAAGCCGAAAGCAAAACACGTTAAAATATCCCTGCAAAGAAAAGAGCCAAAATGGAAAGTGGAAAACATGGCAGCATTGAGTCCTTTTTTTCAGCGAAAAGCGGGCGAAAGCTTTTCCTAGAACGCAAAGAATATTAACAGAATGTGCATAACGAGGTACTCAAAATGAAATGCAAGTAATGTGTAAAATCATTCCAGAATTCCAATGTGAAACAATTTAAGAGAAATGGCTAAACGAAAGGAATGCAATTTCGTAAGGATATTATGAAACAAAAAACGAATTTGGTTAAGTGTGGGGTAAAAATTAAAATAATTAACAAGATTTATTTATGAATTTTATGAATGAATTTTATTTATAGGGCGAGTTAAAATAAATAACTTCTTAAGCAAAGCCCATCAAGTAAACCAGCTATCAGCAGTGTCTATATTAGAATAGCTTACGTAAAATGAGAACAAAGAACGAAAGATGCAAGAAAAATGTCAACTTATAGTAGTAGCAAGTCCTTTCCAGCCAAGGGCTGCCTGCATCCTGTTGCTGAGTCTCTTTCAAATAATTTCCGAATCGCTGGGAGCTTTGCTCAAATGCATAAGCTCAGGCAAGCCAAACCAAACTAATACAGATACTTGGCGAAGGGAACTCGAGTCCCGAACCCTCGCCTTGAGCACGCCACACACTTAAGCTTATCCGGGATTTGGCTTCCTAATTCATTCATTTACCGCATATCCCTTCAGCGCAGACTGAGCTCCGCTCGATTCTGCCAAACAAAGGGACTGCAGCTGCATCAAGAGTTTGCTACAAATTGCCGAAGCACTCGACATCCGCTCAACTAAACGCATCGCAGTCAAAGTCGCATTCATAACCCTCCCAGCCCAAGCCCGAGCCCGAGCCCGAGCACGGGCCAGGGCCCAATCCCAATCCTCAATTCCAGAGCATTTCCCTGCTGCTTGTTTAGACGCGGGACTGCAAGTCCTCAGAGCCGGCATTACGCATACGACGCGTTGCCCCGCGCAAATGAAGTTAGTACTGCACTTAGGCGGGCGTCTGGTGCACTGCGAGAAACAACACCACCGAAATGGTTAAAAACTGAACATCCGTTACTAGCTTCGCCTAGCACAAAACTTGATTTTAAAACAATGAATGAGATTGTAGAAACACATTGGTTTCTTGCAATATTTGAGCACCTGTGCAACCAGTCTAATGATACACAACTTTAGCTTAAACAAAATGTTACGTATGATATTCAATAGCGTTTTTTTTTACGTTTTAAAAACCTTTAAAGTGCAGTTTCATTTTAACATATACTTGTGTGACCTTTTTTCGCTGTGCCTGGAATCCGAGGAAGTTCATGAAACATTCATTAAGAACATTGTGGTTGTCCTTTTTTCAATTCTGCGTGTTCCTTCAGCCGTTTTGCAAAGTTTCAAGAGTGTGCATTCCCAGCGAAAGTTGCATTTTAATGGCGACCTGATGATAGGAACATCCTTTCGCACCAGAGGACGTATGAGCAATATTCAAAGTTGGGCAAATTTGCAGTTAATAGCGAGCGGAAACTTGCGGCTATCTGTGGTAATAAACGTGAACTGCATGTGCACATGCCGCACTTCACATTCTGGGAACTTTCTTATCAGCGCCAAGGGAAACGAATGCAATGTCAGCCAAAATAATTAGAGACTCCGGCAATTTGGTCAGCCCGACTTGATGATTACATTTGGGAGGACCAAAGGTGAGGGCTTTAGGGTCGGAAACTTTTGCGGGTGACAAGCAAGAACCCATAAAGAAATATGTAAGGGGGAAAAAGAAATGAAATTCGAGAATCATCAACTGGCAAACACACACTCAAATACAAAGTAAAGTTTGTCCCCGATGTGTGGTCGAAAAGTGGAGATGGTGAAAAAGTTGCCAAGCATTAGGCAAAAAGTCTTTCAAAAGAGCAGCCGAGTAATTTCATTGTTGTTCGAAATTTCTTAGCCACTTTTGTCGTGCACTTATTTATTATTTGGCTAATTCGCGCATTGCCAAAGTGGCTGCTTTTATTTTTTTCTTTCCCAAGGAGAAAAGTAATGAAAGTGCAAGGGATAACTTTTTCGGTGGCCAAGTAGCGCTCGACTGCTTGTCCAATACTATTTCACATTTGCACAGAACTTTGAACAAAGCCCACAGAACCGATAAACAGCGGCTCTGGGGGAGTTTGCAAACTTTGCCGCAAGCTCCAAAGAAACGGCTCCGATTGCAGCGTGCAACTTGCAACTAATTTGTCTTACCCCCGGCTGGCGAATCCCATCGAAGTGCCCCCGCCACCGAAGGGTTGGCTTTTGTTTACAGCTGATTGTATTTGGCCTTTGTTTTCGGTCATTGCCAAAGTTGTCACATCGTCGGGCGAAGGCCTAATGAATAGAAAGCCAAGCCAGCACGAAAATCTGCACTCCCGCCGGCCCAATTGACTAATGTGGCTGAAAATGTTCATTACCCCAAACTTGAAAACTCATTCGAAGAGTGTGGGCTCGAATCTTTTAATTTGAAATGTTTCGAAACAAGGCCGATTTCGATTACTTGGAATAATTGCTTGATCAATGCCCTGAAATCATTTAAAATTTTCCGGAAATTACCTAATGACGCTAATAAATACATTTATAATTCTCGATTCCCGAGAAACTATCTATGAATTTGGATCTGTCTGCGATTTTGGAATCCTGACTCACTTCCGCCAACCTTGGCAAAATAAACAATAACCAAATTTACAAGCCTGTGAAAGGTCATTGTTCTAATAACTGGTCAACCAGATAGTATATTTATAATCTCAAAATAGGCAACTAAATGCTGACTAACCGGAAAGCAGGCGAAAATTTTTTAATAGAACTCGCAAGCGTCGTAGCTCCCTATGTAGTTGCAAAATTATTACAGTTATTGTCGACCAAGGACTTAATTTGTTACCTAAATCAATGCTTTGCGATGGCTGTGTTCGGACAATAGATCTTTGACAAAATTATTTGAAGTTTTTGGCGTATTATTTCCATCTGAACTGCGAGTATAAATGGGTGTATTTTTCGCGGTAAGCCCTTCAAAGTTATGACAGTCGAACAGGCGTAGCGGTGAGTGCGTGTGCATAAAATCAGATATCAAAAATTGTTTACAAATAATTTAATAGCCGCAGCGCACGCACGTCACGCATTCGTGTGCGCCGTAAAAACAGGACACACACACTCGCTCGCTGGACAACCCATAAATCGGCTTTGTTGACCGGTCCTGGACAATACATTGGTATTGGTGCGAGAGATTTGTACCACCCCCTCACCCACTCGCCACATCACTGCCTCACCGTTTAGCTTATGCCACTGACTGCGGTCGAAGCGACAAAGGACCTTCTCACATGTGTGTGTGTGTTTGGCCATAAATAAAATGTTAGTCCGAAAACAGAGTAAGCATGGTAGGTGGGGGCAGCGCGCAGGGTGTCTGAAGCAGGCCGGTCGGATGCGACTACACGACATTAGGCCGAATTAATGCGCGCTAGGACTTAAGTCGCAAATTTATTTCTATTCTGGTTTACGAGACAAAACGACGAGCCGCAAAACAAGCGCTGCCCCAGCCTTTGTCCCTTAAGTGCACTCGAAAAAATGTGTACCTGTATTTTAGTTCATGTAATTAAAACTAAAATTGCATTAAATAAAAAATAAATAATAAAATCACTTAACATTAAAACTGAAATTATTGTTCAATATTGTTGAAAATGAATCAAATAAATACATTATATTACATGATATCCACGCCTGGTAGTTACAAACTTATTTGTTGCTTAGAGATAAAAGCTTATTTTTTTTATAAACTTGCATAGGGTATAATTTTTTCAATTTAATTTATTGTAATTAATAAAAGAAAGGCACCTGACGACCTATGTGGCTAGCCCTTTTAGACACCCTAGGTTTTTTCAGTGCCTGCTTGCACGTGCATGTATGTGTGTGCCCCTGTGAGTGTGTTCTGTTCAACATTTCGGCATGACAGTGGAAATCCGGCGATAAATGTTACCAGCAAGTGTGCGAGTGCCTACCAAACTGGTAACTCTCATGTGCGGTCGGTTGGTGTTCCCGGGAAGGGGCTAAATGCTAACTGGTACAATTTAGGTGCTCCATGGAACTGTTCATTCGCCCCACGGACAATGGTCGATGGGCGATGGGCGATGGGCGATGGGCCATGGAAGATGGCAAATGGGCGATGGGCGATGGGCGATGGAAATGGGCGATAGCGGGGGGCCCGTCCGCACGCTTTGTGTTAATTTGTGGACAAATTTGTGCGCCTCAACGGATGCGAATGCTTTAGGGGCGGTCGGCAGAGGGGAAAGCATGAAAAAACGGAAAGACAGACCATTGTCTTCCTGCGTCCATCTAATCCCATGGATCAGCAATCGATAATGAAGTTGCCGAAAAACACACGCTCCAGTGTCATAAGTTAGATGGAATGGAGCCGAGAGATCGGAGCGGCGAAAGAGGGGAGTAAATGGGTGGAAGTGGATGGAGACGGGTGGGCATACCGATTTGTTTGCAGAAAATCCAGTTATCGATGGGCCTGTGGGAAAGCGGCCAGGAAAAGCGGTTAGCATTACCCGGCCACTGTTTCAATTTATGTTAAGCACAAAGCAAGGAACAGAAACCGAGTCTGATTACACCGAGAGAAAGTGGTAGATGAATTGGTGACTGAACTTGCTTTCCTCTTTCAAATAGTTGTAAACCAAACAAAGTCAAATCCACTTTCCACATTCTTAATTATATATTTTTTTATATTCGTGTAGTTACACTTTTTCTCATTTATTCTTACACTACTTATGTATATGAACGGTAGTAAACAAGTCTTCATTTTCGATTTGTAAATACAGTGATGTATAATCATATTATTATACAATTGCATCGATTTTCGTTTTCAAAACGTTGTCCCGGTCCTTTTTTATACTTCGTCGAATTTGCCGTTTTTGTATACGGGTTTTTGCATTTGCTACCAATGTTGTGGGCAAAAGTTTACTGTATGGAGTGCTTAAAGCCAAAATGTCAGGGGATTTTCTTTGGGGTTAACAATTTCCATTCACTTCGTCAATAAATAAGACTTTAAAAAAATTACCTAATTTTACCCGCGGCTTGACTATAATACAATACAATTTAAATTGAGATTGTGCACATTTCTGGTTTTGTTTTAGCCAACAGAGCAGCAATGGATAGTCCATGTTAAAAAAGTTTTTAAATACCAACTCGAAATATATTTTTGTTTAAATTATTTTGCGCATACTGTTCCATTTTTACAAGCCATGAAATCTCCAAAAACCCAATCGCTACTACAACACAACATGCTGCAGGCATTAGTTTAGCCGACTTGGTCGTTGACTTTAATCCTCGGCCAAATAGTCCCAACAAAAAATTGCTTCTATACCGACTTTACATTTTGTGTTCCTGGCATTGCCGAATTGAGGACTTTAATCGAATATCGCGCATACGCAGAGTTTTTATGCAATTGCCAAATTGCATATGCAATTAAATTGGGAAGAGCCAAATGAGCCAGTTGGCGGAGCAACAAGGATACCTGGCCAGGTGTGCGAGAAAATTCGTGGGAGAGTGGCAGAAAAGGGGCCCTAGAAAATTCTCGTCCAGTATCCACAATTTGTGTTGATGGCGGCTGCATCATGAAATAGCATAAAATTGACTGGGAAAACTATTAAACTGTCAATCGCCAGTGCCAGACCCGCTAACGCTTCATTCCACTCTGTTTCCTCAGCCACTCGACATATGGCCGGGCTTACGTTCCCAACCGCTTTTCCTGGAAAATGGGAGAAATGGCCGGTACGCCAACCTGGCCGCAAACATTTTCATAACCACTGCGCACAAAGGGTGCAGTTAAATTATTATTAAGTGACAAATATTTACGTAAAATATGTGGTTTTTAAGCTATGATGCAATTAAAAAAAAAAAAAAGCTGAAATGGTTTGCTTTAGAAAGCCTATATAGAACAAAAACCATCCGAACTAACATTATTGTTTCACTGTAAAATCATTCATAATATCGCCAAATTTAAAGCAGCTAACGCTATCCAGGCGAAGTTTCCTGTCTGAAAAAAACGTACAAACAAGTGAAGCCGTTGAGTTTGAACGAAAAATGGACCCTATATACCCGGGAAAATAAATTTAAAAGGCAGAGGGCTGGGAAAACTGATTGCACCACTTGGTCTGGGGATCCTTTGCACCCTCGAAAACCCTCTGCCCGATTCTGGCGCGTCACGTGCGCACTTTAACATCAGCATGATGGTATTTTGCCCAAAGAAGCGCACAGATACTACATATACATATACATATACACATATAATGGGGCTCACATGGTGAGCTGTGTGGGCGCTCGGCGGGTACTCCATACAAACATCTATCACAGTCGGCTTAGAATCAATAAAATATAACTTTGCGTGCTGATTTCTGTAAACGCTGGAGGCCACAAAAAGGCACAAGCCTCTCAAGGTAACTAGACGCAGACACCACCCTCCACCCATCCATTCACCCGTACGTCGGGCCCAGGGCCTTCCCCTCGGTCGCCGACAATTCTTTTGGCCAAATGTATTCATAAACATGGCCAGACAACATCGCAGCCAACAAGCGAGTGATAGAAGCACGTGCATCTGTCTGTCTGTCTCTGGCTCCCGACAACCAGTACACGGAACAAAATAGCTTTGTAGTTCGTACCTGTTTTTCATTCCTTGTGCCAGAAACAAAAAAAAAATCAATCGTTTCCGCATAAGTGATGTATTTTCTTGACTAGGGTGACCTTTTCCTCTACGAGTAACGGGTTTATTACAAAGAGCACTATAGATACACTCTAGTTATTTATTTCCCAACTGCGACATTGTCAAACTCTTCACTGTGTTATTTTGCCTCAGTGCACAGCTCGTATGTGGTTTGGTCGCGCTCTGAGGAGGGACATGCAGCCGTTTTGCCCCTGTTTAGGGATTTCCGCTCGAATGCGAATTTTATATGCGCAATAAAATATTAAAAAACCTAAAACACACAACAACACGCGAGGAATCGATAAAATTGTTTTTAAAGCGCGTAATTCAGCTGACAAGGATTTGGGATTCGGGACTCTGGATTCAGAATTCCAGTCAGTCATATGCAAATGGCTGTTTGTTTGAGTGTTGTGGTAAAAGTCAAATGAAAAACCAAAACAGAACGCATTTGCCAACGCTCATTCCGAACGCATTACGAATGAAAAATAAACTCTTTAAATGGAATTCAATGACATGGCAGCCACCGCGCTCCACACTCTACACTCCATGCCTCATCCAAGGGAATATATATCCGAAAACACACATGTACACTTACGCATATGTAAAGATCCAGAAAGGAGCACGCTTGTGTGCGCGGTTGGCGTCTTGAATTACCAACCGATATGGGATGTCGCTCAAATCACAGTGAGTCTAAACTTATTTTTGTTGAAAATAAGAAATCTGTAAAACGCATGCACGCATGTAAAGAGCACAACCATAATGGGGCTACATAGCGATCTCGGTCTGACGAATATGGTGTAAGAGAGTATGTATTCTAATTTTCGTTTCTTCTTTCAATAAAGTTCACCAGTCGCAAATAATAAAATAATAAAAAAATAAAAAGAAAATTTTAAATAAATTTATATTATTTTCTGCATTGGAGAAGTTAAAGTCTCGACTCGAAAATATGAGTGCGCCTTATCAAATAGACAAATTAGAGGAGACGAACAATGACACTTGAAAAATACAGATGCGCTCTGTGTTGGTGCATTCCGGGCTGTGCACAACTGTGGAGCGTTACCTCTGGAGGGCTCACGGAGTCAAATGTATCCGAACATAAGAATTGGGTGGCCTTGAATAAGAAGGCGTTGGCAGGCTTGGGTAAAGTTGAAGAATGTTTATCAACGAAGCGGACCTGTACGAAAGGTACAGTTGTATAAGAAATTTCCCAGCAAGCGAATGGAGCAAGGTCAAAGCGTGTCGACCTACATAAGTGAATTTGTCGAAATACTGAATGGCCTGCCCAGAGTTGGAATAGAGCTCAACGAGGATGTTCGATCGATAGTGTTGCTGTCAAGCCTTCCATAACAGTTTGAGCATTTCGTGGTGGCTATAGAAACTCGAGATCAGTTACCCTCTTTCGTCGTTCTCACCATAAAGTTAAAAGAGGAGGGTGAGAGAAAGGCGGTTACAGAAGAGCGAAGCGATATCAAAAAGGCATTCGTCGCAGCACAGATGCCAAACTCATTCGCGAAACAGAAAAAACGAAAAGAAATCGTCTGTTTCACGTGTGGTAAAAAAGGCCATATAAAAGCACAGTGCTCAAGTGTTAGTGATGGCAAAAAGATGATACAACACTCAGTGAACCGCCAAAGTAGCCTACTAAATGCTGGTGACGTTAGCAACTTAAAGATATTAGTGTGGTGCTTATACAAGGAACTTTTCATAAATTTTGTGAAGCACACTGAAAAGATCGGTGTGGCCTATGCTGGTTTCCTCCAAGCTGAAGGAAAAGGGGAACTCAAGATTTAAACAGACTTGTGCACGCTCACGCTCAAAGATGTGCTATTTGTACCGAAGATGACAGGAAATTTCGTGTCAGTGAGCAGTGCTGCAGATGCAAAGTGATTTTCGATACACACAATGCCCAAGTGATGCAAGACGGAGAATGCATCGAGAAAGCCAATAAGATTGGCAACCTGTACTTGTTTGAAGGCGAGCGTAGTAAGTGTTTTGCGACGACAACTGTAGATGGAATTGGTCACTTAAATTTCTCTAGCATGAAAGCGGAGTGATAATGGAGGAGTGTTTGTCAATAAGCTGTTCGTTTAATATCTCAGATGTCACGGGATTTCGCGGCAGCTAACAATAGCAAAATGGAGTTGCCGAAAGAGCTAATCAGACGCTGGTGGAGATGTTCAAGGTGCCTTCTATTCCACGCGGGACCAGGAGATGCATTTTGACGAAGCAGTCAACAATGCGGTTTATTTACGGAACCCATCACCTATCACCGCAGATGCCAATGGAAGCGTGGACGGGTAAGAAACCGTGTGTTAGCCATCTTAACCCCCTGCATATACATCCTCGTACCTACCCGAGATTCCACAATGCCCGTTTGTAGTCTGATTTAGATTGGCTCCGGCTGCGAAACGTCAACGAAACTTTAGCGCACTGCAACTTGCAATGGCCACGCACGCTCATCTGCCACGCCCATAAGCTCTCAGTGGTGACCCCTAAGAAATACAAAAGGATTCCCTAAATACCGAATAAAATAATATTGAATAGAATACAGAATACACATGTGGACATTTAGTTTAATCAAAAATTCTTTCTGCTGTTCTTATTGGCGCTCAGCTGCTGCCTGACGATAAGTTGGAATGGTCATCTATGGAGAAAATGTAAGCGGTTAGAATTCGAACCATGCACGGTCAAAGCATATTGATATCATTTCATTAAGGAAGATATCCAAAAGGGCGATGTTGAATTAAAATATGTACCATCTAACGATATGATTGCCGATATGTTAACAAAGAATTTGTCAAAACAGAAGCAGTTATTAGTTATAAAGCTTTTGTTATGTTATGTAAATTGTTGTATTAAAAATATGGTAACATTGAGGAGAGGTGTTGAAATTAAGTACAATAATACCATTTTAAACGTATGTTAAACGAACGAATTAATAAAATAATGTATGTTTAGAGAACTGAGAGACAGAGAGAACTCTTAACTTAAGTCGTCAGAGTCAAAGACAAGAAAGCGCATCGCGCATAGAGTCAGGGAAATCAATAAAATAACATTTGATCGATTATCATTTTTTTTTACATCTGGATCGACGGGATTCTCCCCTCATTAAATAATAATTATAATAATGAAAATAATAATAATAATAATAATAATAATAATAATAAATAAAAATAATAATAATATTAATAATGATAATAATAATAATATTACATAATAATAATCATAACAGTAATAATAAAAATAATAATAATTATATTACATAATAATAATTATAATAATCATAATAGAAGTAATAATAATAATAATAATAATAATAATAATAATAATAATAATAATAATAATAATAATAACAATAATAACAATAATAATAAAAATAATATTAATAATAATAATAAAAATAATATTAATAATAATAATAAAAATTTATTACAAGAGTCGAGTTCCCTGACTATCTGATACCCTTTAGTCAGCAAGTTAAATTTCATCATTTTTTTGGGATATCGATAGATATTGGAAAAAAAATGAGTATAAATTTAAAAGTTGTTTAAAAATGGTGTCGTGACTTTTGTGGGCGTTTTGAAGGTGAAAGGGCGTTGGCACTTTCTATTATACAGATAATATTTTTTAAAAGTGTGGGCGTGGCAGTTTTCGGAGGTTTAAGGGCGTTAGAGTGGGCGTGGCAAATAGGATTTTGGCAAATCGATAGAAATTTACAAGACTTATAAAATTATTAAAATATATATATTATATTAATATCAAACATAATAATTAAAATTCAGTTGAATTTGTAAGAAATTAAAAAGCTGCTTTGCCAATGCCTATGATCAATTGCATACACTTAAATAATTAAATACCTTATAGCCGGTTAAAGTTTAATTGTTTCAAATAACTGGTTAATTAATGTTAAAAGCCAATATTGTCAATATACCAATGATTTATAAACGATATAAAAACGATATTTTGTAGTTGGGCTGTCTTATAATTCTTAAATTCTAAACCGTAGTCACTGGGAACGCGGTTCACATAGTGACAAGCGCACCGGGAAAAATTATGTTAGAAAAGGACTTGATACATAAGCGGACGAAGCGAACTTAAATTTCATTTATAGTAATTTTAGTTTGATAAATTGCCAGACAGCTAAATGGAACCGCAGTTATTAAATTGAGTTTATAGCTAGCTTACAACCCAATTAAATGCCAAATAAGTCTTAGGGTTAGAACAAATTAATGGCTGTGCAAACACTCGAGGACTGGCCGCTTGGTGGTCAAAGTTCACCTACTATTAAGTTTCACTTCAGTTCATTTCTTTTATTGGGGGTAAATGGGGTTGACAACCCCTTTCAAAAGCCACCACGCTCCCAGGGAGTAATAAAAATGATTTAAATCAAATCAAATCAGGGGCAACAATAAATATAACAAACGGCAAACGGACTGTGAAGTGCGGTGGCAAACTTGGCCCAAAAGTTGCGGGAAAATTGGTATGAAAATGGGGGAATCTGGAAAATGTGAATGCAAATCCGTCTGGTGGGTGTTTGACGGACAGGCGTGGCTTATTGTAGCTGGCAAAATTGTCATTCAAGTAAATTTTAAATGCACCACTTGGCAACACTTTTTGACGAGCGCAAATTGATTTTTGTTGATGCAGGCTTCGGTTTCTTCTTCGATCTTCGTACTCATTTTCCCTTCTTTTTCTCAAATACTCCAATCTTTTCCCATCCCCCAATTTTCCTCCATTGATCTGCGCTCCCCTCCAATTGCAGTGAGATGCTTCTGATGATGATGTCGTTTCAATGCTCAGATGAAAAAGTTTGCGCAAATTGCGGTGCAAATTTGCAACTTTCGCATAAAGTTTGACTCAAATTACCTAAGCGATGAGCGTTTTGGGCAGGGCGCGGAGAAAGGGACGTAGTCGTGGCATAGTCGAAGCTGTTGGAAAGTGAAAAGCGAAACGTAGTTTGCCCAAAAGTTGCTAGATTGTGTGACAAATGTGGGTACAAAAATTATGAACACTCAAAAAAATTTATGTTCAATTCTCCTGATAACTACATTTATCATCTATTTATCATTTGTGTAGTACATTTATTGGATACATATCACACATATATGAAAAAATACCTGCTAGCAAAGCTGAAGTTTCTGACACTTAAGATATCAAGTCTTGGTTTTTACAACATTCATCGTTAATCCACTAAAAGTAGTGTACCTACTACCGACTATCAAATACCCGTTACTGAGGTAGTGTGAATGCGAACGCGAAATTTCATGGGCGTAAGAGTTGACGTGGCGAGATGGGTTAACAAACTTGCACTGCGTCTTTGTCTCTTGAATCTGTATGCTACACGGACAGCCGGACATGTCCAGATCGACTCGGCTATTGATCATGATCAAGTCGGAAACGATTCCTTCTGCCTGTTACATACTTTTCAGCAAATCTAGTATGCCCTTTTACTCTACGAGAAACGGGTATAATTATTTCAAAAAACGGGGAAGGGCCAAAGAAATTCGATGGACATCTTGCTAAGCTTTATATTGAAAGTTGAGCAGCTTACTCGTCCTAAGAAATAAATATTCACTTCTATAAGGTTTCGCATAAAATTACTATCTGTCACGTTCTATAAAATACAAAAGAAGGAAGTAGTTACTTACTACAAGTTCAGTAGCTACTACAGTTTAGACTATCAAAATAGTGGAGTTTGCATTTATTTATAAAAACGAATACGAGACAACTGTACACTGTAGAATGCCTTTCACACTTATTGAATTCTCCGTACCTTAATATTTGCGCAAATCCAACTTTTCGACAATCACGGCTGCCTATAGAGATGTAAATCTGTACAAGAGTCCGATCCCAATCAGCCTAGACAAAAAAACAAAAAAAAAAAAAAGAAAACAAAAACCAATGTTCCTCATCACAAAAAATCAGAACAATTTTGGGCCGGGCTCGTTCTTTATTTATTTTCGTTGGGCCGCTGAGATGGCTAATGCCGTTGTTGTGGGCAAAATTCAATTTACTGCATGACTCCATAGCACCGACACACGCTGCGGACTCTCACAGATACAGCACACACACGAGATGGGCACACCCACACAGTTGCAGGGACAAGAACAAAAACATGGGAAAACGCGCTTCAGCCAGTGAAGCGAATCGAGATGCGTGTGTTGGCAGCTCTGTGAAGCATATAATCGACAAAACACACAGAAACACCCTAGGCCGGTTCACACATACCACCAGACATATTGCGTATACGCTGACCATATTGCGTATACTCAACCAACACAATAGCTCCGCCAGCCATCCAATGCCAAACCGCTTAAAGCCAAAATTGCCAGCGACAACATCATAAACTCAATATTCAATCCATTTGACTTTTTGCTTTTTCTGCTCACTCCCCCTCCCCCTTGAAGTACAGCGCTCCTTAGCCACGGGAAAACAGGGGCGACAATGGGCTGCGGGACTATGGGGGCGTGGCGATGGCAACAGACTTCCTTTCTATTTGATTTTCTTTTTTTTTTCGGTATTTTTGGCCCAGTAAGTTGGCTAACAGGGGTAGATTAGCTCGGTCGGCCAAATAATACGGAATGATTTGAGAATCAAAGGGAAAGCTACGATTATGTTTCGATATATGTTTTTAGATTCATGGACATATTTTATTAAAATATATCAAATGAAAATTAATATTAAGCTTGTACATTTTGGAAATTCAGGATTACGTTACATTCTTACTGTACGAAATCTTCAATTCAGAGGGTTTCCTGTACCCTCCTTTTGTATCTACGAGTATGCTACGACACCAAACCACTGTTGTTGATTTACCGACATTGATTGTGTGTGTTGTGCGTCCAACAGATTGATATATGCCCCTGACAGTGTGTGTAATGCGATGGTAACGCACACGATATAGACATCGGTTGGGATTGACCAGAGACCAGAGGCGATTGTCGATGGATCAACAAATCCAGAATGAGTGCATTCGGTGACCAAATCGACAGACTCGTTGGCCGCCTGAATGACCGACTGACTGACTGACTGACTGACTGACGACCAACTATCTGATTGACAATGCCTTAGTGCATCGCATTTTATGCAAATGGCAGACGACAATCAATTTTTAGTTTTGTGTCTGGACTGCGGCATTTGCATTTGCATTTGCATTCGCCATGCCGTTTGGTATTCAGAAATTCGCATTTGACATTTGCATTGGCCATCGAGCATTCATAATAAGCTCGAAAAGCATTTCCATCTACTGCGGCGAGAATGATATCAATGTGTTCCCACCCATATATATCCTCATCGAATATTGTAAAGTGGAAGTGCGGGGCACTGTGCTCCTCTGTTATGATTTTCGCTAAATATCTGTTTTTTATTGTTGGTGAAGTGCCGCCCGAAAAGTATCCCCTGCAACTGACAGTTTTCTGAATTACAGTACTATCCATCAGTCCGGTAATAGTGGAATTTCGATATATTAGATCCATTGATGTCCCAACAGCATTATTGACGATCCAGTAAAAGCGCTTTAATAATAATAATTAATAATAATTGTTGGCCAAAGGGCACAATGGTAAAGACAAAATGTTAAGTAACAAAATCTTAAAGAAATATTGTACCGCTTATCGATTTTATTTAAGACATACTTTTCTTTCCTTTCAAAAAGTAAAATTTTAAGCCGTATATGATTTTAAAAGTTTTTAGCAATTTAAATAAATAAGTAAAATAAGAGAATACTAGTTATGTGCTTGCGACAGTTTTGAACGGCTTGGTGGCATTGGAGTAGGTGTGGCCAAAGTTTGAAATATACTTAAGCTGACATTACGTTCCCATTAAATTAACCAATTTAAAAGCGTTCTTTTGTAGATATTTTCATAAAAGTATAGATTCAAAATAATTTCTTTACAGTATAGTTGACAGTGGAACTGATCCGAAATTTCCGAATTTGGGACTTGTACACGTCGATCTGGAAGCTTGCGGGCTCTTTAAGACCATAATGATAATTTTTACCAACAGATTTTAATTTTTCTTCATTTTATTTGTTATGCTTGTTATTTTGTTATTTTTGATTGCCCTGGCCTGAATCTGTCGATAGTATATTTTTCTTGGCGATTCAGGCGACACGACTGAGTGGCTTTTAGTGCCCGGGGGCATTACCACATGTGTCCTGGTTGCTGCTTTCTATGGTAGCCCAAATCCTGTGCAGATTCTCAATGTCTGTCAACTGCATTTGAGTGACTGCTCAAATCTTACTGGCGTCGTTCGTTCGTTCTCTTTAAAAAGACTCATTGCAAAACAGTTTGGCATTGATTTGTGTGCTGAGTGTTTGGCGCGTGTGTGGTGTGTTCGGCGGCCCATTTCGCTTGATTGCCCATTTCGGTGTGCCGACAGTGCCAAAAGTTTTTAGAGGCATTAAAAGACACAGACTCTCGCTGAAATTCTCAAAATGACTCGTTTTCCAAGTCAATATCGAACGGGGCAAGCAGGCATACTGCCATTCCTCACCCAAGCACGTACAAGTGCGGACAACGAACTAGCATGTGTCTTCATAAACATTAGAAAGTTTTGAAACATTTATTTATTATTAAAGAAGACATGTGAATTCAATGAAATCTTTTACTTTTATATTTTTTAACTTATTTGATTGGAAGAACTGAGTAGATGGAACAGGACACTGTGGTTAGGAAGCTAGTAAAATTCCTATTTCCTATTTGTTACATCGGTCATATAGCTCTTATATCAGAATATCTTCTAATCCTCGGTATTCCCAATATTCTTCACTATACTATTGCATGGATGCATGCCTTTATCACAATCGGTTGAGATTGCCCTATCACCATCATTACGATCCAAGTCATAATCATCATCGTTGTCGCCGAAGTCGAACATAAAACGCGATGGCAGAAAGTTTGCCAAGTCTTCGACAGATTTCAGCGCCTCCTACTTTTCCGTTTTTCCCACTTTACCGAGTTTCCAGCCCCCTTAGTGATTTTCGAACTTAAAGCCCTTGCTAATAAAAACATTAACGTTGCCCCCACATGTGATGAGAGTGCGCGGAGCTGGGGTGCGAACTTTAGTCATAAATAAATATTTTCTTGGCTAACATTTTGAGCAGATTTGGGGACGATTTTAAGGCTAAGACTTTTGGACAAAGCGCAACGCGTGCCAATTTGTTAATAGACGAAAGTTGCTTGGTTGTAATTTGAAACTGTTTACACTCCCCCTCTTGTGAGTCCACTGGCCCCACTGGTTTGTGTAACTTTTGAAACGTTTGCAAGATAAGAAAGCAAAACTTTTCTCGAGAAACGACTCCTACACTGAAAAACTAGTAAAATGTAGGTTAAGCAAAAAGTGACTTAGTACTGTTTGTGATAGTAAAGCCGTAAAGCAAGATGGATAGACAGTACGAACTCCTTTGGTGCGGCTTAAATGGCACATCAAGTTATATTACATTGTTTTATTACATTTATTTTCACATAACTAAATTCTCAATTTAAATTTAAATATTTCATGGACAATTCTTAATTTAATTCAAAACAAAAAAAAAAAAAAAAACTATCTCCACCGATCATTTTCTTTCTCTGTTTTGAATTTTCTGCTTTAAGCTGGAATATTTAAAGACTGGCTAACTGAGTGAGTCATGGGTTGACTGCTTGATTGGCTGATCAACTTGCCAACGACCCGCGACCTGCGGCTGGTGACCCACTTAATTGTTAGCCACTCGGAAGGCAATAGACCCATCCGCACATTGCAAGATTGCCAATACAACTACTCGAAATTCACGTCCCGCCAAGTGCGATAACGGATAACCAAGGGGAGAATAGGAAGGGCGAAAGGGTAAAGGATACTTTGGCCAAGTCTGTTGTTTCAATCTGGGCGGAACGCGTAGCTGTTGATGTTAGACTTGAATCAATGTTATGCGAAGCTTCAAGTTTTTGAGGGGGCCCTATGCATCGATTGGTTCATCACGCTTCCTGAGGAAGTCAAAGAGTAGTAGCTGTATTTAAAATAACACTCTGTAAAGAAATCAATGGGAGAACTTATTGTTGATAGTCTGTTCTCGGAAAAGTTCTTTGACCCTCTGAATAGTAAAAAAAAAAAAAATAAAATCAAATTTTATTAATGAAAATAAAAAAAAAATCTTCATGGTGGTCAAAATTTTACAGCGTCTTTCTATTAAGATTACGGATATATATAATTTGGAAAACTTTTTATTCCCGATAGCTCTAGAGTCCAGCACTTTGTGAGCCATAAAATGTCTAATAAGCTATTCTACCCCAGACTGAAATAATTGAAATTTTTTAATCAGTCAATTGTAAAGGGTTATCTAATATTAGAAATATTGCCTTTATTCACATCACAATCATTAAGATAAAGCTTTAAAACCATATCTCGAATGCAAATAATTTGAATAAGGTACCACACATACCCTTGAGTCGCTCCGATTTCATTTAATTAACTTCACAAGCCCCAAGACATAGGCCCAATTCACTCGATTTACTGCTAAAGAAAAAATTGCTATTTTTTGCTTCAACTGCAGAAATTTTTGCTGTATAAGTCACTAAATCTCGAGCGTTTAACGATGCAGATAACTTGTTTAGCTAACTTAAAATTTACCCAAGAAATTAAGAGTCTTCAGGCAAAATGTATCTACATAAGTGCAGGCACCATCCAATCCTGGAAAAGCGGAAAACTCGAAAAGGAGAAAGGCAGGCATGGCATGTTGCATGCCTCAGTGAGCAATAAGTTCGACAAACTCATTTCATTAAGCTCAGCGCTGCACAAAAAAGTACGGGGAAAGGACGAGCTAATGTGCTCCTCAAACCCCCCATTCTCCGCCAGCTGTCCCGACTTTTCCAGCTGCCTTGCCGTCGTCGTCGATGTCTCATCATTTATTGGCAAGCGCTTTTCAACGGATTGGCATCGCTTCGCATGCATCCCTTAAAGTTGAAAACAGGGAAGGACGTGGCAGAGATTGGCATCGGGATCGGGGGATCCTTAAAACCAGAGGCAACCCGTCTGTTGGTATTTATTGTCAGCTCGCAGCGCCGCACTCCAAAGCCATCAATTTTTTATTAGATTATATAAAATTTACCAACGATTTATCTATGCCCAGCGCCACTAGCGTGTCACCACCATCTAACCCAATCAGTTCCTCGCTCCATTTTCCATTCCTCCCTTCCCGACTACGTTTCCCGTTTCCCTATCCGCATTTCCCTACCCGCATTTAAGGCACCCTGTCGCCGACTGTTCATCCGATTGCAGCAATCGGAAATCTGACCACAACGACAACAGGATGTACTGGTTGCATTTAATGCACCTAATTTAATGAACAAGGAAGCCAGGAAACTGGTTATCGTATATCATATATAATAATCGTATTTTTTAACGACAGAAATCTGATTAACTAATTTTAAACACATTTGTGTATTATCTGTATATTAATCACATTCGCATGCCCAAAATGCATTCCCACTCGTATTTTTTACGCATCTACTTTGTGAAGCTTACAATTTAAGCAAGCTTATTTAAGCAACCACGCAGACTTCAAAATCTCTGCTTACTTTTATCGTAAAGTTCTCTTTTATTGTTGCAATTATGTAACGAGCCAAACTTATATGCGCTCTGGGCCTTTAGGTCGCTTGAAAAACGAAAATCTGGTTTTTAAAATTGACAAAAACGAATTTATATGGCAATTTCTCTGCTAGTCTATCAAAAATCGAGGACCAGGAGCTGTCAAACTGTATCCATTACTTAACATGAGGTATTTGGATCATATGACGTGAACTGTCGACCGTTGTCAGCATGTCGTATAAATTTTTTTTAAATCTTTGAAATTCTTCTTCTTCTGCAGCATTCTTGAAATATCATCTGCTATATCGTACGGACCTGTTACATGCATATCTACAGATGCCTCGAAAATCTTGTATAATATCGAATATGGATACCTAACATCTTTAATATCCCTGCTCAAAGTTACTTTGTAATTAGCGCAAATACTAATGGGACCACTTGCCCCAAGTATCGAAACATATAAGTATCAATTAATCAACTTTTTAAAGTATAGATTGTGCTTGATAAGTACTTTCCATTAACTTAAATTTCTATCGATACATACATATATACATGTATATAGATTGCAATTTTCGTTCCTCATTTGCATTTGTATCGAACACCATTTGCGATTGGGGCAAACACCGTCTGTTGCAATGAGAAACCTCGTATGCTTACCCTGATGTTGCTGTTGTAACGCCGCCCGAGTACTTTGAGTTGCCGTGCTGCAAATACATTAAAATTCAGTTGAAATTGCTATTGCTGGCAAGTCCACAAACCATTTTCCCACTTTTCCACGCCCACCTGTCAGTCTACGCGTCAGTTTTTCATTCTCACTTATTTTGCCCTGGCAGGCATTCATCAGCGTTATCCTGGCTCCTTATCCTGACGCTCTACATGCAATACCTGCAATTTACATTTCTTAGTTTCCTTCGCGCTGGAATTAACATTAGTTAAACAAAGATGAAATACAGCTGGTAAATTGATTTGCTCTTGTTTTCTGCATTCTTATAGGTTAACTGGCAATCACCAGTAAACCGGAGAGTACATAGGTAAGTTCTCGAAAGCAAGTCTGTGTAAAATACGAAATATGTTTTTTCTCATTTTCTTCCCCAATATATATCGATACCCCAGAAAATAAAATTCGGGTTCGCATTCCCACCAGCTGAGTAACGGATATCTGATAGTCGGGGAATGCGATTATAGCATTTATTAAGTTACGTTGTATTATACCCATGCAGGGATATGAGTATTACTAAATGGTTATATAAGCTTGGTCCTGCCGAAGCCAGCTTAATATCTAGTTTGTATTCTCCTTTTGTAACCTGTAAATAAATACCTACTTTTTCAATACAAACAATGTATGTAAGTAAGTATGTATGTAATGAATGTAAGTAAGCGCTAAACAGACTTTACCGTTAAGTTCGATTGCCGGCGTGGCTTAGGAAAAAATGGGGCATTGTAGGCATCACTTTAGTTCCTGCAACCGAAAGTTACGGACGAACAGACGGACACACAGGTGAGCACAGAGACGAATAGACAGATGAAAATACGGACATGGGCCGGATGGAGTTACCATGTCTTCCTGTAAAACTGTAAAAATGTTATACTAATTGAATTACTTTTGTTTGACAATTTTCTTCAAGCTGTCAGGTATGTAACTGTACAATGGATAGCCCGCAAAATCTAGGAGAAAAAATCTCCGCAATTACTCCTGCTACTAGTTACCCGAAGACTTCTGTCTTGCGATCCACTTCCTTGAATTCTCCGGCGTTGGGGTTCGACCTTGACTTTGGCTCACTGTCGCTTTTATTAAATGCGCCAAAGGGGCGAATAGAAATTGCAACTTACTGTTATTTAAATCAAATCAAATGCATGTGCAGGCAAGCTCCCGGGTGTTTGCGCACCCGAATCAATTCGGGACTCTGCGTCGTATGTGCCGATCACCTAGACACCCGGTGTTTAGCGGGTGCACTTAGAGTGCCAGTTTGCAGTGCTGCAGTTTTCTTTTCGGCACTATGAAGTATGTACATATATTCGTGATCAAGATCCCAAGATCAGTGCATCTGTCCGTCAGTATGAATGTCTATATATCGGAACTATAAAATTAAGTAGGTTGAGAAAAGCATGCAGATAATAGTTACCAACCTTTCACTCCAGTCACGCCCATAGTTTGCAAAAACGTTTTGGTACTATTAATTACTTATTTTAAAAGTGAAACTAGTTCGAAGGCACCCCATTTAATTTGGTGTGCCAAAACTGATAATATTTCTTCTCCGTGTGTCATTTCCTTTAGCTGCGCCCCTCTACATGGTGTTTGTTTGTTGGCCTTCTAATTTTTTCTTTCACAGTACAGCGTGTTTGCGAAATCCTCGCTGAAGCTTCGAGATTCGAAATCTATTTACTTTGCCGTGTCTCCGGCTCAGTGTCCTGCTCATGTCCTGCTGACAGGCTCAGTCACACAACCGGACAGTTGGCATTTTTATGCGACTCCCTCCTGTCTGCACTATATCGTTCAGTCGCAGTGTTGGTGAGTTTCCTTCTGGCTTTTTCTCATTGGCACTCATGAAAGTGTGAGGGTGCAGGCTGGTTTGTACACAGACAGTACACAGAAAGAAATTCCGCTTAAGTGTTTCTAATGTAATTAAAGTGGAAAGAAACGGGGTCTAACTCGTTAGCAGCTCAATCATTTCGAAAATATGGACAAAATATTTATTTAACCCAAACAGAATGAACTGAATATTACAAAAACCAGCTTACTATTCCAAGTTGAAATGGAAAATCGTTGCATAACTATGTCAAAGTCTTCGCATTAATAGGAAATACCGCTCTTTTAAACTATTAAAAAACAGATTGATTTAGCCATTTTCAACATTTCTTTTGGGTGTTGGTTGCCCTTCCACATTTAGCCACCTCTTTCCATCATGTTTGTTTGCTCATCTTGTTGCCTACTGCTATTTATCTTTTCCACATCCACCATTTGGCTTTGGGTTTCCTTCGAGGTGTGTTACCCACCTTTCCATTTCCCGACCTCTCCTGCTGTCGCCTCTTTGGTATTGCTGCATTATCTTTCAAATAGCACATTTATAGGATTTCGTTCGCTTTCCTCGCTATCAATGCGCACTGCCATGTACGTCTATATATAGATATATAAATCGGAATCTGGAGAAGGCACATAGTTTATTGGCAGTGGCTCACTGCGCCTGATGCGCATTTCCTCAATCAGCTCGTCAGCCGTCCAGCATCTGTAAACAGTTAAACAAACCCGGCCAAAGGGACACATTCGGTGGCCAAAAAGCACGTTGTTGAGTTCCGGGCCAGGGAACGGGACCGGGAACTTGGCTAGGACGCCGGCCAAGTAACGAAACTGGGTTACCTTGGCCGCACAGTGGTAAAAATGATTGGTGTGAACTTGAAATTCTCTGTGAGTATCGTGTTTCTTGGTTGGCATATAAACAGATAGATAGATGAAGACGTCTAATTTATATTTCGCAACACATGTACTGCCTTTAGGGTTGTAGCAAAAGCACTCCTTTGTTTAGAACATATCCACCGAAATCTAAAAACAAGGTAAGTGTCAAATTCATTTAACTTGCCCAATATTCTTTGTCGCCATCATTTTCGCTTTTTAACCCACTGTTCCAAATCGACTTTCAGCCACTTTGGCTGTCTGTCTACCCTGCCGGCTTCAATACACAAACTTTTACTTAACCATTTCGAACACAGTAAATTCATTTTCTCAATTGCCTCTCGCCGATGTCGCTATCGCTGGAGATTCACTTGCTTTTTCCTTCTCGTCCATATTTTATTTGTCTTTATTTGTATGCATGTGTAAATATTTTATTTTCCCTTGATTTTTATTATATTTGTACGACTCTGTCCGGCCTGCTGAACTGCAATTCCCATTGACCTCACACTCAGTGTTTTGTGTTTTATGGCGTCATACGGGGTGAAGAACGAATGCCGCGTTGGCGGCATTTAATCAGGTAAAAGAGGAGTAAAGTAAAATGATGCTTTCGATTGTCGCTGCTTGCATGATTTTTCCGTTAAACTATAACGGAAAATTCAATTTCCCACGTCCCCAAAGCCACGTCCGCTTTCAGGCGTGGAATCCCTACCGCAATCCGCACACAAAACGAGGTAATGGGTATGGGTCGGCCAAGCCGGTGGAAATGCTAATTGGTAATCCATACCCCCCAAATCGGAATGCGAATGCGAATGTAAATGCGAATGCGGGTGCGGGCATCGAAAATGTCATGAGCTATGCGGAGGGAAGGGCGGAAATATTCGTATTTTCTGGCAGCTCGATTTCTCCGAGATATCTGATGCGAACACTTAAAAGCATTCGACCAGATACTAATGCTTTACATCGCTTACAATGGATTAATTATTGAAAAATATGGATAATAATCTAACAGCTTAGTGCACTTTGTACACTTTTGTCCAGCAAATATAATTTGGACACTACTATAATTTGCAAGTATCTTGTATTAATTGTAAATCAGGCAACTAGTAAAACTTGTTGCATGTAATGTTTGGCCATTACAATGCTTTTCCTATTTCACATGCTCTGCATATAAAAACGTCACTTTATTTCCATTTTAAATGTGTTTTGATGTAAGAGACTATAGATTAATCACTTTACAAATACGAGTATGAACGACTTGCAAATTTATTGTAATTTTATGTTAATACGGAAATATGTCTATAACTGCACGAAACACCAGATTACCCACCGTGGGTATCCGTTCAGCTGAATCCACTCCTGTTACGCACTTTTACTAAGCATCATTCATCTGCCCCGTTCCCATCCCAAGATAATAGCAACTTCTGACCAAACGCATTAAATCAGTACTCGCTTATATGCTCGGATGCGGTGAAACATCTTTTAATTTAACGCCGACTTTTTATTAGCATTACTATGCTGGATTTATTAACTTGAGGTGTATTCGGAAGAAATGACCAAAGACCCCACACCCATTAAGGAAACGAGCATAAGGTGGCTAAGAAATTATCTATAGCGCTCGTGGAAATCTTAGTGGATGCGGACTTTGCTTTTCGGAAGGACCACCATGAATTATTTATTTTTGCGGACATGAATTATTGTTATGAAGTTTATTGCAAACAAATTGCGTTCTGGGACAATGGAAATCAATAGCAAATAAATAAAAGATCCAGCAGTTTTTGTGGCTTTCGATGAAACAACAGTAGCTAGGGTGGTCTGATGTCTGATAGCTATTCCCCGCCTGGGTGCTTTGACGGTTCGGGAGTTATAGGATGGTCAAGATACGTATACGGGCGTGTCCTGGCCGAGGAAAGTTATGTTTGAGCAGACAACAATGGCAGATGATATAAACGTAGCCCCTCTCCACACCTTAATCCCCACGGCATTTTGTGGGCAAAGCCATCAACAACATGTACAGGATATGGCAAAGCGCTGCGGGCGATTCATGAAATTTAATGAAGTAGGGCGTGGAGCGGGGCTCTGGCTGTTCGGCGACCCGGAGGGTTCGAAGTAACCACCAGTTTGGTATTGGAGCTCCACTCGCGGCAACACACGGGGGAAAAAGGAAGTAATACGCTTATAAACAATTGGGAAATTTAAAGATTTTGCGGGATATGTCACTCCCTTTAAAAGGAGTGGCAGGCAGATACTTGGTAAATTGTAAAACCTACATATAAAATCAAGTGCAAAATGAAGCCATTAATCAATTTGACTTTAAAATACTAAAGAAAGTGTCGCTCAGCTCAACGCTCCTGCTAAGCAACGGATATGGATGAGATGTGTTTTTAAAGTTGGGTTTTTAATTAAAATAAATATTTAATTAAAATTGTAATTACAAATTAGTTGCGGGCAATAATTCAATGCGATGACATCGAAAATTTTAAAAGGACATGGATCCGCTGTCCATTCTCTATTGCATATGACGGAGTAACCTAATCTGTATCTGTATCTGAATCCGTTTCGCTATCTGAAACTATCTGGCCGCCATCGATGCACAGTGGTTCCCCCCATAGGCCAAAAATAAAAAATCAAAGTTTAAATTTTGACTTTAAATGTATTATTACTTTGTAACTGTCAGCTTTAAGAATAGCATCGTAAGAGACAGCATGATATCAATCGATTATTGCGATGTGAGCAATTTGCAAGTGAAGCTGTCCGTAAAGTAAAAAAAAACCTTATAAATTACTCTGCCATGGAAGGCATTCGTATAAAAAATAATGGTATTTAGTATATTTTTAAAACAACAATTTTATGTACGACGTTCTGTGTTTTGCGTAAATTAGAGTTGTGTTTAGTATATAGTTGTAGATGTTCTTTGTTTATGTTTGCAATATTTCGTTGAACTTTTCTTTATGTCCATTTTCACTTAACTTAAAAATTTTTGTTGTGCATTGTTTATTAACATTTTAACATTAAGAAAACGTTTAATTCTGGTGCCGACCGGTGCCCTTTCGCAAAAAAAAAAAAAAAAAACAAATCACGATTTTCGACTGATGATTCATATAGCAGCTACATGATATAGCATACAATTTTCGCTAAGCTCGCCATGGATATATATACTAATTTCTAATGTAGAATTCCAAGTCTTCGTTGCAAAATAATTGAAAACAAAAAAGTATTCCATACTAACCCTTTATTTCAAACTGATCGTTTCAAGTGTCAACTAGAAGTATTTTTGGCCACTTTCTCCAAACAATGGGAACCACTGTGCGTTCGCTGTAAAAAGGCATCAATTTCTGATTAAAAGGGACACACACTGCTGGATATTCCGCTGAACAGCTGCGGGGAAAGCCAAAAAGACGATGATGATGATGGCGACGACGGTGGAAACACAGTCTCGCAGATACAAGAACATTAAGAATATGAAAAGCAATCGCAACTTTTCTACACTCTACTATTACGAGCAACAAAAAAAAAACACCCGTTTGAGCGATGCACAAGCAACGATCGGCCGCAGGTCATTTTCTGTATGCATAAACTTTGTATGGGTGGAAGCGAGACGGTCTAAGAAATGAAGGTTAAAACGGATCACCCAGAAAGAGGTGTTTTTTTTTTTATTGAATTTCTTTTATTTTTAAATGTTTCTACTTACTTAATTAACAATATTCAAGAAGAGAAATTAAACATTTATAAAGTTAATACGGGAAGCAAATATTAAGAACTAATAATATAATATATAAAAAAGGAATGTCGTTTCAGTTATTTTTTAATTTTTGTAGGAATAATTATTATAATTAATATTAATCCAAAAAAATAGGCTATCTACAGATTTTGAGCATATTCTATTTCGTTTTTCAGTAATTAGCACGTAACAGCTAGGGAAAACACTCTCAGCTGCTGCGCTACTGGCTGGTAAGTGTAACACTACACTCGAGTGTCTACAAAACACCCAAGTGTGTTACGAGACACGCAAGTGTTTTTCGAAACACCCAAGAGTTTCACGGGAAACCCGTATGTCAATTCAATTTTTATACCACCACAAAATTCATCACACGCCAAAAGCGCCAATCGCTTTAAATTGTGTCTGCCCAAATAGTAAATAGTTGCCTTGGTCCAAAAGATGTAACGCGTTTTATATATATAGTAAAATTGTTGTTTTATTTATGAGTCGAACTAATGTCCCGTCAGTTGACTAAGGACAACGCCAAGAAATAAAAAATAGTTTTTAGGAGAAATAGTTTCACGACTTTATTCTTTGGATCTCAGCTTAAGACTAAAAATCAAATGCAAATTGGATTGAGGAGAAGCCTCAGTATTTGAACAATATTTGTATTTCGGGAGAGCCTCGCTCTTGGGTTCTTAAGATTAGGTAGCGTTGAAAGAGGGCAGTCAAATCTGCTTAGGTCAGGCTTTAGGATGTTTACAAGAACGGCTGCGCTGCCAAAGATAAACGAATGCTGCGCAGCTGGGATACGTTATGGAAAATTACTAGAGTGCATTACTGATTTCTTTGAAATAATGGAAGTGGCTGGTTTGGACCACCCAAATACGTCACTCCCCTTCCCTTAAAGAGAAGCCTATACTTGGGCTGGGATTGATGGATATAGTGTGGGAAATGGAGTTTCTTCTATTTCTGTTTGTTGTGGTGTGTTTTGATTTTGATTTTTTCTTATTTTAAGTTTTGCATACAGCATCATAAATGGTTTAAATGATACATATCTTAAATATGAGTACAACAAAATTAGTGCGATTATTACAATGATCATTTGTATGTAAAGTGTAATATTGTTCTCTGAAATCATCTCAACAATGTCGTTGTGTTTTACAATTTTTATTTTTGTTATATTAAGTGGTGTGTATAGTGGTGTCAAATCTATTTCTGGTTCTAACAGATTTTCACTTAAAATTATATTATTGATTTCTATTTTGCATTGCGTTACTCTTATCATTTTGTTTCCTTCTATTTTTATTTTATTAATTGAATTTTGGCAATTTTGGTTAAGAATTGTTTGGGTTAAGTTCCAGGTTACAATTGTGTTTGGTTCTATGTATTTTATTATTTCGTTCGTGTGTACTGGCTTAAAATTACAAATTGGATTTAAGTGTTTAATAATATTGGTGACACATTCATTTTTTACTTCTTTATTTTCGGTATTATAAACTTTATTTTCTTTTTCAAAATATGATTGTGTGTCTGTGTAATCTAGCTGATAGCCGTTGGAGTCTGGGTAAGGAATTATTTTAATTGTGCTTATTAGTGAAAGGTAAATGGGTATGTGGGATATGATTAATACTTGGTTATCATTGTAGTTAATCCAAGTGGATGTTTTAATGTTCAAAATGTTTTGGCTGTTCACATTTTCAAGTTTGTCGTAGTTTAGTAATTTGGGGTTAAACAGTCCAAGTCTGGAAAGCTGCATAGCCATTTCCAAATCTTCTATGTATTCCGTAAACTGCATTAGTTCGAACAAAAGACTGTCAATGATGGTGTGGTTATTTTCATAATTCTGTATTTTTTGCATTCCGTCATTTATCAATCGTATGGCGTCGTTGAGTTCATGTAATTTTACTGAGTTATGGACGTTGATTTCAAGTTTTTTCTGTATTTCGACTCGATCATTTTCATCTAGTGTTCCAAATAGGTATTTAAAACCTGAACCCACAATGTTAATAAGACCCCGTTTGTTTCTATGTTTCAGGGTTATTCCGGCTAGTTCTCTTTTTATTTTATTGTATAAAAAATTGATCTGGGGTGCATGGTAATCGGTTCGTAGTCTTTGCTCAAAATAGTCAACCACGATGTCTATTTCAGTTAAATTGATTTTTAAGGAGTGATGTTCAAAGGAAGATGGTATCTGTACTGGCTTATCAGAAAAAAGGAGGTATCCGTGGTTGGTGTCAATATTATTAATTTGAATTTGTTGTCCATGAACAGCTGTGATCAGTATAAACAATAGTGTTATCGGGTACCAGGTGCCTGTGAAATTGAGAGTTTATTATTTTTCTTTTGTTTTTTGAATTGTGTTTTGTAGTAGTGCGTAACTCTATTTCTATTAGTGATTTTGTAATGGTCAGGGTCTGTCTGTTCTACATTTTTGGTTGGTTTAAATGGGTTTTCTAATTTGCCTTTCTGTAGTGGACCTTTTCTGTAATTAGTGTCAATATTAAATTCCTGTCTGTCTTCATTTATTTTGTCTATTTTCTTCTCTTTAATTTTTTGAGTGTCTAATATGGGATGCCCAGCGTATAAGAAAATTTGAGCAGGTGTCTGTCCAGTAGTGTCATGTTTAATTTTAAATTCCGCGATGAGTCTTGCTTTAAGGGTAGGCCAATCTTCGATGTTCGGAAGTCCCAAAGATCGTGTAATTTGTCCGTCCAAGTTCCTTTCGATGGCTCCCAGTAGAATCCTCTGTTGTCGGACATCATTTGTTTGGTAGAGCGAAATTACGTAATCCACTCTGCTGATAAAGGTGTGAAGGGTTTCTGGATCACCCTTGAATGGCATAATGTCTTTAAGCTGCCGACGGGCTTCGGCAAGGTTTATGTCGCTCAGCGCAATAATTGGTTGTGACATTTTTATTGTAAAATTTTTAACTTTTGTGTTTTATTTTTTTGTTTTGTTTCGGATTCAATGTTATTATTATTTTTAAGCTTTCTAGTTTCACTTGTTTGTTTTTTTGTTTTGTAAATTTTTGTGTTGTATTATTAAAATTCTATATTGTTTTAATTTTTTTATTTTTATATGTTGGTTTTAAAACTTAGTTGCCTTTGGACTTAATATTTTTGTTTCGTATTTCACTTCCACTTATTATTGGATAACCGAATTGGAATTATAATCCAAGTTGAAGAGTTTTCACGAATTTATTTTGGGAGATGTTTCGAGCACTGGACTATAAAATTTAACTTATTTTCCACTCGAAGGTTCTTTTTTTCGGATACTTCTGTATCCTACCGACTGCGCCAGTAAAATTGTTGTTTTATTTATGAGTCGAACTAATGTCCCGTCAGTTGACTAAGGACAACGCCAAGAAATAAAAAATAGTTTTTAGGAGAAATAGTTTCACGACTTTATTCTTTGGATCTCAGCTTAAGACTAAAAATCAAATGCAAATTGGATTGAGGAGAAGCCTCAGTATTTGAACAATATTTGTATTTCGGGAGAGCCTCGCTCTTGGGTTCTTAAGATTAGGTAGCGTTGAAAGAGGGCAGTCAAATCTGCTTAGGTCAGGCTTTAGGATGTTTACAAGAACGGCTGCGCTGCCAAAGATAAACGAATGCTGCGCAGCTGGGATACGTTATGGAAAATTACTAGAGTGCATTACTGATTTCTTTGAAATAATGGAAGTGGCTGGTTTGGACCACCCAAATACGTCACTATATATACTCGGGTCAGTGGAAGGCCAAGGAAATATTGGGAATTTCACAGAGAGAAAGCAGGACGCGACGGTTGTTTGCTAGATTAAATTTACTACATTTCAAATTGAATAACTAACGCTCCCGGTGGATCATCTTCATTTTGTATTTATCCAGAATGAATAGTAAACGACAGTTGGAACACACACGTACAGCAAGGGATTGATGGGAAAAGAAGAGCAAAATATTGCAGAATTACGACTGAAAGCCGGACGAGTGGGAGATAGGATGAGGCGGGTTCGTAAAATGGCAGGACACACATACGAAAACAATCAGTAATGTAATAGAGACGACGACGAGGACAACAACGCCTGCAAAAGCCGTACTCAGGACACTGGACTCCTCTGGTCGGAGGATTGCAGAATCAAGGAGCAGGCAGGCGGCCCCAGGACGAAGGACCAACGAAGCCATTACAGTTGCCAGTGGCATTTTGCAGGAAACAGCTTGACAAGCCGTTGAAATTTATATTGAAAGATGTTTCGTAGCCAGCTCTAGCAGGATTAAGTAACTACAGGCCCCGCGCCGCCCATACCAACAAAGTTTTGGTCCTGTTGCGCTGCATAATTCATATAGAAATGGAATCATTGCCTATGCAGTAAAGGAGCTATTATTGCGATGCAATCCTAGACTTAAGGATTTTATCTATAAGAATCAATTGCTTAAAATAAAGTGCGCTGTTATGATTTGAAAACATAAAGTACCTTAAAACTATTCCATAAATTTTGTGAAATCCTGTTCTTTCTTTGTTTTCTCATTTGTTATGCAAAATTCTTGTTTCGCAAATGAAAATAATACAAAAACAAACTAGTTTCTATTTAATAGGTCATCTGTCCAAATGAACGTCGGGATTTCTGGAAGAGAGATTGGAAGTTAGAAAGCTGTTCTTACGCATGCGCCCACTCTTCCGCCCACAAATTTGAATAAATGGAAATGCCAACATGATGCGCAAGTGAGCTTTCTTTCCTCACTCTGCCACTGGCTGAGTTACGGGCATCCGATATTCGAAGCAGTTGGCTACATTGGACCCTTGGAGAGGGCCAAAAGTTTAAGTTAGTCAGGAGTGCATATAATCTCGATCTGCTTTAACAACATAGACTTTCTCAAAAGTTTTCCTAAATAGAATTGAAACACGATAGAATAAATAAAAATAGATAATAGATAGATAGATAAATATCCAAAAAATTTTCAAAAATGCGTTCGTGGAAATTTACAAGACTAATAAAAATGTGAAAAATATATTAACATTAACATATTAATGCGCTGCGTCTCAACCTCCTAGCTTTATTGTTCCTCTGATCTCGACGTTCATACGGACAGACAGACATGGCTAGATCGACTCGGGTCGGGTATTGATCCTCATCAAGAATATATATACTTTATATGGCCAGAAAAGCCTTCCTTCACCCTGTTACTTACTTTTCAAAGAATCTAGTGTACCCTTTTACCCTACAAGTTACGGGTATAAAAATGTGCGTTGCCTCTTTAAGTATTTTCTACTATTAAGGAATATAAATATTTAGTGTTTGGAGGCACAAATAACTTCTCTTCCTATTAACCTACTGAGGAATTTTAATCAAGCAAGCATATGAATATCACATAGCTTATACAGCCAAATTCAAATGAACAACTTCAGCACCCAACCAAAAACTTCAGCTTATTTACAATGTTGACGAAATGGAGGATGTTAATCAAGTACATATGTATGTAAATATAAGAACATATAAAGCGTTCGACAAAAAGTTTTATCCCAAAAACTCCGTGCCCAAGCGTTGGACGAAAGTGTTGAATTAGCAAAAACTCTGAAAAGAAATACGAGTATGCAAAAATGCCTTGTATTTATGTGTACGGAAATGGTAATCCAAAGAGGCAAATTCTTGGTGGCATGGCAGGTATGAATAACCATAAAAGCATTTTTGGTGCCTTTATCGCGTAAACGCATCAAAAAAAGTCAATTGTAGTTAGTACACACACACGCATGGATTTAACCGATCACAAAAGAAGCAACAGAATGTTTGTGATTGGGCCATAAAAGTGAATATTACGCATACGCCCCATCATCCGCCCAAGGGACCGAGCCAGTTAAGCCAAGCCAAAAGCCAATTTGATTAACAAAAAACCGCCAGAGGTTGGGATTACGATGCTGATGATGAGGATGTTGATATTCCTGATGATGATGCAGCATCAATACAATACATCAACATACAATAGAAAAACTTTGCAGGCATTGCAGTTGGGCTTACCATCTAATCTCAGGAAAATTGCTGAAAACTACGAAAGCTTACCCTTTGAAAATGAAAATTTTCTTAAATAAATTGCAGTCATCGAGGCATTCGTTAGCTCTTCTGGGATGGGGAAATTGCATTTGAATATAAATTAAAAATATATAGAGTCTGCCGAGTTGGGGAAGTCGAAAGACTGAATTAATAGAGAATACATACACTATTAAAATATGCACTTTATAATTCTTATTCGTAAATTTTTATTTCAATTTAAAGTATCCAATTTTTGTTGTACCTTTTTTGAACCGCTATCAAATAAATGTTATACGTAAATAAATAAAAGAAACACATTTAAAAAAGAAGTTAATGGATTAATTGATTTCAATGAATAGCCTACGATTTTTGGTGTCATTTATCAATACGATATAGAAAACATTTTGATTTCGATTTTTTTTTTTAAAGTGTACTTGAATGGTGTAGAACATTTTTTTCTGTATTTACCTGAATATTTTTGCAAATTTAAAATGCGGCTGTTGACAATACGTTTGGGTAAGCATATTTCGTCTGACGAATTAGGCAAAGCTTTCCTTTGGGTTTTCTCCTGTGGCCTCAAGGATTGCGATTATGATTGAGATTGAGTGTGGGTGTTTCGGCCATTGATTTTCCCACGCGCTAGTTGCTTTTAAGCTTTTGGTGCTCAAAATTCATACTATATTGGGTGGCTTCTGTTTTGCTCCAGCGTTGCAACGCGTTGACCTGGTTTCCGCATCGCTGCTTCGCCCTACACGTGTTAAGTGTTCAGCCAGCTCACCTGGCACAAGTTGGGTGAATTCCCCCTCGTTTTTTGGCCGGTCAAGCGACCTACGTTAAGAGTCAAACACATTTTACTTGGCAATTTCTTGGGTCGTTCGCTGTGGGTCCCCGCACACACGCTTTGACAGAGGCGCCTAATGCTCTTGTGTCTCATGTCGTAGGCGTTGCCAACTCTAATGAAATGATTCATTTCCGCTCTAGCGTTGTGTGGTTGTCTGCCTGAGAGTGTGTGTGTTATGTGTGGGAGGGTGTCTTCCGTTTGACACTTTCTTTTCGCTCTGGTTGTGTGTGTGTGAACGTATACGTGGAATACGTGGAGCCGAGTTCGTGGCGGACTCGCTTCGTTGGCTTTCAGTTGGCCACGTTGATAAATTTGTGTAAATTCGTTTTAGCCAATTTCCACACACACGCCAGCGAGCTAATGTCCTTAGGGAGTTGCCTTTCACCTTTTCCGTCCACTAATGGTGTGCGGTTTGCCTATCACGTCCTTCGCTCCTTTGAACGATGGAGGCTAAACGTGAAGATAATTTCGCTGTCTTCGCAACCGGATTTCTCAATAAAGTAAATGCTGTGTAAATATTTTATTGGTGCCTACTTAGCTGCAGGTTTGTCAATTTACTGCTTAAGTCCTGGCACAAAGGCTGCTGAATGGGTAATAAATATATAAATAAGTCGCTATTTGGAAAGAAAACTTCTTTTTTTCTTTCTTTTATTTTAATTCTATAAAAAGGCTATAGGTCTTAGTATTGACACCCAAGCTTAACTCTAACCGGTTATAAGCTATATTTATCATAAAGTGTTCATCTCCATCAATTGGTATAACATTTATTAAGTTTATACATGGGCAGTGTTTTTATTGTTTCTGCGGCCAAATATCCTAAGCACTCTGGATGCCAGTTTATCCCTTGATTTTTTGTGGGAAGGGGATGATCTCTTTAATTTTTGTTCCTTCACAGTTTTTTCTTTTTTTTTAGGAAGGCCGCTTGGTGTTGCGGTTTCATCTGCAGACGACAGGGGGCGCTTCTTGGTCAGCCCACCCATTTTTCGCTTCGGTCACATGTTTCATGCCACTTACAGCGGATTGTTGGGGAAGGGGCTCCTGAGAATCAGTACACTGTAAATTCATAACGTTTTTTTTTTGTGTTAAAGCTTTTTACATAACTGGTATATATACATTGAAAAGTATTTAACAGGATACATCATTGAAAGAATGAACAATTTGATCAGGTTATGTCCGTCCATCCATATGTATGAAAGCAAAAATCTCAGTAGCCAGAAAGTGTAGAGAAAACATGGAGGTACTACTTATTCTTAGAGAGCTCGAATTTGCTTTGGAGGGATAAATTCTGCGAGTGTATTGGGTTGTGGGTGGCGCTGCTCGCTCAGCGAAAGGCCGTCCTCATAACTTATGCCAGAGAACCCTGCTCCTATCCTGCTCTTCGTTACCAAAAAATGGCAAATGGCGAGCCGAAGTAGCGCATTTGTTACCACGGACATGTTGTCACACACACACATGGCCAGGGGGTTTTCCCAAAACCCTGCATCACTTGAACGTTTCCCCCTGTTTGCTGCACCATCCTGGGGCGTCAGTTTTGAAACATTTACTTTATGTTGTTCACAGGAAATTAGATTTTTTCCCGTCCTCTTTTTGTTGTTTTTGCTTTTTGCTGCCACGCCTTCCATTTCGGCGACCAGTGGGCAGTGAGTCCAGTGTTGGGCAGCATATTTAGCTTTTATAGCCAACTTGTCAATGACAGGAGCAGCAGCATCCCAAAAGCAGGAGCCATGTCCCTGCGGACAGGAAACAAGCTCATTGCGGAAACAGCTTTTTAGTCGTAACACGCCGCACGCCAACACTGTGCCAACTTGTTTGCCATGCTAATTTATTTATTGACGGAATGTGAGGGGACGATAAAGTAAGCTTCTTGTTTATTCCATTGTTCGTTTGTTCCTCTCAGCGATTTTAATTTTCATATTTTTTGGGTTGGCTCCCATGTAAATTTCCGCCGCAGACGACAAATTGCATACGTGCCACGCCCACCTGGTGAGTTGCCCACCCACACTGACGACCTTTTTCCGTCTTTAACTCGATTTCGAGGAGCGCAAACATAATTGGTTAACTTCTTCTCCCTTTGCCACTTTCTGAAAAATGAAATCACAAATGTTCCGCTGGATGTGAAAACACCCAATCAATAACGACACCTACGAATCCAAAGGATGCAACTTCTCAACATCCTATAGAAATGTTGCATTGATAATATAGAAAATTATTAATTATATTATATTGGGCTTTTTGTAGGTGAAAGGAAGGGCGTGTCCACAGCGTGTTTGGTATACAGATAAAAATTGGAAAGACAAACAATAAAACGAAAAGAATCTGAACATGTTTCAAATGTGTGGGAGTGGCAGTTTTTGACGGCTTTGGGGCGTTAGAGTGTTAGTGGCAAAATTTTTTTGGCAAATCAATAAAAAATAAGAAGACTAATAAAATTATGAAAAAATATCAATAAAATTTTCAAAAATGTGGCCATGACAGTTTTGGGCGGCTTTATGGGGTAAAGTTTTTTGGCAAATCGATAGAAATTTACAAGACTAATAAAAATATGAAGAAATATCATCACATTTATAAGAATTGTGGGTGTGGCAGTTTTGTGCGGTTTGTGATGCGTCTATGTCTCTAGAATATATATGCTGAATCTCAACCTTCTAGTTTTTAGAGTTCCTGAGATTGAAACGTTGATATGGACAGACGGACATGGCCAGATCGACTCTGCTATTGATCCTGATCGATAATATGGCATCGACATAGGGTCGGAAACGCTTTTTGCTGCCTGTTACATACTTTTCAATGAATCTAGTATACCCTTTTATTCTACGTTACGATCTTTTACAATACATGATAAACAATTTTATTCTGGCACTCGATGGCCTTGGGGAAATGGGTAGACCGTTTCCGACCTTGTAAATTAAATATTCTATATGTGCGTATGTGTATATGTGTATGTCCCGAGTTGATTTTTTAAGGAATGTATGAACAACTCGCCTTTATGATATAATAACGTTTTACTTATTCAGATTACTAAACTTTTGGTCAATACTGGAATTTAGTGACAAAGGTCGGGCATTCAATGCTCGCCCTCCCTTTTGCGTGCTTCAATTTTTTCACGCTGCGCTGATAGATAGGTGTCCCCTGCGTTCCCCGCCTACTGAAAACCGAAGCCGTCTTTCTTTTGCTAGGTTGCCATTTGTATCGGGAGTTCACTGGCTGCAGCTTGTTGTAAAACATGATAAGTAGCATAACCATTAAAATCAAAAGCAGCCAACGCCATTTGCAAATGGAACGCTGGCCACTTTGCTTAATGTTCGGCCTGCAACACGGTGAAAGCTTTGCCACTTGCCACTTTGCCCAGGAAAGCCGCGAAACAGGCAAAAACACACCAGTTCTCCAGGTTTAAAGTCCTCCAGTTCAACCGTCCACCGATCCCTCGGTATGGACATGCATTCATTTCGAATGGATTCGCGGAATGTCGACGGTATCCGCAGTGGATTAGCGGTACATGAATGGAGATTGGTTGTGGAATCACTGTGGACGGAGGTTATTCGTGAGCCACTGCGGATGGGGCGGGAACGGAATAGAGCAATGAGTGAATGTCGCAGCGGGAAAAAGCTGTACGAATTAAATCGGTTATTTTCCGAGCTGATTTAAGCCCTATTCATTGTTTTACGATATTAAACGTGAATGAGCAATTTAAATAGTTTTTCTCCTTGTTTTATTTTTCGCATTTGCAGAGCAAATTTAATACGCTTTCAACAAATAAGAAGTTTACAGCGGATTAATCACGTAAATTGATTGCCTTATTTTAGTAATTGTATTTGGAATCAATACGCTAGATTTTGATAGATTTTCCTCTGGCTGATTCGCTTCAATTTCATGCTTCGATTGCACAACCGATGGGCATCTAAAAGACCCAATAACCCAATTTAAATTGAGTTTCGGCACTTTCAGTCTGAGAGCAACAACTTTAACCCTGTCAAGGGTTGGCTCATTACAACTGCATGGAATGTATCCATTCAGATTATTGGCTAACTTACGGCAATACCTTTAGTTTTCACGTATCGGGGACTATGAAAGAATAAAAACTAATTTAATATGAAAGAAGCCATTGTGAGTGTCGCAAGTATATTGAAATTGCTAATATCGCATTGAGACTAACGTCATCTTAACTATGCAAATAGTACCCGAGAAGGAGCTTCTTTCACCAACTTTCATTCGCTCAGGATTTTCTGTGGTTTAAAGACACCCTAGTTGTGCAAAGAATGGCATTTCTGGTGGTGCATATGATGAATATACATTTACTTCTGACCTTATCAAGGGTTGGCTCATTACAACTGCATTGAATGGATCCTTTCAGCTCATCGGCTTTGAGTTAGAGCTATACGTTTAAGCATCTTAGCGAATATGATTATGCCACTGCCATTTCGCCGACTTTCCCAGCCATTCATTCAGCGGCCAGCCGCCACCCACCGCACTACCACTTTTCGTAGCTCGTTGCTCATTCATTTTCTTGCACATTGCCGTGCACGAGGAAATTTCGTTTCAATTTGTGAAACGTTCTCCATTGTGAGGTCGTCGTCGTCGTCATCGTAGTCGTAGTCTTTGTGGTTAAATTTCATATTTTTTAAGGGCAGTCGAAACTGTTGCCACCGCTCCATGGCATGACAGCTGTTGCCGGACAGCCCCACATCCACTGCCCTTCCACTTCCCTCCGACACTCCACCATTCCGCCGTTTCATCATTCCAGCACTCCGCTTTTCCAGCTCACCCCGTTCCCGAACCAGATCCCGTTCGCCACTACCCCAGTGTTAACAAATGAAAAGCAATTTACGCCGCTGAAGGTGGGTCGGGAGTGGTTGTGAAACGGGTGGGTCGGGGCGGTGAGAGACGTGGCGCCACGAAATGCTACCCGTGCGGAACAGGAAAAGCGGGAAAAATGGCATGAGATGGTGGCGGGGGCTGAGCGATGGCCAAGTGAATCAAGGTAAAGAAATCGCTCAGAAGCATTCAGCAACCGCCATTCATGCGAATGACCAACACCAGATGACCCGCTGACCCCTGAACCCACTGGATGTTAACCCTTGCCGCTGGCTGTCCCTCATTTTAATTTCTCAACTGCCACGGCTGCTTTTGCTGCTGCTGCTGTTGCTCGTAATACTCTAAGTTACTTTAATGGACGGCGAAATCAACAATTTTTGAATGTTAAAATGGGAATTCTTTGAGCCACAGCGGCGACGGTGATGGCGGTGGCGTTAGCGTTAGCGAAAAGAGGTTGTGGCCGTGGCTCAGCCATAAATAAGAACATTTTCTTAGCGAGTTTCAGCGTGCGGAAAACTTTACCGCCACATTCGCTAAAGCGAGCACGCCCTCTTGGCTTTTCCAAGTGGGTGGAGCAGGAGGAGGAAGTGAGATGAAAAAAGGGCTTGCGGCTATGCACCTTTGTTGGCCTGGTTCGGAATTTATATTTTATTTTATTTCACATTTCACCGCTGTCATTTTAATATACAATATTATGTCTTGCCTGGTTTCTGTGAATTTCCTTTTTTCTTTCCGAAAGAACAAAAGGAAATGTAGGAGGGCGGATACAACCACAAGAACAGTGAGACACGTTTTCGAAATATTACCCTAAAAAAGTATTTCGATTGATTCAAGTTTCCTTGGGAATCATGCCGAAAAAGCTGTTGGACTTAAGCAAGCAGAAATTGTATCGCATGAAGAATGTTGCGCTTGTTACAATCAATTATTATGGATTTAAAATATTGTTTTTGTCCAATTCAACTGTCGTTCGTCCTTTGACCAAAAGGACTTCCTCGCAGTTATTACATACTTAACTCGTCGTTGGTCACGATCATTATATCCGTATGAACGGAGATTGAGATCTCGTGAACTACTTAAGCTAGAAAGTTGAGGCTAGGTTACTACAATATAATGATTCAATTGATGCTTGTTTCAGAACTTTACCACTCCCACTGTAACACCTACAAACCAGCCCATACGGCCACGCCCACTTTTCAGAATTCAATATCTATCGACATTTGAAAATTTGTAACGCACAGTCTCACAAGCTGAGTAACGGCTATCTGATAGTCGAGAAACTCGACTCGAGAAATATAACATTCTCTCTGGTCGATTTTGTAATAAAGGCAGAAATCCTATGTGAGCCAGAACGCTTTCGACATACTTTGAAAACATTGTTTTCAGATCTGCTTGTAAATTATCATACTCTTATTATAATACTCTTCAGTTAAATACTTTTAAGCTGTTACTAAAGGTTTTATATATTCCTTGCTTTATTTGTTCTAATTTTAAATACATTATGATATTTTATGTATAAACATTTTTTAAAATGTTCATAAATTCCTTAATAATTAAGGTTACTCGTGACACACTAGATTCGTTGAGTATCTATGTATGTAACAAACAAAAGGAAGCGTTTTCGATTATATAAAGTATAAACATTCCGTCTGTCCGTATGAACGTCGAGATCTCAGAATCAGATCTCAGATCTATAAAAGCTAAAAGGTTGAGATTCAGCATACAGATTCTATAGACCATGACGCAGGGCAAGTTTGTTGACCCATGTTGCCAAGCCCTTCTAACGCCTTAAAACCGCCCAAAACTGCCACGCCCACATTTTTGAATAATTATTAGATATACAGGCTGCGGCATTTTTCCCTTTTTCAGAACTCAATGATAACTATTGTCTAAAGGTATTATTTATATTATTTATATATTTTTTAATTAAATCTGATAGGTGACGTCCCCCATTCTCCATACATTGCGTAAACCGATTTCTAGCGTTTGTCGTGACTCTTGTTAGCATAGCAGGTGTTGGCAATTTCTTCTTGGATGATGGTTTTTAAATTTTGTAGGGTTCTTGGACGGTTCATATAAACACGGGATTTTAAAAAACCCAATAAAAAAAATTACAAGGGGACAGATTGAGAGAGCGTGCCGGCCATTCCAAATCGCCTCTAATTGAGATAAGGCGCTCTGGAAAGTATTCCCTCAAAACAGCCATCGATGCTCTTGAAGTTTGTGCTGTTCACTATTTCAACGACTGAACCGTGTCGGGACAAAACTTTGCAGTAGCCCCTCTTGAACGGGACCACTACTAGCGCTCCGCTATGACATCAACTAACTGAATGGCGCGCATTTTAAAAAAGGAAGTTATGCTGCCGCACCCTGTATTTTCATAATCTTATTATCGTTAGATTTTATTTTTATTTCGATCGATTTGCCAAAAAACTTTTTGCCACGCCCACTCTAACGCCCAAAGGCCGCCAAACCGGTCACGTCCACACTTTTGACCAATTTAATTTATTCCCCACTATATATCGATATCCCAAAAGAATGATGAAATTTCGCGTTCGCATTTACACTAGCTGAATAACGGGTATCTGATAGTCGGGGAGCTCGACTATAGCATTCTCTGTTGTTTTAATGTATTTTCTATGTGTACCTTGCGATTTGCTGGTCTGTGCAAAAACGGGCTATAGCGTATCCCTAAAAACTTGTCTACTTATGCTGCTTAAACAGATCTTATAGATGTCCTCTGTCATATTTGCTGCAACATTTTCGCTCAAAACTTTTTCCGCTTGGTCATGCGGCAAAGATATTTCCACCACCCTCATCTTCCAGCTTTTCCCATACATTCAAGTGGCGTTCTGCGAGAGTCCTGTCATCTTTTAAGCATTCATTTGCTACGCCACTTACTTCGACCGGAGCGTGTCCTGTTGCCGAGGCTTCCCATTTCCATGGCACACTACTGCACTGACGGATGAAAAGGCTACATAAGAATAATTTCCTGTTTGCTCATGTATGTATAGTGAGTGGCCTGTTTTTTGGAAAGACATACATATAAGGGTGTCACTAGCCACAAGCATCGGAAAAAAAAGCTTCTAACAGGTGGAACATTGAGTTCCCACATTAGGAGGTAAATATATTCTTGATCAGAGGTACCAGCAGAGCCGATGTGGCCATTTCTTTGAAGCGTGTTTTACCATAACTGAAAAAAAAAATAAAACAATGTAGCCAAGTTCTCTTGGTATTCAACGAGATGATAAGTAATACATTTATCTTATTTTATATTTAACAAGGGATTTGAAAGCATGAACTATTTTCTCGGAAAATTGATTCTGCTTCAGTGTGCTACGTTGGTTACCGAATCCGTGGCAAGAGACTTCAACTCAAGAACTGGACAACGCCCACACCTTTTTAGGGATGTCGCCGCACTTTCCCCATTCTGAGCCTACTTCCGCCCCATCGGCGTCAGCTCCTGCTTCTCATTTCATTTCGTTCCATTTTGTTTTAATAAATTAAAATGTCAACTTGATAAATGAAGGTTCCGTAGCGGCATTTTTGAAGTCGCAGCCACATCCCATTCGCGTCGGCAAAAAAGTTGTGTCACACTCACGCTCTCGCGCATACAAAAATACTTGCATGGGCTATCCGCCGGTCAGATTAAGATTGTCCTTTTTGTGCGGAAGTCCCAAGTCCATTGCCGCACTAAATTATGTTGTTAGTTTCACTTCATCTGCGGACCGAATGCGAAAGATCGGACATACATGGACCAGACTGGAAGGGCGATACAACGACTAGAGAGTGTCTTGCGGTAGGCTAAGTGGTTATGAGCTAATTTTATTTATTTATTTATATTATATTGCTATCATTTATTTCACTTTCTTTCCTTTGCTTCCTGTTAAACAGCTATGTCACTTGTGTTGCTGCTTTCCCGGGACAAGCATATTTAGACTTTACAGTGCAGGCGGACGTTTTTATGAGACGTTATTGCCCAGTGGCTTAAAGATGGAAAGGCTTTGGGACCCGAAGAACATACATTTTTTTAAGCCGAAAACTGAAACCGAAGAGACATTTCCGCCTCTCATTAAATTTTTGTACGCATTCATTTGCCAGCAAGTCGTAAAAAGGACTCGACATGAATTTTATTTTTAGGCCTTGTCCTTTTTTATTGTTTCCCGTTTCCCGAGTCCCTGAATTGCCGTCCATCTTCCTTTGGAATCCGGACACCTGTTTCTTTTTCAGTTTCAGTTTCTTTTCCAGCCCGGGTCTTATCAGTCAGGAAATGCCAGGCATCAATTCATCCATCCGGCCTCGTTGAGAGAATTAAGTCGAGGCTAGCCAAAGACGTCGTAATGTGGATTGATAGACACAAAGAGAATGATAAATTATAAGGAAAAATGCCAGAGACAACGGCAACGACATCGATTCCTAATCAGCAAAGAAGGTCTGCATTTATTTAAAGCACGCGATTAAAGCGCAGTCGAGTGTCAGCTCTTGACTTGGTGCAACTTTGAAAATAATATTAATAGCCAAATACAGATTTCAGATTGAACGCAAAGACTTCCTTTTGCTAGGATTGTCCATTTGTAGCACAGAAACACTTTTATCTGATGGTGCTGGTACTTAAGAAAGTTTCACAGAAATAGTAATACTTTTTATATACAGTTCAGGCCTAGCCAACTGTTTACATCGTGCGGTATTAAAATAAGACGGATGATTACCTTCTCTGCACGAATTTTATGCTCTTTGTTAGCCGAACTTTTTACCTTTCTTTTTGGGGGCAATGTTCGAGTATCGGTGGCAGGTGACTGTGAAGTGTCGTTGTCCTGCCGTTGTTAATTTTCCTTTGGCAGGACTTTGACTTGGTCACAAAGCGAACTCCCCAAAGTAAAGCAAACGGATACAGGGAGCGACAGGTGGGGGAGGAGACGGAGCTCAGACATCGACCAACCTGAATGACCTCTGGGAGCTGTCAGGAAACGTTTTCCATTTCCCTCCCATTTCCTACGCTCCAGTGCCAAATGCTTGCATTAATTGTCAGAAAAAGGAGAACAAAGGCACAAGCCATCGCTGGGGACTGTTGCATATTTTTGTTGATATTTGTTGCCAGTGCAACAAATCAACAGATATGACTTTAAATAAATGCACCGGCAATCCACTTGGAAGAGCCCGAATTGCAAAATGAGTCGCATCAGGAGCTGGAGTCAACTTGCAGTCTAGCCACCGCCCACCGAAGTTTGTGTGCTAAATTGAAACGCTCTGCGCCACACACCCACACACGCGCACTCGTTCACGCGCAGATGCCCACGGGCAACCTGGCGTATGCGCAATGTAAAGGACTGCCTAATAGGACGGAGAAGCAGCGGAGGGCTCGAAACCAAAACCAGGACCACCTTGGGAGGGCAACTTTTGCATCTTTGTTGGCACTACCAGTTTTCTCGTTTCGTTTTCTACTAGTGCCCACTGACTTAGCCGTAATACACATCACAGCCATAATGACAAAATATTTAGACCTTTGACTTGATTCTGAATAATCATACGTTAATCCGGTGCTTAAGTTTTTCCTAGTCCGAAAGTTTTACAGGGTCACTTGAACGCTTCCATCCATAAGCTTTCTCACAGTGTCGAAGTCCTTTTCGCATTGAAACTGTTATTAGCTGTAGCTCGGGAGCCAGGAGCGATGGAAGGATCTGGGCAGGGGCATGAAGAGCATGCTGAACAGGAGCAGCTGCTGCTCCTTTGGCGATGGTGCTTCGTCTCTGAAGTGCACCTGCAACTGCTGCCTACATTGAACGGCAGAAGGATCGAAATCCAAAAACAAAACTTTTTCTTGCCACGCGGTTAGTTGATGTGGGAAAATTAAGCTGGGGAAGGAAGGGCGCGGGAAAGCTCAAGTGCCGTAGCAAGACTTCGCCGACAATTTGAAACCAAAAGGAGGAGTAAAGGAAATAAAAACAAAACAAAGGAGAGTGCTATAGTCCAGTTCCCCGACTATCGGATACCCTTTTCAGCTAGTGTGAACGCGAACGCGAAATTCCTTCCATTTTTCCGGGATATCTATAGATTTTGGGGTTTAAAATAAAAAAAAATGAAATGAAAAAATAAAATGAAATAAAATGAAAAAAATTAAAATTGTTCAAAAGTGTGGCCTTAGAGTGGGCGTGGCAAAAATTTTTTTGGCAAATCAATAGAAATTTACAAGACTAATAAAATAATGAAAACATATCCAGCAAATTTTCAAAAGAGTGGTCGTGGAATTTTTGGCCGGCTTAAGGGCGTTAGAGTGGGCGTGGCAACATGGGTCAACAAAATCGCCCCGCGTCTTTGTCTCTAGAATCTGTATGTATGAATTTCAGCCTTCCAGAATTTATAGGTCCTAAAATCTCGAGCATGGCTAGATCAACTCGGCTATTGATCCTGATCAAGAATATATATACTTTTTATAGTCCGAAACACTTCCTTCTGCCTGTTACATACTTTTCAACGAACCTAGCATACCCTTTCACTCTACGAGTAACGGGTATAAATACCCGGTCTACTATCGAGAGAAAGATTGCTTTCGCTTATGTATGTGTGGGTCTTTTTCGTGGGCTGGTAGCAAAATGAAAAAATGAAACTTCAAAGGCGAGGAGAGCAGCTGAAACATTTGCCATTTATTTAAATATTTTTAAATTTTTCGATTAAGCGGAAAGTTTAGTTCCGAAAATTGGCGATAACAGTTCGATTAAATATAGCAGTAAGCAAGGAACTGACACAGTTCTATATATTACGTGGCGTAACATACTCTCTAGTTATTATAATGAACGCCATAAACGAAATAAGAAATCACAAAATTGAATCAGAAAGGCTGAGAGCCACTTTAGCCACTATCGTTTACTACTGTTGCAAAGGCTAAAAAGCCCTGTTAATTTGATAATTAATACCAGGTCCATTTTTTTTACGAAATAATTGTCATTGAATTTTTAACTAAATTTGGTTTGGTCAAAATTTGGTTTGCTTTTATAAAACACAGTATTTAATTAATTATTTGGCTAGGCATCCCTCATTTCAGTCAGATGTAAAAAACAATCCCAACGACATGAAAGGCCAACAAAATATCAATTTGATGAAAATCAAACAAACAAAAATAACGCAATTAGCGGCTTGGATGGGGCGATCATAAACTGTTCCCGTCATGTGTGCAAGTGTTTGCGTGTTCGGGTTGCTTTAGGAGTTTTTCGTTTTAATTTCCTCTTGTTAATGGGAAAAGCTCACTCACATAATAAATATGAATTTGATACGAAAAATGCAATTAAAATGTATGAAAAAGCGTCGAGGAGAAGCCGAGACCAAGAACGCATACACACAGTGACGGGCGAAGTGTATGTGTGGGTGGGTACGAAAGCTATTCATGCAAAACATCAAAAGCGCTCTTCGCGCATTTCCAATATTTCATAGCATACTTTTCCGGGCTCGCCGGGCCTAAGAAAGTTGCAAAAATTTTTCAATCGAAATACAAATGAAATTAAAACCTACGCGCGTGTGTGGATGGGGTGATGTTGGCTACTGAGAGTGCCGTTTTAAGTGAGTTTTCGTTCATTAGCAGCCACCCTCTTTGGCGGGAAAAGCCAAACAAGTGACAGTGGCAGATGGAGAATATATGGCATATGGCGGCGGAATAATGGAGGCTCCTCCAGCAACAGCAACCGAAGAAAGACCAAGAGAATCGTGGCGAAATTGTTGCCACTTCAAAAGCAATGCACAAACTGCCGCCGGCAAAGAAAAGAAAAGCAGCACCACCCACAGAAAAAACAAATGTTGAAATTTCCTCATATACGAAATTTGTTAAGGCCCTACAATAGCATCAAAGTTGGGTTATGCTACAATTAACTATCTGCCTGCGGTGCAAAGTTTTTCACGAAGCTTTGCTACGCCCACTTTAACGCCCGCAAGCATGCCTACAGATTTTTAAATGTATATGAGATTTTCATTAAATCTAACCACTCAATATCAAGTTTTTGGCCATTGAAAGGTATCATTTATAGAAACTAGACGTAAATGATAGAAAAACATATGGCTTGTCAGCCACGACAAAGAAAAGTATGAACTGCAACGGTATGAAAACGTCGGCTTTTCGGAGTTAGACCACTTTTTTAGTTTTACATTTGAATTTACATTTGAATTGAATGCAACAAAATCACAATACCCTCGAAAGGAGACCGAGAAAACAGAGAAAGTAAAATCTGTGCTTGACTTCGATACAACGTCTTCGTAATTGCCCAGCATAATGCGGCGTGCTCTCCTGTCAAACATCCTCTGCCGTTCTATACCCGCAATTTTTCCAGTATTCTGCGCTTGTCACCACTTCCGCCTTACCCGCTCTGTGCACTGCCATGTTACGTTTACGCGTTTTACTGTTCATCAACATTTGATGACGAAGCAACAGCATGGGAAAACAGGGTCCTCTTTTCCCTCCACGTTCCCCGTTCCACAGCACTATCCTTCACCATTTCCCACTTCTAAGGCGCCTTTTCCTCAATCTAGATGCCTGTGGCCTCTGCACATGCGATTTCCTTATTGTTGCCATTATGTGATCTGCGGATGGGGGAAACTGCAGCCGTCGCTGGTTGACAAGATTGTCACGCCCCCTTAACTCTCCTTGAGTCACCCTTAGCCTTCCAAGGATGCCCCTCTGCCCCTTTTCGCCTTTAACATTCCCAGGAAAACTCCCCTGAGCATCCGACAGGAAGGCATCGAAGAAAGCCACTTCCGACTTTTTTGCAGCCGCTCTCTTTTGTGCCCAAAGTGCAAACGGAAATGGGAGGGGCCAGAGGAGAATGGTGAAAGGGGAGACGTGAAAGGGTGGGAAGAGGAGATGGAGGGGGCTGTATGCCGTGCAACATTAAAGGCCCAATCGCATTGTCAAACTCTGTTGTTGCTACCATTTTTATTAGCCACAATCAATCTGCTTAAGCAGAACGACAGGAAACGATAAAAAGCAGAGAGGCAAAGTAATTCTTAAAAATGTAGAGAAACGAAGGAAAAGAAAGAACAAATGTAAGTGAGTAGGTAGAAAAACAAGTAAGGAAAAAAGTAAAATCCAGAAAAAAGCAAAAGCCGAAGGGAAGTAAAAAGGACAACAGCGAGAAGAAAAAGGGAAAAGAAAGAGCAAAAAAGGCTAAGAGGGCACCCATTTTGAAGGGTTGATGTCTGCTTTCAGCGGTTCCTGTTGATTACAATATCGCCTTACAAAACGGATCCCATCTTTTTTGCTTCCTCCTTAGAAAATCACAACAATGGTCCAGAGGAAATTGAGGCGAAAATGAATGGAAAACGGTGGGAAATGGGTGCAAATGGTGGGAATCTGGTCAAACAATATAAAGATGTTAGACGCTAATCAGTTATCCGTAATCAGTAGTCAATAAGCTGCCACCGACGGTTAAAAAGTGAGATTGCACGACCTCAACATACATACTTCAGTTTCCTTACGCTCAAAGCCCAAGCTTCCAAAACAAATAACTCAATACATTTTGCAAAGATTTTGTTGGCCCAATACTGCACCCTATGGGTTGATATTTGCACTTAAGTCCTTAATGTACTTGGGGTCCTTGGGGTCTTATAAAGAGTCTCACCTGAAATCAATTCCTGATTTCCTGTGAACAATTTGACAGCAAGCCTGACTCGCAGAGCCCCGTTCTTGGCCCTAACCGGATTGCAAATTCAGTGAGCTGTCCACCAACCTTGGCAATCAATTCAACACCTTGGCCTTTAACCGACCCCCCGATTCCTCATTGAAATTGTTGCGGGTGAAGCTGGCGACGCCGCATTGAACACCAAATGGCCATTATGTGCTGAGCTGGCCACATGATTTGTGGGGCTTTGTTCGGCTACTGTTCCTGTTGCTGGAAAAACGTGATACGTGATTTACATGTGCTTGATCTCCGCAAACGTCCGCAGACCCCCACACCTTCGAGGTCTTCAGATGCGGGATAGAAGTCAATCGTCTCCCAGTTTTCATTGGGGAAGATAGTTGTTATATTCGTCTTCAAAAACTAATTAATTACATGCATGTGGTTGGTACAACTCCTTACGCGTATTTTACTTTGAAATACAGATTAGTTGCTTGGCTACAAATTCCTTTAATTGGTATTCAAGGAAACAAGTCGATGTCCAGCTGGTAGTAAAGGGCCCTTTTGACGCTCAAGCGTTAAAAGGAAAATTGTCCTAATGAGTAAGAAATGGGAAAAACTGTATTTGCACATAAAGCTATATACTCCAAATGAAAATAGCAGTGATTAATCGTTCCAAATGATTCCAATTAAAAAAAAAAAGCGAATACCACAGGGGCTTCCTTTCACTGTCTTATATTTGTATTGCAGCATTTATGTTTGCCGTTCGCATGCATTTGGCCTCGTTAGTCTGAGTGGCTTTTCTCCTGGCTTTCCCCACTTTCCCCCGTTCGCACCGCTTTTCCCAGCCACCCTTTGCCAATTTTATTCGCCAGTCGGCTCTTGGCGGAATTTCTCCGTGTGCGAGGGTTTAATTGTCGCAGTGCGAGCCAACTGCCAGCCCATTTTGAAAACTCCCCCTTCGCAACCTCATTTTTGACCATTTTTCAAAAGGATGTGCGCGCCACGTAAATCGCCAAAATTGTCCCAACAGCGCTATGTCGTCGGCTTTCAATGAAATTTCGTCGAGCATATTTGTGTCGCTGCAAAAGAGATCATCGCTGTTCGCTTCCGCGGATGACGCTCCTCTATACCCTGCAATCAGCCGGGTATTTGCCCTCGGAGCAGGGTATTATCTGGCTGGGTGCCGGACCTCGAGACTGCGGGAATGCAGTAATACCCTCAAGTGAGACGACGGGTATTAAAAGTTACCCAACAAGTTTGGCCTGACAAAAAGGATCAGGACAAATGTTTTCCGCTGCTTCGCTGATAAAAGCTGCATGCATGCATGCACAGGCAAATGCGGTGGGGTGCATTACATGTAAATAGTAATAATCGTGCTGCCATATACCACATAAGCTGGATCCAATAAAAACCCGAATCGGTAAATGGGCAAATTGTTTTGATTGCTGGGTCACACTAGTCTCGCTCTCCATACAATCTTTGCTGGTTTTCTCTTACGCCGCTATTTGCCTAATAATTTAATTCCAGCAGCAGGGCTTTTTCTCAGTGCACCTGCTCATGTGTGTGTGTTTTTTTCGTCTCGAGAAAATATGGCGCAATAAAGTTTGCGCTCTTGCGACATGAGCGCATTTTTGAAGGCTCCTGTTGAGTTTCTGTTCTGTGTTCTCGACGCATATGTAGATTCACTGGGAGAAAGTGCTTCGATGGGTCAAAAAGGGGAGTGGGGAGGAAAGCGCAACACAAAGTTTCTATCGCTGCCGAAATGTTTAATTTCGAAATGGGCCTGAGGCCATTTCAAGTCATCAGCCAACGCTGCGCTTTAAAAATTCAGGAAAAATATAAGCTTCAGGCACTTGCCACTTCTATCACTTGATAGAAAAATTCATAGATAATCTAGATAATTGAGCTAGATAAATACAAGAAGATAGCTAAAAATGAAAACGAATTTAACACACCTGACCTTAAAGAGAACTACAGGGACCAAAAAATCTCAGAAATGCTAAAAACTTTATTCAACCTGCTCTCGAACATAAATAAAATCTTTTTATTGCAGTCGACGCATTCGGCTGATTCAATTTGCTTTCGATTTGTTGATTTTAGCTATTTTTAAACCCGCTAACCGTACATGTAAAGGGTATACTAGATTCGTTGAAAAGTATGTGACAGGCAGAAGGAAGCGTGTCCGACGATATACAGTATATACAGACTTAATCAGTATAAATAGCCGAGTCGATCTGACCCTGTCTGTCTATCAGCCTGTCTGACCGTCCGTAAGAGCGTAAAGATCTCAAGAACTATAAAAGCTAGAATGTTGAGATTAAGCATGCAGCTTCCAGAGTCATAGACGCAGCGCAAGTTTGTTTTCAAACATTGCCGCGCTCACTCTAACGCCCAAAAACGTTTCAAAAACGGCTAAGCCCACACTTTGGAACCACGATTTGATAATTTTTATTTATATTTTTATAAGTTTTTAAGATTTCTATCGATTTGCCAACAAAAAATTTTCAACGCCCACTCTAACGCCCACAGACCGCCAAAACTACCACTACCACTTACCACACATTTAAAAATGTTTTTTACTTTTTCTTCGTTTTATTGTTTGTCTTGCCAATTTCTATCGTTGTACCAAAAACACTTTGGTCACTTTCCTCCTTACACCAATATATATCGATACCCCAGAAAAATTATAAAATTTACTAGCTGAGTAACGGGTATCTGATAGTCGGGGAAGTCGACTAAAGCACTGTCTCTTGTTGTATTTTGCATTAGCTTTCCTTGCTGCAGGTTTCAATCAGAGTGGTTGGGCAGTGTTGATTTTTGGCCAACGCCAAACCCCGCTCTCACACAGATACCAGCCCACACACATTTGCGCCTGAGCACCGCACTATGGGAAATCTACGTACTTTTTCTGGCCAAAATTAATAACATTAGATTACACCAGCCTATATCTTTTATGATACGAAATCTCCTTTGAAAGTTAAGTCATTGACAAACAAATGCTTATGTAAGGCAACTTACATAACTTTTTTTTTTTTTTTTGCCTTTGACAGTTCCATGCACTTAAAATATGCCACCTTAATTGGATTGCTTTTGACAGGTTCCCATAACGCTTTGGTTACAAAGATCTTACAAATTTTGTAAGGGGGAAAAACTTAACGTTGCAGATAAATGTTTTTGTGCGTGCAATAGCTGATTTTAACATCTGATTTCTTTGCCGTGGTGCCATATTAGTTTATTTCTGGTATGCAGAAATAAACATTGCTCAATTATGAATGCATGCATTTACAATAATATTATATTAATCTACCGACTTTCATAAAATTGGATTTGGCCATAAAAAGTGGGTAATTTTCCAATAGTGCACCGACCAGCCGGCCTATACATTTACGTATGTATGTATGCTTGTGTATAGATGGTGTGATGTGGTGTATATCCGGCAAACAAAAGGCGATAACAACGGCTAATTTGTAGCAGCCGAGCACACCAAACAACGGCGAACAATTAAAGAGTCAACAGGTAATTGAGCTTTAATTTCCGAAAAATTAGTTTGAAATCGGTCATCGAAGTAGTGCAAAGTTTTTATCAATCGACTGAAAAAATCACAAGGCGGAATTAAGCAATCGTTATCAATGCTAATGAATGAGCTAGTAGTTGAGTCGATATAGCATGAATTGAATAGTCTACAAAAAAATGATTCTATATGAACATTTTAAGAATTGTAAAATGCATTTGTAAGATCCTAACGACTACATTATAGATCTCTGTCGCTGGAACGATGAGCCCTTTTGGTATAGATACGATCCGAACATTATAATATGGCATGACATCAGGCTGATAGCAAGAGTGTGAAAACATTGACCCCAGCCACTAGAGGCAGTGCGTCGTCCGTTTAAAATGATAACAATGCTTGAGTGGGACGGATTACCTATATTCCTTTCCAACAGCTTCACGGCTTCCGGCGACCTTTTGTGGCTTGCATTTCTCGCTTTTCCACTCGATATCCCGACGACAGCTAGCATACGTAAGAGCTCAGTCTCCCTAGCCCAGCTAATAAAAGCTACAGTGCATTGCAAGAAAGAGATTAACCTGAAAACACAAAGCGTATACCATTTACATTTATTGTATTGCTTGTTAATTGAAGTGTGTGCGCACTTAGATACATTTTTTGTGCGGACCAATTCGTATATTCGAACCCAAAAAGTTTAGCTCAATGTCGTTATTGCAATGCATGGCCTCACTTTTTAGGGTCTTTCTTTTTCCGGCATCCGCCCACAATTTGTTTGTTATTATTATTTCGGTATGTTATTACTATTATCATGCTTAAGACTAACTCGCACAGATTACGCAGCTCCACTCCCATATTCCCCTGCGTATTTGGCTGCCTGCTGTTTGCCCTGCAGTAAGTCGATAATTAAGGGCATTGTTGTGGCTGGCCGACTAAGCAACCGTTTACTAGTGTCGCCGCGGCTATTCGTCAGAGTTGGGAATGCCTGCAAAATCAGTTGAAGAGTTGTCCGGCCCGATCTAGTATCCCAAAGTGTTGGAGTATGCATGTATGTTGGTGTATGTATAGCCATTACCAATGAAATTACAAGTTGAGCATAGTATGAATATTAAAATTCGATGGGTTCTACGGCATTTCTTAAATTTACAAAAAGTAGGTATTAGCCTGGTGTACATCTGAGATCGTTTTCGAAACGATTTCCGTCTGTAATTCGCCCATTCGAATGATTCTCTAAGTTATTATAGTTACCTAGTGGTCGCCCCTTACCAATCCCTCTACGAAAACAATATTTCAATTTATTCACGAGTAAGAGTACGTAAAGTTTCTGCCTATATTTTCGATATCTAAGCAGTGTCAGCCGATTTTAATTTGATTAAAACAATCTACATACATTATAACCTCTCTTATTCACCATTGGCATCTGGTCTCTTTTTCTCCGCAGTTCCGTGAATGCCACGTGACCGTAAAGGTGAGTTGAAAATATTTTTAATACGCTGCACCCATCTAGGGAATTGCCGACGGCTAAGACACAGATACGGATACGCGGCCGTAGATACAGATACAAATACCAGGCCGAGATACTCATCCGAGACAGCTGTCTTGGCATCTTAAGTGACCGCCCCGCTCCGCACCGCTCCGCCCCACCCCACACTAGCACTGTGATAACATAAGCAATCGACCCAAAAACTTGGTCAATTGGCAATAAAATCAAACGCGAAAAAAGTTCAAGAGCAGCGACAGCTCCAGTAAAAGGCATGGATGTGCGGAAACCGGAGTACGAGGGCTGGAAAAGTTCCTAGATAAAGTCCAAGCGTGACTGGCATTGAAAAACCAAGCTGGTCCCCGTTCAAAATTCAGAGTTGGTTTATAAAACGCTTTGTACGCTCAAGCATTCACAGTAATTGGCGATACAGCACGGCCAACACACGCACACGTGGGTTGCGGTCCTGTGATAGACCTCTACTTTGTCTTACGTAGCGGTGGACTGAAAAAACCTTGGTATGTGTCCGAATGACCGTCAGTTGGGTGCCCTATAAGGACAAGATTGGGATTTCTTCCAATGGTAATACATATTTTCTTTACTATGATGTATTGCTTGTTTTTAAACCGATACCTTTTCATAAGGATGAAACTACAGAAGAGAGAGCAGCCATAGATGCTTGAATTACATTGATGGTATTCACTATAGAGGAATCTATTATATATCTGTGTCGGTTAATATTGTTTTGAATGATCGCAAAATATTGATAGTTTTAAATGTTTATCTATATTTATATCGCCCAATAAAAACAATGCCTATCATCGCAAGGCGGCACCTTTTCCCAAGAAACTGGATAAGAAATGCGTAAGTCACGCTTTCTGCAGGGTATTGGAAAAGTTTGGCGGCGACGTCGTCGCGCCTTTTATAAACTTCGAGTGTTTCTGTTGCTGGCATGCACTTTCCACATTCCGCTTTTCTTTTCCATTTCCCTTGACCCTTGTTTGACTTCACTCCCATTACTTGTATTGCGCTCAGCTTTGTTCGTCCTTTTGCTCCTACTGACTGGTTCTTGTCGAGCGTTTTCCACTGCAGCGCCAGTGTCCTTATTTATTTTTTTTTATTGAGTGGCCATCTTCTGTCTGTGTGCTGGAATTTTAGTAAAAATTATTTATTATAAAATCCACCAACGAAATGATGAGGAAATTTTCGTTCTTTTAGCTGCTGCTGCTGCTGCTGCTCGGAAATTTATTTCGCATGTTGTCTGTGTACTGTGCAGTTCATGAATGTAGCAAGTAGGAATTGCATTTCAATGCAATAAGCAAGTTTATTTCTTTGCCGAAGGGGTAGGGCAAGTGCACCCTTCAAAATGGACAGATCCTTTGCTTTGAGCTCGAATTTCTGGCTTCTCAGAGACCAAATTGCATTTCCCTGTCATAATCCGATGCAGGCCTGCGTAGTGCCGATTTCCTCTGTTTAACACGTCCGCCTGATCTTTTGGAAGCAGCCAGAGATTTTTTGAGCCAATGCTTGTGAGCGCTGGATTTTATCAAATTCTAACTGAGCCTTCTATGCTGTTAAATTATCAGCACACATGGAGTTGGATACCCCAAAAAGAACGTTTAGCTCGCATTCATTGAAATTTTAAAACTTTCTGCGCTTTATATAGATAGACTTAGACGTATCTTGAACATAGCTATCTTGGTCAAACACACCTTTATCTAACAAAATTCAGAGTGAATTAACTACAATAAAATAATAAATAATAAATCCCGTTGTTTCTCATGCACCTGATCCATTATACATATTAAAACGTTAAAAGGGACAAGAGCGATTTCATTTGATAGTGGAGTGGCGCTGCATATTGATTAATTGTAAAAACGCAATCCGCAACTCAAGGACTGAGTGCATCAGCTTAATGAATTTGCACTTCATCGGGCGTCACAAAGAAGTAATTACCTAATGCAAGGGAGGCGGGGTCGAAGGGTGGGCGTGCAACATCCACACCCTACACTCCCACTCCATACCCCACAACCGCAAAATCAAAGCTCCTTCATCGTTCTTAACGCCACCACACAACCCCCCACCACCCACCCACCTTCCCCACACCACCACCACCACCCACCCAACAGACACCCGGGCACACAAACAATATGCCACACAGCAGGACCACAGGATGAGTGACAGGATGACTGGCTGACTGGATGACTGGATTTTAACCATTCCCATCCTGCTGGCCAGCACTTGTGGCCATTCTCTTGCTAAGCAGGCCGACACCAAAGCCAAATGAGTTCAGCGCCCACAGGCAGTCACAAAGGTTGGCATTGGCAGGGGGGGGGAGTGGAGCGGGAATGGAGGAAACAGGGTAAAATAGAGAATGTGGGAAAACTGGAAAAGCAACTATTTTCTAGCCATGCTAAATGATTTAATGCCGAGCTCTAGCATTTCTACAAAGAAATCACATTAGCCATTCAAAATGCCTACAATAACTTTCAAAGCGATATTTAAAAAATATATTTATATATATATTGGCACTAAGGAATTAATGCTTTCTTAATTAATGCTTCTTGTAGCTAACATTCCATGTTTTGGTATGCTTCTCTGTAAAACCTAGTGAGGAATGATGCACCGAAGCTTAGTTCTTTTCTTTGAAAACTGTTTTTCGAACAAAGCTTTAACTATCAGTACTCTAATTGTAGGGAACATGTATAGAAATAGCTAAATGTAAAAAAAAAAAAAGAAAATACAAATTGAATACTAATTGTACGATCTTTTCGCTTATTAACATACATAAAACTAGAGGGGGGTATTTCTTCCTGGTGTCAGGCAAATCAACAAATCAACAGCAGTGTCGAGCTAAAAAAAGATAGCAATGCAAATTCGGCTCGAATCAGAGTGCAAGAAAATACATTGGACGCTTTTCTTTGAGGTCGGTTGAACCGCCAACCCACAACCCGCACCCGCCACTCCTTGCCGTTTTTCCCCGATTTTCGTCCCGCTCTTTCCACTTTCCCGGCAGCTGCTAACGAGCGGCGAGTCGAGCAATGATTGCGGTTACTTGCTGGTTTTCATTTCATTTTTCATGCCACTTCTTCTTGCTGGGTGTAGGAGAGTGGGTCAACTGGCCGGGGCAGAGTGGTGTTGGTGGTGAGGAGTGGTGAAGGTCCTCCGAAGGTGTTGCTGAGGCGAGCCGAGCTGAGCTGAGCTGAGCTGTGGTGTCTGCCTGGACGTCTTAGTGATCCTGCCGCTTTTTAAGCACTTTAAGCAATGTGGCAGCCCTGGCAGCGCTCGACTTGTTAAATTTAATTTTGCCACTTGCCCGACCAATGACAGGGCACAAAACGAATTCCGACAGCAGTCCGAGGAGTGAAATGATGCATTTGGCCTCCACACCCTCTCCTTGGCCACTCGCTCTGCGCAGACAATTTGTCAAATGAATTCCGAGTCATTTTGGAAAATTGCATAAACAGAAAAGGAAAAGCGGTAGGGAGCGCACGGAACTGGGGACACTTGACATGACACTTGGAGTGGCCCGGGGAATCAGCAAGGCAAAATGTTTCAAATGCATTTCGCTTTAGATATTACCTGGCAAGTGAAAAGTACGTGGTGGCATCTCGGCAAGCCCGGCAAAGGTGAGAAACTGCGCCCGCATTGTTGCACGCTGCATCAGCGTAAAATTTAATTTTCCAATTAAACGACGAAGTTTTTTGTTGCGTCTGTCGGTTGTTGTTGTTTGTTGTTGCGGAAAGTTCGTATTTTTTTGGGCGTCAAACTGACACCGGGGAATATTACAAAACCCCCAAAACGCAGCGGGCGAGATAAAACATTCAGCAGCGATTTGTTTTGCGCATCGAATGCACAAGCATTTTCAGCCCCGCCAGAAATGTTTTAAAAATACATACAAGTGCACGTGGCACACGAAGAAGAATTTTTTAATATATATTTAATCAAACGGTGCGGGGGAACCCGGCTAAATTTTATCCTTTTTTTTTTTCGTTTGTTCGATAACTAGAAATGGTGGTAAGAAAATACAGTGCTCTAATTGCATGTACCAATAACATGAGCAATCACAATACTTGAAGTACAGAAATGTTTAGGCATAATAATAAATAATACAATTTTTTTCGCTATTATGAATACAACTTTCTGTTTGAGTTGCATATCCCAATATAATCACTACCTATTAGGGATAAAAAAAAATTAGAGCATATTGCAATTTTAATTTTTCCAACAACGTGTCGTCTAAGGAGAGTATTTAGTTTTACACAAAAATTGCCCATTTTTCGGAACAAATATTATATTGCGGGTACCAAATGTGGAAAGCGCATATTGTGATTTCCCCATAGGATCTGCACATATACTATCTTTAAATGAATGATTACTATTATTAATATAAGATTACTATCGCTTAATCTTGACAACTTTGAGACCTTGAGAAATTCCAAATATATATGGTATATGTTCGAAATTGGTACGGTTGGTGAAATCCAATTAAACGAGGCAACATTGAAGTGCAAACGGACTTAGGCCAATTCCGTGGCCGTCAGTTGGCCGAGTAACCGTGAAAAGTTTTCGACACTTTAGCAGTAACCGTGAAATTTGTATAAATTGCACTTGACATTTTGTCCGCGCATTTTTCAGCTAAACTTTCGCCATAAACTAGCGAGAGAAGAGCGAAGGGTTCGCGACTTGTTCCACATTAGCCGAGGGCAATTGAAATTAGTGCTTTAGTCGGAGGGACTCACTTTGGGGGATAGATGGTGGTAAAGTTTTAAGTTTTTCGCGAATAACTTTGGCTGCAATGTGGCGGCAAATTGGACGCTTGGCAAAGACCGAAAATTACGCGGCCAGCCGCAAGTCATCCGCTTTCCTCGCTCCGTTTTCCATTTCCCCATTTTCCCCACCGCAGGGAGCGATCTCCGGCGAACATATCGGACTGAATTTAAGAACATTAATTCATCAGCGCTTAGTAATAATAATGCGATGCCAGTCTTGTCCGAATATCACTCGGTATCTCAGTTTACCCAGGCTGCAACTGGTTGTTAAATCTACCGGTAATCTGCGAAAGACCCCGGAAGTCAGGCGCAGTACACTGATCATTTTGGCTCTGGGAAAGCGAAGATCGACAGAGGGCTTAAATTACCAAGTCGATAAATATGACTTCCACTTTTGTTTGTGGGAAACTATTCAACGAATTTATATGCACAAAAGTCCTGAGTCCACAGTTTTCAAATACATTTTCTAATTTATTTCACATCTTTAAACATTGGGAGTTGGAAATTAAAGCATAAAGGGACAAGCCCAAATATAATTGGCTGTTTCGTTTGGAAGTCTGGCTTCCCCAACCGCTGTTCCCGCCTTTAAATTCCACTCAAAATAAGACCTTATAAACAGGCCGTCCAGACCCATTTCGCGGAATACTTATTTCGTTCCATACCGCACCCACTTCCGTTCCACTTCCGGTCCACTGGTTCTGTTTCATTCTTCTGGGGGTAAATAATTAATTATGCAGGGCCCTGAGAACTATGCAACAGATATCGGTGGGTCGCTCGAAAAAAAAAACAAATACGCCGCGGCAACTTTCGCTGGGCGTTTGACGTTTCGTTGGCAAAAAAGTTAAATGAGTTTTTATGCTCCCCTTGGAAGCAGCCCCACCCTCCTACCACCCATTCCAGCCATCGCCCATCTCTAATTGGAAAAAGGTGCAATGACAATACAAAGGTTTGCTGCTCGACGAAAATTGAAATAAATTTCCGGCAATAACAACAGCACACAAATAAATATGATGAGCGAGTTGGCAGCACCTTGAGGGGCTGCGAAAAGCAGGGGGTGGTGAGCAATTGGGAAAGCGGGAAAATGGGAAAGTGGGAAAGTGGGAAAGTGGGAATGTGGGAATGTTGGAATATGGGGGTTGTGGCCATTTAAAACTTGAACGATCTCGTTAGGTGATAAGAAGGCGAGGAGCAGCGAGGAATATGCCTATTTAAAGAGGGACATTTATGTGCGCCGTTAAATCGCTTTAATTGCCAATTTGCCAGGAGAGCAATTAAATGGGAAAAATATTTCTCGTAGCGATTCCGCTAAAATGAATAAATTAATGTGCGCATGAACGATTGCCTGATTGATTGATTGACGCGGCAGCAGCAATCGAGCCAATGTGCTCGGAAAATTGGAAAAGTTTCCTTTGTCTGCGCGGCCGAAAACCATTCACGCTCGCCTTTAATTTTTTCGGCCGGCCACGAATGGGTTAAACAAGTTAATTCTGGTTAACGATTGCGTGGCTCTTCGCCTTCTTTTATTTGAACTCTTTCGCCCAGCTTGGTCATTGCTTTCGGTTGTTTTCAGATAATAAATCATATAAAATGAAATATAAAATGGCGAGATAATAGAAAAGAAGAAATAAAGCAATTTAAGCTGTTATTCTATAAAAAAAAATTGTAATGTTCAGATACAATATATGCAAGCAACTACTTGTTAAATATTTATGATTATTAAATCAAAAATAATAATTAAGTAAGAAATGGAATGGGATTGTATTTAACCTAAGATAACCACGAGATAAATATTTTTCAGATCGTAAATAATGTTCTTTCCATTTCATTTCCCGATGGAAGTAATGATATATTTATAATAATAGTAATAATAATAATAATAATAATAATTAAAAGTGAACTGAAAACTATCCAAAAATAGGGAAAAAGCTCCAGGCTTACACGCATGATTTTCGGCTTGCTCCTTGTATTTTCTTCAATTTTCCACAGCCTTTTCACAATGAAGACCCCTCGCTAATTGAGTTTGCCACGGAAAAAGAAAAACCCCCGAAAATTCTAATGGGGTTTTCTCCCCTGCTCGTGTGCTTAACGTTTAATTGCTCATTCGCATATTTCGGCATTGCAATAAATACAAAAAATAATTAACTCATTAAATAAGCATTTGGCGCTGCAATTTGTGGGTGAGTCTGTCATAAATACTGCTTAATGTCTTGACCAGTAATGGCGACTTTGGGTCAGGTAGTTTTTGGCCACTAGGACGCAATTAATGCCAAAAGCCGGTACATGGACAGGACATCGTCATTATCGTGCTGAACAACTGAACAACGTGCGGCAATAATAATGACATAATTTACAAAACTCATTTTGGCTGGACGGACTCTTGCCTTTTCCAGCCACTTAATAATTTAGTTAATTAATTTTCACACAGCCCAAGCCAGAAACTTTTGTCCGCCTGCAAAACCCCTGCACTTAATTAACATTCGGAATTATTTACCCAAATGATCACAGAGCCAGGTATACATGTATGTGCCTTGTATATCAAATTGGGCATGTGCAGAAGCTGAAGCAGGAGCAACAAGGAGAAAACACCGTCGACCACAACGACAAATGCCGCCCATTGTTGGCATTTGCAATTATTCATACGCCACGTAGACAAATGTGCTGACAGCCCACACACACACACGCCATGTACACAGGACATTCCTGCTTAGATTTGTTGCCTGCTTGTAATTGTCGCAGATAATTAAGTCGCCTATACTCGTAAGTCAGTCCCCGAGCTTTCCCCAGGTCAATGGTTCTGACTATTAAAGGATCATCCTGGGAAAAGGAAAATCGAAGGAGAAGCAGTCACGAAATGGCAGTTGACAGACATATTTCCGCCGACTTCCGTTCTATCAGGACTGAAACATAATTGTCGAATTACTCGTAATTTGCTAGGTGCAGAGAAAAAAAAATGTCGTATCAAGGTAAGGAAAACGAACTTTAAAACAGTTTTTCATCTATTTGTTATTAATAATATTCCTCTGCCTATGTTTTTTATTTTAACATTTTAATACTCGTACTAAAATTTATGTTGGGCGAAATCATTTAATTCTTATTTCGTTCCTCCATCTCGATTGATTTTCGTGTAATCCAATTTCCAATTTCAAGTTAAGCTCTGCCTAATCAAGTCGGAATCCGGCAATTAACAAACGTCATGGTTCATCAAAGGGTTAAGCAACAGAGGAAACGCAAATACAAGTAAATGAGAGCTACCGAAATTCGTTCTCCTCTTGCGAAAATTAGAAGCTACATTCTGCTGGATTTTTCTATCATTTCTGCTCGTCGCCTGTCGGATCTTTGTCCGTTGCAGTTATTTTTATTTACGACCCCCGACGCCACGCCTATTTCAGGCTCGCTCTAAGCATTCGGGGCTTATAAAAGCCAGGGAAGATGCGAAGAGGGAGCTGCAAAACGGCATAAGATTATAAACAAAGTGCTCAGTTTTTGAGTCTTTGTAAAATATTAAAACACATAATTTACAAGACGGAGTGGCAGGAAAAGGAAAGCGCAAAAAGAGGAGTCACTGGTCCCAGGGACGAGGAACAATGGCCAGATTAAAACGCATCCCAAAGACAAAGCCCGTGCAATTTGTTGCCAACGCAAAGTTGGCCCCGAGTTGCAAGTACACAAAAAAGGGATTCGACTAAAAGCTGAGCCAAGGAGTTTAGGATATATAAAAACGGAAAGGGCAGAAGGAGGGAATCAAGAGTCCTTTGCAGTCGTAACTAACACTTTTCAGCTGCACCGTACCCCTTCTCAGCTCGCTTACGCAGAAGAAGTCTTTTTTGCGGATTTTCGGAAAGTAAGCAATAACGAATTATAGCTTTATATAATTTGATCATTTAATGGCAAACATAAATTATTAAATACATGAAATTCTATAAGTCGAAAAAAGGAACCTTCTGTTCTTCCGCTATCATAATAACAAAACTTACAGGTGTTCATACCGAAAGCATTTCATGAAATGCTTGAAAAGCATGAAATTTAATAGCCAGCTTCCGAAATCAATCACCGTAGTTGCGTCAAACTAACATAGTTTTATCAAATATTTTATGATTTGGTTCCCATGTCGAATGTTTATTGCCATGCTCACAGTGTATTGAAGGCAAATTTTGTATATAGAACCCGGCGACTTTCTCAAATTGTTTAAATGAAGGCAAAAATTATTTGTGTATTTATGTGCAAAAGAAACAAGAGAGAATCAGATATCAGATACCCGTTACTCAGCTAGTGTGAATGCGAAGGCGAAATTTCATCATTTTTCTAGGATATCAACACATATTGGGGAATAAAATAAGAAATAATTTAAAAATGGTTCCAAGGTGTCGGCGTTACCGGTTCGGCGGCTTTGGGGCGCTAGAGTGGGCGTGGCAATATGTGTCAACAAACTTGCCCTACGTCCTCAAATTTGGACGAAAATACGGATAGACGCACAGACGGACATGGCTAGATCGACTCGACTATTGATCCTCATCAAGAATTCATATACAATACTTTATATAGTCGGAAACGCATCATTCAGCCCGTTACTTACTTTTCATAGAATTTAGTATACTCTTTTACTCTACAAGTAACTGGTATAAAAAGATGTATATAAAAGCCAGTTTATTAAGCTGTAAATTCAGGATCCCATTGAGAGAGGCAGTTGCTCATAAAGTGAGCTTTTGCTTCTTACATTAACTTGGTCAGCAGGAAGCTCCACAACACCTGATTGCCAAATCAAAAACGAAGTAATATTGATGTTTTGTTGCTGTTACCATGGCAAGGTATCTGTATTTGGCCGCACAAAGGACGCCGGACAATGGACACAGGACGAAGAATCCAGACATCAATTGACCGTGGCCGTGGCGATGGCTTCTTGTGGCTGCCACTGCGGCTGCTGCAGTTTTAAGAGTCCATAAATAGGGTCTAAGCATGTGCTCAGTAATCCGGCAGCAGTGTCCGAAGTATACGAAAAAAGTGAAAATAAAACCAGAACACAGCAGCACAACAATCCAGTCCACTCCACTGGCAGCCACTCTACTTGACTGTACGTACTCCAGTCCTTTCCACCTTCCCACTGGCCCTCTGCACTGGATTTCTTCTGGCTTGGAGTGGCCAAAGGTGCAACTCTTTAAGGCACTAACACTGTCCCAGGGCAAGCAAAATAAAAACACTCAGAAAAATCCCCAGCTCCATGAGACATACCATGCACAATCGGAATAGAATACTCGTAGTTATACACATGTGATTGTAGCCAGCTTAAAGTCGGGTAATAATCACTTTCCTTAAGTTTTTTTTACGGTGTCAGATATCCCTGTCTTTTGATTCCGGTGGGGCAGTGCAGTGCACAACAGGATCAAAGACACGCCCAGCTCCTGCAACATCAGATATTAAATGTTTTGCCTTGCCCAACGCCGAGAGACCGTCAGCTGCGCCCGCAAATTCCCACCGCTGTGCAGCATATTTTCCTTTTTTTTCTGGCCTGTTAAACTTCTGCCTGTCTTTTGGCTTCTACACCTTTTGTTGGGGGCGACAAAAGCACCAGCTCGTCGGGAGTGATAAATAATTATAAATAATTATGCTTAATAATTAGTTGGACACAAAAGCACAAATCGCACAAATCATAAAAGCTGAGTAAGAAAGAAAGTGAGCAAAATTATAGAATAATCAAATCACAGTTACAGTCACTTAATGCTTGCCGAACTGCATAACATATCTTTCACAATGGATATATATTTTTGAAGTCGAGATTGAAGTGTTTTTTATTTATGCCGTTTATATTTTTAGTGTACAAGTACATATGTACATATGCATGTATTTCATGTAGTCAGGATTCTTTGATATTTATGTTAAATAGTCACGGCCCGCTTCTGTGGCTTCGATCTCCGACACACGAGTACGAAAAGAATGAAGTGGAATTTTTTTAAGTGCATATTGGTGTGTTTTTCCCCGCCCGCCTTTCGATGGCCGGACAAATGCGACCTCGTTAGAGGCTGGCTGGTGAAAATGAATTAATCGAGGGCTGCAGAAACGTGTGGGTGTAGGCATGGGAAATGGATTCGCAAAGCGGACCGGAAAAGGGCGCTAATTGCGTGGACATGCCAAATGTCGCCCCTGTCCTGGACAAACAGGACAATTGCCAAACTGGACAGGACAGGAAGCGAGTGCCGAGAAGCGACGGAAAAGGATCAAGGATTGGTGAAATGGCACACAACAGGTACAAAAATTACAAATAAACATTAGAGAAAATACAACAACGGCAGAGCGTTGTTCAAAGGTCAATATCACGTGGCTCGAATCCTTTTTTCGCACTTGTCCCGAGTCCGTTGTATCCTCGCCAATGGATGCATAATAGAGAAGAGGAAGGGAAACCAAACGAGTCGGCCGCAATGAAAGCGCAACACGTAATTGTTGTTCGCATCTAATGGGTGTTCGACTGAGATGGGCGCATCTGAAAAGAACATATGGCCAGGATAATAACACTTGAAAGGCATACAAAATGAAATGAACGATAAAACAATCATGAGAATGAAATGCTCGAGTTCGAAGGCAACCACGTATAAGATGATGCCAACGAAAATCGCATTATATAACTATATAATTAACTTAACCAAGTAAAAAGATGTACATAAGCTCTGATCCTAAACTAATACCGTAAATAATAAAAGTAAGGAAAATTAAAAAGAGGGAGAAACAAATTTTTCCATAAAAATAAGCTTTTTATGGCGAGGATGATCTTTAACCATTCTATGCTGTATTTCAAAACGTATTAGAATCGACAATATAAAGTCAAATTTAACGAACTAATGAAGTTCCTGAAACTTTTGCTGCCCGATGAGGCGGCTTAAATACTTGCTAAGTGAGTATAGGCAAAAGGAGGAAAAAAGGCAGAAACAGCTCGATATCTACTGAGTTGGTTCACTTTGCAGTGGACCAGAAAAAAAGGAAAGAAAGAGCCAACAATCTTACTTACCACTATGAATTAAGCGAGGCAGTCTTCATTCGGCAGCTTCACTTGGCCAAGTTAAGGCTATAAAAATGCCGGACCTGGACAAAGTGGAACTCAGCTTGCAAGAGGACGAGTTATCCATTGTAGTGTGTGGTGTGGTGGTAACTTAGCGATAGTGTTGAAACATCGATGTCGCAATCTTTTCATAAAACAAAACAATTTGAAACGAATTATTTTGAGATTTGACGGGGAAAGCATTTTATTTTATAGGGTAGTTTATCTATTGGGATTAGGCAATTAACTGGACTGAACTGCATCGCAAAATCAGCTTTTACGTGCTGTTAAGGCTTATATGTATTTTTTTCCATCCATGGTTGTTACAATTTTGTTCTTTGGCTTATACATATTTCATCGTATAAACATCTTTTTTGATATTTCACGACCGTCAGAGCTTGCGGCTTGAAGTGGTTGGCAAATAAGGACACTGCCGCCGGATCGGCGAGTAATCAAAGCTGGACACGAAGCTCGAGGCTTCATCTTGGATATTTGCGGAGCTCTTGATGGTGTCTGGTGATGTTAGGTTTAAGGATATGACTTGGAGCTGAGCACATTGCTAAGCCTGGAACTCGTCTTGCTTTTCCCCGGGGCTCGCTCCCTCTGACCTGCCGTAGGGCAACAGGCTGAGAGGCCGATTCATCAGGAAATTGCCTTCTAGCCTGGGCAGGGGTATCAGAACTTGTCCGGGCCTTCTGAGCGGACTGCTCTCCCTGCTGTTCAGGATTTCCCTTCTCAGGACGAGGTCCTCCTGCAGTTCCTCCTCCCGCCAGTGGACATTCATCTTCTCGCGTTCCCTATTCGAACTTGTTGCCATAGGGACAGCGGGTCCAGGTTCCCCGCTCTTGGCTGCACCAAAGATCAGGCCTTGGATGCTCATAGCACTGGGTGGTTTATGTGGCCAGAGACGGGAATGGCTGCTGATGTCCGGCAGACTGCGGCAGCTGCTGAAGTCACTGCCCCCAATATTGGTCTGGTCGGAGTTTGGAGGCGCGCGCGTAAACAGCTCCATTATAGTCGGTGGTGGGGCGACCTTATGTGCAGACTTAAGTCGATGCAGCGTGATGCAGAACTCCTGGAAGCCATGCACCGTGTGATAGTTGTTCGGCTGATCCTTGCTGCAGGACAGGTTAATGTCGTAGCTTCCAATTCCTGTGTGCGAGGCGGTCTGACGATCTAGCCCTGGCGACCAGGCGCGCTGGTAAGGTGACGCGTCCGAATCCAGTTGAGACTTGTCCAGGCGATCTATGGCACTCTGCAGGACTGGATCTAGCGCCACCTCGCGTGCTGTGCGGATGTCATGATGCCAAAACTTCTGGTGTCGCTGAACCGCTGGAGCCACTTCCTTAATCCTCAAAACAACCGTTCCCATCAGCCAAACGCAAATTATGTTAAGGAGGGTGAGGGCCATGCTGACAGCTGCACAAACCAGTAGCTCAACGGAAAGTTGAGAGGAGTACGACCTGTGCTTCACCATGCTGGCCAGGGGCTCATGGTCGTCCGGCAGTACGTGGACTCCGACGGCCAGGGCCCACAGAAGTCCGGCATTAACAGCAGGCGGCAGCAGGGAGGCTGAGATGGCCACGCCCACCAGAGACCCCGTATTGCCACCCAAAACCGCTATGGCGCCCGCAGCTCCCGAAGCCAAGGCTGTGCATACTCCGATGGCAAGGGAATGCGTGTCGCATCGTGAGACGATTTCCTCCGTGAGTCCCTTGGAAATCGCGAAAAAGTGACCGAAACCACAGACCATGGCCCCAAAGAAGAATCCAATAGCCACAGACGCAGCTATACCCAGGAGTTCGTTCTTCAGACCCAACCATCGCAGGTCCCGATCGCCGATCACTGAACCGAATATGGCCGCTATGATTGGGCCCATCAAAGGGGAAATCAGCATGGAGCTGGAGAGAAAAAGAAAACTATTCTCGACAAGACCCACGCACGATAGCAGAGCGGCAGCAATAAGCAGCACCACGAAGTCAAAGGTTAGGGTGGCATCCCGCCGAACTTGGCGCACGACCTGGTTGACATTCAGCCTGCATCTTACCGAGTCCATGAAGCTCTGCCAGCCCTGGCCCTGGGCCTGGCCCTGACCCTGGCCCTGACCCTCTCCATGTTCCTGATGCTGATCCACGAAATTGTCATGGTCTTGTCTGGGTACCTGCAGGCAGGGCTTAGCCCGGGTTTCCAGGCAGGTTAGGGCAGACACATGGGTGCCGGGTCGATCACCGACGCCCCAATCTTGCAACGTGCACAGCAGTCTCTCGTATCGCTCGTCCTGCAGAAGGTCGAAGCGTGCCTGGACCTGCCTCCCGCTGATGTCGTGCGTCCAAAAGACGTTCTCCAATCGCAGCTCTTTGGCAATGGCCCGTAGCAGTTTCTCCAAAGAGGCATCCCCCTTAAGATTGAGCAGCTGCAGGGCCCTCCCCTGGGACATAGGTGCAGACGTAGTGCTGTATTGGAGAGTATTGGCCATTGGAACGGCATCTCTATGCACACTGCTCCCGGCTATTTGACTCAAGCGCCAACAGCGTTCGCACACCTCGCCACTGGGTTCCTCAGTGCACCTGCTCCTTACACATCCACCGCAGCTGGAGCAATATGATGCGCCAACCAGCGGCTTGGGGCACAGTTTCAGTTCCTCGGCTTCCGTGGGCACCGTGACCATCACGCAGACGGCGGCGCACATTTGAAGGGGTCCTATATGCAGCTGTTCGTTTTTAGACTCACTTCAAATCTGAAGTCCTCCTCAGCTTTACATTCGGAATGTAGTATGGGAGTGTGAAACGGAAAGAAATGGGATTGTTCAGTTTCGATAGTTCACTGAGGAGCTACTGGGATCAATATGTATTCATCAAAGTAAGTTCACGATGCTAAAATGTGGCATGCCTTACAGCTAAATACATTAAATACTTAATATCATCATTATTATTACTTTTAATTAATAATAATAATTTATTCGATCGCCGACGTGTGAAGACGTTTTTATCGTGCTCCGCACAAAATCGGTTGTTTTGAGTGAAGTGAACGCCAAATAAAATAAACTAAATAAAAAATCTGAAAGCGAAAGAGACGCTCTATGCGATGCAAGATCGCTTAAATACATAGTGAATTGTTATCTTAAATAATAAAACTATGAGTCAGAATGACACTCGCGCCCAGCGTCAGCGCGAGCATGACGAACGCCGACTCTCAATTCAGCGCAACAACGCGTACTTCTCCTACGTCTCACCGACAATCCCAAACGCAGACATCGAGCGGTCAATAACCCATAGCCCAGGAAACCTTCTTCTACCAACAAATCAAGAAAGAGCGCGCTCCTGCTCTCCCGCTCTATTGGCTCCGACAGAAGCCCCGCTACCTCCAACAACAACAGCTGGAGAGGGACCGGCAGCCCGCTCTGCCTCGTCATCGGCTGCACCCGCTCACGGTCTGACTAAGTCAGCGAAAGCAAAACCGCTAGCAATAAACGGTACTGCTGCACTGCCAGCAAAACAAAACGAAAACGTAAACAAAAAAGCTGGGTCGACCTGGCAGACTGGAATGGACCGCTACATTACAATAAAGCGAAAGCTCAGCCCGGAAAATTCAGATTTGGGAAACAAGCCGAAAAATACACGCGATAACTCTACCTTGATCAAAAATGTAGCCCCTGCAAATACCAACAGATTTGCCTTGCTGGTAGATACCGCTGAGGACGTGCCGCTGGGATCCGTTGATATCGAACCGAAGAAAACAAAGCCTCCGCCAATATACATCCGCGAGAAGAGCACAAGCCGTCTTGTAAATACTTTGATTGGCCTTATTGGGAAAGATAGCTTTCATATAACTCCCCTCGTAAGAGGTACTATCAACGAAATCAAACTTCAGACGAAAACGGAGGACGACTACAGAAAAGTCACAAACTATTTTACCGCACAAAAAATAGGCTTCTACACCTACCAGCTTAAAAGCAGCAAGGGCCTGCAAGTAGTCCTGAAGGGCATTGAGTCTGATGTTACGCCCGAAGAGATAACTGAGGCGCTAAAGGAAAAGGGATTTTACGCCAAAAACGTGTTCAATATCAAAAACAGAAACAGGCAGCCCCAACCACTCTTCAAGATTGAGCTTGAACCAGAAAACAAGCCTCCTAGAAAAAACGAGGTTCACCCAATTTACAAACTCCAGCTCCTTTTGCACCGTAGGATCACGGTAGAAGAGCCGCACAAACGCAACGCTCCTGTACAATGTACAAACTGCCAAGAGTATGGCCACACGAGGTCATATTGTACACTTCGCCCGGTGTGCGTAGTCTGTGGAGATCTCCACGACTCCAAACAGTGTCAAATTAACAAAGAAAATGCATGCGAGAAAAAAAACTGCGGGGGCAATCACACAGCAAACTACAGAGGCTGTCCAATCTACAAAGAGCTGAAAATCCGTCTTCACAAAAGAATGAACACGGCGCGGGCACACCAAGGATCAGCTACCCTGATACCATCAGAGACAAATCCTGAAGTAATTTTCTCGAAAGCAGCTAGTTTCGCTCCCTGGCCTACATTCAACACTAACAAGACAACATTTGCTAACGTTTTAAAATCAGGTATGACGCCTCCAACCCAAAACTCCCGAACTCCACATGAAGTGCACACAAAATTAGACACACAACAAAACTATCACCCAGCTGCGCAGCAGGAAACAAAAACTGAAGCTATGATGCAAGCCTTACAACAGAGCATGATGGAATTTATGACATTTATGAAGACCACCATTCAAGACATGATGCGTAATCAAAACCTTTTGATACAAATGCTTGTAGCCCAACAATCAAATAAATAATGGCTACCTTACGCATAGCTACGTGGAACGCCAATGGCGTCTCACAGCGCAAACTTGAGCTAGCTCAATTCCTACATGAGAAGCATATCGACGTAATGCTTCTTTCGGAAACTCATCTCACAAGCAAATACAATTTTCAAATAAGAGACTACCATTTCTACGGTACAAATCATCCCGACGGAAAAGCACACGGTGGCACCGCCATACTCATAAGGAACCGTATGAAGCACCACTTTTACAAAGAATTTGCGGAAAATCATCTTCAGGCCACATCTATCAACATTCAGCTGGATGACAACACTCTCCTTACACTAGCGGCCGTATACTGCCCCCCCCGTTTCACAGTATTAGAAGCTCAATTCCTGGATTTCTTCCAAGCACTAGGGCCACACTTCATTGCAGCAGGCGACTACAACGCTAAACATACTCACTGGGGATCGCGACTTGTGAACCCAAAAGGAAAACAGCTTTATAAGACGATAATAAAAGCCACTAATAAACTTGACCATGTTTCCCCCGGGAGTCCTACATACTGGCCATCAGACCTCAATAAGCTGCCAGACCTGATCGACTTCGCAGTTACGAAAAATATTTCCCGCAGTTTGGTTAAAGCTGAATGTCTGCCGGATCTCTCATCTGATCACTCGCCTGTACTAATTCACCTCCGCCGATACGCAGAAAACGTGAAACCACCAACCAGATTGACCTCTAGCAAAACAAACTGGCTCAGGTATAAAAAATATATAAGTTCACATATTGAGCTAAGCCCAAAACTCAATACTGAATCTGATATAGAGAGCTGCACGTGTGCATTGCAATCCATCCTTACTGCAGCAGCTCTTACTGCAACACCCAAAATAACAAATAATACAATTAATTCAAAAAAGACCAACGTACAAATCGAGCAACTCGTCCACGTAAAACGTCGCTTACGCAGAGAATGGCAATCTTCCAGATCCCCAACTGCAAAACAAAAGCTAAAAGTAGCCACACGGAAACTGGCCAACGCTCTGAAACAAGAAGAGGACGACGATCAGCGCCGATACATAGAGCAACTCACACCAACAGGCACAAAACAAAAGTCACTGTGGCGAGCCCACTCAACTCTTCGCCCACCGACTGAAACCGTTTTGCCGATAAGGAATTCATCAGGTGGCTGGGCCCGTAGTGATGAAGACAGAGCCAACACATTTGCCGCTCACCTACAAAATGTGTTCACGCCAAACCAGGCTACTAGCACATTCGCGCTACCGTCCTATCCCGTAAACCGCCATCAGCAACACACCCCAATTGTGTTTCGTCCTAAAGAAATAACTAAAATAATCAAAGACAATCTCAGCCCGAAAAAATCCCCCGGCTGCGACCTTATAACACCGGAAATGATCATCCAGCTGCCACATTCTGCAGTTCGCTACATAACCAAGCTCTTTAATGCCATCACCAAACTTGGTTACTTTCCACAACGATGGAAGATGATGAAGATCATAATGATTCCAAAGCCTGGTAAGAACCACACAGTCGCTTCATCTTACAGACCAATAAGTCTACTCTCATGCATTTCGAAACTATTCGAAAAATGCCTGCTGATCCGACTTAATCAACATCTGATATACCACAATATAATCCCAGCCCACCAATTTGGATTTCGCGAAAGCCACGGAACCATTGAACAGGTGAATCGTATTACAACGGAAATAAGAACTGCATTTGAATATCGCGAATACTGTACAGCAGTATTTTTAGACGTATCCCAAGCATTCGACAAAGTCTGGCTCGACGGCCTAATGTTTAAAATTAAAACATCCCTACCCGAAAGCACACACAAACTTCTAAAGTCTTACCTCTATGACAGAAAGTTTGCAGTGCGGTGCAACACTGCCACTTCCACTGTTCATACAATTGAGGCTGGAGTCCCCCAAGGCAGCGTTCTTGGGCCAACCTTATACCTCATCTATACAGCCGACATCCCTACAAATAGTCGCTTAACGGTATCCACATTTGCCGACGATACAGCTATCCTTAGCCGTTCAAGGTCCCCTATCCAAGCTACAGCACAGTTGGCACTGTACCTCATCGACATTGAGAAGTGGCTCTCTGACTGGCGAATAAAAGTAAACGAGCAAAAATGCAAGCACGTGACGTTTACGCTAAACAGACAAGACTGTCCTCCGCTCTTGTTGAACAGCATACCACTCCCGAAAGCAGACGAGGTAACGTACCTAGGAGTACACCTAGACAGAAGACTCACATGGCGCAGGCACATTGAAGCCAAAAAAACCCAACTTAAACTCAAAGCCAACAACTTACACTGGCTCATCAACTCTGGTTCTCCGCTCAGCCTAGATCACAAGGTCTTGCTCTACAATTCTATATTGAAACCAATCTGGACCTATGGCTCACAGTTATGGGGCAATGCCAGCAACAGCAATATTGACATCATTCAGCGAGCACAATCAAAGATTCTGAGAACCATCACTGGGGCACCGTGGTACGTTCGGAGTGAAAACATCCAAAGAGACTTAAATATCCCATCAGTTACCAACGCAATCACGGAACTTAAGGAAAAATACCATAGCAAGCTTCACACGCACCCCAACCACCTAGCGCGAGGTCTAATCCAGCTCAGCAGCCGTTCCCGTCTCCGGCGAAAGGACCTACCAACCCAGCGAATAAATTATTAGGGCCGTTTAAACATAGAACAGTTGGAAAAATAATACAACTGTTCAAAAAATACTTGTTATAGTTAAGATTTTTAAACTTATTGTTAGTTCTTATACAAGAAGATTCAATAAATAAAAGCAAAGTAAAAAAAAAAAAAAAAAAAAAATTATTATTACTTATTAGCTTCTTACAGAATCGAAATATAAAACATGATTGCCATGAAGGTTTCTACTAAAGCGTTTAGAGACCCCTCTAAACCTAGATTTGTTCGGCTTGTGCCCCGGAAAACCCCGTCGCCCACTTTGCGAGTAAACCAAAACTCACATCAAAACAATGGACATATCCGTTGCAACATCCTGATGAGTACGCTCTGGCGATGATGGAGCTGATGAGGATGATGATGATGGACACTGCGACAGATGCGCGTTTTGTCCTGTTTGCACAGGACTGTGGACGCAGCTAACCCCTGGATTCTCCCCTGGTTTGCATGAAGTTCCGGGACCCCACTCCACCTAAAACCCCTAAAATCTCGCCCCTATGCCAACATTTTCCTGGCGCTTCTGGCCGCGTTTGTTTGCATCCGCTGCAATGGCTGGTTTGTGAAAGACCCCACTCCTCTAAACATTCCCCCTGTTTGCCGCATAATCGAAACAACTACAGCAACTACGGGATAGAAAAAAAACCAAAAGAAACCGAACGGGACGCAGCCTGGAGGTGCACAGCAGCCAAAATGTCAACAATCTGCAACAGCCATGAAATATTATTAGGCTTTGTGGGTGGAAGAAGTGTAGAAGCTGCTGGCGGTTCGGTAGTAATAATGCACCACCACCACGCGAAAGTCGCACGAAAAACGCGTGAAAAACGAAACAAAAAAGGATGCAAAACCTCAAAACAAACACGCGCAGACCAACAGACCAACACAGATATGCACTGACCCACACATAAGTGGTCAGGCGTGCTTCCTTTTCTCCGGGTACTTACTCTATACGATCCAAGCCAGCTTATATTTTTAAAATGTGTTTGCCGCCGCTTGCTAAGCCAGTAAAATCGTTATAATTTAAGCTTAGTAGGGCTATTCAAATTACTTAACTGAGAATGCCATATTACTGATTTTTATAGTTGTTATGTATACATAGGAACTATGTATAGGACACGAGTCAATGTGCTGGTAGGTACAATTTGAAGGGTATATAATGGTTCGTACACCCTAATTTACCAAGTTCTACATTTTTTGGGAGCTGCGGGCAGAGAATTCCTCGGTGTGTATTATCTATTTTACGCTGAAACCAACGCGTTTTCCATCTACCATTTTGCAGTTGCTTTTCATATATGAACGTACACTGCAACAATATATAAAACAATTTATTTGTATTTTAATTTATAGTACAAGATATGTTTGCCTTAAAATTAAAATTGAACAGACACATAAATGCTTAAGCTTAGTATTTCCGTTTTCACGCTTGATTTGATCTATTAATCTAACCAATATTTCAATGAACTCTTCTCCTTTTCAAAACTAAAACTATAGGAATGATTATGATTATTATTTGAAAAGAGAAAGGAATAAATTGTTTTTAGGTATAATTTGGTTTGAATCATAGGAAATCCGGGTCGAAGGGTCGATTTGTATATTTAGTTCTAAAATTAAAATGTCTTGCATATTATCTTGCTGACAGGACCGACACCAAAGTTTGATTACTATCTCTCTGTGTATAGGTGCATGTGTGTCCGCCGAGATCAAGCGTCAAAATTACATTGTTGGCACACACTGTCTTTTTCTGGCCCCAACTTTTTTGTGCCTCTTGCAGTCCGTCTCTGCCACTTCCGTCTGTCTCATTCTCTGTCTCCTTTATCCCTCTCTGTCCAGCTATCTCATGCCGTCCCTATCATGTTCGGCTTGTTGTTTTTGCGGATCCTGTTGCTCGGAATCCTTGCCATTGTCTGGACATTTGTGTTTTTGTTCGTTGTTTTTTGACCATTTTTTGCATTCCCTGCCCGTCGACTGTCCGCAGGATGTATGGAGGGGTGTGGCGAAGGGGGCATAACAATGTAGGGATGAGAGCGTGTGGCATATCCTTGGTGGGTGGCGTAAAGGACGCGGGACGCAGGACGCAGGACACAGGAGCAGCGTTGATTGTTGCAATTTCTCGTTAAATTGAATTCGCTCGTTCAATGCGAGAGCCCTGGGATTCGAAGTGCGAGCAAGGATTGTGGACAGAAAATTGAGGAAAGCGCGAGAAAAACGGGGGAAGCGCTGGAAAAATTTGGTGGCAAACAAGGTCCTGCAAGCTGCACTGCTTATTTATGACGAGTGGCCAAAGAGAAGGGGCCGTGTGGCTTTCCTGCCGGACAACGGAAAACGAATGAATGCGACGACGCATTATGAGATTGCTGGGCTTTGGTTTTTCACCATAATTACATAAAACACAGGCGGCTCAATATGCGTTTTACCCCCATGTATTCCACCCATTTTCCTCCGCTTTTTTTCAACAACTTTTATCCTCAATTAAAACGCGAACCCAGATACAGAGAGGGAGGGATGGCATGATACTTTTTCTAAAAGCTTACGGGTCGAGGGACTCCAGTTCTTCGTATTGTCGCTTTGGAGTAGCCCCTATTGAACGGCACCACTAGCGCTCCGCTATGACATCAAATAACTAAATGGCGCGCATTTGAAAAAATGGAAGCGATGCTGCCGCACCCATTCGTAAAATTTACAAATGTCGAAAAGAAACAAAAAAAAAGTGCACATCACAACAATCTCATCTGAGCTGGCTGAAATGGCGCTATGGGTTAATTGATGTCAAATAATTGTGATAACCTCTAGAATTTCGCAAGTCTGGAAATGGCAGAGAAAGATGCAGATGCCTAAAATCAGGTGTCTTGCCAGCATTCGCATATGAAATTCAGAACTGTGCTTCGCACCTAAATGAAACTTAAATTTATTGCCACTAATTGAGATGTGCGAAGGCGGTCGTCGTCTTTGAATGCCGGTAGTTTGGATGATTAGTGAGCATTTAGGAAATGAGCTGACTTAAGGCTTAGACAGGCGGAGATATACTCACTGTCTTTGGCAAATATCTTTCTATCTGGTACTAGAGCCCAATCTTAGCCATTCCAATTACTTAGCTAAAATTCCGAGCAAGTGGATGAAACTCAGGCCCATGGAAGCGGAGGCAAAGTGGCAAATAAATAAGGTGCAAACACGTGTTGGAAGCAGGGGTTGGTAACTAAATCCCCGACGTTATCCTTATCATTGTTATACTTAAGTTAACAGCAGCTTAAGTAAGCAAACGCACACGAGCTTACGCCAGTAATCAAGCACACACGCACTCTTGGCTTTTATGCTTGCCGCACAGTGGGCAATTAGAGTGGATGCATGCTGAAAGCCCAGTTTTGTTATGGCTTGCATTGTCAAATACATATGGGATATATATAGTTTAGAGCTTATGCTCAACCCCATCTGTCAAGTGTATGTTAATACAATCTATAAACCATGCCATTTCCGAGATCATCATTCGAAATATCTTTGTATCTTCTTTAGTTTAGGAACTAAATCATTTCCATGATACTTTAATTGTGATTGCATTTTGCATAAAAAAGCATTTTGTTATAAAACTGGTCTGGAATGTTGATATGTATCATTTATACTGATTAGACCAAGCTTATCTTTGATTCAAAGGTCTAACTAACATAAGTTTTATATTTAATTCAGTGGCCAGCAGTGTCGTGCAATAGTATTTCTGCCAGTCTCACATTTTCATTAGGGAAAAACATAGTTCAGACCCACTGTCCCCGAGGTGTGCATCCTTGGAGCGGTTGCCGCTGCCAGAATTTCTGGCTTGGCGAAATGGAATAGCGGTGGAAAGCGTTGGAGGCAAAGCCGGCATTTGCCTTATTGTGGGGCAGGTGAAAATACCCATAATCAGAAAGCTTTTGCACTTTATTTGTGTTAGTTTCAATTATATAAACAACCGCGCAGGCGAACCGTTGGCAGTGGAAATGACAGCCGAAGAACCAATTACCGCTTGATTTAGCACACGCACACAAATGCAAAGCAAACACAGATACGCACCCCCACTCCCCCGCAACTCACACCCACACCCTGGCAATGACACACTTATGCATTAGCCATAGAGCCCATGACAAACTTATTGAGATTCATTGAGCAGATTGTGAAGCTTCAGTTCACTGCCCATGGGTATGGGCTTTGGTGCCTCAAAGGGCGGCTGCCAGGACCTACGAAAGGGTGGGCGGTTTCCTAGCTGTAGAAGGTGTGGCTAGTTTGTGGGCTTTTGCCGGCTGGTTTGTTTAACCAGACAATGGCTAGTGCCTCAACTGCTATACACAAACACAAATATGTACACTGAAAACATATGTATGTATGAATGAATGCGCTGTTGCTGTACCATTTTCGGAAGATACACTAAGAACAAATTTTCGGATAATATCAAAGATTTTAATCCTGAGGCCTTACAAGAATCGAATCATGTTATTGACATTAATCGTTCAGTCTATATAACTAAATAAAGAACGTAAAAAATTGAGCGCTAAAGAAAAAACGTACTTTAAGGATTGCACAAAAAACAATATTATTTAATAATATTAAATAAGTGAACTAACTTTTAAATATAATCTAGTTAAGTCTTTTTGTACTATACTTTACATTTTTTTTTTTTTGTGTTCGTCCGGTTATGTTAAGAACGATTTCGACGCAGATTTAAAAAAATATATATATGGCTAGACTGGGTTATAACATATTTCCAGCACTGTACTTGTGTTTAGGTGCGTGTAAATGCACGGCTGTGTATGGTTTGTTTACTTTGCATAAAGGCCAAGGCATTGAAAACTAAAATACTGCACAACACTTTGAAACTTTGTATTGCAAAGCATTAGGCCCGTTTCATTTATATTTTATGCACACACTGATACTAACACTCGCAAGCATGCAGACACAACTTGCAAGCGTTTAAGTGCCTGTGTGATTGTGTGATTGTGTGTATGCCTTTCTGCTTCATATTTAAATAAACAGAAGTTTCATTTTACAACGCACACTTGGCCATAAATTCGTCCAAGTTCTAGCACAGCCTTAAATATAATATATACGTATGCTTTTTTAATACAAATAAAGTAGTCATTTAGTATACAAGTAGCTATAGTTTTGAACAAGTAGTGGCGATTGAAGCTGTTAAAAATACAGCTCCCGATGGACAGACTTTAGGAAGCTTGCAGTCTTATGCAGTGGGAGTATACTAGACGGGATGCAACCCTTATCAGCTGCACACGGAAAGTTTTGGTATAATTTGGTTATCGTAAATAGAGTGACTTTCAGCTGATCGTGATTTCCGCCAATGGCCTAGACCCCGGCTTGAGTTTCCGTTATATTTATTTATTTATTTATTCTATTTTTCAAGTCGTGTAAAGTTTGTGTCGTTGAGAAATTATAACCTGCGGGAGTGGAATTTTTTTTTTAGTGCTGAAAGATATTATTAAAGTCAGTTATCCTCGCCACAAACCGGTGCGCGGACTAAGTTATGCGTGTGTTTTTCAGGCAGAAATTTAATCTGGAAAAATCTTCGCAGCGCCACCGCCCAGACCCAAAGGTTCGACTGGGGCAGTCACAGGTTACTGAATATCGGGGGGAAAAGTGATCTGTTGGTTGACGCGAAGGCTCTAACATTTTAGGCGGACAGAAAGATGGAAAAGAACCGAGTCAGGGTGTCTAGTGGAGAAGCAGAAGCAAACGCAGCGGGACCGCAGCTGCCAATAATGTGAGACCCTGCGATGTACACTTAAAATAATTGCCAGAAAAATATATAATTACAGGTTAGGAGTGCGGGAAAAAATATTGGGGTTAGGAGACAAGAATCATAGCGAGAACTTCCTGATGAAGTGAACATATATAAATCGAATATATATATAAAAATGCTTGATAAACTCTTTCTGATCTAACTCTACATCGGAGAAATTAAAAATTACCGAACTGCCATTCTGCACTGAGAGAAATGAAGTTATAGTTTTAAAAATATATTTTATTAGGTTTTACAATAAGTTACAAAAGTTAGGCGGGCTAGTTTACAATACTTTTGTATTGTTAATTTTATTTAAATTGAATACTTTTTAGTATTTAATATTTTTTATATTATATAAGCTAACCCAATCTAAATATTTTTCCAAGATTAATACATTTTCTGAGAGTGCGCGTTTAAAATTTCGGGTTAAATTTGAAAAAAAAAGTATGTTTCAAGTCGTTGGATTCGAAACTCGAGTGAGAGTATCTGTGTGTTCGTAAATTTTCAAACTATTCGTGGAAAATGCCACGCTTTCATTTCAGCTCATCTGCGCCGGGAAATCGATTTTTCGCCGAGGAATAAAAATTTTTTGTCAGTCTCATATATAAAAAAAAATTTTTTTAATTTGAAAAGATCCACGAAATACACTGAGTGAAATTGCGAAGAAAAAGTAATAATAGCAGGAAAAATCATGGAAGCTAAATAGCAAAATTTTTAGGAATACATTTAGGAATTTTACATTTATTTTTGAACTTTGCTTTCATATGATTAAAAAGAAAAGGAAACCATTCTAATGACTACACTACGAACTATTAATTGGTCGGTCCCTCAATAGTAGACAATAAATATAAGAGAGAAAAAATCTAGCCGAATTTACTATTGTAAGTCCTCACGTGCTTAGTGCGAGGTTTGGTTTTATCATGTACTTGGTAATTGCTCTGTTATGTTACTATTACTGCATTGTATGGATTCATCGCTTCCAAATAAATAAATAAAAAAAAGAAGAATTTACTTGCAACCCACTCCCATGCAGTTGTTTTATTTTTTCCTTTTTCGATTTAAGAAACTAATTTAAGCAAAAAAATAATAATTTATGGAACAAGAATATAGAGAAGAGAAATGAACTAAAAACACTGAATTTTGGAAAATTTAAATAAATAATTTTTTCCTCCTCTAAAAAATATATTTAGCAACAAGTGCTCTTCGCGCCTATCTAAGTATAATTTTCTTGAATAACTTTTATAAAAATTTGTTCAAATTTACAAAAAAAAAACCCATTTCCTTATATTTACTTAACTTACTTTAGTTTGTATTTATTTAGGTACTTCTTTAATTTATTATGTACTTATTGTTATCAGTTATAAATATTGTCATTAATTACGAGTCAGCACTAAAAACTTAAATACTGAACTCGTCTGATGTTTCTCTGGACATAGGGCACCAAAGGCTCCTTAAGACCCATGCTCTTAAGGAAAGTAGTCATAGGTAGATTACACCGGTGTTTCGCTTCCGAATATATGTATTAATTGGCTTCCTCCGATTTTGTATACTAGCTCCTCTCTTCTTTTGTTGCAAGCACGGTCAATTCCTGATCTTATTCATTAATGTCTGTAGCGAAAAGGTATCTGTACAAGAGAGACCACCACACCCAACGCCATGAGCTAGAGCCGGACCAAAGACACAAGTTATTTTAACGTCTTTGGGCGGACTCTAAAGTGTGCACTCGCAAGTACAGGTTTCCTTGCCTTCCATCAATTTATTTCGTTACGCGTTACAAAACAAGTATTAAATTTTAATTTAATTTTTTTTTTTAATTTTTTCTCTTTATTTTAAACTACATCTGTAAGCGGGATACTATGATTATCGATAGGTTACAACTTAAAATATTGTAAGCATTAAGTAAAAAGAAAAAACATTTTCTATTTTTCCCATATCATTACCCATTGGCTCAGTTTGCATACGCAGGATTGTTGAAGACACACACGCAGACGCCTTTAAGACCATTTAAACATTCCCCATTCCCTTTTCCCAATTGTATGAATAGCATTTTACGAATATTTATTATTTATTATCCAATTATCACAAAAAATCGGGGGTTTCTATTAAAAATTTAAGTGGTCTGTTTTCTCTTGTGCCCAAATGTCGTTGTACAATTGTCTATACAAAATCCGTACGAAATAGATAAGACAGAGCTGTCGTTGGAATAGATCATTACACACCTATAAATTCCTTAAAAGCAATAAAAGCAACTACACTAATAATATTGAAATACATAAATAAGCACTTGATCTAATTACATCGACGTAGACCCTATATATCTATAATCCTATATCCTTGTTGCAAGGATTTTTTGGTGCATCTTTTTGTAGAAATCAACGTAATTTCTTCCATGAAACACAGTGCTAACAACATGTCGAAATTAATTGTTTCGCTAGACTAACACTCGCAGCCTTAAGGTATGCAACGGAAAACGAGATCCAAGGCATTCTGCCGGTCGCCTACAGATGGCGCGTGTGTGCTTGGTGCGGGTGCTAGTACATTTGGGATTTAAATTTAAAGTTGGAGGATCCGACTGAAGCCAGGTGGTGCGGTGCCAAATACAAGATGCGTATTTCCCAGGCGCCACTGCCACTGCCTTCCCCGTGTTCCGTCCCCTCCACCTGCATCTGTCACCACAGCTCAGCTACTGCAATCAGCGACTAATGCAGCTCGTTAGGCAAACACACAGATGCAGGCGCACAAGATTTTATTCGCCATGTTAACATGCCTTCTGCATATGTTCACTGAGGACATTTTTCGACAAGGAGCAACCAAAGAAATGGGAAATCAGGCGGGGGAAATCGCGGAGTTTCGCTGCTGCGGGCAAATTCTATATTTTCCTAATGCATTTCTTTTGGAAACGGACGGCAGCCTCCCGCACCTACGACGAATATTTTGACAGATATTTTGACATATTATGTTAGTCATTTCTCCGCCAGTGTGTGTGTGCACGGGCACAGGCCCGTGTGTGGGCTTCCTGTAGCTGATTTTGTTTCCGCCCTCCTTCGACCGCTTTTTTCTCCCGCAACTGACGATTCGTCAGTGGCTGGAACCCGTCGTTTAGCGCCTTATTTGCCTCTAGCTTCACAGAGAAGAACGACTAAAACGGTGGATAAATTCAGTTGTTGGTACATTTATTTCGCAGATCTTCTCTGGCTGGTATAAGCGTTTTAATAAACAAAAGCAACCCGTGTTTGAAAAGACATTGGAAAACAGCTAAATTTTGTTGTGGTAGCCTAATAGTCTAGAGCGTGATTTCTGATTTCTGATCAGAATTGCAACTCACTCCAGGGAATATATCCCGGTACTCTTTTGCTTAGTGTATCGCCAAAGCTGGGGTGCAACGAAATTCTCTTTGGCATCTCCTTTGGCCAGTTGACACACAAAGCCCATTACGCAGTTGAAAGTCCTCCTATCGACCTGCACTTGAATATTTGGTTTATTTTGCGTCTGCCTTTTTGTCGTTTTGGCCAATTCGCTGCGGAACGAGTTAAGCGTCCGACTTTCGGACAAACTGTTAAGGTGAACAATAAAGGAATCTTCATAAAGTCCAAGCCGAGTGGCGGTTTGCAGTACGGTTGAATGAGTTTCGCCCGGGGCTCTCTTTCGAAGTTGTGGCTAATCCAGCACCGAATTCTTAGTGGGATACTTACCGCAGACTTTTGGCCAGCTATCAAATTAAGAGGAAGGCCCCAGCCGCACAATCGCCATTGTGCCAATGAAAATATACGATTTTTTGCATTTTTGCATTTGTTTTTCTTCTGAACTTTGGTTGCTGGTTGAATTTCAATTGACAAAAACATGCTGGTTGCCTGATTCGTTTCGTTCGATTCAATTCGATTCGTTTGAGTTAATGGATCGAAACGCATTTTCTATAAATATATACATGCATTACACTATTTTTTAGGCTTTAGTTTCGATTTGTGTTTGCAATGGTTAGCATAACTGTTGCGCTTACATGCTAGGTATAGATACACGTGTTGTTTCAGTAGATGCGTTAAAAATGCTTGGATTTGAAAGGTTTCTTCACTAATGTATATACAACAAATGCTCAGACTGTACGCACAATGAATATATGAGTTACAATGGTAATAATAGTAGTAAAAAAAAAGATACATCAAAAGATTCTGGATATACAAATAAGATTTCCTAAGTCTAACGATCAATTCATATGCCTAAGTAATCACAATGAAATATTGCTAAGGCTCGCAACAGCGACAGCAGCGCTCACATATAAAACTATTGTAATGTAAAAAAAACTTCCCCTAAAATTAAATCAACAACTTAAAAAAGAAAGCAGTTGCAATAACACAAAAAATATGGTATGATATAACGCCAAGGCAAAAAAAAATCAAAAGTGGTTGTTAAGTAGTGTGTTTTGGACATGCTATGTACAAGTGACATTCGATTAAAACATTAAAAGACAATAAATATTTACTCAGAAAAGGGAAAAGTGTGAAAGTGAGATAACTGTGAACAAACTTCAACACGCTATTGAAACGCTGTTGCTAACACGACACTATCCTGCACTACACTAGACTATACGGCACTCAGCTACTTCCTGTGGCTCTAATCGCTAGCCAGAGCCAGGAGTTGCTGCTGCTGTTGTTGACGATGTTGCTTTTAGCGTGTGGTTGCTGCCGTGTTGCTGCCGCGAAATGTGCTGAAGAACCGCAACAACAGCGACTGATCCTCGCCATTCCCATCCAGATGGCGGTCCAGACGCCACCCAATACTCGGTAGCCACCACAAGGGCGTATAGCCATCTGGGTTGCTGCTGCTGTTGGGAGTTGTGGCGGCGGTTCCTGCTGATTCCGTACTTGCTGCAGATTCGACAATTCCTTCCGGCTCTACGGTCAAGCGATCTTCTCTAATTATTTTACTATTTCTATAGCTACGATTAGTAATACTAAAATGTTTTACTTCTGTTGATGCTGACGTTGCTGTCAAGCTGATTTCATTAACCTGGCCCGATGTAGCAACTGTCTCTGTGGTGGCTGCTGTTTCAGATGTGCTCTGTCCTAATTGCGGCATCACCTTTGACCAATTTGTGTATGCTGTTGTGGTGGTGGTGGTGGTGGTGGCATCCTCAGTTGATGTTGATGTTAACGCTGAAGTTATTTCTGTACTGGTTGGCTCAAGCTGTTGTTTTTGTGGCTGATGCTGCTGTCGTTGCTTGCCCTTTACCAGCTCGTTGATGAGCCGCAGTTCCTGTTGGACATGAATTTCACTGGTAGCCTTATGTCCCCCATCATCATCGTCGTCGCCACGTCCGCCAATTGTATTTGTCATTAAATTGTCATTGTCACTCGCCGGCATATCGGACTGCTCGATAGGATCACCGGGAGTGCTGCTGCTGGGCTCTGGTGTTGCCGTCGTAGTACTGCTCTCATCTTCGACAAAATGCTGATAGTGAAACCGGTCAGTTGAGGAGCTTGAATTAGCAACATCAGCTGCAGTTGTTGCAGTTGCCGAAGTTGTTGTCGTTAACTGAACCGGTTGCACTTTCGATTTTATCAAGACCAGGCGATTTTCACGTTCATCTATCTCGGGTTCTTCTGGCGGATGTGGTGATGATTGGCCAGAGGTGGAGGTGGCAGTCGATGTATCCATTGACGCCTCCGCAACCGTTGTGTCCCCTGTGGTTGTTGCCGTCTCTGTGGTATACTCGTCTTCCTCACTTGGTAATATGTCCGTAGCGGTCACCTCCTCCTCTCCCACCTCCTCTTCCAGCTCCGCTCCTACCTTCTCTGCAGCATCAACCGCGTGTTTGGTTTTTACATCCTGGTCTGCGCTTAACGGCGGCGCCACCTTGCGATGACTGAAAAGCGGCGGCAACAACTCAATGCTGCCATCGTAGACCGGCCAAAAGGCGTCGACCTTGAGCAGTTGAGCCAGATCCGCCTCCGCGTTAAATCCATTCAATGTGGTGGAGGAGTCATCACTGTCATTGTCGGAAAGAGAACTGGTCACCAGGTGCACAAGGCCATCGTGCTCCTGATCCGCTGGCAAAACAATGGACTCTACTTGGCCAATGTCCTTGTTGCTGGTGGTGGTGGTGTTGCTGGTCGGCATGCTAAGTGTTGTCGATGTGGAGAAGGCATCACTGGGGGCCGCCAGCAAATCGACGCCGCCGGGAATGCGGTTACTGGCCTCTCCCGAAGGAACAGACGGTACGGCAAAAGTCGTCGTTGACGTGGGCGTGATGCTAGTTGATGTTTCTGGTGTGGTACTGATGTTTTTGGCATATGTTGCAGCCGCCATGTCCGGCGGTAGTGGCATCTCCTCGTGCTCACCCGTGCCCGTGGGGAATTTCTTCTCAAAAATATTAAATTTCAGTGGTGCATCCTCGCTGGGCAGGGCTTGATCCCCGGTGCCAACGCTGGGCGGTAAACCATCCTGCATGGCTGTAGGTATGACCGAAAGATCGTACACGATTTCTTCACTCTCCTCATCGTCGCCGTAGTCATAGTCTCCAATGGGTGGCGGTGGGGGACTGCCATTGGAGCCCCCGGCCAAGATGAGTTCCTGTTTGACCAGATCCGTGGGATCAATGTTGGACTGTGGGATGCAAAGCTGGTTGAACAGCGTATGACCCTGCGGACAGTGGCGAAACGGTAGCGTGAATATTGACTTGGCGGTTATCTTCTTCTCCTTGGTAAGGTTTCTCTGCTCTGGGTCCAGGTTCACCCAATCCTCCCACACCATTCTCTGGACATTCCCCTCGATGGGGCGCGAGGTGATAGGCAGGGCGTTGTTGGCCCCTATGAAAACCGTGAGCGCCAGAACAGCCAGCAGACAATTGGGCGGAGACATCTTCTCGGGACCGATCGATCGCTTACTCCTGGCTAGCGCTGAAAAACACAAAGAAGGGGAACACATATGAAAAAAGTAAAATGACAGTTGAAGAAGTACACTTATTCTACTTTTTACTGGGCAGACAATGCGGGGCTATCCACAATGTAGTTTTTCCTCCCTCCAGATCACCCGAACCCGTAACTCCAACGAAAAAGCACCCACTTCATTCTTTGTGGTCGTGGACGGACGGATAAGCAAACCGGAATACCGGTTCTGTAGCTACACAGAGAGCGGTGATAAATAGTGGAACAAGTGGGTAGAATTGACTTTTTTATGTGCGAATTTTCTCTTTTCCTTGGCGTGTACCTCATAGCTTGTAGATAGACATTAAAACCATTTGACCCGCAATTTTTTTCTATACAAAACCATCCGAATAAAACCCCTGGCGATTTATTGTATAATATCCACACGGGAAAAGAGGATTAGGAACGAAACGAAAGCAAATGTTGCAATGTGTTTTAACACGGGACTCCAAGTTTGGAAATACCGTTCTTTTTTCTGACGCTTAGAATAAGCTTTGCCCGCTCCTGGCTGTTTTCGATAACCTCAAGTAACACCAGTGGTGTACTCGTAAGTAATGTGACTGTATTCCTTTCAATTTCATTTAGATGAGTTGACCAATTTCGACTTTTCAGCAATTACTGTACTTTGGGGATAATAATATCGCATCAAGTTTCAGGCGGCTGCGCGCCCGGCCATCACAAATTGGCTATATCAACGACTCCACTGCACACCAAAGACAGTCACAGGGCTGTTGCACATCAGTCACCATGTTGGCATGCTGTCATCGTCATCGTCAGCAACAATATGAGGCAAATGCAACAACTTGTTGATGCTGTCGTTGCAGCTGTAAGATGATGTTGATACTGTTGCACGCGTTGGTCGCATCGTTGATCCTGCTTATGTTTGTTGCTGTTGACATTGCTGGTATCAGCTATAGCTCTTTGCGAGTATTATTGTTCTCTCAACTTTGACGCATGCTGCAATGCATTCGGAAGCACGCACCAGTGCATTCTTACAACACGTCGGCGGAAGCGAGACGGAGGCGGCCAGAGCAGGACAGCGACAGGGGCGCACGCACCTTTGTACTACTAATGTCGGCATATATTGTACATATTTATATGTATATATGTAGGTTATCGGGGTTCTTCGAATTTATTAGTTCAAGTGTGTGGCTCTTCAACAGCGATTTTTCTAACTGTTGCACTCGGCTTATGGCTGCTGCTGCTGCTGCTGCTTCTGTGGATGTTGCTTTTGTTGTTGTCATTATTACTTGTTAATAGCCCCGTGGAATCGGAAAGTGCGTGTGTCGCGTATCGGTCGTAAAAGCCGTCAGCCGTCAGCCGTCAGCAGCGGAACTCTCATCATTGCCCTCGGGACCCGCTTCATAATGTCAAGTACCTAGGAGATAGTGGTTGTTTGGGTTGTTGTCGGGCCTGCCCGATAAGCCTAATGTCTTTAGTGTAACGGTGTTATATAAGGCAATGACTTTGACACCCGCAGCAATCGAAGATTGTGGTGGTGGAGGAACGTGGCACGTGAATGCATATCATGATCGGGGCGAAACTATTTCGGATTCGGAACATAGCAGCAAGCCTTCCAATATAGCGACCCAATTTCACGTGGTGTATTTTGTGGCAAACGAATCACTAAGGCATATCATCAAAAGCATGATATAAAAAACATCCTTCTAAAATTGTTTAAAATTATATCCACCATTTTAAATTGAATTTAAATTTAATGGTTAAATTTAACCTTAATAATAAAAACAAAATACAACTATATGTTAAAATAAATAATTAAAGGCTTGGATGAAGTACAATAAAAGTAAAAGATTTAGCAACTACTAAGCTTGTTTAAGAATTGTCTAGCTGCGATTGCATCGGCACTGCTGCAATGAAAATCCATATCTGCCTGTCTCATCCCACCACTCGCTATCCTTCCAATAATGTGTCGCTCTATTTGCTGTTTCGATTTGCTAATCTATATTTATGAAGGGTCAGGAAACCGATGGATCCTATGGAATCCACCACTGGCGCTGGCATTCGGTGGACATGTGATGACTGCTGTTCAAGGCTGTCACCAGACATCAACTTTTATTTCAGCCACGAGAGTTCCGTGAAAACCCCCCATTTTCCCAATGTGTGCCCGCGAAAACGCCCTATTGGAGCCCCCGGAAATCCTCACAAAAGGCCCCTTCCTCTGCGGTCAGCAAACGGACGTGAAGGGTCGGACATTCCATCTTCCATGTCCTAAACATCGCAACATCCACATCCAGGGCGTTTCGCATCAATGCCCAGTTGAGCTTCCTATATCAGTTCATCTGTCAGTTTGGCGGGGCCCAAATTGAAATCAACTTCACACGTCGCAAATTTTTAATTAAAAATAAGCAACTGATGTCAATTTTTGGACGCTCTCTTTTCGTTCCTGTTCCTTTGCTCTTTTTCGTTGTTTGTTGATTCGGACAAAATTTGATGCCTTTAACGCGGACATGGAGATAGAGATAAAAAAAGGACATTTCGACATGTGGATATGGATGTGTCTGCTGTTTGTACATAATTCTGCAAACATACATTGACATCTTGCTAATACAAAACAGCGACACGTAGATTTCGTTGTTGGGTGCCGGTGCTTCGTGTCGACACGTATTCAATTCGATTCAATGATTCAATCCCGCATTCCGCATCCTGGGTCTCGTATCCTGGCAAACACGCACAGTCATCCTAGATTTCCCGCAGCTGCGTAATAGAACAAATGCGTGCTCAGAAGCCCACGGATTTGGACTTTTTTAAGAGCGCTTTCGTCCCCCTTTTCATTTTTCCGCCGACGAACACTTTTTTTTCTGCTCCCCCCACCACCCTTATTTTTCTGTTTAACTTCCACCCGGCTCGATTAATTCAGCTTGATTTTTAGCACACATATAGTATCACCGCGATCTGAAATCAGCTTTTTGTGCAGGTCGTTAGTTTTCAAAAAGGGCAGTTTACAGGGATTGCAAAAAGTTCTTTTAAAAGCCAGTGTCTGTTAAATAATACAATAATATTTATAATGATTTACCCCACACATGTCAGCAAATATTTCACACTTCTCTGGTATTTAATTAGGATTTCTTTTCTTTACAGAACACTTTGTTGGATGATCCCAGCCCTAAAACAAGGTGAGTGGGTAAACAGAATTTCTGGAACACAACATATCTGAAACACAACTTTATTATGTTAATAAGGTGTCAAGTTTTTAACTGAATATGTTTAATGCACTACTAACTAGCTTACTTTTAATAAATCAAAATGGATAAATATTATTAATTTGGTTGCAGCTTAGAAATATTAATATTCCCCAGACTTAATGAATAATTCAAGAGATCCGGCTTCAAAACCACCGCTAAGTTGCAGGTCAATTGCATCATTTGTGATCTCATCGATACCTCCTTGCCGTTTTAATGCCACACAATATCGTAGCTAATGGCCACTTAAGAGGCTGGACATTCAATTGGCAGTTGTTGGAAAGTAGTTCAATTAGCTGCAACTGCTTGCCGTAACGCAGATACATATACATACTTTGCAGCCGCTCGGTCTACAATGTCTGATAATGCTGCCGACTGTGTCAATGTCGGCTAAGAATTATACAATTTCTAATGTACGAGCATCTGGCCTTCCGACTAGCTGCGTCTTTTAGCTCGCCATTGCCCACGCACGTGGACACTTTTTACAGTGTCAACCAGTTATTGCCCTGGATTGTCCACCCCACGTTTTCGGTCGATGGTTAAAGACTGAAAATGCAAAATGCAAAGAACTGCAGCAAGCCACTGGCACTCTAAGTGCACCCTCTAAACACTGGGTAATAAAAAAATATCCGAGTGTTTTGCCAGCCTGGTGTGATTTGGTACGAGCAAAAAAACACCCGGGTGCCTGCTGAGCAATAACCATTTTGGGTGAGTGACGCACAACAAGCAACGATCGGTCGCAGTTCATTTTTATATTATAATATTGTATTTGTGCTTGCCTGCCCATGCAGATTTCGACTAGGTGTTTGTAAGTATGCGCAATGTAAATGGTGAGTGCCACCCGCACTCAAAATTGTTGAGTGTGAGTCGAGTGCCAAAAAAACGCCACCCTTGCAGTTCTCTGCAAGCAAACTGAAACGTAGCGACGAATTGAGTCGAAAGTGAATCACGAGTGCTGCTACTGCAGTTGCTGCTGCTGTTGTTGATGTTGTTGATGTTGCTGATGCGCAACAATTGGCCGCAGTAGCAACATGGAAAACAGCAACTGCAAAGGCAACAGCGGCACAAAGTGGTTCGCGGTGGTGTCATTTAGTTTTTATTGCCGCTTAACTGCCGGCACGAAAGTCACAGATACACTTGGAAAAAAAAGTGGCACCGTTTCTATTAATTAATGCAAGTTGTGCGAATTTTTAATTCATTGTACAACCAAATGTAACCAATCACGTTCACACTTCTGTTCATTACAATGCATTTAACACGATAAACGCAATACTTTGAAGTTTATTTGCACTTTAAAAATGTGTCCAAGTGCACAGACAATCACTCAGCCGCCTGACGACTTCGTGGACTGATGGCGGGCTTTCATCTATTGTTTTTTTTTTTGTTTTTCGATTTTTGTTTGTTTTCTTCTTTGTCGCTCGGTAAGGCACTTGGGCAGCGTTACCCCCCTAACTTGAATTTCAATTCGAGCGGAATATTGTATATATTGTAAAACAGCTCAGACGCTGCAGGCATTCGCATGAGATCACTTGGCCCTATCGCTTGAATAAAATCTGCATTCTGACATCATCTTCTGCGAGTAAGTGCACCGCAGACAATCCATGCCTTTTGTGCAATTGGGAATCTCGTTTCCCATCTTCTGACCCCCTTCCCTGTCATTCGCGAATGAGCAGCGCAATTTAGTCCCAAGTCCCATAATCGACAGGGAATACGTGCCCAAACACTTCAAACGAAAGTTTCCGATATCCCCAGCATGCTCATGGGCTTTTCTTCACCATCATAAACTATTGGAGTCGTAAATTGATTTCCAAACAAACCGAAATGCGCGTGAAAATCTGGAGTAAGAAACGCAATTAGTTTTCCATTACCACTCGGCGTAGGAAAAACGATTTGAATCAAATGGCGATTGAGTCCAACGCTGCAGGTGGCCGCAAGGGGGCAGGGTCAGTTCGCAGTTGCCAAACCGTCGGCCGAAAGCATAATTTAACGATAACATATAACATATATAACAACTCAGTTCTAAACGGCTGAGGAGTCCGAGGAAAACCAAAAAAAAAAAAAAACAACTAATCCAATTGAGGGCACACGCGCTGAAAATTGTTTACGACATCGTAGTGCGATTTTGTTTTCCTACATTTTTAGTTTGTTTTGTTTTTTTTTTTGGCTTTGTTTTGGTTTGTGGTGTGGGTGCGGGTGCGGCGGCTATACTCGTAGTCTTGGCGATACAGCAAAGACGGGAGTTCTACGGTCTGGCACAGGTCACAACAAACGCGCAGCTGACTGAAATGCGCACGCAGACGCGTGCCGAATTCATAAAAACGCATTCGCGCTCGAATCGATTTATGTACATTTCGGTGGCACTTAGGTATCAGACCCGAAGACCCCAAAACACCCAGAACGACAAGAGAGGCACGAAACTTGGTCCCAATAAATTGAAAAGCCCAAACAGAATTAAATAACACACCGAAATAAGCGTTTACAAACGAGTAGCATAACGCAAAATCAGAATTGAAACTGGCCGGTGATGAAAATAAACACCAAATAGAAAACACATTGGTATTGTCAACGATAGTCACTAAAACCGTAATGGTTTTTCTCAGCTTTCAAACTCTTATAGTTCCCGAGATGTGAACTTTCATACGAAGACTGATAGACATGGCCAGATCGTGATCCTCACCGATATACACCCATGTACCTTATGGGACCAAAAAGTGAATAAATAGATTGGGAGCCAAATAGTAAGTCGCCCGATGGAAAACAGCTTTTAGCCTAATCACAATATTATGTTGTGTTTCATGTCAAAAGTATTAAAGCTGTGCTGAATTTGGTCAGAACAGATTATTTTTTCAGAATTATCAGATCATTTCTATGATATTAATAGCATGACATGGCTTTATCAACTCGCCCTTGAAGCTAGGACACAATACAATATGTGTATATATTACCTGTTTAACGAATTATTCAAAGAACAAATAAACTATTGGATTATTTTTAATATCAGCGCATTTCCCCATTTTAAATGCATTAATTATTTAGAATTAGCCTATTTCAATTTTATTCTTATCGTTTAACGACCTATTCTATGCGTGTCTGCTTCTTTTCTACCATATGCTAGGATATATGTAAAAATCCCCTATTTATGACATATTGAAAAATGAAAAATGGTTCCGATAATCAAAATACTTGTTCATAAGATTCCTCTGGGATATATTAATCTCCTTATATTTCTCAAAAATCATTTTGACTTGCCGAGAACGGTCTGCGGAATCCGTGAAAATATGTTCAAATTATTCATTTCTCCCCAGAGTCTTAACATTTCCCAACGTCATAATCTTCGGCCCCCCAAATTCGTGACCCTCTCCAGAAAGTCTGGTAGGCCATTAGCATAAATAGCGATTAGAGGCTACCAAGAATCGTGAGTGAGTCTAATTTGTTGCCCTCGCCTAAGTCTGATATTTAAATTGCTTTACCGCCGATTTTTCGGGAGGCGTGGCTATATATTAAGCATGACTTCAATTTGGGTTCCCGTTTTGAATGACGCAAATAGTTTTGTAGACGGTATTCATATGCCATGTTTTGGCAGTTATCGGCCTTATTGCTGTGGCTATGTACTTACGCGAGAAACTAAACAAACTAAAGATGATGACGAATGATTTTCGCACTTCTTTCACTTTCTTACTCACGTTTTATTGGAGATTTTTGCACAACGGTTGAAGGAAACGGTTGTTTTATTTTAAATTTAAATTTTATAAGAATAGTCCAATTAGTTTGGTGTGGTTAAATGATCCGGCCATTCACAATGTATATCAATTAAAAACAAAAAAAAACACACACACAAAAACCAGATTTTAGCGTCTTGAATAGCTGAAGATCTGAATACAGACTGAGTGGAAAATACAAGAAAAATCACAGAGCAACCAAAACAAAATCTTGGCACAGCAGATGCAAAGACACAGAGGTACGTAGATAAAACGAAATTCATGTGTGAGAGATACGAAGAGCACGCTGGAGATAAACTTACGCAATATAAAGAACCAAAGAGCCGAGAACCCGCAATGAAAAAGTATCTGAATCTGTTAATGCAGCTGTATCAGTATCTGTAACTGCGCCCAAACTAGTATCTGTATATCTAAGCCTTGGCGATTTGGCGGTAAATCTTTGCCACACTTGTTTGTTTTGATCCTGAGGACAGGTAGAACACCGCATCCGGCTTCTCCCCTCCTGGTAACTACCTGGTAACCAGCCTTGAAATACTGTTCAATCAGAGCGAGACAGAGACAGAGTGCGACGGATCGAGGCAGAGAGAAGCCTATAGAATCGATAAGAACGTCCTTGCGAAGTGAGCACCAAAGAAGACGCATCCGCAAGTATCTTCTGCTGATAGCAACGAACGAACAAGCACAAGATATATTGTACAAACTTGTCCATGAAATTGCACTCTCTTTCTCTGTAAAGCTCTCCACCACTTCTTCGCTGTTTTTTTTTTTTTTTTTTTTTTACTGGTCAAGGCAAATTCCTGATAACGGACCGAGTCATATGATGCAACCAAGGTGAGACCCAACACAATAATTTACAATCGGCTAAGTTGGCAAGTAAATATGAATGAATGAATAAATATAAAATCTTTGGTGTAATGTATGAAATTTTTATTAATTACAAATTTCGTAGCAAATAATTTAATTTATAACTTATAACGAGCAAGTATACTGCATCTGCAACTAGTTGAGTCATTCAGCATCTTAAAGTATGTACCTTCAGTGCTGGAAAAAAGAGCATTCAAGAAGTCAAGAATCCAAGCGAAGCTCAAGCAAATACAAATGTACATCCACAACCTAGGTCAATGAATATATCCACAATCCACAACACCTGATTCCCCCCCACACCCCAGCAACGCTTCACAACCCGATCCCTTGAACCCAATCTCTCTTGGCAGCAGCCATTGGATTCTTTTCACGGTTCGTCGAAAGTGAATGATCACTCCGATCTCGAAGCTTTCGCTTGGGCACCGCAATATAAAAATGGAAATGCAAGAAAAAAACCCGTGTTTGCAATACAATTAACGTCTGTGTGTTGTTGACATTACAAGATCAGCGACGACCGTCGGCCAAAACATATACCTTTATCTATATTTATGGCTACAACAGTCTTGCGCTCGCTAAGCATCTGTATCTGCTGGATAGCTGGTGCGTTTGTGGCTTATCTAAAAGCCACGCTTTACTGACAGCCATTGTCTGGCCAAACTGTAAAGGAAAACATACGTATAATCAGATTTTGATCGATGCATTCATCGTTGGCAGACAATGCACAAATAGTAGAGATAACTTAAGCAGCGGCAAACAGGAGCAGCAACAAGTGTATGTGAAACAAACACTGAAAATAACACTGAGAAAACAATCGCAATGTAGTTAAAACGGTTTCATCTTATTATTTACTCTCTTTTCTCATGCACCATGTGCGTACGAGTATAAGCCGAGTACAGCAAGCGACCTACCAAAGATTTTAAGTTCAATTAAAATAGTTGGGTAAAGGTGTATACTAGATTCGTTCAAAAATGTATGTAACAGAAGGAAGCGTTTCCGACCCTATAAATTATATATATTCTTGATCAGGATCAATAGCCGAGTCGATCTACCCATATCCGTCGGCCGGTCTGTCTGTCCTTCATTCCGTATGAACGTCAAGATCTCAGGAACTATAAAAGCTTGAAATTTATCATACAGATTCCAGAGACAAAGACGCACTGCAAGTTTGTTGACCCATGTTGCCACGCCTAACGGCCACAACCCGCATATAACTGCCGCGACTTTTGAAAAATGTGTTTATATTTTTTAAAATTTTTATTAGTCTTGTAAATGTCTATCGATTTACCAAAAAAATTTTGGCCACTTCCACTATAACGCCCTAAACTCGCCGAAACCATTTTTGAATTTTTTCCATTTTATTCCACAATATCTATCGATGAAAATGATTAAATTTCGGGTACGCATTCACACTAGCTGAGTAACGGGTATCTGATAGTTGGGGAACAAGGTTATAGCATTCTCTCTTGTTACATTTTATGTTTTGCCATTCGACTTAATTCCGTTTCGTCTAGAAAACAAAAAAGATCGCTATAGCCCAGTGACTCGACTATCAGGTACCCGTTACTTGGAAATAAACAAAAAAAAAATTTTTTAAATCGCTAAAAATGGGCAAGAAAACTAATAAAGTAAAATGAAAGAATTTATCCATATTGTGTTAGCACTGCAGGTTTTTGCGGCTGCTGGGTGATACGTATGTTTAAACGAAATCAACTGCTGTTTTGAATATAAGTTTTACATATCATAAATCTCATACTTAAATATCAATCAGTTAATCAGTTCTAGCGGGTCGAACTGGACTTATTTGACTTAAAAGAAGAAATGTGCCCGAGGTCAAGGTAACCTTAACCTCTTTGGTTCCAGAAACTGGAATTCCAATAAATTCCAAATAAACTCAGCCAATTAAGATTAGAATAAATAAACAATTTGGAAAGGTCCCGCAGTGCCCCAGTATCGATGGGGCCCATTGGGGACTTACTTGTCATTGACATTTCACGTCTGCGTGGTAAGTGTTGCAACTACTCCGCCACACAATGAGCTTCCTTGTTTTCTATACATACAGCCCCTTTGCTCTGGGCAAAACACATTCTCTTCTGTTGAGTGTTGTACTTTCATCAAAAGTCATGGTCTTGAGCACAATAATATATGGTATTGAGAACTGCGACAAAAATAGTTAAGCCAAGAAAATTAATGAAATGGTAATTTTGTTCAGTTTATTTCAAGACGATTTTTTTTAAATGTTAAAATTATGTTTAGTTACATCAATTCAGTTATGGCGTATTCACCTTATTAATGAAATCCCAATAGTACGCACTAACATTAAAACAAAAGAAAATTGTTAGCACCTGAAATTTCTTCAAAAAATCATATAAGTTTAAGCAACACCTTTTCGCTAATAACCAAATATGAAGAGTGAAAAATTCTCGAAATAAACTATGTACTATATAGCCTCAAAATTATTGTATCAAATTTGTAACCTATTAGCAATCGATAAATTTAAATGAAATTGGAACGGAATGTTATCAAAACGAAAATCCGAAAGGGAATTGAATTTAATTCAAAATTTACGAAATGCGATTGCTGCATTTTTATCAATTTGGGTTTTAGTTTAGTCGTACTATTTTTATGTAACTCCCAATGAGCACTGAGTTTCGCGAGGGCGGATAAATAAGACATAAATAAATGGGGACTGAATGGGGCCAAAAAAGGGGAAAAAGAAAACGATTATTCGTCGTAGTCGACGTGTTTCTTTTCGTGCATGTAGCGCGCAATTCAAGGCCAGCCTTTATTTGTGCCATATTTCATTGTTTGAATTTTTGGGTTTTCGCAGTTTTGGCGCTGTGGGCGACGTGTAAACATAGAAAAATTGCCAAATTAACTGTCCATGTGAGTTGAATGGGAAAACAGATTTTGAAACGGCATTCGGCCCGTTCGTTTGAATATTTTGGATATTTTTAACTTCGCAATGTTTGAAAAAGGGCGATGATGGTGCAAATGAACATGTTCGTCGTGGATATTCTCAGTTGAATGCAAATCATTGATTGCATGACAATGCCAAACGGTATCGACAGGGCTGGGGAGGTAATATATTTTAATTTTGTTAAATGATCGCAATTCTATACATTAATTGCATCAAGTAAGTGCAGTTTACCAAGGTCATTCAATGTTACCTTAATACGATGTCGTGTTATTACATATATTGATAATTTTTATTTTATTTATTGAACTATTATTTGATTAACATGTTCACTCAGATCCAAAATATCTGCGGAAATAAGAATAACATGAGTAACATGTTAAGTAAACCAAAGCTTAACACAATTTAAATTTTCTCTTAAAAACAAAAAAAAATTCCACCGAAAAGCCGCAAATATTTTCGTGCAGCAAAGAATTTGGCAGAAGGTGCCCCCGACCTGCGTGTAATCTTTTCAATTGAAAATTTTTGGGCCTTCATTTCGATTTTGGCTGCTGTTTGCTTGTGTTTTGCAGTTTACGGGCTTCAGCTTTGCAGCTTATGTAGCGCATTTTTAAATGAATTGTTCGGCAAATCTATTTGCATATTGCGCGGCACATTTGCGGTAACAAAAGGCGGGCTAACAACAAAAACAGCATCAACTACAACAACATCGCTAGCTGCCCCAAGAGGTCGCGGCGCGTTCCTAACCCTCGACCCGACCCGACAATTTACAAAAATGTTTTTGTGTTCACACTCAATTAATGCCAATTGACTGCGAAATTGCCAACACCTTTGACACGTTTCAAATGGAAATGAAAATGGATGTGGATGCTCTCACGAACAATCTCACCGTGCGTATAGTATCTATGTATGTACATACATATCTATACATTTATCAGTGTATCTACGTATCCGCAATGCCCAAGCCAATTTACATGATGGCCAAAGCTCGCGGTTTCGCTCCACTGCTGGATGCAAAGTAAATCAATAAATAAATAAATTGTCACATGCAAAATGAGAAAATTTTCAAAATACAACCGTCGCATTGATAACAGGCAGCCAGAACAACAACCTCGAATTATTCACAATTTGAACGCAATTGAACTTTTCGCATACATTTTCGTGGCAAGAACTCCGGACCTTTTACTTTTTTTTTTAATTGCCACATACACATATGAACAGTATTGAATTGAAATAAATTAAATGTAACAGCTTAATTGATAAATAATTTTATTTTTATTGCATTAAATCGACTGAGCCCGAGACAAAATGTGAGAACATTACCCAAACTGAAATTGATGATGCGGCTGTATAATGATGTGTCGATGCTCAGCGAAGTTCAACAGATTAATTTAATGGTAGTGGGTAACTTGCCATTGATTTTTGGGACCTGTAAAAATATTATATACGTTTCTGTGATACATTAAGACATCTTCGCGAATTTGAACGAGACTCAACGATCCCTTTATATTCATTACGTGTTTGCACCTTTGTTTCCGATTTTATTTTAATTAAATTATGTCAACGTAATGAAAATGTTATTGAACCAGCACGAACGATGCTTGCCAACTAGATGTATTCATTAAATTGGGTTTTTGCAACTTTTATACAATGTGCGGTAACAGCAACACGAACGATATGAACATTGCCAATTTTAAAGCACCCCGAACTTTTGGACTTCCCCAATTTATGAGCATTGTGATAAAAAAAAAACAGTCAGCTTCGCGATGGAAACAGAAAAAGAATATATTTGGGAGTAATTAAAGATTTTCCAGCAAAGACGTTCGATGCTCTTCGTAGGTGTATTCGTGTACAGTGCTAATGTAAATAATTTGCTCTATTTATTAAAAAAAAAAAATACTATTAATTTATATACCGATAAAGACATACAGCTGTGTTTAGAAAAATAGCAGTGCGAGGGAAACTTAGTAATACAAATGCATTTTTCCATGTCCCTTTTTGGAATCGACTTTTTATTCCACTTATTTTTGTTAAATGTGTAGATAGGGGAAAAAAAAGAAAATCCGTTTAGTTTTTCATGTTATCCTTTTTTTATTTACATTCTTGAGCAATTTTTAGTCTGTTCATAAGAAAAGCAGTGTCTGGTTTTGACCAACGTAAAGTCCCGAAATGATTAATATTTTCTAAAAAGTGAGTTTAGATAAGTAAATTCGTATATTTAAATCGGCAATAAATTAAAAAAAAAATTTTTTTAATTATATTTTAGTGGGTAGAGGACAGCACTGCTCCCAGGAGAAAAGAATGTTAATTCTTTAGCTAAGAAATTAAGGACAAACATATAATGACATTTAAAAAACCCTTGAATGTTCTGCCAAAATGGTATCCAATGCCATTAAATATGAATGGAAGCCCGAAAGCCGTGGTAGCAAATGTAAAACCACAGTTATAGAGGATCGATGCATAGTTCGTTAGAGCAAAGCCTATCCTTTTGCATTCTCTAGGGACATAAAGTCTAAGCTGAACTTGGGAATCATGGACGTTACTATTCGGAGACGACTACTGAATCAAAATTTCAGTGCGAGGAGTCCACGAAAGGTTCCCCTACTTAGCCCAAGGCATGATAAGGCAAGGTTAAGCTTCGCTAAAACCTATCTAATCTAATCTAATCTACCTAATCTGGCCAGTCTCCAAATGGCGAAATATCCTTTGGACTGATGGGTCAAAAATAGTGTTATTTGGTGGAACTGGTTCACTACAGTATATCTGACGACCTTCAAACACGGAGTACCACCCAAAACACCCACTGAAGACTTTCAATCACGGTGGACCTAAAATCCTGGTATGGGCTTGTTTTTTTTACAATGGTATAAGTCCATAACATATGATTTATGGTATTATAGACCAAAACGCATATGTAAATATACTTATTGATGTCTTACTGTCATATTCTGAATATAATATGCCCTTAAAATGGACATTCCAACAGGATAATGATCCGAAACGCAAAAGCAAATCGGCTAAGAATAGGTTCTCCCAAAATATGTCGAAGAAGTCCCCGACGTCTAAGGCTCAGATTTGGCAAGTTGTGCAGGATGCATGATCAAAAATTTCTCCCAAACGTTGCCAGGACCTGGTGGACTCCATGCCGTGTGGGTGTAAGGCTGTGCTGGCTAACAAAGGCTATCCAACCAAGTATTAGGCCCTAATTAACATATTAAAAAGAAAAACTAAGTTCGTTCTAAGTCAAGTTGAATTTAATTACTATTTTTTCATAGCACTGCTATTTCATTGAACACCAGAATTTCTGCCTATTATGTTGTTTTAATCTATATTTTCGAAACTTTTGAAGAAATAAAAGTGAAACATTTGTTCAATTGTTTGAAATTAATCACCTAATGATATTATAAAAAAAATGTCCCATTAAAACTGTAAATCAAAGGAATTTTGTATCTTAAACTCTCAGGGCCAAAGCACTGCTATTTTTATGAACACAGCTGTATGTATTATCAATACCGATGAAGTCATATGTACATACATACATACACCCAACTGAACGAGGTGACAAACAAATCCTATATTCCAATTCTTATTCAGGTCGGAAGTAATACCGCATGCCCCAATAGCGAATGCTACTACGAGTATAAAAAATGAAAAGAAATTCGGGAGCATTTTCGGCAGTGGTCAGCAAGAAGCAATCGTAAACAGTTGTGTTTAATCAACTAAAACCGATGAATAAAAAGTAAAAGTGCGAAGAATAAAAACTGAATCGAACTGAAGGGAGCGGTGGAGTGAATGGATTTTCTGGGCTCATGGGTGGGTGGGTGTTTGTGTCTGCGAAACTTGTCAACGCCCCCGCGAAAGTGTTCCTTTCTGCGATTTATGACAGAAAATATATCAACTGGTAAATATGCGCGAAAACGGAAATATGCCAAAACAAATAAGCTAAATCCATTTTAATAGGGTTTATTGCAACGTACGGGTTCTTTGAAGTAAAAAGTACAAAAGGCATTGCAGCACAATTTTTATAAAATAAAACAAGAGAGTTCCCCGACGGGTATCTGTTAATTTTTCTGGGATATCGATACATATTGGGGAATAAAATAAGAAATAAATTAAAAGTTGTTTAAAAGTGTGGGCGCGACCGTTTTGGGCGTTTTGTAGGTAACAGTAGGAACGTGGCAAGACAAACAATAAAACGAAGAAAAATGTAAACGTTTTTCAAAAGTGTGGCGTGGCTGAATTGGGAGGCTTAAGTTTTTTGGCAATTCGATAGAAATTTACATGCCTAATAAAACTATGAAAAAATATGCAAAAACGGAGAGAGGAACAAGGTCAGATCGACTCGCCTATTGATTCTGATCAAGAATATATATACGTTATGTAGTCGGAAACGCTACCTTCTGCCTGTTACATACTTTTCAACGAACCTAGCATAGCCTTTTACTCTTCAAATAACTGGTATAAATACCACTTGATTATAGCATTTGAATGGCAATAAAGGTATTACTAGAAATCAATTAAAAAATGTAGATCGTTCAGTCAAAACCTAAAACAAAATACCCACTAACTATTGCTGTCAAACCATCTTAAGATTCTTGTAACGTGAAAGGTATATTACATAACTATTAAACGAATATAAGCCAAATTAATTTCATGGAGTGTCCCAAGCATAATTGCAAGATGCTTTTAATAAAAGTTACAATCCTTCTTGTTCCTATTAAATGAAATAGTTTTCGGCTATAAAAATCAATACTCACCCCAAGTCTGGCCACATAAAGCCAAATGATATGTGAAGTGATCGAGCCGCAGTAAAAAAAATCTTTCCAATCGCGCAGACAGTATGTTTACAGAATGTCAATTCTTCTTGTTTTGTATGATTTGGTTATGAGCAGGGGTTATTCTGCAATAAAAAAAGGCATAGATATGTGTTGTATTTAATATTACGTTGTGCCCTATTTCTGGTGATAAGCAATATGAAAAAATATTGAATGGGATAAAAATGGTCTCTTTTTTTAACAGGAAGTCTTAAATGACGCATTAAAGAAAGTAGTTGACATTGAAACGAATTAACAGAGCTCAAGTTTTGGAATACGTACACAACATCCGGAAATCGATAAGCGAATTCGCGGTTCTTTAGGTCTTAGGTTTATTAAGTCTAGACTTTTAAGACAAACATGAATGCTATTATTCTCTTTTATATAACTAAATTGGAATGCCTAAGTGTATTATATATGTTCAAGATATGCCTAAAAGGACGATCTTTATGCTTCCAATGTTGTTTAATATTTGCAGCAAAACTTAAATTCCTTGTTTCCTTTAAGTTGGAGGCCAGTGTGTTTAGTGTTACAAATCCACTTATTTGTTGAATTTAACAGTTTAATTCTACGCCTCGATGAACGAACCGAACTCAATCAAAATGAAGGCCCCCTAAACCAATCCGCAACGTAACGCCATGTGTCTGTTTCAATCCCACAGATACGGATTAATAGCGGACGGAGTAGAGTTGTGGTCTTTACAACCAATGAACAAAATTAAAATTCGCTCACACGTCCACCACCAGCATGCTACAGACACATCAGATGAATCAGAGATGATAGCATGCGTTGCTGGTGATTGGAAAATCAAACAACTTTGACATTTTGATTTTCAAGAAAAATTCCAGCTAGACCTCCACTAAGATATTGTGGCCTAAAGATGTTTAGCAAAAAAAAAAAAAAAACAAAAACATGTCCCCTCAACAAAATGTTTACAAAAGCCGCTCAACAAATGAACAGAAATTTGCATCGGGGCAAAACATTTTCTATGTCGCCTACCACACATTCAAGATCATGTTTGTTAATGGTTTTCATGGGCGTTGCGGGATCCCCTGACGACGGGTGGTCGGGTGGTAGGGCCCGGGTAAAAACTTGTCCAGAAATCAAGCGAGCAATCAAGAAAGCAGCCAGAAAGCCACCAGAAAGCAAGCGAAGAGCAAATCAAGAAAGAAAATAAATATAAAACGAGTGAAAAATGCCGCCAAAAACAAGTGCCAAAAACAAGTTTAAATGTCAAAATGTAAATCCCACCAGACGACAAAAAACAAGAAAAATAAAACCCAGGGGCAACAACAATTGCTGCAATATTGCAATTTGATGGGGCGCCGTAATACCAACGAAAATCAAATCAGCGCCTGTTGCATTCGGCGGACGTTGTTATTCATTTTTTTCGGCATGTTTTTAGTGCCGTTCATAATTCGCGCTTATGCAAAAAATGCTTAAATTAAACGCTATCTTTTTGCTTGTTTTCTTCTGGCAATAAAAACGGGAAACAACTGCAATAACAGCAATCGCAACGAGTTGGCGACCAAGACATATAAATGATAATCATTTTAAGTCCGTTAAAATTTATGAACAATGAAAACTTCAACTACCACAACAATTTCAGGGCGAGAAGAGAATTAAGAAGTGGTCAAACGAATCTGCAGTGAGAAAAAAAAAGTAAAAGAGGTCTTTTTTATCCGGAAATTTTCGGATAACCTAGTTCTAGATAAATCAGAGCATCTTTTTCAACAGTGACATACATATGTATGTATGTACATAAGCGGTCCCAGCTACACGGCAATGCAATTTGCATTCTACTGATTACTTAAACTGATACTCAAATAATGAATTCCACAAGTCTGTTGATACCTATTTTCTCCCAGTGCGGCACACTGCCTAATGCGAGACCCTGTTCTCCACCCTCGAATTTTTTTTTTTCACAATGGTTTGCACCGTTCTTGGCATTTTTGCGACTTTCCTCAAACTGATTCGTGCTTCGATTTCGATTAGCCCAAGAAGAGCGACCTCTGCATTGCCCTCAGTTGGAATCGGTTCGGTTATTCAAAGTCATTAAACTTTCTATGTCGGGCTTATCACTGTTATTGCTGCAGTTGCTACAGTTGACGCTGACGTGCTGGCAGCGAGCCTACCGCTCGCCCGCTCATTAGCCCAGTGATTTTGGAAACGCCGGGCAACTAACAATAAGGTATCTATTGCAGCGCTGATTTATCTATCTGGCGTCTCACGTTCGCACAGCGTCTCGCCATGATCCTCCGGCCAGTTTCCATTGGATAGTGGATGAGTGAGTGATTGTGGATGAGGGATTGGGGATTGGGGATGAGGTCAACCATGAATTCAAGTTTCCCTTTGCCGCGCGCCTCGTTTAGTCATCAGCGTCAATTCAATTGCTTCGCACTACATAACATTGACAGCGGCAAAGTTAGCAACTCCCGATGCTGGTGCTATGTACATACATACATATATTTGTTATTCAGTGCACTCGAAAAAACATTGCTTAGTAATCAAAAATGTATAGGGAAACCGTTAGAGGCCATATACCATGGTTTTCTTAATCACATTTCTTAATAACTAACTGTTAAGTAAGACTTTAAAGTCAAAGAAAATATTCAACATTTCACACACAGTAAATAACCCCCATGATGAGGTTATTATTGGCTATTATTGAAAATTAATTCCAAATATTGCCATTGATTCTGGCACTGTACATCTGCATCTGCGAAACCAGCACCACCACCACCACCCCCCTCCCCCCCTACACGTTTTCGCCAGCTAGGGGCGCCTACGGTTCATGGGAATCCGCTCCAGAAGATGCCACATACAGCAAACAAGATTTGCTGCATGTGCCGCTAACTGCAGCAAAAGCAACAACTTCTACAGCCGCTGCAAACATTGACCCCGCGCTGCATTCTCAGGCGTTGGCGTGGGTGCCATCAGGGGCGGTCTCCGGGTGGCTTCTAGAGGGGGGGGGGGGGAGGGGGCACTTCCGAGGGCCACTGAAAACTGCTTGCTAGCAATTTGCTGTCGCAACAATTTTAATACACTCTCACATGAATTTGCATCGCATACTCGTACACCCGTACAATAAAATGCGAATCCGCTTGTGGGGCTGGCTGCTGCAAGTGTTTCGTGTTTCGGGACCTATTGTTTGCAGATCTGGTTGTCTGTCAGTTGGTCGGTGATGTGGCCGAGTAATTGATCATACCATGCTCTGTACTCTCACAAAGAAAGACAGTTCTACAGAAATTTTCGCTCGGATTTCTTGAAATGTAACCGCTCTTTCCCAAATATTTATTATGTGAGGTGTTCAGTCATTATGAAAACCAAGTAAATTTCAGCTTGTGTCCATATTTGAAGTTTGTTTAATTAAAATTAAGCCACCGCGTATAATTATTTGCAAATGTTTAATTCATGTATATACATATACTTACTTGAATTGAACATTTCCTACAAATTACAAGCCGTGGCTTAATTCAAGTATATATGTATGTATACATACATACTGTATGTATACTTTCCTTTCTTTTAAATATTTGTAAGTTTGTAATTTTACGAGCACGTAAGAGTTACTAGCGTTTAATGGTTTAAAATTAATGCGTTTTAAACGCTGTTTAATTCGATAATCATCTCACGGGCTTATGGTGTTTGTTTGCTTAAAAGTGCTATTGTTCCTGTCATTAAACCGAAAGCCCCAAAAACGAAACATTCTGCATAATAGACTACAGCAACCTCAACAACATTGCGCCAACATGCTAGCATAAACAAGAAGTAACATAACAAGAAGTGGCAAAAAATATGGCAAAATATAATACAGAAGTGTGGGAAAAAATGCCGAAAACCGAACCAGAATTTTCCACTAAAACATCTCCCGGCCACCGCAAACAGCTGTAACGAACGCCAACAATAACACCAGCCACATCAGCGGCACGGGAGCTGCAACGCCAGCAACAACAGCCGCAACACTCTCACGGTGGCAACACCAAGAGTATCAAACACGCGTTTTCATTTTGCGCGGATCCGAAAACTTGCAATGCAAATGCTTTGCATTCTATCAACCCACTCCCACTGGCCGCCTCTCACCTGCCACGCCCCCGCCCGTTCAGTGTCCGCCGCCAAAAAAAAAAACCTAGAAGCCGAATTGTAGGCTCTGGGCCTGGAACACAACGAAAGCGTTGTCAAAACATATGCTTTCGCACTTGCCATGCTCGAACATAAAATGGAGAAAGTGTAGGAAATGGGAGAAAAACTAGTGAGGAGAGTGGATGCACGAAAAACTAAAGACGAAATTGTCAGAGTTCTACATACATAAATGCGAACGACCTGGGTAACACGCGAACGGAGAACTATGAGTAGGGACGGAAAATCTTGGGAAAGTGCCTTTGAAAGGGGGGCGAAACAGATGAATCGTGACACACTCGAAAAATTAAGAAGCAGTCATGCTCAAAATCCCTAACCAAGAAGACAATTGAAAAATAAGAAAGAATGCTATAGTCGAGTTCCCCTACTATCAGATACCCGTTACTCAGCTAGTGTGAATGCGAACGCCAAATTTTATTATTTTTTTCTGGAATATCGATAGATATTGGGAAATAAAATGAAAACAAAATTTTTTCATTTTTCAAAAGTGGTTGCGTGACCGGTTTCGCGTCTTTAGGGCATTAGAGTGGTCGAAATTTACTAGGCTAATAAAAATGTGAAATTGCAACCCACTTTTTTAAAGAGTGGGCGTGGCAGTTTTGTGCAGTTGTGGGCGTTAGAGTGGGAGTGGCAACACGAGTCAGCAAACTTTCACTGAGCTTTTGTCTCCAGAATCTGTATGCTGAGATCCCGACGTTCATACGGACAGACGACATGTCCAGATCGACTCGGCTATTGATCCTGATCAAGAATATATATACTTTATATAATCGAAAACGCTTCCTTCTGCCTGTTACATACCTTTCAAAGAATCTAGTATACCATTTTACTCTACGAGTAACGGGTATAAAAATACGAGATTTTTTTCACTTTTTCAACAACACATAATGTTATTTATTATTTGACTACTTACTAATTGTATTCAGATAAACTGATATATACGAATAATTAATTAACTAAAAAACCTTTTGCCATAGCGAGACGTTCTGTGTTGTTGGAAAATGTAATATATGTGTGTATTTTATTGTAACATCACCGTGGAGAGTCCACGTAGTGACGATGAGCACAAAAAAAGAGTTGTACGCAATAGCGCCGTGTAAGGAAAAATGTGCTACTGTTGTCCAACAAATCGGACAACAGTTTTTATTTCGATACTACTATTAATCTTCACAAAATTTGATATCAGGAATATTTGGAGTTGTTATTGTCTAATTTATAACAGAAAACGCCTTAGTGCATGCCTCGACCCAATGCATACCCATTACTCAGCTAAAGGTGTTGCTAACAACTTTTCAATCGATGGTCCCACTTGGAGCCAATCGTGCGGAATTATGTGGGGTGGTACTGAAGGAAAGTCCAGCACCACGTAGGCCCTTATTAAATCTTACTTTCTGTCTATTTACATGGCTCTAGGCCATCTTTTCGCTCTCCTTACAGTTTTTAAAGTTTTTAATAGCGCGGTGCTCTCTACACGCGTGGAATGATTAAATCATTGGGCCAAAACAATACACTAAGCGAGCGCAGTGTACATGGAAATAAAAACGGAATATAAGATGCGTAGTCGAGTGTAAAAAAAAAAAAGAATTGTAAGCGGAAGTGGCAGCGACGCATTTAGCTGGAACAGAAACGGACTTATATCGAGAAGCGGAAGAAAGAGTCGTCATAAAGAAAGAAGAACGAGCACTGTCCACGGCCACGGACAAGAGCAATAAAGAATCGCATTGTAATAGCGGCAATCGCAACAACAACAGCAACACAGTGCTGGGGGCAGTGCACCTGCGGCTATATCCATTGGGGTCCGTACAGCTGCAGTCGCTACAATTCCGATGGAGCCGCGGCGATAGAATTCTGCTTCCGCTTGCCGCCGCAGTCACCACACACGCAAAAAAAAAAAAACACGCAAATCGATCGAACGAACGAACATCCAATATTTTGTAGTGAGTGTTGTGATCACAATAATTATTCGGAGCCCCGTTTTTGGTATCAATGCAGTGGTACACGGAAAGACTTTAGCACTTTAGTTTAATGAGGAGGGGTTGACAATTTTGGAAACACAATATTCAAGGATTGTTGCAGATTCGAGAAGATTCGAATGCGTTCATTCGCGTTAAAAGCTTTCACTTGCAATGGCACTCGTGTTTTGAATAATTCAGGAGTACATGCTACCACCTAAGACAAAATTCAACGAAAATATATTTCTCGCTGTGCATCCGTGGCAACCGAAAGGGCGTAACAGGTTCTGCACCAGTAGCAGTCGCCCCCATTTCGTCGCCCCTTGGCTCCTCGGCACCCCACCCTCACAGCAATCACTTCTACCCACCACCCTATGTAGATGAGGCACCTGTTCGTCGACACTTTGACGCTTGGCTGGTTTTAGGCGAACGCGCTGCGTGCTACGCTTCTGACTTGGCGATGAGCTCAGCTAACGTGTTCCGCCCGAAAAGGCCCATGGTACACCCCTCATCCGCAAAATCATCCGCCTTCAAGCCTAAATAGCCATGTGGGAGAGATATGGACAGAGGCGGGGGAAACGCGCCGCTGCACATGAAACTCAAAGTCATAAAGGGCGGTGGGGGTGGTGGGGGTGGTGGGGGATGTGTGTGTGTGGGGGTGGTCGGTGGTGATGGTGGTGGCGTTGGGTCAAAAGCTACTGGTGGCGGCGGTCGTAAAGGGCACCTAGGCAGGTGGATTCATCGCTCTAACGGCGAATATGTATTACCTTATTAGCATGGGCTACCCAAACTCAGGTTCAACAGGTGAATAACTAACTGAATGAATGCCATGGAATGGGCAAATGATGACGAAACCAGATAAGTAAATACTGCAATTGCACGACTTCTGGACCAGAACTTATGTAAAAGAGATGGTTAGATAGTAGCATAGCATAGCATATGCCATTGTTTTCCATTTCGGATAGCTTTTCGTCGGTGTAGTTACAATATATTATACGAGTATGTATGTACATACGGGTTTTCCTGTCCTTCTGCTCCATACATCCATACATTTCTAGTCCGTATGACTCAACTTTTTACAAGCACTCTTTTACGCCAAATGTACATATGTATTGTATTTAGTACTTCCAGGTACGAACTTTTTCGGAACTTCTTACATCAGCATTAGCCGATTTCTTGGAATCCCCTTGAAAGCATTGTACAGAATGGGAATAGGATAGATTCCAGAAATTCCAGAACAAATAATCCCCAAGTTTTTCGTGTAAGTGGAGGTCGTATATTGCCATCGGTTTTTGGTTTTCGGCTTTTGGGCCCTCAGGCACGTACTGCCCTATGGATCGACCGTTTAATGCTGTTTGCCCCGATGCAGCTGAATCAATTTTACCACGGCTGCATAGCCATGGGCACAAGGGACTCAAGAGCCTCGAAAATAATTTCGTGATAGATTCGTTTTTTTTTTCGGTTGCTGATTTCATTCCACGTTCCCGGGGGGGTATCAACATAGGCATAAATATATGTATGTCCGGAAGACAATAGCTGTATAGATAATTTGAATCGGATAATTATTTTAGGAGTTATGGCTGAGTGACGGCTATCTGATAGTCGAGGCAATCGAAGCGAACTCTATCTATATAGTATTCATACATATGTATGTATACGTACCATCACAATACCCGTAATTTAATTTTCGTGCCGTCTGTAACACTTTCTATTGCTGATAATGACTTTTGGAGCATTTTGCGGGCGTTTTGGAACTTGCACAAAAAACATTTTGTAATTCATGTCTGCGCAAAAACAAATAAAAGAACGAGTCCACGGAAAAATTTACTAAATACACACATAAATATGGCCATTTTTCTCAGTGTGCATGTCAACAATTTCCCAGTCACTTGAGTGCTTGGCCACCCTTCCAGCTCTTTATTTTTTGGACAGTCGGTTAAATGCAATTAACTTGGTTACACTTTCATGCGGGAATAAAATTTTGGTACCGAAATTCGTTCATGGTTTGCTTTTAGTTTTCCATTTTAAGCCGCAATATATTTTGCGTCCAGCGGAAGTGATCACTTTGCCACATTGGCGCTGATAGTCACCGCGTGACTTCATCGGCATTATCATCATCATGTCCATTACCAGCGAACTCATGGAACTCACCTCTGTAAACATAATCGTGAACTCACTTGTTTGGCAAATGTTTGAGAGCGAACCCCGATAAGACACCTAATGCGCCTCGAATTGGTGTAGTTCGATTGTTTTGGTTGCATGATGACACTAAGGTCAGTTGTCATCCATTGTGGTCACGTCGTGAAATTGGTTTTTGCAATAACTAGTAAGGCGCTTGACCAGATTGAGAAATGTGCACGTGTCTATTGTTGTTCAAGAAGTGATTAAAAATGCTTTTAATATTTATCAGTTCGCTTTTAGGGAAACTATACCTACTCGTCAGTCAATGGCATGAGCCCAAACATATTCATGCTGAATCCATTTGGACGCGTAATAGCTACTTCGAAAAGCATTAGACTAAATACCTCCCGATTTGGTCATTTAAGATCTCAAGAGCCAGCTCTGTATCTGCAGAATGGCTAGATTTCCCACATCCGCAGAGTCAGAAGGTCAGCATCGGGCGTGAGACCGGAAAAACCGCTAGGATAAGCCCACGAAAACGAGACATCCTGATACCCAGGAAATAATGAAGCAGGATAATAAGGAGTACCAGAAACGAGATACTGTGGGTTTCGAATCTGTTATCCAAATTTTCTGGGCTGTATACATTTCGCTGGCTTCCTTTCAATTTAATTTGCATTAAGAAACAAGTTTCGCAGCGCAAAGTAATAATGGGTTATTCGATGGGCATTATAAAACACACATAAACGTTAAATAAAAATACATACAATCCACTTACTTTTGCTGTTTTATATCCCAAAACAAAGATGCCGAAGAAGGTGCGCTGCTTTTGCTTTTAGTTGCTTCTTCTTTGTCTTTTCCCCACTTTTGTTTTTCTTTGATTGTGGGTTAATATCAAGTTGTTGTAAAAATAAATTAGCATACAAATAAATAATAAACACCACAAATTGGCTCGTTTTGAATTTCGATTTGATGGCGGTTGAGCTTAATTTTTTGTTTGGTTTATTAAGAATTTTATATGTATGTGTTGATTGGCTTGCTGGTAAGAGCCAGTTCAAACTTGTAAGATACTAAATTTTTTTCAGTTGCTTAAAGTTTTCCCGTCGCTGGCTGCCTTTCATTTTTCGCTGCAGTTGTTAGGCTCATTAGGACAACACGGTTTTGTATTCGATTTTGTTGATTTATCTATTTTATTTCTCCAACTGTATCACATGTATTATCATATAATTCACAAAGACTTTTGCGCACACGAAAAAAAAACACACTACAACAAATCGACTTCAAAAGGTATCAATGGTAACATCCTGTTTGGGAAAAACGAAAGAGAATTATTTTGTATGCAACATTGAGTGCAATTCAAAAATAATGCCTACATGTGCACCGAAAATAGCTTAAGATTGTGAAATATTGTAGATATTTAATATATATCATTGTGAAATAACGTTAACTAAATATTTATAACTCAAAGCTAAGCTTCAAATTATGGTTGGTACTAGTATTTTAAAGTTGATCTCGGGTTTTTCAGTAGGCGAATCTATATGTACGGCGCACATATATTTTTAAGATTATAAATTATCGGACGCCTGTTGCTGTAAAGACAACAACAAGTACAACGACAACTGTTTCACAATGTAGTATAAACACAAAAGCGTAGTATATTTATACATGCCTCGTAGTATGTATTTTATTTTATTCTACTTTATTTTCACTTCGTTCGTTCTCTCTTTCCTGTTTCCTTTTACAGATAAGCATTCGAATGTTTTTTTGTTTTGTTTTAGTTTAGGTTCTTGTTCAAATTCAAATTAAAATCGGGTCAAATTTAGATAAAATAAAAGCACACGAAGAAACGTTTTTAAGGGACACAATCAGAAGATATTTATGTATATTACAAATTTATATTCCCATGTTACTATTTGCTTTTAAGTTATATGCGCCACGTTTTGACCGATTGCACATGTCTCTTAAATATCGAATTTATGTTACAAATTCAATCGAAATGATAGTGTTACTTTACTTTTTTCATTTGCTACTATTGTTGGTGATTTTTATCCGCTTTCTTCCCCCCTCATTTCTTTTAAGTTTTTTTTTTTGAAGAGACTGTAGCGGGCGGACAAGAGAACACGCACCGTTACCGATCACGTTCACAGTTGTTTTTTGAATGAGAAGCGGCTTCGAAACGTGTCGTCGCAGGCGTCGACGTCGGCGCCGCAGTCGCTGCGACAGACAGAGAGTGGTCAGATATAAATATACATGTACTGTATATATGTATATGTACGCGCGTTCGACAATGATCTTAGCCGAGAGAAAAGAGCCGATGCGCGGCATTAGGGAACTCTTTTCAAAGAGCGCGCTGAAGCCGCGCTCAGTTTTCATTGCTCTTAAGTTGCAACTGCACAAAGAAATCATTTTGCTGTTTTGATCGTGCATTGTTTTGAGTATGTATGTCATTAATTTAAAACAAGAGAGAACGCTATAGTCGAGTTCCCCGACTATCAGATACCCGTTATTCAGCAAGTCCAAGTGGGACGAGACTTTTCAACATTTTTCACGAACATTAGTAGAAATTGGTGGGAAAAAATTAATTTTAATTCTCTAAGGTCTGGGCAGGATATATTGGGCGGTTTAAGATAGCATATCTTCGGCATATCTATAAATTGGAAAAACAACTGGTTTAATACAAAAAAATTAAATCATTTCTCAAAAGTGTGGGAGTGTCAGTTTTGGTGCATTAGAGTGGGAATTTTTATCATATCGATAAAAATTAACAAGAGTCATAGAAATATGGAAAACTATCAAAACATTATGCAAAGGTGTGAGCGTGGCAGTTTTGGGAGGTTTGTGGGCGTGGCATCATGGGGAACAAACTTTCGCTGCGTCTAATGTCTCTAGAATCTAGCTTTTATATTTTCTGATATCTCGACGTTCATACGGACGGACAGACAGACGGACATGACCAGTTCGACTGGTCCTGATTGATCCTGATCACGATACATATATACACATGTACATATACAAGTACATGTACATATACATATACATATATGGTTGAAAACGCTTCCTTCTCCCTGTTACATTCTTTTTAACGAATCTAGTATACCCTTTTACTCTTCTCGACAATTCTCTTTTCTTTTTTGTTTTTCCCATACATGATTAACATTTTCTTCTGTTATGTTCTCTTGTTCTCAATTAGGGAGATGCTCTCTTTTGGCCGCCTGCAAAGGATGATTAATGATGTTCTCTGCTTTTAATTTTTTCTGAATGCTGCTAGTTGTTCAATTTAAAAAGGCAGTACGGCTCTTCCTGGTAATTTTCCGTTGGCTGTTTGTTTCTATTTACATATGTACTATGTATGTATGTATGTACCTTATTAAATAAAATTTTTATTTTCAATTTTGTCCGAGTTCGGTAGACCCCTACAGACACTACTAACATTCGGAAATATGTAAGGCTAACTGGAGTGGCCGGCTTAATAAAAATATCTCGGAAAAGCTGGAAAGTCGGAGATGGATTTCCTCGAAACCTAATTGAAGTTGATAGCAGTCATGGTTTTGTTCCCCGTCATCATCATTGGGCACTGAATCGCAAATCGCACTTCTTGGTAATTTTAGCCGCCACTTGAGCCTGTGCCGGTGTTTAGGCCAACATAATGGCCAATTAAGGCCACTTTGTCGTTTACAGCGTTTCAATTTCGATTTGATTAAGGTGAATTCCCTTTATTTTTTATGCAGTGATTCCGGCTAAAATTCATGAATAAAAGCAATTTTATGTAGATGATATAGATCATTACTTTAAAAAATAAATTTACAGAGTTAGCTTAGGGAACTAAAAATGACCACAACTAAACTAAGGGTATTTTGCCAAGTGTACGAATTGGGATCATCCCCATTTCCCTATTCTCTCATTCTTCGCCGTCTTCCCTTCGTATGGACTTATCGATGCGATGGTCAAGTGTGCGGGGCTCGTCTTCGGTCATTCGCCCAAAAACTAAAAATCGAAGAAACAAAAGTTAAACAAATAAGAAAAAATACCGAAATGTGTTTTCGTACTTTTCCTTCTTCTTGCGCAGATGCTGCGTTGTTGTGAAGCAAAAGTGATTTAAGTGAAATCAATTAAAAAATTTCGTTTTCTCTCGATTGTTTGCCTTCGCTGCTGCTTCTTCCCTTCCTTTTTCAGACCCCACCCCCTTTCGCTGACCTTTTCGAGTGGCATTTGAATTTTCAATGAAAATTAATTTCTTTCTACATTTTTCCCGTCCAGCGTATTATGTCCCCTCCCCACTATGCTAATTATTTTCACTTTTTTAATGTTCTAGTTTTCACTTTCGAACAAATTTGTGTCTCTGTGGAAAAAACCCTAATATTAATTAAGAGGCGAAAACTAAAACAAACGTTGTCAAACGTTTTGCGTGGAAGTCTAAATACGAAAAAATGTATGTATGTACATACGAGCCAAGAACATGGACAGACGAAGTCGTTGGCACGGGCAACAGATTTGGTATTCGAAAAAGTTATAACTGAATTGGAAAGAGTGACGCTAAGTAAATTGAAGCTTAAAACGCGCAATTGGATGTCCTTGTCACCACAGTAAGACCTTACCACCAGTATTCCTCGCCAAAAAGTCATGATGTGTGGTTAGTGAACATCCGCAGTTCTTATCGTATCGTATTTTCTCTTATTGGAATAAAGCAACAGATCAGTCGGCTATACGCGGTATACGTACATACATATGTACTTAATATATATAATATATACATATATATATATGTATATAATATATAACATATGTATTACACATGTCCCTTATGTAGGCACCCGATGGCAGCGCTCCAAAGTCGAAACGCAAATTGACAACTTAATTCCATCAGAGTTCAAAATCCAAATACGCTCCCCAAAATTTTGCCCTTTTCATAGGCACTTTCCACACCACACCCACAACTCGCACAGTCAGATTCCTATTCGACATTGACATTCAAATCTAAACATAAATAATAACAATGATTAACATATCAACACGCCGCTGGAGCAGGGAGTCATGGAAGGGACTAAATCGCATATGCATGCCAAAGATACTAAAAGAGTCGAAAAAATGGAAAAGCGGGCAGGAAAATAAAATAAATCGATGCCCAGAGCTGGGCTGACGTGAATCAAGTTGAAAGCGAGAAAACCCGAAACATTTTTGGGATTCATTTGCTTTGGGCCTCCTAAAGATAAAATCATCACAATACTACGAGTATGGCGAGAGATAGCCCACGGCCACACGGTAAGTGAGCGTGTTGGAAGGGGGGGGGGGGGGGGGGGTCTGTGTCGGAGAAAAGAAAAGCCATTGAAAAAAAAATAAAGACACGGCTGCAAAAAAGGGATCACATGGCGAGGACAGCATGAAAAGTGGACAGCAATTTGCAAGTTTGCCAAAGCATAAGCCATTTATGTACATACATGTATGTATGTATGTATGTAGCTTTGTGCTCCTCTCTTTCCTCTGTTGTTTCATAAAATTCTTTGGGGATAAACTAAACGAGAATTCAATGCCGGCCAATCTTGCATTGCTATTCTGGCTTAAACATAGAAAACATAAAAGATATTAAGGGGGGAATCATTCAAACAACAATAAAATAAGCACAAGAAATTTGAGGTAAGTGTGATGACAATTTTGAATATGTACATATATTTTCTAACATATTTGTAAGCGTACTTACTTACTATCAGGTACATTTATGATCAGGCAATGTCGTCGAATACATTTGACAATTTTCGGTCTAGGCACTCCGTGTGCGTGCCACCGCAATACCCTCTCAGGGGGTATATTGATTTCAGTCAGTCAGTAGTTGGCAACGAAGTGGAGGAGATATTTGCGACCATTTGAAGTATTTATATTCATAATGAGTATGAACAGACGAGACGAAACGTCCATCTGTTTTTTCAAAAGCCTATTTCCTGTTTCAGTTAAGGGCTGGATAGTGATACGATATCATATAGCTACCATGCGAATAAACTTAAATTAATGAATAATTTTGCTTTTAATTATGAAGTGTTCTAATTCTGTAATTAGCCATTTGTGACAATGTTAAATTTCAGTTTTAATTTAATCAAATTCGGGCAGTTTAGTTCTTTTAATCACACCAGTTTCATTGTTTTTAAATACATGCATAATTGCATAGTTCAAAGGTACATATAACGGCTTCGGCTTGCCGAAATCACCCTCATATCTTGGTTTTTATTCATTATTATCATAGAGGCAACGCTCTTCTGGAGGGCCCCTCCCCCCCCTTCCCATGACCAAGGGCGACGACAGCCAATGAAATATTTCCCTAAAAGAAAACACCAAAAATCGTTGAGCACATCTTTGGCGAGCAGTCGGGCAATGCTCGGCTCCGATACGGCGGACACGGCTTTCTGGGATCCCGAAACAAAGCCGAAAGACAGAAACTCAAAATTCAGAGCCCTAACACTCAAACACTCAGCAAATCGCAGCCGACGAAACTCGTGACATTCGAACTTAGCAATGAGTGATCAAAAAACCGAAAGATCACTATTGCATTGACCTTCCTAAAAGGGAAAACATGGAAAACAAGGAGAACAACTCACTCCGATGAATGCCTAAACGTCGCACATCTGTGGCCCATAATGAGCCGCTACTTGAAATTTCTACACCACCGTGTTATGAGGCATTTGGTTAATTTCAATCGGGCGTATCGACATCCAGCCTCATCCCTATCCTGCTTCCTTAACTTGAGGCCTGCGTCGGTTTTGTTTCTCGGCCATAGTTGGAATGGAATATTCGAATGCTCCATAAGTGGATGTGTCAGGTCTTCCAGAAGTCTCTTCCGCTTTTAAAGTGTGCTGCAAGTTGCAACATGGGATAATAAATAAGCTTTGGCACTATTGGTTTACATACAAAAAAAGACTAGGAATTATCGATTGAAATGTACAGATATAATTACTCACTTTATATATATAGTGTTGTAGTGCGTCCCATTTGCATATTATGCTTATTAATATTTATCGATAATTAAGTTATAGTTACACTTTATATCGTCAAAAAATCAAAAACCTTAAAAGCTAACCTCAAAATTAGTTCCACAAATGATCTTTCCAGCTCCCTATTGGTGGCGAAAATTGCACTCAACCTGCGCGATTTCATAACTTCTAACGACGATCGTAATTTGTTCGTGTCATATATGTATGTACATACATACATATACAATATGTTCCCAGATGAGTAAAAATAACTCTGTTACGGGCAGGGCTCCTGCTGTAAGCTAATTATAATCAATTCTAATCGCCTTTAAATTGCTGTGACTGCCCTCTGGATCTTCCTTTTCTGGGCCGCACTTTAAAAGGTGCTGCTTGTTGTTGTGATTCTCGGCTTCCGCCATGCAGGAGCTATTCGAAGCCAGCTTAGACTAAACAAACAGTTTCCCCCGTTGTTCATACTCAATACTCCGTCCTCCGTCCTCCGTGATGACCGCTTCTCTCGCCTTCCCGCTCTCTCACTGACCATGTTATTTCCATTAGAATACATTGACCAGCGGTTCACCGCGCACTGCTTGCGGCGCGGATTGGCAACGCAAAATATCGCAAAATATCTGAACAATCAATCAAGCTTCATCCGAAAAACACAATTTCACCAATCTCGCAAAATAACATTAACAAGTTACGTGGTTGAATAATTACCGTCTATCTGTCTATCTATAAAAAAGATCTTTATTTCTGACATTCAACTATCTCATACTCATAACATTCTCTTCTTATTTACTCAGCCAGTCCCAAAAGGGTATTCCAACATAGTGTGCTCCAACTGTGTTTTCTCTCTTTAGTAAACGCCAAGTTTATGGGCCTTCGGCGTTTTCCGCTCGATTCTATTTTCAAACTAAACCTATCTAAAACGAACTAAAACAAACTGAACTGAACTAAAACGAGCTGATGCCTGATTATGGTATTAGGCAGAAAAAGGGAAACCGTTTTTGTGGCACTTTTCTATAGAAGCTCCACTGGAGCTAGCTCGGCCCAGCCTGCTTCGATGTGGAATCTGAAACGAAATAGGAATGGGAATGTGACTGTTAGCGAACAACAAGGAAATCTACTAAAAGACGTCTTCAGAACCTCTGCTTCTGTGACCCCTACGCCTGTCAAAATGATACCTTCTCAGAGTTTCGTTTGCTTAAAAGCCACAGCAACCGCCAGATTGCTTGTCTTAACACCAGCAGCCTCATCCCCAGGCTGAAAATTCCGCGACTGTCAATCACAATTGATGCGATGACTTCAACGTGATATTCCCTCGCTTGAACTTCATTTGACTTGGTATTTTTCCGCATTTTCCCTGGGTACTAGGCATTTGTCAGGGTGACCAATTACCCCACCCTTAGTAGAACAAAAAGGAAAAGAGCACAATCTGGGCAAGAAAAACAGGGAGCCGCGGAAGCCGTCTTTTTGATGAATGGCCTGTCAGTTGTCAGTCGGAGCTGAGGAAAACACGCATGTCTACGTTTCGCACAGCCGAAAATTGTAAGAAATTAAGTGCTAAAGTATGCCTAACATAGAACACATTGTAAAATAATAAAAGAGTTGTGGATCACTTATATATAACTGATTTATATTTAACTGATTTTATGGAGGTAGTTTTAATCCTCGAAAAAGTGTCAAATCGATAACCGAAATAATAAAGTAAGACCATGTTTCATAATTATGCTCACTAAAATGACATTTCAGTGCAAAGATTATTTTGACCAATAGGCCCCTTAAAATAGTCTTTCTTCCATAAATCGGAAATGGAACATCTTCCCAAAGTCGATATAATTCCAAAATCGGTGTGTTCAAGTCTTGCTAATGGAAACTTTTCATTTGCTGACGCTAATTAACTGACTGTTTTGACTACGGTAGGGGTGGCATGTGGCATTCAGCTCATTTTCCAATTGAGATTGTCTTCAAAATGCATGCTGTGTGTGTGTGTGTGTGTGTGTGTGTGTGTATGAAACAAAGCAAGAACCCATCTCTTCTGGTCTCTGCCATCTCATTCTATTCCCTTCTGTTACTAGCCCCGTCCCCCTCTATAATGTAATATCATGTTAGGTGTATAACTTTTATTATTATGATTATACTTGTGCCCCCGTCTCTACTGCTATGGACAATGTTGCTATTGCTATTGCTGTTGCTGTTGCTTTTGCTTTTGCTTTTGCTTTTGCTTTTGCTTTTGCTTTTGCTTTTGCTTTTGCTTTTGCTTTTGCTTTTGCTGTTGGTGCTGAAGTTGGAGCAACGATGTTTTGCCCTCCCTTTTTCTCCCACATATACTCGTATGGGAGCTGGTCTGGTTCTGAAGAGATACGTGAAAGTCACGTGAGTCATTAAAATGAAATGGCAGTAGAGTAGAGTCTAAGTAGAGAAGCATGACAAAGGGCGTATGGAGGCGATGATGTTGCTCTTGCACTGGGGCAGGAAGTCAGCTTGGCCACAGCAAGCGTGGCCTCCCAGCTTTTGTGCAGGAAAAACAATTATATAATTATCAGAGAAGGAGGCAGGGATTTGGCATAAACAAAGTATTGGTGCACAATGTATATACCCCGTTTTTATGTTTTTCGATCAAGCTGGAATGTTGACTCTATTACTCGTACAAATATTTCCTATGTCTTCACCCTAAACTAAATAAATTACTTGTTTTGTAGGAACTACATTTCACAATGGTAATATCAATTAGCATAATGCCTTTGTAGTTAGTTCACACCAACTAGATAAAATATCCCAAAAAGTGTCTCGATCTCTCGATCGCTTTTCTCAGTGTACAGTGTATTTGTGTGAGTGATGAGATTCTCGCTCCAATAAGCAAAGTGGTGTTGCCATTGCTGCTGTTGCAATCGACTGGCGTACTCTTTGTCATCGCTAATGTCATCCGAGCTGAGGTTTCTCCTGGGCTTTCGGCCCGAGTTGGACGTACAGATGGATCCATATCCATGGACAACGGCCATTCCTGTCGTGTCTTGGCCCTTGTGACCTCGGATTTTAACTTGTAATTAGTTTTCGACGATCCTTCTTCACTTCATATCGCTTTTCGGGAGGCCTTTTATTTGTTGGCACTGTGAATCGATCTCAGTTCGATGAACAAAGGATAGTGTTAGTTGCTATTCAGCTATAGTGCGAGGCGCATAACTCGGCTTTGATAGAATATTTCCATGTGAACTTAGGGATTTGATTACAATTATGCTACGATCTGGGCAATATGCTTTTGCTCCGTGGAGAGGCAAAACTCATCTGAATTTCACGACAGAAATACTACCTTACATATCGCAGGTTTGGTCCTTCGTAGGAAATTCCCTTTCCTACACATACACATACTTTTTATTAATTATGGCCTCCCCTTTGGTACTGGGCCCTGGGTGATCAACATTGCAATTGGTGAGCTAACCACGTAATCGATAGAACTTCCGGACTTCCTTGTGATCGGATTTTAAAGTCAAATAACTTTGGATATAATTAAATGAAGCCATAATTAATTTCGACTGGCAAATAAAACAAATTGTGCTGTAATAAAATATACCATTTGTGCCTAGTTGCCTTAGGTATTCATGTCAGTGAATATAATCGGTAGTCCTTAAAAGTTGCCAAGATATTTTGATAAACATATTTATAAATCAATAAAAGAACTAATAGCTTATTATTCGTCAAATTTCAAATGATTCAGAAATGTATGTACACGAAGAAAATAACCGGGACTCTCAATGTTGTCTTTTCTTTTATTGAAAAACTGGTTTCCTTCAGTAAATAACAGCATGACGCATAAAATATAAATGCAGCCATATTATTTATTACGAATATCTGGCAAACCTGTGGTCCTGTGGTTCTTAGCTACCGCCCGTCTATTTGCAGTGTCCTCCCCATTCAGTGAATTCTCTTTTAATTGCTGAATGACGGCCACATTTAGCATTAATTTATTAATATGCCGGATTTATTGATTTGGCCGCGTTAAATAAATTGCCAGTGCATATTTGATTTCAGCGCCTTGTGAGGGCCATAATTTTAATTATATTTGTCAATGACGAACTGCACGTTGCATTACGTGCCTTTGTTTGTTACTCAATAAAGTTTTTACTAGCCGCAAAAGCGAGCCCAGCTTAAACTTCCAACTTGCCGACTTCCTGGCTATCTGACTGATTAACCCGACTGAGAAACGGAATGACTTGCCAGCAAACTGACCGCTGCAGCGACTAAGAAAGCTCGGGAAACCAAACTCAAATGGATTTACGAACACGCCGAAAAAATAAAGGGAAAATAAAGTGGAAGCGCAGCAATAAAAACTTCAGTTGTCATGGCCACTAATTGAAAAGGCCGCCAGACAGGGGGTGAAAACGTGGTGGTCGCCGGCGGTATTCAGACCCGGATTGGGATTCCCCAAAGGACATCCATAGCTGGCGGCGACAGGCGAGACGATCGCGCACGGGGTGGCAACTACAGGTGTCGCAGGGGCGACAGTGGGGACCAAGCGAATAGCGGATGAAAGGTTACGGGCTTCGAAAGCCTCAAGCATTCGCAAAAGGAACTTCGGTGAATTCCTACCCAAGGTGAGATGTTTCTAAATGGGTTTAATGGGGTTAGAGCCTCCAAGGAGCCGCAGATGTCCACTGCACTCACTTTGAGAAAATAAAATAAATCCGGCATGAAGGAAAATAAAATGCTCAAGCTCACTAGACACCACAGCTACACATCCTGTGGCCGTAAAAAATTAGATACTTAACTTTATCAGTAATTTGGTGTCAAGTTTTAACCAAAATTCGAATGTGAATTTTCTTATTGAAATGAAAACTAAGCTCAAGATTGCCCAGATCAAGGTTTTTTCTTACATTTTTTCATTTCCTTTCAAATTCAAGTCAATCTGGTCGAAGCAAACTTATTCATATTCACGCTTCCTAAGAACGAAGTAAGTTACCACAAAATATTTGAAATCCCCTATATGACTATTGTACATCGATGGCTTAATAACCACTAAAACTATGTTTTAATACTGGGAAGGCACAAGTCCTATCTCCATTAAAAACTATTATTCCAATGCCCATATCTGGTACTTTGCTCTATTATTTAGAACTGTTTTGCTGTCATCGTTGTCGCCCGCCGGAAATTCAGAATAATTAATATATAGCTGCCGTTGCTGGCATTTTTTTTTTTTTTACCAACGAAATTTCCGGTTAAGACGACGGGCGGCCGGCAGGAGTTATTTGGCGCATTAGCTGCCATAATTTTAATGGCATTTAATGGCCCTAGAGTGGAATTGAATGGGGAATAGCGAAAAAGCGCATTAATTACTAAACGAGCGAACAACAACGACTAAGTAATAAAATAATAATAATAAAGCATGCCAACGTGACCGTGTTCCACGAGGGGGAAAGTCGGTATATTAGGAGCCATAAAAGCCGAAAAAATTCACACACTTGACACAAATTCCTTTAGGGAGGCAGCGAGCATTAAAATTGAAAATAGAAATGAAAAGACTGAAACGAAATTCAAGAGTGAGAAAAAGTGGCAAAACTGCTGCAAAGGCAAGCCAGAGAATGCTTCATATTATAAACGATGGCAGTCCGACAAAAAAAAAAAAAAAAAAAAAAAATGGTCTTATGCTGTCAGCATAACATGGCAGGAAAAAAATCGGTCCAAAGGCTGGCTGCTCGAAAGACAAATAAAATTGCGGCCGGGACCCTGGAATGTGGGTAAGTCCAGGGACCTGACTCCGTAGTTACTCACATAAGCATGGAACCATTAATTTGCTGTATAATTAAGCTCTAACTGGGTTTTCGCATTAGCACTTTAATTACATTACATTTTTAACTAGTTCTTTAATTCTCAGTGGAAACCCGAGTGGTTTTTGCATTATCTTGGGCGTTGATCTGTTCAAGTCCTTTCGTTACTATTTCCTCACTCTTCAGTCCTAGTGGCTGGGCTAGGTATTTCAAATCCCACTCCTAGATGGGGAAATGAATTGCCACAAAAATGCTTGTACTAATTCTTTATTAATTGGGTTTTTCGACATTCCCCACCTTGCAGGGATATGGAAACAGGAGGATATCCATGCAAGTGCGACACGCTGATTGAGACCGGCTGAACGAGACGGGGACAAACAGACGGCTGGCGAGAGGCGCAGGAACAGGAACTGTAACAGAAAGACAAGGGACTATAAGGAAAATGTGCAGAGGAAGAAATTTAAGGACGTCAGCAGCGCTTGTAAACTTATTAGCGAAATGCACGAAGTCAACAAACGGACAGGCGGCAGTCCTTGCGAAGGACAAGGAATCGGAAAATCGGGAAAACCTCGTGCCGCAAAAACAACGAGCTCAACGTCAAAACAAGCAGCAGCAACATCCACAGCAGTATCCGCAGATGATGCAGCAGCAGCAGCAGCAGCAGCAGCAGCAGCGACAGGAGCAACATCAGGAGCAGCATAATCAGCGCCAGCAACAAGGACGTCAAATAGAGCAAATGGCAATGGGGACAAATGCAGAGGCGGCGGCTGCCAAGAAGCACAAACACCAGACCAAACCGACAGACTCCGAATGCGAAGGCAAACACAAACACAAACGGAATCGCAATAATGTTGCCGGCGTACAGCAGCATGTCCTGCGGTTGAAGTTGGAGCTGCAGTTGCTTCTGTGCGCCCTGTTGCCGACTGCCTTGCTCCTGGGGCTGCTGCCCCTGCCACCGGGCGCCGCAGCCACGGCCATGATCTCCAGTGCCAAAGGCTCTGTACGTGAGCTTCTCTTAACCGAGATGGGCGGAGGGGGAGTCGGGGTCGGAGTTGGCGGCTCCTCCGGCGGAGCAGCACACCCGGCGGGCGGTGGTCCTGGCACAGGACTCGCCGGGGGAGACGGAGGAGGTGCGGCTGGCATCGAGTGCCCCAGCTTCGACAACACCGCCTGTCCCTGCTACAAGTTCGAGGATGGTAAGTGCGAACGGTAGAGCGAACTAATTAAACGCATCAGCCGAGCCGCCGAGGCAAAGTTTATTGCACTCAGGACGTGAGAACGAATTCCATATCAAGCCATCGAATATCAGATACCCCGTACATAATAGTTTACCTTCTTCCCTTTTCTTCTTAATAGAAGAAAAGTCAGCCTAGGTTTTTGTGGAGAAAGGATAGAAAAGGGTTTTTTTTTTTTTCATTTAAATTTCTGGTCGTGTGCTACAATTGAATAAAATCTTATTCCAATTTACTGCCCAGAGTCTTATTGAGTATCTCTTTTAATCAGACCGCCTTAAGAGTACATCTCCAGAACAGGAAGTGTTTACACAAGGCACCAGGGAATCATTCTATCGAGGCTTGTCAATAACGAAATACAGTGTAGTCAAGGAATATTAACCGTGTATGTACATACATGCTGTTTTCTTTTTGCAGCTTTCCAACTAGTTAATTTTGGCGATATTTATTTATAAATTGGATAAATAATTTCAAAGCTAGAATGATGATTAACTCTATATTTCAAACTAAACACGACCAGTACATATTGCACAAAATGATTTTCTTTAATTTGGCCAACCAAAGTGTGTATTTACAAGTCGACTGTCAATCCGTGTCCTTCTCACATCACACATGAATATTAACTGGCACCTGCGGGCAGACTACTAACAAGCAGTGCAATCGACTAGCTGGGACAGTTGCTTTGATGGAATTAATTGAAATGCACACACTGCTCCTGTCCGTCGGCGTTACCCACGTGATTAATTCGTTCCATTTTCAGGACTATTCCTGGAGTGCCCCGGCACGACGGCGATATCGCTGCGCTCAACACTCGAGAGAATATCGGCGCCGATCCACTCGCTGTCCATCTACGACTTTGACCGTTCGGTGACGTCACTATCGCAGGACGTCTTCCAGCCGGGCGTCCATATCAGGCACCTGCAGTTCTCCCATTCGCACCTGGAGGCTCTCAAGGACAACAGCCTGCGCAACGTACGCTCGAGCCTGGAATCGCTCAGCATTGTCAATGGGAAACTAACGCAGGTGAGTTGAATTGGGAAAGTAAGGTTATTTGAAAAAACAAAAATTAAGACTGATATATTCGAACATAAATTTCGGTTTACAAAGTTAGATTCGAGTATAAGCGAAGATAGCTAGCACATGTAAAAAATATCTTCGAATCAATAAACCAATTGTCATGAGTGCTCATCGTATCAGATTTTCAATGCAACGGCTGTATATTTTAATTTCCTTACTTATAACGCTCTTAGTGCACTTTGCATCACGTATAAAACAAAAAAAAAGGGGGTTTAATTTCCATAAGCTTAATAGATCACATAGATTGTTAAGTGGGAACTTCCAGTAGTCTCAACGATAGTTATAAGAAGCTTTTTTATAGAGACTATCTGTGTTTTAATTAACATTCAAATTCAAGTGACAGCTGTATGATACAGTGGTGTGGTTCGGCTCGCTTCGACTAATATAAAGTTTAAAGTTTAAAGTTTAAATATGCATATGTTGTTTAAACCTAAGTGTAGAATCGGACGGACTTCAGGACATGGCTAAATAGACTCGATTCTGATAATATAGACGGAATATACATATAAAATTTATAAGGTCGCAAATATCTTATTTACTGCGTTGAAACCCAGAATTCTCAGAATTGAAGCCCAGTGCCTCTTATTCAACAGAGGCGATCGGCAAACGGGAAATGGGCAGGCAAAATGGCAAATGGGAAGTGAAAAGCCCGCCGCCAGCCATAAAAAGTAATTTGCTGCCGCCGCCGAATAACAAACGAGCCAAAGCCAAAAACAATTGCGTTCAATAAAATAATTTGCAGGCGAGCGGCTCAACTGGAAAAATCGACCAGTTAGGAAACGCATAGAAACATTCTAATAGAAAGATACGATTGCTGAGGATGAGCTGATGGAAATGATGTGCGCGGGAAATCAATGTATAAGCAGACGAGGTATGGAATAAGTCCAAACTTCCACTGGAGGTCACGTGGAGTGGGCTTCCGAGGCGATTCAGGGCCAGAATGTTCTGGAAGCGATCAGGTCTAAACCATTTAATATGTTTTTTTTAATAGCCAGGATTTTTCCTTTCACTATGCCATATGGGGCAACCTACAATGCCATCAACATGATACAATAATACGCCAAATGTTGCGAGGTGTGGAAAAGCCACTTGATTTCTAGACCTGAGAAAAGCTAGCCAAATCCAAAAAATCAAATAGCCAAATCACCCAATAATGTCGAAACTGGACATACAGCATCCGCGACTTCTTTGTGTCGGCTTTGTGTCGCGACAGAGCCACCAATACCTGCACCAAACTGCGGCCCTGTCGCCTCTAGGAGCGGAACTGCATGCCGGAAATGAGTTACTACGGGAGACGTGCACCAGCCAGTGTCGTTGGATATCTGGAGGCAGTAGCGCCACCGGGCCATGTGCCCCCAAGAAACGACCCGTGATCAGGGATTACAGTGTGGACACCGTGAATCGTTCTTGTTCTTTGGAATTCAAAATGCCCATAAATATTTCATTTTGTGCCAACAATAAAAATAAATATAATTTTATGTCAGACCATTTCTTTGCTGGCCAGCCACTAACCATAAATTTCGGCTGAGTCAGGGCGGAGTCGCATGTCCTGGGTCTCTTGGATGGCTGTGTTGCGTTCGCAAGGCGCGAAACGGCAGCGCAAAGGTTCAATAAATTTAAATCGACTGCCATAAATTTCCGTGTCAGTACATTAATTAAAAGGCCGTAAGTCGCTTTGTCCATGTCATGTGACACTGCATCTGCATCCTTTCGATCCTTTGGCATTCACACACAGATGTGCTCACCCACACACGTGGCCAATGTGGTGGAAACTCTGCTCAATCAGTGCAATTAAAACTCCCTCCACACGGATGGTCGCTCAAATATATAACGAGAAAATATTTTCGAAGAATCATTTCAACATATTTACTAAAAACTATGGCTGCAGAAAACATGCCAAACATTACCAGCGAAATAATTAAGAGAGCGGAAGTGGTAATCTACATTAATGTTATTATACAATAGATACATTTTATTGACAGTGCAATCAGCCTGATTAAGTTTTATTACTGCACGTGTCTAACAATTTAAAATGTATTTTAGTAGCGAAAATTGAGTTGCAATACAAATGGTAACAGTTAAAGTTTGTTATAGATAAGAAGAATAAAAAATAACAAAAGATAACGCTATTGTTGAGTCCCACACTAAGTGCACTATCAGGGACAGTCGCGAATTTTTGGGCTTTAGAAGGGGCTTGGCCAACATTTTTTTGGTACATCGATGACCGATAGAAATTGGCAAGCCAAAAAATGACAAACGAAAAGCAGAAAATAAAATTAGCTGAAAAAATATTAAAACCTTTTTTAAAATTCTTGGCGGTTTGTGGGCGTTAGCGTAGAGACTTTGTGCATTGGTGCATTGGTGCATGCTTAATCACGCATTAATGAATCTTTCTATCTTTTGTGTTCATAGGATCTCGACGTCCATACGGACGGATAGACGGACGGACTAGGTCAGATCGACTCGGTTCGGGATCCTGATAGGAATATATATGGCTTCCTTCTGCCTGTTACATACTTTTCAACGAATCTTGTATACCTTGTATACTTTTACTCTACGATTAACGGGTATAAGAAAACATACCCTAACAGCAAGAAATAGCATTAAAAAAAAAAGATTATGGCTTAAGTATTCCAAAAAGTATTAGTATGTTGCAGTTGGAGTCGATGATAAGGCCTTATCGATAGATACAGCGATAGGGTGATGATTTTGAGTGGCCCCCTTTGGGAATCCTGTTGAGCGATCTGGCCGTTTGAATTATCCCGGTTCACTCCGGGATTACTCTCAAATGGCCCGGATTATGTCCAATGACCCAAATCGGGAGGGGATTAGAAATATGACGAAATAGGGCCCCCGGCAATATTGCATTGGAAGACAGGAAAATACATAAATATTTCGTGAAGCCAGTCTACATCGCCGTCGAAAATTCATCTGTATTTTGGTAACTTGCTTGTCCACTACACTAAGGAGTCAGAATCTGCTCGGATTAGGAGTCTTCCAGGGCAACCTCCCTTGACTCCCGTAGATTCCCTGGACACTCTGAAGACGTCGACTGCCACAATTATTTCAACGGCCGTCAACCGCTGGTGCTAGGATATATTATTCCATTAGGCTTTGTTTTGTGTAAATTATTTTGAAACGCTTACCTGAATTTGTCACTAAATCCGGTGTCAATCGCGAGTCTGAATTGTCGTCGGTGGGCCAGTGGGCCAGATGATTTTTCTAGTGGGACAAAAGTCACATTTTTAAATATTTAAATACAGTTTTTTCTTTTTTAACTGACTCTAACTGACTATCCGTCTGAGCCTATAAGAGTTAGCATAAGAGTTTTTGCTTGTTTAAACATATGTTTCAGCGCGTGGTCATTAAATATTTGGCGTAACGTTTCGTATTTGTTTATTGACCTTTAATTTAAACAAAGTAAAACAAATTCAATTAACAACTTATGTTAACTTTAGGAAATAAATGTTCGAAATAAAAATAATGTGTTTGTGACCCGCATTTTTATGTTTAGTAAAAACAAGTGTTCGAAGTTTTTATTTTACCAGGTATGGCATTACGCTTGAATTTAGCATATTTGGACTATAACTAACCTTGTTCACTCTTGTTCGAGCTGATTTAAGCATTTATGTAACGTGTGAGCCTTTGTGTCGTTGATTTTTTCAGAATTATATCCAACTTTGACCAACTGTAAAGTCTGTCAGCCCCAAAGCGTGTGCTTCATTCCAATTGGCTTAGCGAAACTGATCCCGCATACCAAAAGTAATTGGTATTTGGTACACTTTTAAAGAATCGTCAGCTTTCTGAAATATAATCTGAAAGAAAATCAACTAATTTTGACCATTTCAAAGCAGTCGACGATCTAGGGTGATCGCTGCCTAATGAGTGATTGAAGAAAAAAATAAAGAATGTAAGAGTTAATCAGTAATTATATGTATGTGTAATAAAACAAGAAAGCATACCGGAATGCTTCACCTTTGGGGAGATGGGGCTGTCCTAGTCGTTTGAAGCGACACCGACGTGTTGATAATGAGTGATGTCCGCAATAATCCTTCGTGCAACCTAGGTCGGTTGGGTGCCAGTACTTTAAGATTTTGTCGTTTATGTAAATTGAATTCGTTTTTTTTCTTCTACTTTTTTTTGCTTGTCTGCTTTTTAGAGATCATAGATATGTAGGGTCGATAGTCGATGTCGATAGTTATCGATGCCTATGTTGCAAGCTGTGTGGCACTCCGCCCTGAGAAAAGCCTGAGCTAGGGGCACTGCCACTAAAAAAAAGAAGGCAGTTCGTAACATACATATATAGGTTAAGTTAATCTGCGAATCTGCACACTTTCTTACAACTAACTTCCTATCTTTTATACTTCCTGTGAGCCCGACGTTTATACGGACAGACAGACGGACATTGTTCATTTGATCAAAATTTGATATGTCATATTAATTGCTAGTTATAATAAAGAGATCATAGTTTCGGTGCTTTTAATTATAAAGTGTTTTTACTTGGTATACAACAAATTTGTATTTAAATGTATAGTAACTGGAAGGGTATATAAACTTTGTATTACCGATGCTACCTTCCTTTTCTTGTCTGTGTATATTTAAATTATGTTGACAGGTGATAGGAATGCCTTCCCTGAATGACGATAGTTACAGCCCTGATTTCGAAGTGTTGGACAACGATTATATCCTTAATGTGGTCTGGTCTAGTGTTAAATTGCTTGAGAATTCGTTACTGCGGTGACCTAAGGTGGCAACCACAAAGCAAAAAAGTTGTTATCTATCATTGAGTGGCCTTTGCTTGGTCAGCTTTTATTTTTATGACAGTTGTCAGACCAAGTTTTTACACGCCATTACATTTTCATAAGGCAGCCGTTCCCAACGTGTGAGTAACGGAGCATCAAATCAAAATAGTTTCGAAGGCCGTCATATTTGTTCGCAGTGAAAGTGAAATCTTGTGAAAATGACCAAGGTATCAGGGACGAAGGCAAAAGACGATGGCGAGCCAGCCACTAAGCGCGAACGCAAGGAGATGCATTCGCACAAGAAAGATCGCAGGGAGCGATTGGAACGCATGGAGCGCATGGACCGCAGGGACCGCAGAGACCGCAGAGAACGCAGGGACCGCAAGGACCGCAAGGACCGCAAGGACCGCAAAGAGCCAGCCAGAGGCCCCTCCTCCCGGATGAGGAACATCTCACCAATTCACTCGAATGCTTCGGAGAGCACTGAAGCAGACTGCAGCGACTCCAGCTACTCGGACTCGAGCTACAGCACCTCTGGATCGTCCAGCTGCACAAGCTTTTTGAGCTCCACCAGCAGCAGCTACTCGTCGAGCGACAGCGAGCCAGAGCCAGAAGGATCCGTCAAAAAGTTTGAGCGCACCAAGCACTCGTGTTGCCATTACCGACACCATCGTCGCCATAGGCGCCACCAAAACCCTCGTCATTCGCACCGTCGCCGGCACGTCACCCGTTGCCATCACTCGAATCACGGACGCTTTTCCAAGCGTTTGGCTAAAAAGAGTCGTCGTGGCATATCCGCCGCCAAGGGAGCTATCACGGTTAAGGAGGAGGTTGTCGAAAAAATTTCTCCTGCTTCAGCCCCTGGGGTCATTCAGATACCGGCACCCATTCCGCTGCCCGTGCCGGCACCCATTCCGGCTGTCCTGTCTGTTTCGGAGGCACAACCGCGTTCCCACTCCCGTTCGCAATCGCACTCCCATCTCCATAGCCATTCCAGCTCCCATAACAATCCCCACCCGCAACCCGTTCCGGCCCCTGTTCCGGTACCAATTCCTGCTCCGATCGCCATGCCAACTCCTATGAGGGAGCCAAGCAGCGTGGTATTGGACCGCAAGTCTCGTAGACGCAGCTCCACCTCGCAGAACATCGCCTCGGCCGCCAGCAGTTCTATCGGCACCAACCAAGCCATCATCCAGTCTAGCACTATAACCATTACAAAGACGATTGCCAACGCCACTGGTATGGCCGAAACCAATTCAAGTGGCGGCGCTAGCATCTCCAGCACAAAAAATAAGGGGGACAGCAGTACCGGCCAATCTTCAAAGACGGTTGTCACCAATAACGCGGGCAGCAAGGCGGGTTACCAAGCCCCCAAGACTTCAGTGGCAAGCACATCTTCGAAAGCGGTGGTCAGGTCTAACGCAAGCGCCAGTTCAGGCCACGGGAACCACACCAGTTCCAGCTCGAGTTTCACCCAGCTGCACTCCAGTGCCAGGCCCTCGACAGCCAAAGATCACGACAAGAGTCCTCAGCAGAACCGCTCAGGCAGCTCAGGCCCCAAGGGCAAGTCGTCGAAGATCAACGATCCTCCACGTCGTGGCTCTTCACCGTCTGCTGGTGCAGAACCTACTCGCCAAAAACAAAGCGTTCAAAATCAAAATGGGCGGAATTGCAGCAGCCAGTGGAACCATCGGCGCGGTGAAGGGGATGGAGAAGGAGCAGAAGCAAGTGGACGGGGCTACAGAGCCGTGGGTGAGGTAAACAAAGTGGCCTACAGAAACGGAAAGGACGCCTTCAAATTTCGCCAACCCGTGCGCAATGTTCGCCTGCACATTAAGGGATTGACGCGTCAGGTGACCAAGGAGCACATAACCGAGATATTTGGTCACTTCGGCGCCCTGACGGCAGTCGACTTTCCAATGGACCGTTTCCAAGGGCGCCAGGGACGCGGATACGCCTTTGTGGAGTACTCACGTCCAGAGGACTGCGCCAGTGCCATCAAGCATATGAACGGCGGGCAGATCGATGGGAAGCTGATCAGGGTGTCCGCCTTTCAGGAAAGCATGCTAAAGGCGCCGTGGCGTCAATACCGACGTTACTCGCCAGTCAACCGGCGCCAGAGCCAGCGTACGTTGTCCCGCTCGGGCTCGTCGTCACGCTCTCGATCGCCGTCCCGCTCTGCGTCCGGCTCGGAATACGGGTCGCGGTCCTCCCACTCTCGCGTCCGCTCTATGTCGGGATCGCGCTATTCTCGGCGCAACCGTTCGCAATCGTGCTCCTACACTCGCTCATCGCCGCGCTACGGGCATTACCATCGCCCTAGACGCGATTCGCGTTCGCCCTAGATAGGCGGACCTGTCTAATGTTGCAAAAGGAAGGCGAGATTAAGCCAGACAGGATTTTCAGGACTCTGCCAGATGCCTATTTTATTCCATTCCAACTTCAAATACAAATGTAGACTTGATGGACATCGTGCGTTTTAAAAGTTACTTATTAATACCAGTCTAATTTAAAAACATTGTTGGGCTTAAAATAAATAAAAATAAAAATCCATGCTCCGCACAAAAAAGAATTGTGAGGTATATCAGAAAATAATCATCGTATGTAAGGTGGTTATCTGTTAGTAATAATATAAAAGCCCACTGCAATCAATCGATTACCAAAAGACAGGTAAATGGTATTTCGTAGAGAACGCTTAGAAAAAAAGTACCGCTATTCGATGTAAAATCAAGAACAAACCATATCGAAAGTACGGTAAGCCCAAAACTTGTATAAGGGTATAATATATATAATAGGGTATAATAGATTCGTTGAAAAGTATGTAACAGACATAAGGAAGCGTTTCCGACTATATTAAGTATATATATTCTTGATCAGGATCAATAGCCGAGTCGAGACAAGTCGTCTGTCCGTCTGTCCGTATGAACGTCGAGATCTCAGAAACTATAAAAGCTAAAAGGTTGAGATTCAGAATACAGATTGTAGAGACAAATGCGCAGTGAAAGCTTGCTGACCCGTGTTGCCACGCCCAATCGCCAACAAACCGCCCACACACTTTTTTTTGGTTTGTTCATAATTTTATTAGTCTTGTAAATTTCAATCGATTTGCCAATACAACTTCTTGCCACGCCGTCTCACTCACACATAAAAAACGCTTAAATTTTTCTGCATTATATTGTTTGTCTTGCCAATTTTTATCTCTATACCAAAAACACTGTGGCCACACACCTCCTTTCACACTCCGCAACTTTTAAGCAATCTGATAGTCGAGGACTTGACTTTAGCATTGTCTTTTGTTTTGTTTTATAAAGCCAAACAACATACAATTAATGATAATGGTTATGAAAATTAAAAGTGGACTATATGTACATATATTCCGATAGCATATAAGATGCGATGAAAAGGCTGTAAAAATGTATTCCTATTAAACGGGATATCGGAATAAAAGGGATCGCATATGATCAGATCGATTGGATGGCAGGTGATTCTGATCAAGAATCTTGACTTATTCTTCTTAAAGTCGGATATGCCGACCCCGAGTATAAAAATTATTTGCTGGCATGTTAAGTCTGCTAATCGGCCAGTTCGGTGGAGGCGCAGTTATGTTCTCACCTATGCTCCTCAGTCTGTTGGCTAATTGTTGGTTATTGTTATTTTACAAAAATGGTAACAGAAACATGAAATTAGAAGGCTTTGCAATCACCACTTGTCCGGACTGCGTCTAGGACACAACAGACTGACCCATTGTCATCGATTCTCCTAGCCAACCAAGCCACCAATGTCGAAATTATGACACCATATCAATTCACAGTATCCTAAACTATCCTAAGTTCAAACCTTACAAACTACATCTAAAAATCTTCATTTACTTAAATTTCTGAAAAAAAGTCATTTATTTTCTTCTCTGTAAACAGCTCAAAGACCCTGCCAATATCTTCCTGATCCTAAGTATATAATATTTGTCTACAACGTCTAAATAAATAAGATATATTTTTTATATTTTCAGATGCCATCACGTGCTTTAAGCTCGATGCAAAAGCTGACGGCCCTTGATTTTGACTACAACGAGATCGTGCGGGTGGATGACTACAGCTTCTACGGGCTGCGGATCTCCAAGCTGAATATGAAGGGCAACCGGCTGCAGGGAATGCCGGAGCACGCCTTTGCCGGGCTGGAGGAGTGCATGCAGGAGATAGACGTCTCAGAAAATGGACTGCGCACCTTTCCACTGATGGCTCTCCGAAAACTGGACCACCTGCGAATTTTGAGGCTCTCAAACAACCGGATACCCACCTTCTACGGGGACATCCAGTTGGCCACAAACAATGCGTCGGCAGCGGCGGCTGCAGTAGGTGCGTTCCAGCTGCCTTCCTTAATTTTTCTGGACCTGAGCTCCAATCAGTTTGCCGAAATCGGGCCCGACTGCTTCAGGGCCTTTCCTCAACTAAAAACTCTCTCCTTCTACGCCAATCAGATAGAGTTGGTTCAACCGGAGGCTTTCAAGAGCCTGCGTGAGCTCATGTCCCTGGACATGTCACACAACAGGATTATAGGATTAGATCCCAAGGTATTCGAGAAGAACAAGCGATTGCAAACGGTGGATCTTAGCCACAATCACATACACACTATTGGTGGGGTGTTTTCGAACTTACCTCAATTAAGAGAGGTCTTCCTGAGTGAGAACAACATCCTGGAGCTGCCGGCAGATGCGTTTACCAACTCCACAAATGTCGATGTCATTTACTTGGAGTCCAACGCCATCGCCCACATAGATCCCAATGTCTTTAGCACCCTGGTTAACCTAGATCACCTGTACTTGAGGTCAAACTTTATACCCCTCCTACCTGTTACCCTGTTTGACAAGAGCACCAAGCTTACATCACTGTCCTTAGACAACAATGAGATCCAGGATCTGGAGATAGGCATGTTCCGAAAGTTGGAGCACCTGAGGGAGGTGAGACTGCACAACAATCGCATCCGTCGGGTAAGAAGGGGCGTGTTTGAGCCCCTGCCCTCCCTCCAAGAGTTGCACATCCAGAAGAACAGTATTGAGGATATCGAACCGCAGGCGTTTCACACTTTGGAAAATATGCAGCACATTAATCTTCAGGATAATCAACTAACTGTACTCGAAGATATCTTTCCAGACGAAAATTCCTCTCTACTTTCGGTGCAGCTAGAAGCCAACTACCTGCACAAAGTTCACCCCCGCACCTTTAGTCGGCAACAGAAGGTGCAAATTATGTGGCTAAAAGACAATCAGTTGACCAGAGTGGAAAGGTCTTTCTTCGCTGATACTCCTCAATTGGGGAGGTTGTATCTGAGCGACAATAAAATAAGAGATATAGAAAAGGACACTTTTGTAAACCTGTTACTACTGCAATTCCTTGACTTAAGTGGCAATCAACTGAGACAACTAAGAAGGGACTATTTTGCACCGCTTCAAGATCTTGAGGAACTTAGTCTAGCTCGAAATCACATAGAGGCCATTGAAGGTTATGCCTTTGCCAAGCTTAAGAATCTGAAGTCTCTGGACCTTTCTCACAATCCGCTGGTGCAACTAACACGGGATATTTTCAGCAATGAATTTCCCTTAAACTCCCTAAATTTAGGAAATTGTTCTCTAAGGAAACTGGAACAACATGCGTTTAAATCACTGACCAATCTTAATGAGCTCAATCTGGAAAGAAACCAACTGAATCCAGCGGATATTCAAACGCTGGATATACCAAATCTCAGAAGACTTCTTTTGAGCCATAACAACTTCAGCTATGCCGGATCTGTTGGCATCATGGCTGGAATGTTAGATAGACTCCGCTCTCTGCAGCAACTCTCTATGTCTAATTGTAGTTTGGGGCAAATACCCGATTTGCTCTTTGCCAAAAACACAAATTTGGTAAGACTAGACCTGTGTGACAACCGACTGACCCAGATCAATCGGAATATCTTCAGTGGCCTTAATGTGTTTAAGGAATTGCGGCTCTGCAGAAATGAACTTTCCGATTTTCCGCATATAGCCCTCTATAATCTCAGCACTCTGGAAAGTCTGGATCTAGCCCGAAACCAATTGGCCTCGATTGATTTCTTTAAGCTAAGCGGAACCTTAAATCTTAGGCAACTAATCCTGAGAGACAATAAGATTACCGCCTTGAGTGGCTTTAATGCCGTTAACCTAACCCAGTTGGACAGTGTGGACTTGAGTGGCAACCTGCTACTCTCCTTGCCGGCAAACTTCTTGCGTCATTCGATCAATTTGCAGAAGGTTCACTTGTCCAACAATCGATTCCTGCAAATACCCTCATCAGCTTTGTCGGATGTTTCCATACCACGACTCTCATGGTTGAACTTGACTGGCAACCCTATTAATCGGATTTATACTGTAAAGGAGGAGCGGTATCCCTACCTAAAGGAACTCTACATCTGTCAAACGAACCTTTCCATACTCACGTCCAAGGATTTCGAGGCCTTTCAGGCGTTGCAACACCTCCATTTGGTGAACAACAGAATTACCAGAATTTCTCCGGGCGCCTTTAAATCTCTGACCAATCTGCTCACTCTGGACTTGAGTGTCAATGAGTTGGAAATGCTGCCCAAAGAGCGATTGCAAGGACTTCGACTGCTACGTTTCCTCAATATTTCGCATAATACCCTTAAGGATTTGGAGGAGTTTAGCGTCGATCTTTTGGAGATGCAAACTCTGGACCTGAGCTTTAACCAGCTGGATCGTATTTCAAAGAAGACCTTTAGAAATCTTCACGGTCTGCTGGAACTGTTTCTTATGGGCAATCGAATGACTGTTCTATCAAACGACGCTTTCCGGTTCTTAAGAAAACTCCATGTTCTGGATCTGCGTAAAAATTATTTCGAGCTGGTGCCGTTGGAACCACTAAGGCCCCTGGAAACCAATTTAAGAACCCTAAGACTGGAGGGTAAGTGCTTAGCTATTTCTTTTTTTGTTCTTGAACGAAACAAAATAATTTTACAAACACCATTTTTGTCGGTGGCTTTCATTTAAAGACTCCTTCTAAACAATTGTTCGACTTTCCAATGCAATTTCAAACTAACAAGTACAGACCTCAACAACATTTTAGATGCTAAATTTTCACGAATTATTGACTTTCAGTTTTCACAAACGTTTCATACGGCTGCAGCGCCTTTAAATATTTAGCTTTTCAAACATACATAGCAGTTTTACTCTTCGTCGCCCCGTTGTCAAGGCCAATTTGTTGTTCATATTGCGTGCTCGTTTCAGAGAATCCACTGCATTGCAGCTGTGACGCCCAGAAGCTCTGGGAATGGCTGCGGGATCACCGTAAATGGTCGCTTTCCATGGGCTCCGGCGCAGGACGAGGAATAGGCGGACTGACCGGAGGTCTGGGCGGCGATTCCATTAATTACCTAAGGTGCGAACACCCAACGGAGCTGCGGGGCAAGGTGTTCGGCCGTATGGAGCCGCAGCAGTTTTGTGACGCGCCGCTAATACCCAAAATGGCCATCCAGGACATTCAGCCCTACTCGGTGGTCGTGTCCTGGCAGAGCCGCGACCATTTGGGCCTCAACGGTTTTGAAATTGTTTATCATGCCACTGGCGACGGGCTCGTTACGGCCGGATCTCCAACGAGCCGTGAGCGGGACAGTCTCAGGGACATTCACGACCCCGAAAGGCAGCGAACTCGGGACCAGGCACGAGAGCGTTCACGAGAGCGGGATCGCGATAGGGAGCGGGACAGAGAGCGGTTCTCCATTGCCACCGATGAGGTAAGGACCTTTCCAAAGAGCAAATGCTTTCAAGACTAATCTTGGCATTTGTTATTAGATATGCATTGCTTAAGTATTATTACGAGTTCCTTTAGTTATAGAGGTCTGAATACACCTGCACATTTATCCATAATCCTTTTAGCTCTTTTTTTCGTTGTCCGAAGTTCTTTAGCAGCCCTTTCAGAATGCCCGACTCCCCGTTCTGTCCGCCCATTACTGCATACATATTTCTAACGCTTTAAAGCCCTCAAAGTGCCGTGCTCCATCAACACACCGCGAGCGAACAGGCCACTGTGGTCGCGGAAAGCGGAGGGCCGCAGGGAACGTTTTTAATAAAGCGACACGGCATTGACATCGGCGGGATGCTGATGTAAATGATAATGAGAATGGAAACGACAATGACTACATGGCGATGACAATAACCGTCTTACAACCTGCTTAATTTATTCCACAGATCCACGGCAAGCGGCTAAATGGGACGGCCAGCTCGACCAAGCTAACCAAGCTGAGCCCCAATACCCGCTATCACATCTGTGTCATCGGGAGCGGTAATTGGCTCTCGGAGCCGCTGGCGAACGCTCTGCAACGGCTTCATACCAACGAGTCCTTGCGCGAGGAGGAGGCGGTGATGATGTCAGCTCCGCTGCCTGAGTCATTTTCGCCTTATCAGCATCAGCACAACCGGAACTCCAATGGCAACGCTAATCCAGCCATGGTCCAGGATCACAACAAGAAGCAAAATCCTGACCAGGACCTGGACAACGTAGTCGGTCAGGATAACGCTCTGATGGAGGTGCTGAAGAACTCTCACATCTCCGCCTGCACAGATGTCCAGACACTGGACTCCACGCCCAGCTTGGTCACCGACGAGAACGGTCTTTCCAGCAATGGCTTCATTCACTCCATCCTGACCAGAAGGTTGGGACTGATTGTGGGCTGCTGCCTGGGCATCATAGTGTTCATCGTAATGATCTCGGTTTTGAGTTATGTCAAGCTGAAGAAGAAGCGCATCGAAAACGCCAAGCGGCAGGCTGCCTTGCCGCCAGAGTATATATCATACAGGCACTTCTCCATACCCAATGAGGAGCTGACCAGGACCGCTGCTAATGCAGGCACAGTAGCGGCAGCAGCCGCTGCTAATAATTCACATAACTCGAATAATTCGACCGACGAGGGTAGCTCTCCGCACATGTCCAGTGTGCCCAGCGGCATTAGTGCTCACATTAGCGGGACCAGCCTCAGCACAGGTGGCACGGGCACCGGCTCTACAACCACTACGGCCACCACGCCCATCGGAGGCGTGCCTCTGGGCAAGGCGGGAAGTACCCTTGTGGGCGTGGGTTTGGTGGTGGCCGACTCCTCTGTCGACGTAGGTTACGCCCACAACCACGCCCATGCCCATGCCCACCGCCACATGGCTGCGGGCGTGGTGCTCAATACAAACCACTTGAGCGTGTGTTAGTCTCACCTGCAGAAGGGTTAAGTACAGCTGTGTTCATAATAATAGCATTGCGAGGGAAACTAAGTAATACAAAGGTATTTTTTCATGTCCCTTATCGGAATCGACTTTTTATTCCACTTATTTGTGTAAAATGGATAAATAGGGAAAAAAGAATATCCCGTTAGTTTTTCATGCAATCGTTTTCTTATTTACATTCTTGAGTAAAATCACAACTTTTAAGCTGTTAGCAGTGTCTGGTTTTGACCAACTTAAAGTCCCGAAATTATCAATACAATATTTTCTAAAACGTGAGTTTGGTTAGATAATTCGTATTTTTAAAAGGGCAATAAGTTAAAAAAATTATATTTTAGTGGGTAGAGGACAGCACTGCTCCCAGGAGAAAAGAATGTTAATTCTTTAGCTAAGAAATTAAGGACAAACATATAATGACATTTAAAAAACCCTTGAATGTTCTGCCAAAATGGTATCCAATGCCATTAAATATGAATGGAAGCCCGAAAGCCGTGGTAGCAAATGTAAAACCACAGTTATAGAGGATCGATGCATAGTTCGTTAGAGCAAAGCCTATCCTTTTGCATCCTCTAGGGACATAAAGTCTAAGCTGAACTTGGGAATCATGGACGTTACTATTCGGAGACGACTACTGAATCAAAATTTCAGTGCGAGGAGTCCACGAAAGGTTTCCCTACTTAGCCGAAGGCATATTAAGGCAAGGTTAAGCTTCGCTAAAACCTATCTAATCTAATCTAATCTACCTAATCTGGCCAGTCTCCAAATGGCGAAATATCCTTTGGACTGATAATTCAAAAACAGTGCTATTTGGTGGAACTGGTTCACTACAGTATATCTGACGACCTTCAAACACGGAGTACCACCCAAAACACCCACTGAAGACTTTCAATCACGGTGGACCTAAAATCCTGGTATGGGTTTGTTTTTTTTTTACAATGGTATGAGTCCATAACATATGATTTATGGTATTATAGACCAAAACGCATATGTAAATGTCTTACTATCATATTCTGAATATAATATGAACCGTTTCGGTAATGAACCGAAACGCAGAAGCAAATCGGCTAAGAATAGGTTCACCTAAAATAGAATAGATGCAGTGCCGTGGGCAGCACCATCATCCGATTTAAACCCGATTAAAAACCTGTGGGGGGACATAAAACAATAAATGTTGGCAAGTTGTGCAGGATGCATGGGCAAAACTTCCTCCCAAATGATGCCAGGACCTGGTGGACTCCATGCCGCGTGGGTGTAAGGCTGTGCTGGCTAACAAATGCTATCCAACCAAGTATTAGGCCCTAATGAACATATTAAAAAGAAAAACTAAGTTCATTCTAAGTCAAGTTTAAATTTGTTACTATTTTTTCAAAGCACTGCTATTTATATAAATAAATGTGAAACATTTGTTGAATTGTTCAAAATTAAATACCTAATGATATTATAAAACAAATTTTACCAATAAAATTTTTTATCTTAGACTCGCAGGTCCCAAGAACTGCTATTTTTATGAACACTGTAAATACTAGAGGCGTGGGTGCACGTGCCAAATCGGGGTACTGAATTTCTAAAGGATATTTTTTGCATTTCAATCAATTTCACATTCATTCCTAATGGACCCTCTTCAAAAATCCTTTTCAAAAAGTAGAGGGTAATAAAAGTTTACATACTTCTAAATACCGCTTTTTTCGAACTCCTCATTTAAGGAGTCCATGGAACAAAGAAATTTAAATGTTACATTATTAATCTATACTTCTAAATATTATATTAACGAGAATTCAAAGAAAACTTACAATCTTGACATAATGCATGAATTGGTTGGTTATGTGTAGTACTTTACAAAACATTAATGTAAGCACAGGGGTTCTGAACTCAAAATACCGAACAATAATCGCTCACCCATTCGAGAACAAAAGAGTTATAAAAGGATCTGCCGCATATGCAGGCTGCACGTTTTGACATTGAACACCCAAATCTGCGCTTCATAATCAAATGTATGTGCGTGATTTAGTGAAATTTTAAGTGGATTCATCTACTTCGGCACCCCTTTCAATTGAAATGTGCAATCCCTAAAAAAGTGAACAAAAAGTAGCATATTTCATATTCCAAATGGAGTCAAAATCGATTACCAATTACCAAGAGCAAGCGCAAAGCAGTTTTTTGATTTTCAATGCGCCCAACATGCATTTCATTTACGATTGGAAGTCCAAAAAAAAAAAAATGCAAAGAAATAACATAGAAAAATTAAGAAAATCTAGGTTAGTGATAATTATGAAGATGCGTTCAACGTTCGTTTAGTTATGACAATTGAAGGTAGAGCACAATGCGAAAATCTAAGGGCAATGTGGAATTTTCAATGTAAATAAAGCGAAATCAAAGCGAAATCTCAGTCGTAAATGTTGCATCTAAATCAAATTAAGCTCTATATAATGCTATCTATAGGAAGTACACACAAGGCCCGTAAAAATATAAATATACAGGTATGTTGTAATGAAAAGCACACATGCAGAACATTTTTTTTTGAACTAAACGTAGCAAATGGATAGTGAATGAGCGAATTTTTGTGTTTTTTTTTTTAAAGCGAAAGCTGCGAAATTAAGGACTAGTTATAAAAAATAATTAAAACCGGCAGACATATTACCAAAAGTAGCTAAATAACTATAAAAACATAAGTAGTAATATAATTTAATTTAAGTACAGACCCCAAAGTATGGATAATTGTTAGCAGAACTCAGAGTTTCATATACTTACATTTTTTCTCAAAGTTAACTATATGGTTTTCCTAATTTCGATTCGAAATGAAATTGAATATGCATAATAAACATCACGCATAATGACAAGAAGCCAATTGTAGAGTCATAAGCGAAATAATTATAATACTAATAATTAAGAGGATAAAGAATTTCAAAAAAAAAATAGGCAACCGGTTCAAGTGAAATGAAATCAAAACCCCAGACAAAAAGACATTCACACACCGAACAAAAGCGAGAGACTTCTTCATTATCGGTCCCCATTTCTTCCTGTGTAAGCATCTGTGTGTCTGGGCTTCTCAAATATTTTAATATTGTTATATGCGAAATACAACAAATGCAGTATGCATGCATGAAACTTAGGAAGCAAACTATAACAATACCCAGAGGAATACTCGTAAGAACACAACAAATACAAATCAAAATCAAAAAATCAAACTTAAGACAACACGAAATACAGAAAAAACAAGACGAGCAACCGAAAATGAAGAGGAATAATAAAATTAAACTAAGCTTTGTTATGCTCTACAAAAATGTAGCACATTCGTTGCCATGCAAAAAGACCTTTTCTTCGATTCTTGTTTGATTGTAGGGCCTAAAAAGCGGAAACACAAAACACACACAATGCAGAGGTAAAAAATAAACAAATATAGAGCAAACATACAATAAATGTAATAAATTAAAGCGCAAAAAAAAAAACAACAAAATATTATATGGCATGCAACACAAAGTAAAATATTAATAAATGGCAAGAAACTTTCAAACAAAAGCGAAAACGGCTTTTCATTTTATTACAGCTGATATTTGCACTCACTCTGCCTTAAATATCCAGCCGTGTTCTGCGTTTAACCATGACAAAAATGGTGGAGTTTGCTAAATTGGGAACACAAATGTTTATATCCTTATTTTTTATATATATTTGCATATATATTTTAGAAAAATTTTACATATGTCAAAGGTTTGTCACTTTATTTACAATTTGGGACTTATAATTTTCTAGTTAATGATCTGACACCGCGGGCCGTATTCACTTACCAACTGTTTCAAAATGAAGTAGTTTTCTTAGTTTTTATGCGAGCATATTTTTTTTTTAAATATAACAAAATACTAACCGATTTAAAGCATGCGAGAAATTTTCTTTTTCCAACGGTACTTTAGCACACAACTCTTGTCATTGCGTCACATGCGCAGGACACGGCACCTATTTTGTTTTGTTATCTACTTTATGCATTTTCCGTAAGCTTCCCAGGCGTTTCCTTTGTATACCCCTTAATCATCGGGCGGTGGGGTATGTTACGTTTGTTCAGAATTATGTAATAGGTAGTTTCGTCAAAAGAACTAGAATAACAAGATGCGTAACGCCATACGATTTTTTTGCACTCGATTTTTTCGGAGTGTCTCTAGAGGCTTCTCCCATTTTTGTTCAAAAGCGAGAGAGCGGAGCGCTCTACAGCGAAAAGCTCTTTTAGACTTAAAATTTATATTAATTTTTATCAATTGGCATCATGTAAAAAAATCTTTTGTTTAATTCCCTTAACGTTATTATTATTCAAATATATCTAAGAAATAGTAATAGCCGAATATAGGATTCGGTACATAATATCACAAAATAAATTTCAAAAATGACTTTATATTAGAATATTTGTACTTAGAGTATTCATCTTTTGACGTGTGAAAAATTAATAAGGTAATGCTTGTTGAGTGCATGAGTCCGCACTTCGTGCCTAAAGTTATGACTTTTGCAATAAACAGTTTTCATATTTTTATTTATTTTATAAATTTTTATTCTCTACTACGTAGGGGTATATAGTTTCTAGTGAATCTACTTGGAACCGAGAAGTTAAGCCGACTAAGCAAGTCGGGACTCTCAACATCACCACAAATAAGCTTACAAATAAAGACTGTTCCAAGCATAGTTATACGGTTAGCTAGGTAAGGAAAATCAATTAAAAGTAATCTACTGGAATAAGGAGGTAATATACGGTTAGCATCCCAATTTAGGATTTGCCGCAAGGCAAAAAGTAAGAAACTGTTTTGGCCCGATTCAATGCGGTCCGAGTGGACTACGTATTGTGGACTCCAAACAGGTGATCCGCACTCAAGAATCGGACGGACTGACGAAATAAATAAGGTTTTAGTCAAGTAAGGATCATCAAATTCCTAAGACCATCTTTTTATAATTCCAAGCACACCCCTGGCCTTATTGACAATAGTCGAAATATGGTCGGAAAATTTTAGTTTAGGGTCCAGAAGAACACCAAGATCATCAAGAGTGTAAGTCGTGCGTATTGGGTTCACACGACAAAAGGTCATAAATTTACATTTGGAGCCATTTAAGTTTAATACGTTATCACGGCACCATATTTGAAAGCTGTCTAGATCGGATTGTAAGTCCAAATGGCGCGAAATGTCCTTGTGCTGGAGGCATAATTTAACATCGTCTGCGTACATAAGTACTCGCGAATGTTTTATTATTAAGGGGAGGTCGTTAATGAATAAGGTAAAAAGAAGCGGACCAAGATGGCTCCCTTGTTTGACACCGGATGTGACTCGGAGAATTCAAGATATAGAATTTTTAAAGAGGACTTCTTGCTTCCTGCCATTCAGATAGCTTGAAATCCAATTTAGAAGATCAACAGGGAAACCTAAAAGATCAACTTTCCTTAATAGAAGGTAATTATTAACAGAGTCAAATGCTTTACTAAAATCAGTGTAGATGACATCTGTTTGAAGATTAGCTATGAATCCCTGTACTACGAAAGAAGTTAGCTCCAAGAGGTTAGTGGTTGTTGATCGGCGTTTCATAAAACCACGCTGACACGGTGATATGATTGATCTACAAAGGTGCTGCAAATGAGATGTAATAGCTTGCATTCAGTTTGCTACCTTTTTTATGAAAAGGCATCACAAAGGTCTCCTTCCATATATGAGGGAACTGTGAAAATTCCAGAAATAAGATAAACAGTTCTGGGCAAACAGCCAGGGATTCCATCGGCACCTGGCGAATAGACCGGTTTAACACGCTGAAGATCGTTAAGCAGCGAGCTTTCGTTTATAGTGGGGCAAATTATTAGATTCGACTTAGATACCGCATAAGAGATGGCTGTTCGGAATGAGGTAAAGTTGAATATGTTGTTTGAAAAAACTTGGCGAAATGATCGGCTATTGCCTGATCCGATGTTACCGTAGTGTTTTCAAAAAATAGCGAGGAAGGGTAAGAACTTGTTGTTCGCTTAGTGCTAACGAAATTATAAAACTGTTTCGGATCCTCTGCAAACTAGAACTTATAACGGTTTAAATAATTCTTGTAGCACTGAGCATTAAGCATGGTTAAGTTTAACCGAGCGCTTAAATATTTACAACGGATGGACTGAAAACCGGTATTTTTAAATTTTATATAAAGTCTGGACTTTACATTTCTTAGGTGTGTCAACTCTATATTAAACCATGGAGGTTTAGAGACTGACGGATAGTACACGGAGTGACGGAGTGAAAAAATGATTTAATTGCGGTATAAGACATATTAATGGCATCCATCAATATGTTGCAGGAGTAAAGATCGGACCAATTAAAGCCAGCTATAAAATTGTTTAGCCTCCGAAAATAAGCCTTGCGAAAACAGGGAATTCGCTTTGTTGACTTCTCTGAATTTACTTTTTATACAACGACAGACTAGAATCGCATCCTAATAGTCTAGCTAGACGACTAAGTATCGCAGCCCAAAGCCATCGGACAAGTACGAGAAGAAGATTAAAACGCCACCACCCTCAAGACCGGAAGTTGACATAATTCATACTTAATTCAAATCTTCTAAATATTACTAAACATTCCATTTATTTAATACTCTTAATCATATAATCTTTGTAAAAAACAACTTAGATAAGAAGAATAGTTAAAATTATACCGATCAGTTTCAGTTGTCCAAGAAGGATAATAGTACGCTAGTCAATAAAATAAAATAAACAACAAGGAATAAAAACAAGGAATTTACTTTTAATACCGTACCTATGTCGATTGCCACCTTGAAAGTAGGATGATATGGATCTTCAGGTTGAGTAGGAGGTGCTACCCTGGACAGAAACACACTTTTAGGACTTGTTACAAGACATAGATCCAACAATCGACCAAGAGAGTTTCGAATATAATTAATTGCGACAACGATACCACGTTGTGTCAGGTATATGAGGAAAAAAAAAATCACCTAGAACTACCAATTGGTCCCTGTCAGACAATTTATATAAGATGGATTGGATAGCTGACAGATGATTCAGATATTCTGGGAATTCAGAAGATGGCGGAATATACGAGCACGTAATATAAACTGATCTGTCGGAAAATGACAGCTTTACGCATATGAATTCTGAGTTACGGGACTTGTCCAAAAGTAACTCCTCCGACGCGAGGGTAGATCTAACCGCAATTAAAACTCCACCTCCCCGTCTGGAGGGACGGTCATACCTATATATAGTGTACATCCCTGGGAAGACTTCGGAGTTAAGTGTTTCCGGCGTTAACCAAGTCTCTGTGAACACTATTATATGGGAGGCAAAGGAAAGGCTATCACAATACAATTTGGTTAGTTTGCTACGCAAGCCTCTAGCATTTTGATAGGAGATAGTAAAATTCGTTGTTAGTTTTTCGGAGAAGAGGAATTGTTGATATTTATTCACATTTTTATAAGTCTTGTAAATTTCTATCGATTTGCCAATAAACTTTTTGCCACTCCCACTATAACGCCCTATAACCGCCCAAAGCTGTGACGCCCACATTTACATATATTTGGTTTTTGTTTGATGTTTTAAGTTTAAAAAGTTCGACTGATATCGTGAAGCGGGGACTCATATTATTAATTCAGAAGCGGCTAGAGAGTGGTGTGTAGTAAAGTGTTTGTTTGGGTGAAATCATAGGTTCAATTCTTTATCTGTACTTCATTTCCCAGCGATATTTTAATTTCGGGGTAGCTCCTCGTAATTTTGATTAAGCTGTGAATGTTTTAGTTTGTCAGAGATTTCAGATCGTGTTGAGAATATTTATGTTGATACAGTTGTGTTCACAGGAACCTACGGGAGGTGTTTGTAGGGTATATTTTTTGTCTGGTAATATGACTTCATGTTGATATATGTATGTAAGTGTATTCAATGCAATTTAGATCACGATCTGTTAAATAATGCTTGGCGAGAGTTGCCATAGAAAGGAACGGTCAGCGTGTACTATAAAATTACATCTTATTTACTCTTACAAATTTGTCCTTTTCTGCTAATCGGGCATATTCCGAATGGGCCAAATTCAAGAGCTTCGTCAAACACACTATAATTTTTGGTGCCAGATAATTCAATGGACCCCCACCCAAATTCAAATCTAGATAAGGCTGCGGCAATTAACAAGCCGTAAGTTCAATTGGCTATAAAATACAATTTGCATTGATAGGCGCCACAGCCTTTGCGCAGGGATTACGAAAGTCACACGTGCTCAAGTCAAATTCGATGAATTAGAGCCATCCCTCGGGGATTAGTTGTGTATTGTGCAATTACTCATGTGGTTGGGCAACTGTGGGAAATTGCCCACACCCCCACTTACAGCCAATCCTATATGGCTACCTATACCTACATACATATGTACATATATATATATATATACCTTCAGTTAAGTAAGAGGACTCACCTGCAGTAAGAAAGCACCTTGAGTGCACTTTGGGTCGCCATGCCTATTACTTCTGCTAATGGCGTGCAATTGCAGGTGGGCGGTACTGAAATCTGGGCTAAACACTTAAATTAAACACCCGCCAGTACTTAGGACAATCAATTTTATTTCAGTTCACCTCGTTTTGGGAAAAGCAACAGTCAGCTTCACATCTTCAAAGTGCAGTAGCATGAAATGCAACCCTCGCCATTTCAACCACCTCCCATATCTAATTTTTAGTGTTTTCCCCGTTTTCCGACCTAATTGGGGCTATGGTCTATGGACTATATATCCAGGGAAAATGTATAATTTTATCCTTTAAGTGAACAATTTGTATATTAAGCGCTAGCATGTTTTAAAAATTACACTTTTTATATTTTGAATAAAAACTATCTTAAGTGCATCGGTATGGTTTGTGGACATATAATTTATATTTATATTTTAATATGTTTCCTAGTCATTCCTTTTGGGTCAAGGGTCTTTCGTCTTTTAAAAAGTACGGCTTGTCGTTCGTGTGCCGTATCGATATCGATATCGTTATGGGCGGAATATTAAATCGGGATAGCCCCCAGGTATTTCATAAAAGCTATACACTTCGGAAGATGGTATTGACCATATTCGCCCGTGGCTCCAATTGAATTCAGAGGCAGTATTTGTCACTGATCAGATCTGATATGAAAAATTTGGATGTATATGGGTATTTTGAAGGAAAATAAATCGCAATTTATTAATACAAACTTGTACTGTCCAGCTATTACCAGTAAGTGCATGCTAACTCTTAAAACTATATACAATAATTGGCATAAGTATTTTGAAAAAAAAAAAACGCTTCACATTTTGTTACTTAAACTTTAAAATAGCTTTCAATGACCAAATTTGCTGCGTTTATTCTGTGCAAATCCAAATGCCGACTAGAGTAGCTCCCGAGGTCTCATTTTTGACTATCCGTTTTTGCCTATCCGGTTACATAAAAAGTTGATGTGCGAGGAAGAATTTTTAAAAAGATTTTGACATATGGACATATGTTCTATCTGTTCTGGGTTACATACTTTTCAACGAGTCTAGTCTACTCTACGGGTATCGGCAATAAAAACGTATAAATCTTTAAATAATATAATTAATCGTATAAAATATAAATACATATACACTACGCGTCACTTGAGCAAAAATTTTTGATGTGAGATATTTAGAAAACTATTTAAGCGAGAGCTTTGGACAATTTTTTCCTTTAAAAGCTTAACAATTCTATAAATGAAAAGTTTATATGGGATGCAGTTCGTTGTTTATAGATTTCTATTTAAATAAAAAAAAAACAATCCATAAATGGGTAAATCAAAATTGGGTCGGCAGGGGAAGCGCCCCTACGATAATTTAAGTTTTTTCGATTCATTTCGAAACAATTTAGATGATTAACACTTAAATATTTAAATTATTATATTTCTTTCAAACGTTTTATATTGTATTAAGATCCTGGGAGTATAGCGGCCATTCCAGAACTCTTACTTTTTCGCTTTTTTTGGGCATTGTCGTGCTGAAAATGCCATTCTACATTTTTAAAAACGTTTTTAAAGTATTACCTACTTTGCAGTTTTTAATACACAATTATAATCTTTCACGTTCATTTTTGGTGTTAAACATCCTACACGACTGTGAAAGCGATCCAAAATGTGCTCCCCTTTACGCAAATCATGATATTAATAGCCGTCTGGTTTCTCCAGATAAATTTCTTCTCGTCCGAAAGTCTAACATAATGCCACTCGTTAAACGAGGTTTTATCAGCTCGAGCAAAACTCGGGGTTTTTTTTCAGTTTTTCGTGTTTTAAATGTTTAGCTTTCTTGTTGTCCTACCTTTTAAATTATGGAAGATATTTAAAACTGCATTGGGGCGCTAATCTGATGATAATAAGCCTAATAAGCCTACAAACTGATTTTTTGTTAAACAATTCGCTTCACGATTCGTCAATGAAAAAGTCAATCCTTGACAAAATATCAGCAGGTTATCGGGCAAATTTAATTAACATATTGCGAGAAAAGTCACCGCGTTGGCCAACGTATTTATTGTATTTCCGTTTTGCTATTTTGCCGACCGGAGTGGTTGGCCAACCAGTAATGATGTCTCTTTCAAACGGATTGGTGAAGAATCGGCACCCATACGTGAACATTTTTGGGAATCCGCACTCCCTGGTATTATTTAATAATGGTAAGCGTTATTACAATCATAGTCGCAATCACAGCCGATTATGGTCATCAATATTAATGTGGGCAGGCTGGCGTGTAATTATCATGAATGTTTTGCACTTGCATTTTGAGGTCGACTTCTGCGGCAAAAATCACATTGCCCTGAACGGAAATATATTGAAAACCACAGTTATTATTCGTGATTATGATGTGATTATGCAAAGCCCAAGTGCATGGGTGTGGAATATGTCTGTTTAATTAGCGCCAGACATGGTAAAATGGACTTAGGATTGAAACTAACGAGGATAATACAGACAGACAGAGGATAATATGAACTGGGAACTGAGAAGTCCAAACTTTTGACCCGATTATGGCATAATCAAGCAGCTCACCTCAATTTAAAGCCCGAACATAATTTAAGTAGCTGTCTAAGGTTAAGGATAGGGCTGTGACTCATAATCCAAAAGCCACTCACACTGCTGAACACTTAAATTGGCCGTGTAAACTTTTGACTAGCGCTAGTTGCAAATGCTCTACGTGTCCATGTTCCGCCTGGCGCCCACTCGCCACCTCTTTGGCGCACAGAGAGAATGCCGGAATGTCAAGTTTCCCAGTGGAAATATGCTCTTCTATTAATGAGGGCAAAATATTTGCGCTATTTTGTATGAATTCTCCTATTGGAACGTTATTTTCATACATACATGTGGATTTTGATAAACATCAACGAAATCCCATTACACTTTGATATGTGTGGCTAATACCTTTCTTAGCTAATCAATGGGCATTGGGCAGTTAATATTTTATATATTGACATTTATAAACTAAGCAATATAAACTTGCCCGGCATAGGGGTCTTCGCATCCCACAGTAATGTGGTTAACAGAATGATAGAACTCCATCCCTCGTTTTTCGCTGTGAGTGGAAGGCCACTGGGGCTGGGCAACGAAATGGCCTCGTTTTGGATCTCACAGATCAGTGGCTGGGTGGTTGACGTGTATGAGTGGGAACACATCCCTTCTAGATAAATCCAGGTTCAGCACACGAAACTATAAGCAATGAAACCATAATAAAATACACGCCTTTGTTCCTCCAAGTGCATGCGTACTTGTCACACACACAATTACATTCCTCTGCCGTGTCGTCTGCTCATGCAACAAACAAATTGGCTAAAATTCTTCTAATTGTCGCCCAAGTGCACTTCATCCCGTCTTCTTCGCAGTTGCATGGGGTCGCCTGATCGCCCCTTCTTTTCACTGGCCAGGCTATGACTTGGTCTCTTTATTTTTGCCATTATGCATGCAAGAGCAACAATGACAAACGACAAGGGCAGACATTTTCCTTAAACACGGACAAACTGTTCTCCTTTGCGCTCCAACCGCATCTCCTACAGGGCTTGCCCACCCCCACATGTCTGCACTTTCGTAACTTTTTCCCGTTACGTGTTTCATTTGCTTCGGTTTTTCTAACTTCGCACAGTGGTTCCCATTGTTTGGAGAAAGTGGCCAAAAATACTTCTAGTTGAGGTAGACACTTGAAACTTACCACAAAATGTTCTTATTTTTGTAGTAAAATTATATAAAAAAATCAGACGGATCGGACCACTATATCATATAGTTGTCATATGAACGATCAGTTTGAAATTAAGGGTAAGTATGGAAAACTTTTTTGTTTTCAATTATTTTGCAACGAAAACTTCGAATTCTACATTAGAAATTAGTATATATATCCATGGCGAGCTTAGCGAAAATTGTATGCTATATCATGTAGCTGCTATAGGAACCATCAGTCGAAAATCGTGATTTGTTTTTTTTTTTTTTTGCAAAAGGGCACCGGTCGGCACCAGAATTAAACGTTTTCTTCTAAGTTATTATTAAGTTAAGTGGAAATGGACATAACGAAAAGTCCAACGAAAGATAGCAAACATAAACAAAGAACATCTGCAACTATATACTAAACACAACACTCATTTACGCACAACACAGAACGTCGTACATATAATTTTTATTTTCAAAATATGCTAAATACCATTATTTATGTCGACTCGACCAGAGTAATGTCGATTTATAAGGTTTTTTTTTTACTTTACGGACAGCTTCACTTGCAAGTTGCTCACACTGCAATAATCGATTGATATCATGCTGTTTATTTCCATGCTATTCTTATTTTTGAATAGCTCTTTTGAATAGCTAGACCAATTATGAGAAAGTAATGATACATTTAAAGTCAAAATTTAAACTTTGATTTTTTATTTTTGGCCTGTGGGGGAACCACTGTGCTTCGGTGACAACGCCATAATGAGCAGCACCACTCCTTCAAAAGGCTCTCAGAAACTCGCACGTCTGGCACTTTGCATGTATTCGGTGTATGTAGTGACGTATTTACATAATTATCACTGAAATTAAATAAGAATATGCTGAGTGGCAAAAACCACTCAATACACCAATACACATCCACTCATTGTATACAATCAATATCCCAAGCGGGCGATCTCTCTCCTAAAAAAAATATTAACAACAATTAGTCTTAAGCTGAGATCAAAAGAATAAAGACGTGAAAACTATTTCGCTGATATTTATTTATTTCTAAGCGTTGTCCTTATTAAACTGAATGGACATTAGTGGCGTTATTCTTTTTACCGTGCTAGGCTGTTATGAAGAAATTCTTTTGCTCATGGTCTTGGAGTCTTAATTGCTGTTTTCATACTGAAGACAGACTGTGCTGGTGTATACTTACAAGTATGAATTAAAAGAATTTAGGGACTCCCAAGCCAAAGTCAATAGTGAGTAGAGTCTGGAATCATGTCCTGATAGAAGATAAAGGCATTGTTTAGGAAGTTTAGACATTTATAACTAACATACCTTTAATTACGCAACCAATCCAAATGGCTTCGACTTCGGACCACAACTAAAATTGAGGTGGGGCCTTGCCCAACTATTGCATCCACAAGTTTTCGCAGCAGCGTTTTCTCAAAGGAGCTACCACTCTTGTCGAATTGATGGACTTCGATGACTATATGTCTGGCATGGCCCCTTAGCCATGTGCAACAGCATCGGTTGCAATTTAAAATCTGAGTAAAATAAATGAAGCTGCATTTTCCAGCACGTCGCAATTGATGAGCAGAGGGCTGGCTGGTAGTGCAGTCGAGAGTTTACTGTGCACACGCTCTCTGCTTCCACATCGACACTCGTAAGTAATTCAAGTAAAACCAACATTAAACCTTCTTTGCTAATTGCAAGCGAGACGTCGCCAATGTCGCAGGCCCTTGTTGGGTGGAAGCTTTTGCAAAAGGAAAACCACTCCCCCCAATCCAACGTCTTATCTACATAAACGTGACATGGAAAGCCCTCGCGGTTGGAGGCGGAGTGGAGTATCTTCCAGAGCTGGCCAATCATTTTAATAAATTTGTCAGGGTGTTGGTAACACACACAAATTTATTATACTCGAATGACGCGAAATCGTCTCCGCAGTGTCACTTAGAGGGGTGGCTCTATCTATTCGGTGTTAACCCATTTTCTTTCAGAAAAATGGGTAAAAATTAAGCTTCAAGGATCTGTTTGTATGAATGAGCAAATGTGTGTGGCTCGGAAATCAGTGTTAACGCGCCGTGGGAATAAAACTTTTGATTGCAAACGCTAAGAAAATCAATACTACCACAAGACACGAATATCAACAAGAGAGAATGCTATAGTCGAGTTCCCCGACTAACAGATACCCGTTGCTCAGCTAGTGTGAAAGCGAACGCGAAATATCAACAATTTTTTTTTTGGGATATCGATAGATATTGGGGAATAAAAAAGGAAAATATTTAAAAAATGGTCAAAAGTGTGGGCGTGTCTGTTTTGGACGGTTTAAGGGCGTTATAGTGCGCGTGGCAAAATGTTTATTGACAAATCAATAGAAATTTACAAGACAAATAAAAATGTGAAAAAATATCAACACATTTATTAAAAGTGTGGGCGTGGCAGTTTTTTGCGGTTTGTGGGCGTTAGAGTGTGCGTATCAGCAACTATCGGAGATCTGGACGTTCATGGCCAGTCCGACTCGGATTAAAAGGGTAAAGGGTATACTAGATTTGTTAAAAAGTATGTAACAGGCAGAAGAAAGCGTTTCCGACCATATAAAATACATACATTCTTAATCAGGATCAATAGCATGTTCGCAATTCACAACAACTTCAGGCATATTCAATAGTTCATGGCCACGTTAGGAAGTTACTCGTATATGCAATTAGTTGTTAGCATTATATAAATAAATGTATATATAAAATATAAATATAATAAAAAGGAAAAAAATTTCTTAAAAGTATGAATATATTCTCAAGATGGCGAATACATACTCCATATACACAAACACTATAGTAAATGTACAAAATGTTTTTATTTACGTTATTGCGATTTTACCATGGTTATCGTGGTGTATCTTAAATGCGGACGAAATGTTTACAGCAAAACTTCAAAAAGTGTCTCGACTAACAGATACTCGCTTTTCTAAAGGGAGTTCGAGGAAAGTATTAATATTTCCCAGGTTGACCACGAGCGCCAACTAGTGGCGGTTACTTTAAGATCATCTAATCTTTAGAAAGTTAGACATAAACATATTATTTATTATTATCATTGCGACTGGTTTTAACAAAGACACTAGAATTCTAGTGTTATTAGTTATTCTAGTGTCTTCGGTTTTAACAACAAGGGTATTAGTTAACTGCTCAACGAATGGACACAGCTACCGTGGGAAAGCATCCGATCCTGTATCGCATGGACCATCGGCATTGTTTATAGGGAACGATGGCTGAGCCTTCTGCTGGAAGAACAATCGTGCAGCATAAGGGCTGTTTGGTCAACGTGGAATGAACGACAGGAGAACTCGAACGCTATGGTGTCCCAAACGTGACCGGATGCAGAAATTCGCTTAAGGAATGCAATCAGTACAAATAATATTTCGATAGTTAAAAAAAATTATCATAATTGAACAAAGAAAACAAATAATAGATGTATATAACCATTTAACCTTCAGGTGTATATAAAGTTTTTTTTTTTCAATTCTAATCAAATTGTACCCGTTCTTCCAATGCAAATGATGCAACTTTGTTGATATGTGAATGATATCCGCAACCATTCTAAGTCATCCACTCTCGAACGTTAGGTGGTCATTGCAGTTTTATTGAAACGGAAACGAAATTGAGAGAATGTGATGCAGGCATCGATCCGATTTGGGTTAATCTGAATGCGAATCTGAGGCGAGGTTGTAAAAGTCATTCAGCCAGGAAGCAATAAAACTATTTTACGCCAGTGCCATGAAAATGCTGAATTTGAATAAAGCTGCTGCGCCATGCTAGACTCCATAGCCAAACTCGGGCTGCGTGTTTGGTACTGGCATCGATGGCGTCTTAGCTACCACGTTTCCTCCAGAAACAGAATTTTCTGCTGATGCAGCTACGAGTACGGCACAGCTGGCGACAGCTGAGTTAGGATGCCACAAACTCCTTTCTGCAGGACTCTGCATCAATAATGGGAGTGTGTGGATTCTAGTCTAGCTGACAGAGCGCGCACTTAAGCAAAATGAGCTCAGCTAATGCATAGCGCATATTGAATCTTTAAATTGGAATAGTCATTCCTTTTAATACAAGCGGTGGGTGTGGCCGGTTCACGCGCTTACATTTGTTTCCAATATGTTCAAATTATTTACAGAATTAAATTGAAATAAATACACACTTTTTCCATGTTCCTTCGCTTTGTTGCAAACCTCGAACTGATATCAATATACCTTCTGCAAAGGTATGAAAAAATAATGCGAGGGATATGCAGGTACCGAATGTTTTTTAGATTGCACACGAACGACACCTAGCGGTGGCTACGCAAAAAATGCACAAACTTGCACTACCAGTTTGTCTCTGCTATTGATCCTGATCAAGAATATATATACTTCATATGAATGAAAACGCTTCTTTCTGCATGTTACAGACTATTCCACGAATCTGGTACACCCTTTTAACTAATTGTAGTTGAAAAACGACGTAGAGCATGTTTATAATTATTTTCTATTTTTGCTTTTATATTTTCTTTTTAGGTCTTTGTTAATTTCTCAGAAAAAAGAAAACCAGTTCATTCCGTGAAACTCACTCACGCTTTTTTTAAATGGCTTAATTTGAGTCATACCTTTAATGTCCTGAAACTAGAGACTTGTGCCAAAGACACTAGAATAACTGGGATATTCTAGGAACTTTGGTTTCGTGCAGTCTAAATAGAGTTTTAGTCTAGATGCATTTCTTTTATATAGCGATTCGACGCTGCGAGTATGGGATTGGTTTTCTGAAATATATATCCATAGAAAGTTCCAAGTGTTTTTGAACAGGGTGGAGTTTTGGGATGTACGTGACGTTATTTGTGTGTTATACGCTTTTTGTTTTTGTTTTTTTTTTTAACAGATGTCCGTTTTTTTTGTGCCCGTTTCTAATGAAGTAAGTCTTTCAGTTCTAAGGCTATCTGAATGAAGCTTACTCAAAAGTCTTTTTCTATTGTAGGAAATATATGTACATATGTAAAATGCAGAAGAGATAATCGGAAAATGGTTAACAAAGTACCTTTCATGTATTAGATTAAAGAAGATAATAATTTGAAAAAGGAATTTTAACAAATTTTGGCAATTCGAAAAAAACAAAAAACAAATAAAGCGTGGACACAAACGCGCGCAGCAAAAGCTTTTCACTTAATTTTAGGCTTAATTTTAACTTTCTAGATTTTAGCGTTCCTGAGATCATAACTTTCTTACGGACATGACCAGATCGACTTGACTAGTATTCATGGTCAATAATGTTAATACTTTATAGGGTCGGAATCGCTTCCTTTTACCCAATTCATTTCAACGCACAAACCTGTTACCGTAATAATTTTTTTATTATTATTATTATTAATTAAGTGAAAAATACGTACATACATACGCTTTACCTTTAAGGCGGAAAAGTACGGGGGATCAAACATAATGGTATGGGCGTGCTTTTCATACTATGGAATAGGTCCGATCCATTAGATTCAAAGCATCATGGATCAGCACATTTACACAGATATTCTGGAAAATGTGATGCTGCCATATGGAAGGGATGAAATGCCGTTGGTTTGGACATTTCAACAGGATAACAACTCAAAACACACGAGCAAGAAAGCTCGAAAGTGGTTAGAGCAGAAATCGATCCGAGGAATGAACTGGCCTGCTCAGTCACCCGACTTGAATCCAATCGAAAACCTTTGGGCGGACGTGAAAAAAAGGTTTCTGAAGCCAAACCCAATAATAACGATGATCTTTGGGGTCTGGTCAAGGATCCATGGAGCAAAATTCCTCAATAACGGTGCCAGGACTTGGTGAACTCCATGCCAGGACGATGCGCGGCTGTCATTGCCAACAAAAGGTCACGCATCCAAATATTAAGATTCTTTAAACATAGTTCTTAAGATATAATCCATTTGTTGAATTATTTTTTTATTTTTTTGGTTAGTTTTAGCAAACTACGAGAAACAGTGCTATTTTTGTTACCGCCTAAATTTGAAGGTTTTTTTTTGTTTTACCAATTATTTTTCAAATATCTATTAGATATGTTACTAATTTTTTTATTTCAGAAAATAGAGAATCCCTGGGACAAACACGAAATGTGCTTATGGTGCTATTATTGTTAACTGTACATCATAATATTGTATTAACATGTATCAAATCTTGAGTTTAATGTTAAACATCTTCGCTTACCCAGTGCTGCATAAGCGCTTATCAAGTATGTATATATTCACCTCAGCTGGAAAAAGTGCGTCTAAAGACCTTCAAATCGAAATTTATGACACACATACATTTGTACATGAAACGTATGTTTTGTCATGTGGCCATTTATTGTCCGCGTCTCGCCAATTGCAACGTTCACATGTCCTCTCCACGCTCCTATACATTTTTTTAAGCACTTTTCGAGCAAAATTGCGTTTTTGTTCTACTCTTTTTGATCCGAAAAAATACATTTTTTGTTTTGCAACTTTCATGTATGTATTTTTTGTGTAAAGAGCTGAGGAAAATGCGCAAAAACTAGAGGGAAAAATTGAGCTGTCATCAGCCATAAAAACATGTGTGTATAACAAAAGGAATGACACCTGAAATGGTGTTCCACAGAGGGAAAGGATAAAAGGTGAGGTTATCCGCAAACAAAGGTCGAATTCCATAAAGCCAATTCTTTTGCAACGATGAGGTCGGATTCCCTTTAAGTAATCCGCAAAAGAATATACCGATTAGGTAATTTCAAACCCCGATATAAAGATCTTCGTGTGCTAGAAAACGCTTAGAATGCACATAGAATTTGGTACTTTTCATGAAATGAATAGCGTGTAAACAATAATATACGTGCTTATGTATATTCGATGCTCGCAAAATTGCGATTGAGAAGTGCGTTTAAATCAAAAAGTTCGCCAATTTTCGACTTTATTTCTGTCACCGCTGCCATCGAGCGAGTACCTTGTACGCTTCATTGATTTAATGGAAAAACTTTTTGCTCCGTATTGCTTCTTGTTTGTTTTCCTTTCCGTTGCTTACGAATGCTCTTTTTATACGCACATGCATATGTATGTATATTATTATATGAATACGAATATCCACGTTAGCTTATAAACGTATGTATGTGGTGGGCCAACATATCGACAACCATAAATCGAATCGAATCGCGTACGCCTGGTCCAAGGCTATCATAAAAAAGTAAAATACTGGCTATTGTTGGAGCAGTAGTATTTCTATGATGGGCGGCCAGAAGTCCATACGTTTTTTTGCGGCGGTGTTCATAGTAATTTTCAATAGTGTTCATGTGGGATGCAGTTTGCATATAGTACAACTTTTTAAATTGGCAATTGTTGTTTTCGTGATTCGCGTCACATATGTATATACATATATACATATACATTTCTCTCTCTCTAAATGCTTTTAAATCGCTGAAATGAGTATTGAAATAATAATAAGTACATTTCTATCACAGGATGATTAGAAAAATTATATAGTAGCGTACTTGGGTGATCCAAACCGGACATTTCAATTATTTCGAAAAACTATAAACAAATTTAGCCGCTCTTGTAGACATCCTATAGCCTGGCCTAAACAGATTTGACTGCTCTCTAGGAATCTTATCCTAATCTTAAGAATCCAATAGCAATGCTCTCACGAAATACCAATATTGTTAAAACACTAAAGCTTCTCAATACAATTAATTTTTATTTTTAGTCCTTAGCTGAGATCAAATAAATAAAGACGTGAAAACTATTTCTTCTCAGATAATTTTTTATTTCTTAGCGTTGTACTTAGTCAACTGACGGGGCATTAGTTCGACTCAAAAATATAAGAGTTCCCCGACTATCAGATAGCTGTTACTCGAAATTTTTAAAAACATTTTTCAGGAAATCGGTGTAAATTGGGGGAAAAAAATGTAACGCTCAAAGGTGTGGGCGGAATAGATTTGGTCGGGCTTAAGGTGTCAGAGTGGGCGCGGACAAAATGTCTTTGAATATCAATAAAAAATTGGCAAAACAACTGGTATAATCATTTGGGCGTGACCAAAATTAAATCATTCCTAACAGATGTGGGTGCGACCGTGTTCTGGTATACCGATAAAAATTGAAAACAAAAAAACGAAGAAAAATCAAAAATTTTTCAAAAGTTTGGCGGCTTCAGTTGTGGGCGGTTTGTGAGCGTACATAACATATGAAAAAATATCAAAACATTTTGCAAAAGTGGATATCGTTTGTACTCAGCATTAACACAATGTTCTCATATGATCTAGGAAAAAGACACAAACATATTTTTTGATACAAAAGCGTGTTTTCAGCGACAGCAATCTCGGTCGTAAGACGTTAGGGGACGACATAGAAAATTCGTGTCTTAAAATTACTTGACAGCTATCGATGTCATCTTCGTTTTAATAAATTATTTGTATACCTAATACTCGTAGAGAAAAAGAGTTTTCTAGATTTGTTGCAAAATATGTAACAGAGTAGGTAACATTTATACTCATGATCAGAAGCAATATTCGAGTCGAACTGGCCATATTCGTAGTTCCGTCTGTCAGTATGATCGCCTTGATCTCAGGAACTATAAACTAGAAAGTGGAGATAAAACATGCAGCTGCTTCCAGAAAAAAGGACGCAGCACACGTTTTATATTTTTTAGTTTTTAATTAGAGTCGTATGGAAATCCATCGGAGTGCCAAAAACTTTTTGCCACGCCCACAACGGCACAAAACAGTCGAGCCCACACTTTTGAAAATTTGTAAATGTTGTTTTCATTTTATTCATTTTCTACACAATTTTTACCAATATTTCAGAATATATTGAAATATTTCGTTTCCACTTTCACTATCTGATGGTCCGATAATTTGACTTTAGCATTCTCTCTTTTTATTTCTATAATTTCGGTACAAACACGAGAATAGAACAGATACACATCGATCTCGATGTAAGTATGTCGAGTGTGTACATCGATCTTGGCTAGCTTTTAGGATGTTTCATTTTGTAAGCGACATCGTTGATACTAGTTTTTTCTGGGTTTGAAATAATCTGCTACCAATTCAAATTATTGTCACACCGTTTTAAAGTGTTAAAGTGTAAACAGTTTTGTGCCAAAGACACTAGAATTGTTTTTCTAGTGTCTTTGTTTGTGCCGACCAGTTTTCCTTGCGCATTTCGAAAGCATTTGATAGTATTTCGCCACAGATTTTCACGCCCATAATAGCAGCATTTGTGCAAGGCTCCCAGTGGGCCTCTGTGTGGGTGTTGTATTTGAGTGTGTGTGCACTTTAAGTGGATTTCCGTTCAGGCATTTCACTTCAGCCTCCATTCCGGGAAATTCGACGTGCGAGATATTTACATAAGTGTAAAATTGCTGAAACATTTGAACACATCGGTGTCTGTATGTGCACTGTAAATATACGAGTATGTATGTACATATACTCAAATGTAAATGTACGTACATATGCAAGCGGGAATTCAAGTACAAATCACATTAGCGGATGATCAGAGAGTCTCGTATGTAGCTGTCGGGCAATCGTGGTAGTCAATGCTTGTATGACAAGGAAACTTCATTAAATATGTAACTTTTAAATTTTCCGGCTGCAAGTGAGCGGACTCCATAACCGTAACCATAACAATAGCAAACAAGACAGACAATGATATAGTCGAGTTTTCCAACTATCAGATACCCTTTACTCGGCTATTGGGATGGCAAATACGAAATTTTTTCATTTTATTGGGATATAGAAATAAAATCAGAAAAAAATGTAAAAAATGATCAAAGGTGTGGGTGTGGCCGGTTTGGCGGCTTTAGGGCGTGACAAAAAGTTTTTCGTAAATCGATAGATATTTACGAGACTAATTAAATTATGAAAAAAAAAATCCAAAAGTTGTTCAAAAGTGTGGGCGTGGTTTTATGTTTTATGCGGTTTCTGGCAACATGGGTATGCCTAATCTCAACCTTCTAGCTTTTATAGTTCCCTAGATTTCGACGTTCATATGAACGGACAGGCATGGCTAGATCGACCCGGCTATTGATCCTGATCAAGAATATATATACTTTATATAGTCGTTAACGCTTCCTTTTGTCTGTAACATACTTTTCAATAAATCTAGTATACCCTTTTACTCTACGAGTAACGGGTATAAAAACTGGCAGCATATGTACTCAGGATTTTCAATTGGATTTTTTGCGGTCTAAGATCCAGCTCTATTGCCAAAAGAAGGTGAACTGGAGCAGTAATATATACTTTCGAAGAGTCGTCAGCAAAAAAAGGATAATTACGAGTTTTTTTTTTCTCTTTTTACTGGACTGGACTTAAACGCGGCAATGATGAAAACACGTAATGTGAAAACCGAGACTTGAAAACCACCAAACCACCGAAACAAATCTATCGTTTTCTCTGTGCCCGCCATGTGATAAATGAGAACTCCATAAATTTTTTATCTTTGCCCAACTCAATCTTGTGCTCAATCTGAAGCCATGTATTTGTCCCTTGCGGTCAGTGTAATGGAGCTAGAGTTGAAGATGTTGTGGAAAGACGTCATGCTTTTGGGAAATGTTTGCCTTTTCCGAGTCCAAGGACGCGTAAAATTCGCTTAGAAATAAGCCCACAGTCATTATCAATTTAGCTGGACCCTTGATCATACGCCGTTTCTGGAACTCCCTGTGAGGGAAAAGACTATTAAAGTATAGATATTACCTGTTGTATTGTTTTTAAGCTTTCGTGGGCGTGGGCAAAATGCTTTTTGGCATATTAAGAGTTATTGGCAGGTAGAATGTAATCGATTTTAAAAGTTTAAGGGTTAGTGGCGCTGCATTTTTTTTGTCGCTTCCTGTGGTCGAAGTGCTTGCTCTGAAGGTACAAGTAGAAATCAAAAATGAACTTTATAGTCAAATACCTCAGTTGTCAGATACGCGTTCCTCAGTTAGTGAGAGTATAATAGAAATGGTTAGAAATATATATTGAAGGAAGACCTTTAAATGTTGGCGTACCACCATTTATTAATTAATTAATACGTAATATGTAAGGGTGTTAAAACATTCTTTAGGAAACAGGTTCGGAAAGGCCTCATACATACTTTTCAACAATTGTTGGAATATATATATTTCATTTTTTACAATATACATATAAATAAAAACTGAAATACATATGTATAATAACGAATCCACGGTAATTTATTAAGAAAAAAATATAATTTTAATTTAAATAAAATTACACAGTTTTGGGCGGTTTTAGGGCGTTAGAGTGGGCGTGGCAAACAGTTTTTTGACAAATCGATAGAGATTTACAAGACTAATAAAACTACAAAAAAAAATAACCAAAAATTTTTCATAAAATGTGAGCGTGGCAGTTTTGAGCGGTTAGTGTATGCTGAATCTCAACCTAGCTTTTATAGTTCCTTAGATCTCAACGTTCATACATACGGAGAAACGGAGATGGCTAGATCGACTCGGCTATTGATCCTGATCAAGAATATATTGATATGGTCGGAATGGATCCTCGACGATCATATGGACAGAGAACACAGTTGTGGTTTTTTATATATTGTTAAACGTTTTTATTAATTTCAATAAAGGAAGAATTAGATCCTTTGGATTATCACAAATATGTGTGTGTGTGATTGTTTACAATAGTTTGTGTGAGTTGTGGGTGTAGAATGGATATGTTACTATATGTACATATATGATATATATATACTTTATATAGTCGGAAACGCTTCCTTCTGCCTGTTACATGTGTTTCAAAGAATCTACTACATCCTTTTACCAAAGACACTAGAATAATTCTATTCTACAATATTATTTTAGTGTTTTTTTTTTTTAATTGTACGAGTAACGCGTATAATCACGTTATAAGCTACAAGTGTATACACACTTCGTTTTCTTATATTGTATTTAAATAAATCGAAAAAGCGAAAAAAAAAACCCTGATCACCGCACTCTTTAAATTTATATTTTGTATTCCGGTACCCATTTATTATATTCCACTCAAATCATCCATTATGTATGAGTGGAGACCACTTTCGATCTCATTTTAAATCTTTGTCTGGTTTTTGGCTCATTTGTAGTCCTGCACCGAAATTCTATATTTTCCCAGTGGTGTTTCCTTTACTTTAAATTGGTTCCATCCAGGAATGCTTGCCCTTCGATTGTTTTTATTGGGTTTTCGTGTGCGTATAGATCTTTTTAAACTTAAAAAAAAATGTACTTGAAAGCTAGTCCACAATTCAAAAGTGTGTTTTAATGTCACTGGTATTACATTTTTGCTTGTGAATAACAATCAGAAATACAAAAATTTTTTTAATCACACTAATCAATCGAATGCTATCTACCGAGCAAGGACGGCATGTAGAGGGTATCCGATAGTCAAGGAATTCGACTATACCGTTGCCTCTTTTTTTGCAACCACTGCAGTGGAGCAGTGCACTGCTCCCTCGGACGTTCGACGCACGTTCGCACCACACATACACACATGTAAATCAAAAATCTAAATCAGAGCTCATGGAAAAGCCGCTGCACTATGGGAAATTTAACCACGTTTTCTGGCCAAAATTAATAACTTCAGAACGGGGAGAGATATTTTTGCAAATGTCCCTATGTGTGTGTTTGTATACGAATACACTAATACATATGCAAATGTCAACGCTGCTATTTTACTGCACACTGCAGTGTGCAGTGCAGTGCCAGTGCACTGGCATAAAGTCCAATAATAAAGCTGAATTGGTGCATCTGACATTTAAAACACGTACGTAAAATTTCAAGTAAATCGCACCACACCCACCCATACCGCCCATATTAGGATATAAAGTAAAGGAGTAAATTTGGCATGATTATATCTTTTTTAATAAATATAATAAATTAATATAATATATATTAATATAATAAATTTAAGCTGAATTTTTCTTATGTATCTATTTAATATACATATAATTATACTATTATATTAATCAAAATTTTCTACGTCCAAATGCATAGAAAATTGATCATCGTGATCCGAATCCGAGTCGCTATCATCGCTTCCCAAATGTTTTAATGTTATTAATATGTTCTACATTTGATGCATCTAAAAGATTGACGACTTCTTTCGGCAAAACGATTTTTTTTATTTTGAGACGATCTTGAAACTAAACGATTCGATAAATCCATGGATAAGAATAATGCATAAGAATAATTCGACTGGCCGTATGATTCAGCAAATTTTGGAAAGATACTTGGGCAAAGGTCTCTGTCACATGAACTCCCGTCTCTCTGACTTTATTTTACGATGGATAAATGTTGCTAAATTGTGTTTTGTTCAAAGATCTCATGTCGTTGTTTTTTGCTTTGGATAGAGAGCTGTCAATCAAAGCAAGAGCCTGAATTGGTGTGAGCGGTACTGGCTCTGAGAATATCAATTTCTTTCTAATTTCAGTGGATGCAGTTGAAGTTGAAATGGTTTGCTTTAATACAAAAGCAGTATAGCCCATTTTTTCCTTTTTGGCTGAAATTGATGGTTCATGGACAGGAAGACTTGTATTATTTTCTTCAATATTAGCCAGATCCGTTGCTATTTTTCTTTTGAGCCGTGATGCTGCATCACTGTAAGAGAGTCGAGGTCGTCCCATTAAACAGTCTGAAGCGACTTGGTTGTTGTTTCGGTCCACGACAACCATCATCGTGGATGAAAGCCAACTGGAATGTTTTTTTTAAATGCTTCCATTGTACGGTTACATTTAGCCAGATTTTTCATTTTATATAGGTGAAAGCTTCTGATTTGCTTAGCGATTTTAGCTTTCTCGTCAATAGTAATATCATTTAATTTAAATTCGCCTTTTTCATTTTCATTCATTCACGGCTTCATTCATTTTTTTTCACGGCTTTTTCATTTCGATCTCCTTTGATCCATTCATTCAGCAGAACCGATCGGCTAATCCCAAACTTGTCTTAAAAGGCAAAATATAAAGAGCATAGACAAATTTAGGCAAAAGGCGCTACTAACATCAACTTAATTACAGTTTTGAGTAAACACATCAGTTATTACAATAGTTTTTGGCACAAGTTGGCACAAATCATTTCTCACACCACAATAGACGAACACTTTGGTTCGATTTTGCCTAAACTAAGACGTAAACAAAGACAACAACAATTACAACATGTGTTCCATGTCCATAATTCTAAATCAGTAAGTTATACCTACATTAAGCATACCTTGACCTTTATATTCCATTTTATTTGAAAATATTTGAACACTTTGTGTATTTTTAACAGAATCACAAAGTTGAGTAAAAGTTTCGCGCCAATTTTGCTTGAACAAACAGCTGGTCAAACATATGAATTTGATATCGCATAAAAAATGCAGTGTTGCAACTTAAATGTTTTTAAATATATTTATGGTGTCCCTAATCTAAGCTCTTTCATAATATATAGTTAAATTCAAAATACAAGTTCAAGTGCACATCGAAAAAAGATAAAATAAAACAAAACTGAATTTCACACAAGTAGCTGTTGTTTGATTGTTTAATCTGGATATTATTATTTCTTTCAATAGATATTAAGATAATTTTTTTTTGCATTGGGTACATATACAAGTTAATAGATGTGTGTTTTCATGTACATATGTCGTGGCTATGGCCTACGAATTACATATATTTATTGTAGATTAAATTTGAGCTTGTAAGTTTATGGAATAATAATCAATGTCTGCGTGGCGACGACCGACGCGTTCGATGATCCAATTTGCTCTGCCCTTCTTTCTTAAGCTCGCCTTTGATCCCAAGCCCAAAAGCTGGACTCTTATCGTGAAAGCTTCAGGGCTTGCATTGGCCTCTCTTTGCGGCTGGTTAAATGTGTTAGCTTACACATATGGGTACATTTGAACTAGTGTACAAATTATCATTTTAGTAGATTTTCCATATATTTATTAGCGTAAGTTTATTAATTACAATAGGGCTTGCGCGGTCTGCACTTAATGAGACGAATAGTAAGTACGTGGCGATGACCGACGCTTCTAATCTTCCAAAATCGACTGACTTAAGTATAGCAAGAGTTCTTATCTCTAAAGCTTAACAAGTTACAGTTTCTTATAGGTAAAGCTCGATCTATAGATGGGAAAAGCACTTGAGGCTTACGACTATATTTCGGGTGTTTTGTGATTGTGTTAACTCCTCCCCTTCTAAGACGAAGGCTGTCCACAGACTTTTTACAATTGGCAAATCTATTTGAAAGCGGATCTTACGGGTAACATTGGTTGTGCACTAAGTTCCCATACTGCCAACCTGGTACTGCGTTAAACCATCGAAGGGAAGGCAGCTCTGCGTGTCTGGATGATCCGAGAAGTTCGTAAATGCTGCTGATTCTCCATGTCATGGGTTCGCAACAAGGTTCTGGAGATGATCGTAGCGAACTTGGAAAAAATCTTTATTGTAACCGTCGACTTGTTGACGACGATGATGCTGATGTTGGTTGAACTAGTTGACCATCAAAACGTATGTGTTGAACGCACTCTGGTTGGCGTCTGATGGCAGATATTATTCAGTTCGTCGTTTCAGTACCCAGGCGCAGAAATAGTTGCCGCATCTTTACGTCTTTAGCAGATACTACGTTGATAGATCTTAATTCCCTCTTCTACTCTTCTCATCTACTTAAGAGGTAGTTACAGTTTTAATACTAAAGTTTTGACAATAATTAAGTATAACAATTATAATTTTATAATAAAGTTCATTCAGATATTTTTGATATTAAAGTATGTAGTAAAACGCTTATTGATTGCAAGTATTGATTTTCCTATTTAGTTGAACAGAATCAGGAAAGGGTATTGATAACATTAGTGTTTTATTTTTTTTTTAATCGGGAATTTGAAATCTAATTAGAGTGAGTGCGCTATACTGTTATTATGCCGTTTTGGTAATGCATTTATTTTCTATGGTAGTTTCAGGAAATATTTGTGGTTGCGTGGACTTTAAGTTTTCAAATCATTCGGGTCTAGCATTTCATCACATACCTTTAAAATTTTCTAAAGAGGATGAAGCGGAAATAATACAAAATGTTTAAAGATTAAATAAGAAGGATTTGACAAATATTTAATTGAAAAATGTTTGCAAACTCTTTTACTAGTGTTCAGATTTCACGTTTGTATTTTGCTAACTTGGCGATGGTCACAAAAGGAAAAGAAATACTAAACCTAGCGTAGATTATCTTTATGAACGACCCTCCCTTTTATGAGGACCGTTGTCCCGAGGTCTGCTTCGATTAGTTCTTCCCTATACCGTGGGGTTAGTTTATTTCCCAAGCGATTGTTTTTAAATTTAGTTTTCTAAAATCTATAACCAACCTTTTCTTAGTATTTCCCTCTTCATCTGTACCTTTTTTATCGACTACCCAAACCGGATTGTTGTAAGGTGACGACGAGGGCCTGATAATTCCGTCCTTTAACAAAGCATGTGTCTCCTTATTCACAAAATCCGATACGCCCATGGGGTACGGATAGAGTTTTGAGTAAATGGGTTGGTCGTCCTCAGTACGTATTGTGGCAACAATGTTGGTATTATACGGCAGTGCTTCTTCCGGTTCCGCAAAGACGGCCAATCGGTTTCGAAGCATTGTATGGAATTTATTAGATATCTGATTTGGAACCACAATATTCTCTATGTTGGTGAAATTTACGCTGTCACATCTCAAAAACTGAATAGATTCCACTTCATTGTTGATATTCAACGTTTTGTTCTTAAAATCTAACGTTGCATTTCCCTGTTTCAAAAGGTCAAGTCCTATTATTGCGTCAAAACTAGAGAGACTTGGAAGAATAAAGAATTGAACAGATGTGTTAAATAGCTTAATAAAGCATTTCTGTTTGACGGTGTTGCAACCATGAAGCGATTTTACCGTGAATTTATTTTGTACCGGCATTATGTTTTTTAATTCAGGGAGGGGCTGTATGTAATTTTTCGAAGCCCCGGTGTCAATCAAAAGTTTTATGGTTCTCCCTGCTATCTCTCTTTCTATGTACGGTAGCAGGGATTTGTGGCTAAAAAATGAACATGATCGTAATTCACTAGTTCGTCCTCATAATCATCAACCTCCGCTTCTGCCTCCTTTTGATAACCGTCTGTATCTTCCTCACATTGACCTTTCTCATGAGGTAAGTAGTTGATCCTCTGCTGTTTTGGCCCTGTAAACCTTGCACTGCCACTCGTTGGTCTTTTTGATGCTTGCGCATACCCAAAATGTCCCTGAGCCTGACTTGTGTTTTGCTGTTGGGGTTGCGATGCGAATTGATTTTGTGTTCGAAATGAATTTTGTTGTTGGGATGGCCAAGAATATTGTTGTTGAGATGGCCAAGAATTTTGCTGTTGGGATGGCCAAATATTTCCCTGAGTCGGAAATGGAGTTTGTCCAAAATTTCCAGTTCTTCTAGATCGCATGGATACATCAGGATTTGTTAACTGGACTGGATCTTGTCTTTCCTGGTTATCATAAGTATGCACCTGACGCTTGCTAAAATATGGGTTTTTAGTTTGCATGGGCATGATTGAGTTTCTATCCTTATCGCTGTGCCTTTGTTCGATTTTCTGACCCCTGTCTCCAATATTTTTAGAATAAATAAGGGCGAATTGGTAACGCTCATGGTTCGACTCGACCTCTTGCGCTAAAGCGAGAGCAGTTGGTAAATCTTTTGGACCTTTTGCAAAAAGAATGTCGCTCAACGATTTCTTAGCTCCGGTTACAAATACACGTAACGCGTCCGTCCTGTACTTTTCATTCAGTGACATCGCCAAGGCACTATCAAATGTCATTATTGTCTTGTTGGTAAGTAGGGTCAGTTTTTTCTCGACTTCATCGTAGAATTCAGTAAGAGTCATGTCTCCCTGTCGCAAAGTTGATAGCTCTTGTTCGATTAGATAGATCGGCCTTTTGTCAGAATATGTGAAATCAAGACGGCTGATCATTGCTTTGAAATGTAACGGAGTATTAAAAGAAGCCAATCCTGTATTCGCTGGACCTTTTATTTTATTTCGCATAATACCAAGAGCTTGGTAAAATGTTGAACTTCCCTCGTAATCTTTGAAAACTTTAAAAGCGACATGAGCCGCTTTTCTCCACGACACATATGTTTCACTTTTGCCATCAAAATCTGGCAGAGATTTAATTATATCTAGAGGCTCGCTACAGACAACACCTGGTCTAATTTCAGCATCTACATAAGTTTCCACCTCTGGGGTGTTCACTGTTAATTTCCCGATTCGCTCATTCATCTCCTGCAATTGCTTTTCAAATGATTGTTTTTGGACTGCGAGCGCACCGGCAACAGCACTCTCTACGATCGCTTTTAACTGAGCTTCAAATTCCATTTCGCTAGTTGTCTTTGTTTTTGACCACCAATTATCTGATGACTTATTATTTTTTTCTGCACTGTTTTGCCTACTTGCCTGGTGCGCTGACCATTTATTTAAGCTTGACACTAGGTTGTCTAAAAGGTTATCACTGTCACTCATGTATTTTTATTATCAATACTCTTTGCATAGGTTATAATATAATAATAATAATAATATTTTTAATTCGTTCAATAAGCGTTATACTTACAATATAATAATAGTGATTAACAAACAATTTTAAGGTAGATGGTCTTAGTAATTAATATTATATTTTATGTAATCACGAAATTTTTATTTCTTAGGTTAGAGTTAATTAGCCAAAGCCGCTGATTTTGTCTCCGGATCCTCCTTTTGTTATTTATTTATAATTATTCAGTTATCGTAGGTTTTTATATCCGTTTGGGCGCCAATTATCATTTTAGTAGATTTTCCATATATTTATTAGCGTAAGTTTATTAATTACAATAGGGCTTGCGCGGTCTGCACTTAATGAGACGAATAGTAAGTACGTGGCGATGACCGACGCTTCTAATCTTCCAAAATCGACTGACTTAAGTATAGCAAGAGTTCTTATCTCTAAAGCTTAACAAGTTACAGTTTCTTATAGGTAAAGCTCGATCTATAGATGGGAAAAGCACTTGAGGCTTACGACTATATTTCGGGTGTTTTGTGATTGTGTTAACTTACATAAATATCTTTTATGATAGCAAAAATTGTGAGCGTGGCACCGCCTGTTATATATTTTGTAGTTTGTAACTCCAGAACGGATAAAGATATTTAATTAACATTTTTGCATTGGGGTACACTAGACCATATCTTTTATGATACCAAAAATTGAGTCACATATTTGTATTTAATTATCTAAAATAACACAAAAATAATAACAATTCAGCAACAGCCTTGATTAACTCCCTTTTAGCTGAAATTACTTTTAAATTTAAATATCTCCAAAAATCGCAGAAATCCCATTTGAAAGTTATGTTTGTATCACAAAAATATTTTAGTAGGACGACTAACATTTTTACGGTATTAAGGGGACAACACGATTTTTTGTTAGTTTTCACAGTCACAAACACATAATACAAGCCACACTGAATAAAACTCATTATGCAGAATGAAAAAGACGCAATGGTTTAAAAGATATACAAATATGCGTATCGAGGGGAAAACTTGTCGTTGCAGACAATTTTTTTTTTTGTGCGTGCAACAGCTGATTTCTTTGTTGTTGCGCCATCTATACTTATGTCTAGTATGCAGAACTAAACATTGGTCAATTATGAATGCATGCATTTAATATTATTTTAATCAAAATTACAATTGTAATGGGACCTATATTCATATGACCTTCGAGTTTATTTACGTATTTTGCAACAAAACGACTTTAGTTGAATAAAAACTCCATTTCAAATTTCAAGTAGCTCTGCGTATAGTCAACTTTAAGCAACCGGGTAAAGAGAAATTAAAAGGAAAAATGTTGTCGACCCACCCAAAATTGCGCGCTTTTTTAAAATATAAAATTGGATTATAACAAAATAATTCAACTGAATCTAATTTTAATTTTAAATAATAAAAATGGATCATTTACATACATTATTATTAAGTCAAATGACTAATGAATAGTCAAATGAATAATTAAAGCAAATACAAAAAAATATTATAACTACTGTAATATATAACATAAATTTTCCAAAAAGAAATCATTAATTTGAGAAAAAAAATTTATAAAAATTATACGTTGTAGAAAATAAAAATTTATAAAATAAATAAAAATATAAAAACTGTTTATTGCAAAAGCCATATGTTGAGGCACAAAGTGCGGAGACAAGCACTCAACAATTGCCAATTAATTTTTCACCGTCGCAAGCTAAATACTCTAATGATCAATATTCCTGGACGTTGCATGATGTCCATATCGAAGTCCTTGATGCGTAGCCAACACCGCGCTATTCTTTGGATAAGTTCGCGTTATTTCATTGCTGTACGTAATGCCCTGCAATCAGTAATGACTTTAATACTCTTGCGATACACATAATATTTAAACCTTTCCAGCGACTCCACAACGGCGAGAGCTTCTGGTTCGTAGGTGTGCATTTTCCTTTTGAGCTCCGTTGTTGACCGGCTGAAGTATGCGACGCCGATCGAACTAGCGTCTGTATGAAGTTCGCGCTCCGCGTCTACACGGTAGCTTACGAGAATAGGCTTACAGCTAAGCTTCTGTTTTAATTCGTTGAATGCGTCTTTCTGCTGCTGCTCCCATTCGAACTTGACATTTTTGGGGATTAGTTTTCGTAGCGGTTCGGCGATGAGTGAAGAGCAAGGGACAAATTTTCGGAAATAACCGCTAAGGCCCAGAAATTTGCGGACTTCGGTGATGTTCTGTGGTTTCGGAAATTCGACTATGGCATTTGCCTTTACTTCTCCTGGGCTAAGACCACTGCACACTGGTAGTGGTAATAGCGTTTTGAAATGGATACTGTAAGTTCTTAAACATTTAAGAACTGTTAAAATGTAAAAAAATAGGCGTGGTCGATAATATTTACGCCCTCAGGAAGGCAACAAGAAAATAATACACCTAAAAGCATGCTACAATTTTCGCAATTTCGCAATTAACGAACTTAACGAACGGATCAGCAAATATTGGTGTTTTGTTAATTCAGTATCCATTACAAGCGCTACAACCCTTTTACAACCTGAAATTAGACAAAAGCTTTAGTAATTTGTCGTCAGTGACAAGCGGCGTTTTTCCTTTCGAATTTTGCTTGTCCGTTGTCCAATTTAAACAGGATGTCTGTTTAAACGATAACATCTTGGCCAAATAGGAATTTGTGTTGCATCAGCTTGTCGTCCGCTATATGCATACATTTGCGCTGTGAGTACTATTCCGTCGATTGCCAGATCAGGTGTTATACAATAGCTTCGTATAACGTTTTAACGTTTATAAGCGTTTATGCAGACAAGGCTGCATTGACTACCTGTGTCTACAAAGGCATTGTAAGACTTGTCTCGTATTATGATAGTTTTCAAAAAACAATCGTCGTAATTTACTGCACCCATTTGACGTAGGGAGGCTTCCACTTTGCTGCATTTTTCGTTGTTCGGATGGACTTTATTGCATGTCGTACATCTGTGGCGTTTTTGCGGCATTGGGACTGACTCAATATATGTCCCAACTCCTTGCAGTTGTAGCATTTAGTCCCCGTTTTGGTCGTTGTACTCGTCTTCGTTTCATTCTCCGTTTTTGCTTTTTGATCCGACGTTACCTGGATACATGAAGTAGCTATCGATGGCAGTACGCAATTGCTTAATCGTGGCGAAGGAAGTTGCAGCAATGCTTGTTTGAAGTTCACGATGCTTCAAGCCACCTCGAGTATAGCGTATCTGCAATTTCTCTAATTGAAGCGGGGTGGTGTGGCACCTCTGCGATGTTTGGTGAAGTCGGAACGTTGTTGACTTCAAATGCTGTTGCATTTGTTTACGAAGATCGTTCATCTCGAATTGTAATTCGAGATTCTAGTCTATTTCATCAGAACTCTCGTGTCCGATCAAACGAATAATTAGCTTTTCGCTGCTTTCAGACGTGGGAAGACCTCGTTCTCGCAGAAGAACCTTCAACTGCTCCACTCGTAATTCGTTAATTTTCGCCATTTTCCTTTTTTTGGTTATTGCGAAAGAGTCGAAAGAACAAAAAACGAATTTCACAATGGTGCGTAACAAATAACTTTGATCGTAAGTAATTCCACTTCTGAAAATTGTAAGCGAAACTCTTGTTTAAATGAATAGGCGATTCCGTTATATGATGGCTTGTATTAGTTTATTCGAGATCTTCGTCTAGAGTCCAAGCTTCTTATAAAATACCAACAGTATTCATCGAAGTGACTTATCGCTAGGGCTTAACATTAATAAGTATTTATCTTCTTACACTATCTACATACATATATACATGTATGTATCGTATGAGATAGAAATGAATGAAATGGACCTCCACTGTTACCCTTTTATGTAGTCCTTGTAGTAAGCCAGGAAACGTATACGCGATAAATGAAATGAAACAAGTTCAACAAAGTGTTGAGTAACAATGAAATGCAAATCCAGAAACGAAACTTCCAAACGAAGTAAAGGGCAAATTACATAGGACTCCGTTTGCCGTCTGGATGTGTGTAGTGTATGGATATGAAAATATTGTACATATAAGCTGGGGCACTGAAAATTGTGGCCATAAAACCGAGTGTCAGAACAAAGCCAGCTTTAATAATAAAATGTATAATATTTGAACTGTTGCCAAGGAAGACTTTCGTTTACTGACCTGAGCTACGTGTATCGTTTAAAATCGTATAATTTATAATTTGTCCGGTTATAACATAGTGTTCATAGTTATAGCCATCGTCAAAGTGGAGTTCCTCGACTATCAGACACCCGTTATTCAGAAAGTGGGAGTGCGAATGTGAATTTTTTTAAAAATTTGTTTGGCATATCGATAGAGATTGGCAAGTAAAATAATGGAATGAAAAAAAAAAAAACAAAATTTATTTCAAAAGTCTGGGCGCTCCCGTTTCGGACCGCTTTTGGGCTCTAGAGTAGGCGTGGTAACGGTTGTAATAAAATAGTTGACATTTGAGCTATGTACGTCCAATATATGCCTTAGGCAGACTAGACGAAATATGTGCATGCAAGCTGTGCTTCCCCTAATGAATGCGTTTGCCCAGGACGAAAATTCCATTGACGATACTAGTAATGTAACCAGAGGATGGGACATTCGGTACACAGGTCTAAATAATGCCCGTCGAAATTGCAATGCAATTGACAACAATAGCACAGGATCAAAGACATCGACCAACGAGAAGACCAGGCAAATGGGAAATGTAAACCAGAAATGCGAAACAGCAAACACAATGAATCGCACACATATGGCACAAGGATGGGGAAGTATGTTCTTCTTGCCAGTACAAGGATTGGCTTAAAATTGTCATTTATAAAAAATAATATGTTCATATTTTAAGAAATATTTTTGCGTTTCAGTTTAATTTTAGATTAAGACAAGGATTTCAATATTAAGTGAAAACCATCGAAAAAATTGCTCGTCAAAGAAATATGTGTGCAAATGTAATCAAATGTTCATTAATGTTAAAAGTTTATCACACGAAGAATTATTTATTTTAAATGCAAAATGGCTTAATTATTTTAAAGAATCTGATGTAATTTTTTTTTTTTTGTCATACCCACCACTGCCACCAAAAAGTTTACACTTAGTCGTCCTTTTGTGTCATTTTGTGATATTATATTATTCTAAGATATATTTAACTAATAATAACGTTAAGGCAATGCAAAATAAGAATTTTTTACATTGTGCCAATTAATCAAAAATATTATAGATTTAAAGTCTAAGAACTTTTAAGATGAAGAAGGGCATATTTGCATATGTGCATACGTGTGCACACATACTGTTGCCGGCTATCACTGTATGCGTAGAAAAGAGCTCTTCGCTGTAGAGCTCTCCGCTCTCTTGCTCTTGAACAAAAATGCGAGAAAGCCTGGAACCACTCTAGAGCCACCCCGAAAAAAATCGTATGGCGTTACGCATCATGTTATTCTAGTGTCTTTGGTTTGAGCAGCTTGCTTCTGCAACATGCTGCACGGCATCATGTTGCTCTGCACAGCAGACTCAGCGGAGTAGGGAATTTATTTAGATTCCTGATGAAGGCTGTCACAGGACGCCCTAGAGGTGGGGAGGGACTAAAAGGACCCTGAATGGCTGGTAGTTTCCCAGAAGTATGCAAGCTAATTGCGCGAAGACATTATCTGCGTGTGTGTTACGTATGAGTTGCAAATGAAATGCTTACAATTATACAGCATGATCACGGAACCCAGAAAAGGGCGTGGCAGCGGCGGAGTCCCACATGCGCGCCTTTGCAATCACGTCGTAATATTTACAAATGGTTTCTTGTAATTAAATTAACACAACACGTGACATTGTCGCTGTAGCAGATTTTTAAGCAACACACACTTGTAAAGTACATGCACACACAGGACCGCGGTGCACCGAAAGCACCCACACTAGCGCTCTTACAAATATACAAATCAAGACGCAAGAACAAAAGTCCCCAAAGCATTAAGCACCAGGGCATCTGAAGTTGGGCGTCTACATTTTAACTTTCCTCCCCCTTAAGCCGCCCCACGTTCCATCCTCACTTATTGTCACGAAATGAAATTTAATACATAAATGAGCAAAAGTGCGTACCTGTTCCTCGCCCTGAGTGGCGGGAAAACATGGATGGATGCGGGTGGGAAACCGGGGATGGCTGGCATGTCTGCGCATCAGCGGCCTTCCAAAGATTAGGAATGTAATTTACAATTTACAACATGCTCGCAAAATAAATGTCGACTTCTTTTATACAGGCACTTATACCGAAACGGTTCCCCAGCCTAAAGTACCACCTTTTCCTTAGAGCCCCACCATCAACCTCCTACCCAAGTACCCGCTGCCACTTGCCCTCTCTCACCTGCCGCCCTGCCGCCAAATCACGTACAAAGCTCGACTGGGCTTGTGCCACAATGTGTGTATTAAAACACACGACCACATGGCGCATAAGTGTTGTTGGCGAGGGGTGGCGACCGGGAGCCCGGGCCTTGGTTGGGAAATGAGGCAACTGCTACTTGGGTAATTCTCGTCGGCACTGCTGAGAAACGGAAAGATTGACAGTTGTTGGCACTGAAATGCGCACACAAACAGCACAACAGATAGCAGCAACAAAAGTTGCCAGTTGAATAAAGAGAGACGCATTTGAACGAAGAACAGGGTGCCCACGTGCGATTATTACTTATCCCATATCACTAACGTAATCTAATTGGTATATCCTCTTATATAACCAGTAAAAACAAGTTAATTAATAAACAGCATTGGTTATATAAATATTGGAAATTTTATTAATAAACATGTATAACTAGTCTTCTTCAGTTCTAAAATGCCACGAAAAAGGCACCAAAGCAATTTTGTTTTGCAATGGATAACCCATAATTCTAATTTAAGCGAATATGTATTATAGCAACACTTCGCACGACAACAATTCAATGACTTCTCGAGGAAGAGGGAGTAAATTTATATTGTAGATGAATTATGGAGTACGAAGTTTCCAATCCTCTGCGAAGCACATGTGTAAAGTTGAAAATTCGACTCTGCTTTCTGGCATGATTAGGTCAGTCGGATTTGTAAATTTTATTTCTGGATTCTGCAGCCTCCTCGCACGATCGAAAGTTGGCTAAATTTTATGCCAATAAAACGGATCAAATTCCCCATAGTGCGGTCTAGAGAACGTCACTCTTATATGTACGAGTGCGCGGCAAAAAGAAATGTAGAAATTCCTTATCGCACCTCAGTGTGCTGCACTTAATGAGCCTGCGGCACGGGCACGTTTTCGTCCTGATGCCCAAACACCTGGATTCGTCAGTCCCAGGCGGTGTTCCATCACCCATTCGTTATTCTCGGTCTGCCACACACATTGCAGGTGGAAAATAAGAGGAAGTCAGGGCTGTGGTGCAGCCAAACCGATTAACTATCCTACCAAAAGTATTTCAACATACCAGCCCGGGCGATATAAATGTGGACGGAGGGACTTACCGGGGCGTTGAGAACGGTGAATGTATCTTGGACGTGCTGAGGCAGTGAGACATCTGGTAATCCGTTTCACAGCCGACAACTATTCGTCCTCGTACTCAAACAATTTGGCATATGAGTCAAAATCGGAATAGGAAAAACAAATCTGAATCGAATTTGAAACAGGGGCGAAAATCTAATGTCACTCACAATTCGCTTACCGGGCAAACCACGATTTTCTTTGGCGGATAAATGAATCACATCGAGTCACATGGAACGGCTCTAACATTTCCCTAAATCGCCTTTAAAAGGAATGTCGTGTATAGGGGCTTAATTTGAATTCATCGGCGACCCGTTGGTGGCACGTCTTAAGGAATTCTCCTGACTATTGCACAGGATTTCGAAATTGTCTTTTCTTTAGGGAATTTGTTAAGTAATTTGAAATCTGGCAGAACATTGCATTCTATAAGCGTAATATGTTTATTACAAAGGAAAGGAATCTATACTTTAAGTAAATATAATCTGTTATTCTTGAATTGTTTTTTAACATCCTATTTGTTTTATGATTTTTGCAATTTCAACAGTTTCTTGATTTAACAGCCAATGAAAACAGTAAAACATTGTTTTTCGATTTTCATGTTACATTGCAATACGGATTTTCCCAACATTAATTTTGTATATTTTCCGATCGCAACTATACGATACGCACGTCTAATATTTATATAATGATTTTTAAATGCTGAAATAATTAAAAATATTGAATCCAATAAATGGCGATTGGAGTACTGTACTCACTATATTGCACACTAGCTCCAACTAGCGAAGGTCAGTTCCACAATCACTTTTTCACTCGGCAGTGAATTTAAAAGCATTGATACAATTTCCACTTAAAAGTACTAAATGTGCTTTGTTTCTTATTAAAATATAAATATAAATAAATAATAATAATAAATAATAAATAAATAAATAAATAATAAATAAATAATAAATAAATAAATAAAATATCAGTATTTCGGTCTCAAGAAAAAAAAGAATGTTTTTAAATACGCCTGTATTTTTTAGATTGCGATTAAGTCTTGAAGTCTTAAGTCGTGAACTTCGAGATCTTGAAAGCCATTAATTAAACCTCTGCTAGGTGGCTTTCGTAGACAATTTGGAAAGCAGTTTCCATTCCCCTAGCACTTCCTAATGTTGAGTAAAGGGTATCTGACAGTCGAACAAATCAAAGAATCGTTCTCTCTTGTTTTGTGCGGTTATAGTTGCAGAGCTGTTGCCAACTTCTTCAGGGGAAATACATATCTACAAGCATATGGCTGCCATAAATATTTTATCATAATTAAAGAAAACGGGAACTACATACATTGGCGTTACAAAAATCTTTATTTACCTAGCTTTTGGTGGAACGAGGCCTGGACGTTCATACAGCAAATAGGCGGAAAAGTGCAATTTTTAGGTATTCATACTTGCCAATTGTCTGCACAGCCCACATTGAAGGCCAACTGAATAAAGATATACCCAGAGCTTTTAAGTTGTCAGAATGTTTAACAAGTTCCCTGAAAATTCATTGAATTCCCCTTTTGAAGGGAAGGGAAATTCCGAGGAGTGATTTCCAGCGATGTTAGCAAACCTAATGTTTAGTATCGAGAGCTCTGGCTTTCAACCTCGGATCTCGAGTTCAAGAACCTAAAACCCTCTCCCTAATGGTGAACGTACTCGGACAGTTAAAAGAAATTATGGGGCCATGGCCAAAATGAAAGTGAAGTGCATAAATTTTACACCTAATTAAAAAGTAAATGTTCGCTTTATGCAAATCACGTTGTGACTAAATAAATTACCCCAAGCCGCCGGATAGAAATCGGTGGCAGAATAAGTTTGAATCCGCCAAAAGATGAAATGGTGGTGATGATGGCAGGCCCTTTGTTTTATTCCATATATCTTTGCCAGATTTCCTTATTACGCTTTTCGTTTTTCCCTTTCGAGATGTGAAAGCGAAAAAATTGCATAATGCGGGTAATGCCAGGAAAATGCGCCAGCAATAAAAAGAAACAAACGCACTTACACCGAAAAGAATAGCTTCCTGTTCATTATGAAAACAAGTTCATGGCCAACTTCTTGTTTATCCTTGACCAATTAAGAACATACATATCTGAGCAATCACTATCAGACTCTCAGCTAAGAGCCACATCTCATCATAGCCTAAAGATAGTTCAGATATACACAAGTTATTTAATATATATCATTGAATAATCACTATGAACGGCCTTGCTAGGCAGTCCACTTAGTGACGAAACAAATTAAGAGCGTGTACGAAGATGACTGCAATATATATACAGGAGGGAAAAAAGTCTGCTGATTATTATATTATATATATACTTACGATACCCAACATCGATTCTTTTATAATTATATTCGCTGTGCAGGGCCATAGGCCGCCCATAGATTTAAAATAGGGATTTAAAGAGAGGGAACGGCTTCTAAGCTCGTCGGCGTGTTAATCAGACTTAATCTCATTTTTATTTCTTGGTCAGCATCTTTATTTATTTTTTCGCCCTGTCCCTGCATCTGCTTCTCTCCGCATATGCTTTAAACAACGATTTTGGTCTCATGGAAAACGCACTACTCGTAGACGTTGACCACGCCCACTGGCGAAACGTTTTCGCATTGCCGGCAAACCGTTAATATGCTTGACAAATCTTTTTGCCCTTTTGGCGCGCCAGTCGCAAATAAAAAAAAAACCACCTTCGCAATTCGCTGTCGTTGTCGCTGTTGTTGTTGTGCTATTGTTGCCGATGCCGCTGCTAGTGCACTGAAATGAATAAAGTGCAAGTCTAGTTTAAACTATAAGATATTATATATTATTTCTGATCAAAAGAATTTTGATATACCTTCAAATCACTTATAAAAGCGTATTAAAGCGCGCTGAAAGCAATTTTGAAAAATAAGTAAACGTAATCCAAACCGATTACAACACTCCAAAGTTTATTCATATTTCTAGCGGTGGACTAACGCCGTTCTTGGTCCTGCCTTTCGTTGTTTGTTACGTCACTTTGGCTTCCGCATGCCTCAGACTCCAAACTTAGACGCTTTAGCTTCTCAGACTCCTCTTTACGGGTCAGGTTATTTACGTAACGAACCACCTGACACTTTCTAATTTATGGCAGGCCAAAACCTATTGCCGCTTTCTGCATTCACATCTCTTCAGCCATCCGTGAAATCCCCATTTCGAATACTTCGAGTATAGTCTAAGAGCTGATTATGACCACGATAATTCCGTTGGTTTTGTAGTCGCACCCATTACCAACGGATGCCCATGTTAGGGATTAGGAGAGGATCGGCAGAAGCTGGTGGAACACTACCAGTTACTGATCTCCACCTTTCCGGAAGTCCCTATTAATTTAATTGACAAAAGGCAGCACAAAATGGTCCCGTAAAATCCAACTACGTTTACATTTAATAAATATATTTTAAGCTTTTTACGGAGGAAACAAGTTAGATGATTATAAAATCAAATTTATATACCCGTTATATTATTTCTGTCTGCATCTAGAGGAGAAGATTTTTCATATCACTCACAGATATTGTTAAGCAATAAGTGTCCCTTCACCTCACTTGTTTTTCTTGCATGAATCGTTAGTAAAACTTTTTAAGAATATGTTACTTAAGTTTCAAACTGACATTGGGACTAAGTCGAGTCGAGTTGAGTTCGCCGACTATCAGATATCAGTTACTCAGCTAGTCCAAGCGAGAATTTTCAACATTTTTCTGGAACATCGATAGAAATTGGGGAAAAAAATTAATTTAAATGTGTGGGCGGGATAGATGTTTGAAAAAACAACTGATTTAATCAAAAAAATTGGGTGTGGGTGTGGCCGTTTTGGGCGGATTTTTGCAAATTGATAGAAATGTAAAAGACTACATGGATCAACAAACTTGCGATGCGTCTTTGTCCCTAAAATCTTTATGCTTAATCTTAACCGTGTAGCATTTATAGTTCCTAAGATCTCGACGTCATACGGACAGACGGGCATGTCTAGATCGACTCGCCTATTGATCCTGATCAAGAATATATATACTTTATATAGTCGGAAACGCTTCCTTCTGGCAGTTACATACTTTTCAAGGAATCTAGTATACCATTTTACTCTACGAGTAACGGGAATAAAAATTTACAATTTATGAGCATACGTGTGCACACATACAGTTGACTGCTGTCACTGTATGCGTAGAAAAGAGATGTTCGCTGTAGAGCTCTAATCTCTCTCGCTCTTGAACAAAAATGCGAGAGAACTTGGAGCCACCCCGAAAAAATCGTGTGCAAAAAAATCGTATGGCGTTACGCATCTTGTTATCCCAGTGTCTTTGGCCAGGTCGACTCCGCTGTTGATTCTGATCAAGAATATATAAACTTTATATAGTCGGAATAGCTTCCTTCTGCTGGTTATATACTTTTCGACGAATCTAGTGCACTTTTTAACTCTATGAGTAAGGGGTATAATGAACTCCAGATTTAATCCGTTTTCCTAATTGTTGTCTTCGGGACAAGCTTGCTTTACATTTTATAAAAAAAATTTAACTTAACATAATGAGTTCATGACTTTGCTAAATTTTATTTTGCAATCCTACCGATCGGCTCAGATGTTATTTTAAGCTTATGTCGCCAGGCGAAAGTATACATACATACATACAGTAGTGGGCATAAGTATTTGGACAAGAAATACATTCAATATATTTGTTTGTAAGTCATTGTTTACTTAATGGAAAATTGTTTAATAATTTTAGTAGTTAAATTAGGTAACATAAACATATGGATAACTTCATAGTTGATTTAACAAAAATTACTTTTTTACAAATTAGAGGCGGCTTAGGTATTTAGACAAATTATTTAAATGTCATAAATTTAAAAGAAAAAAGTCAACAGAAAAAATATAACAAATTAATAATAATCCCTTTGCGTCTATCACCTTTTGAAGACGTTTTGGTACAGAGTGTACCAAGCTGTGGTTATAATCTATTGAAATATCCTTCCATAAGGCTTGAATTTCCAAAATCTTTCAAAAACTGCGTAATCAGTTTGCATTATCCTGCTGGAGTATGAAGGATTCTCCAATCAATTTTCCACCAGAGGGGAATGCATGATTATTAAGGACATCTAAATATTTTCTTTGATTCATGGTTCCATCAACAGGAACCAAATCTCCCAAGCCAGTGAAGGCTACGCATCCCCAAAATATAACAGGCCCTCCTGAATGACTTATTCTCTGACATACTGGTGCCACTTTTGTCCAATATTGTTTCGGTAATCTAACAAAAAAAAAATTTTTTTTGCGCAGTGAAACTCAAAAGAGCTTTCATCGCTCCACAAAACATTGTTCCAGAATGATGCAGGCTGGCCAACATATTTTTTTGGCAAAGTCAATGCGTTTTAACTTATTTCGTGGAATTTTAGTGGTATAACTCTGTGTGTGTTTTTTTATATTTATTTATTTGGTAATACACAGTTGCCCGTAAAATTTTGTATAAATCAATGATATTTTGTAACGAAATACCAGCGTTATACTTAATAATTATTTAATTTTTTATAAATTCGCTAATTTCCCTTGTTTGTCCCCTGTTTAAGTAATTTATTAATTAAATAAAAGTAGGTAGTAACACGTCATCAAGAACAAATGTTTAATTAAAAAAAAATTTTAATATTTTTCGAACAACAGATCAAAGTAAACTATTTAAATGTGATGTCTCAATACTTTTGCCACCGCCCAAATTGTTGTTGTCTGTCTAGCTTTCTTATCAGCAGAAGTATAGATGAAAAGGTAAACGGCAAAACATACCTCTCGCGTGTAACTGTAAGTGCACTCTTTGTTTTATTATCAATAGTTTACTTATTTATCAGCCTGTACTATGAAAAGCATAGCCCGGCAGTTGAAAGCTAATGGTGTCTAAATACTTATGTCCACTAGTGTATGTATGCAGTAAAATTGTTGTTATATTTTTGAGTCGAACTAATATCCCGTCAGTTGGCTAAGGACAACGCTAAGAAATAAAAAAATATCGGAGAAATAGTTTAGTCTTTATTCTTTTAATCTCAGCTTAAGACTAAAATCTTTCTTATACTGCCCTTATGTTTACATTAATTCTGGAGCGGGATCGCCCGCTTGGGATATTGATTGTATACAATGAGTGGATGTGGATTGTGTGGTTTTTGCAACTCAGCATAGTCTTCTTTCTTTGGGACTGTGCTAATTATGTTATTACGTCACTAAATAAGTTATTAAATTTTGCTGTCTTAAGTCAAATTGTAGTATGATTTGGGGACGAACGGATTCTGTCCGATAACTTGATTACGTCCAATATTTAAAGCTTCATTAATTTTTATTTTATGGCATAATATGGACGGGAGTTCAGGGCTCGAAACTGATGAATTGACAATTGTGTGGGACTAAGCCGCTTTTGGCACTTTACGGCAAACAGATCAACACTTTTTGCCCACCTGAGTGCAGGGGCAAAAAGATTTCCGGCTTCGACACTTTATGACGTCCATTAGTCGACGACGATGGCTACACATGCTGCCCATTAAGCGGATTCCCTTTACTCTCATTCAATCTGTGTACCCAGCGGCCAAGGGCAACAGTTGTTGGTCGAAAAACCGGCAAAAAGAGCTGCAAAATATGTGAAAACATTTGTATACTCGGCTGGCAAATAAAAAAGCATGCGACCGGTAGCTGACAGCGCGCTGAAAAAGTGCGGTAAATGTAACCAAACCCGCACCTAATATGCAATTTTAATGAAGTAATTCAAAGGGTTTTGTCCCGGTGAGATTCCAAGCATTTCATTTCAATTTGGTTCTCCTGTTTGACCAACACCTTCGCAAGCATACCAAAAATCACAAACACAACCGCACATTTTAGTCGGGCACTAGGGAAAATCCTTTGGCGAGAGAGACCTCCCACTCTGGGTGGTGGTGTATCACCTGGTGGTGGATCAGCTGGTTCCGTTGAGGGAACTTCATTTCATTTATTTCACGCTTAATGACATACAAATTTTAAAGATTTCAACATTAACAATAATAAGAGTACAGGCCAAAAATTAAACCTTATCTACTTAAATATTAATACAAAAATGGATAATATGATAATGAAAATACTATACTGATTGGGGGAAAATTTTAAGTAAATTAAAAAAACTCCGTAAGCACTTAAAAATAGGCTACTATCTAAAAATTACATTTTAGGAGACTAGGCCAGATAATTTATATGCTGGTGCACAGACTCTTGGCATTGAATTGAGAAATTTTGGGACAATCTTATTAATCTGTTATAGACCATTTCGATATTGGCTCGGTTATGTAATTCAGCTGTTGAGTGATGCCAAGGGGGATTAAAGATTAGTATTGATATTTTGTATTGCTGCCGGTTTATATGACATTTGGCTATATCTGACCATACCGTCTGACCGTATAAAGTTACTGCAGAAACATTTTGTTTTAAATATTTTATCTGGAATTTCTGTTTATAAATGGGTAAAGCTCTGGACTGACTGCAATTTTCCACTTACAAAAATAAGATTCGACCGAGTCGTAAGCTACTTGAAGGTTTGCAGTTATGTCTGCTAAGAGTAATCCAGAGTAGAGAACAGCTGTGTCATCAGCAAAGAACGATGTTGTGAAATGGGTTAATGTTGGGAAATCTGAGGTATAGATATTATACAATATTGGGGGATAAGCATGAGCCTTGGTGACAACCGGCGGGAATATTTACTGTCGTGGATGTGGCTTTTCCTAAATGGACAACAAAGGATCGGTTTTCTAGGTAATTCTGTCAAATTTCCATTCGGTCAAATGACCGCTGAAAAAATATATAACCATAACATTTTATGGATAAGCCCATCATGGCACACTGATTTTCATAATTTTTAATTAGTTGTTGCACTATGTTGTGCTCTCTACGAAAACCAAATTGTTCACATGGCAAAATATTATGGGATTCAATGCACTTTCTTTTATTATATTCTCGAGTACTTTGCTTAGTGAGGAAAGTAGGCTAATCGGTCTATATGCGGACAAAGAATCTGCTGGCTTATTTAGCTTTGCAATAGGAATAACTTTTGCACATTTCCAAGTTAACGGAAAACAGCATTTATTAATAGCATAGCATTTTATTAATCACACAGCTGTGTGCACAGGTCAGAAATCTTATTCCCTTTTAGGAGTAAGACAAGCTTTTAGACAAAGATTATCAATACCATACTTCCCGGGAACTTATTATTTTTTAGCTTTTTAATAAATTCCTTTATGACGCCATAACTGACATGGGTGTTATTTTCGCACGGAGTTTGCAACTGTGCTAATGTACATACGTATTGACGCGTGTACGGCACTTTTAGTTGAATGGTCACTAAGGCCTGCAGATAAGCTGTGATTAATACTAAAAGATTGAGCTAGGGCTTCAGCCCTTTCTGTATCTGTTAAGTATCGATTGTTTTTTAATATTAAGGTTGGGTTGTTCCTCCGTTTCTTCCTGCTAATTTTGGAATGACTGTATCTAGGGATGAGAGAGCGATATTACAGGACTTATTTCGAAAGTCGAGTAACGCTTTTGTAACTACACTAGTCGGCATAAGTTTTTTGACGAAATTGTCTGTTTCTTTTCAACCTAGCTTTCATTCAGCACACAGAAGGCCAATTTTTATACGGTTTATTGTTTGCATTCCCTTTCCACTGATAACAATGCACGCAGACAACTAATTTTTGTTCGGCATAAGTATTTTGACAAACTCATTTGGTAAATGGTGTTCTGCTTTTGAGCACGTGTTAATCAACAATTGTTTAAATTGAACTTTTTTGGATATTGAACTTTAATAAAAAACAAAAAATTAATTGATAGCCATGGGTAAAAAGGCTAAGTTAAGTTTATTTATTAGATCAATGGTTGCACAGTTTAACGTTGGAATTAAAGTAAAAAACATTGCAAATGAGTTTAATGTGTCGCGACAAGCTGTGTATTATCAAATTAAAAAGTTTAAGAAACATAATGACTTAAACCTAAACAAGAACAGGCCGTTGCAACGCAGTGGAATCTGACCTCCAGCCTTCCGAAAAGTGAACGTAAGGCAATCAGTGAGTGGACATTTCGTCGACGTTTAAAGGAACAGGACACTGCTAATCAGGTATATTTTTAAAAATTAACTAGCTTAAAAGGCTGAAATTTGCAAAGGAATTGGCTTTCTTTATGTCAAAGCAAACGAAGATATTAGTAAGTGGCTAGTCATTAGTAACTTCTAGGAGAACAGGTAAATAATCTGAACTGAGAGTGTTTATTACTCGCGGAGTTATAAGATATTGTGGGCGATTTGTTAGGAAAAAGTTTAGAGTACATGGTTGACCGTGCTTTCCTGCAGGCATATAGGTGTGGTCAAGGGGATACAGTATTTAAAAGTTGTTGCTGTCAACTTTGGATTTTAGCAGGTTACCCCACGAGTTTGCCCGGCGACATCCCCAAGACTGGTGTCGGCAATTTAGGTCACCTCCTACAATATAAGGCACATTTGCGCTGCTTAATTGGTGAATGTCGGACAAAAAGAGTTGATTTTTCTGAGGATTTACTTGACCTCATGGAAAGTAACAAGACTAAATAAATGTCTGAGTGGCAACTATATTAAAAATATTTACGCCAATAGGTGGCAGAAAATGGCGAATACTTTTTTATATACATGTATATTGCAACCCCTCCCCCTCTTTTGACTGTTCGATCGTTTCAATAACAGCTATAGTTGCGTATTTTAACGTGTTGTAAGATGTTTTTAACCAGGTTTCAGAGACTAGGCAAATATCAACATTATTACTATATAGAAATTAAGAAAATTTCTCTTTTTTGTTTTGAATGCCCCTGGCATTCCAAGATAAGATTTTGAGTTTGTCTTAAATTTTGGAAGGAATTTAAATGCAAGTGAAGTTATAGTTATCTTTCCTAAGATCTCGACGTCATACGGACATGACTAGATTGACTCGGCTATTGATCCAAATCAAGAATATACATACTTTATATAGTCAGAAACGCTTCCTTTTGCCTGTTACATACTTTCAACGAATCTAGTATATCCTTTTTCTCTACGAGTAACGGGTATAAAATGGTTAAAATTCCGGCGTGCAATGCAATGTATTTCTATGTTTTTGAAAAACATTCCAAGCCAAATTATATGCACTCGCGGGATGGCTCTATAAAAATAAAATTTTTCAATGTGAAACACTCAATGTTGGGCTTTAAATAGCGCCCATTTGACTGTATTTTCAGTTAACAAATGTTTTGATATTTAACCTTCCTCCAATATAAATGAAGCGAAGATACATTTCACTTCGTTTGGACCCGACACACATTTATCTTAATGGTCAACCGTCTACTTTTGCACTTTTTTCATTCAGTCCTGGGGTTCCGTTGTTTGTCCTGTCCACCGTCTGACTGTTGCCCTTTGTACGCAGCGCCACAATTAAATTTAATAGCAACGAAATTAATTCTGAATTTCTATTTAGCTGTTCCATAGCATACGGACATGTTGTGGAAGTGGCAGTTTCGGTCGGTTTGCGGGGCTTAAATTGGGCATCCCGAGATATCTAACGTTATCAGGAAGAACATAAGGAATATATCTATTTTTATAGGGTCGAAAACGCTTTCTTCTACTTGTTACATACATTTCAGCGAATCTACTATACCATTTTAGTCCATGAGTAGGGGGTATATAGTAACCTAATTATGTATTCCTTATAATTCACTTATATAAAAGACCGACGACGGTGGTCCGCCGTATCGATTCTCAGTACATCTAAGATTTTCTCACGCCACTTGTTTCAGTCTTAAGCCGACAATCAATCAATAAAAACGCACAGCGGATTCAATCGGAGTTTTTACTTAATTCGGCGTTGATCTTAGTTCAAATACGCATCGTTTATTCGACTCAAAACAAAAACTTTTATACTATATACCTAACATTTATTTCTATACTCGAGGCTGTAGTAGAGTTCCTCGACTATCAACTACCCGTTACTCAGCTAGTGTGAATGCGATCGCGAAATTTCGCCATTGTTCTGGGATATCGATAGATATTGGGGAAATAATTTTTGTTTTTGAAACTTTATTATTATTTGTAAAACCCCTTTGTCACCTTTGTCGCTATTAAATCAGCCATTTCAAGAGCGTCGTAACACAAAACAATAACAAAACAATAATACAAATATAAGAATTAACAATATAACAATTATGAGATCATCATCATCTCGTCAAGGGGGACCGTATGATGAGGTCCTTCGGCTGTCTCTTGTGGAGCCTTCTTAGTGGGCGAGCTCTGGACAGTAGCTTGACTATGCGATTTCTTTTGCTAACGGCTGGAGTGCATGTTTATTGCCTCGAAGACTAGCTTGAGGTCTTTGTGCAGGGTTGCGTTCCTTACGAACCATTCGTGCACAATCATGCACTTTAAGGGATATTTAGGTCCAGGACTTCTTAATTACAGGCCAAAGTTTTCCATTGTTAGTTGCCCGAGAAGCTACAACTGCCTTTTTATTATCGTTGAAAGTATGTAACAGGCAGAAAGGAATCCGACCATATAAAGTATATAACTGCTACGCCCACATTTTTGAAAAATTGTTTGATATTTTTTCATAATTTTATTAGTTGTGTAAATTTCTATCGATTTGCCAAAAAACAGTTTTGAACAATTCTTAAATTTTTTCTCATTTTATTCCCCAATATCTATCGATATCATAATAAAATGATAAAATTTCGTGTTCGCATTCACACTAGCTGAGCAACGGGTATCTCTCTTGTTTTTCTTGTATTTTATCCATTGCCCACAAAGTTAACAACCTTGCTCACATCTGACCATAAAATGTTAATGCGCTTGGCTATGTGTCTCCCATTAAAAGGAGGGACTTTCCTTGGACTTCAGTATTTTAAACCATGTTCCCTGAGACATGTTCGAACTGTTTCTGCTATTGCGAATATGCCGAGCATCTGTTTCAGTTCGATAGCAGCTTTAAATGGGTCCTTCCTGCTCTCGCGCACTAGCCTTTTGAGTTTTTTAATTTTTCGCACTATGGGAAATTTGAACACCTTTTTTGTCCAAAATTAATAGCTCGAGAACGATATTAAGATATTTTTTTTGCATTGGGTTACACTAGCACATAACTAATTTTGTATAGGGCTAGGCGATTTCTGTGGCGCTCTAGCCTGTCGTGGTACCCGCTGGAGTGCATGTTTATTGCCTCGAAGACAGTGGCTAGCTTGAGGTCTTTGTGCAGGGTTGCGTTCCTTACGAACCATTCGTATCCCGTTATCATCCTGGCGATTTTGTTTTGGGCAGCCTGAATGCGACGAATTTGACTGTCGCACGCCAAGCCCCAAATTTGGCAACCATTCCGACATATTGGCGCTAAAATTTGCTTGTAAATTGTCACCTTGTTGGAGAGTGACAATTTACTTCGCAAATTAATTAACCAGAAGTGCTTTGACGCTGCTGCACGTATACGCACTCTCATCGCACTTGCTTCGGAAAGTTGAGTCTCCGATCCAAGATTACACCAAGATATTTGGATGAATTGGACTGGGGGACAGGGGTACCATCGATGAGCACAGCCGGTGGTGTTCCCCTTTTCAGTGTGTAGCACACATTCGCTGATTTGTCACCATTGATGTGAATTCCTGGATGCCTTGATATTAAGGGTGAGAGTGTCAACAAGACCAGATTCGCTAGCTCACGCCATCTTCGATTGCATCTCCCCGCTCCCCACCACCTTTGTCGCTCGAGTCGTTGGCAGTGTAGGACTGAAATCCAAATATTTTGGGTGTCTGCGCCTCCTTACAATGGGTCTCACTGAGCAGCAGGACATCGATCGAGCGCTGAAGTGTACCACTAGACGACCTTAGCCGGCTGCGGCTCCTTTGACGACTGAGGCTTCTATCCTTGGGCTGTTGCTGTTGATAATGTTGTTGGTGCGTCAAGCTCAGTGGTTGCTTATGGTGAACGAACCCTGTAACCACATCTGCATACGATATACCTCCTCTAGAAGAGGGGATCTCCCTACCTCCAGATAAGCCCTGTGTAGTTGGTCGCTCCTTTACCTCGGTTCTTCCGGCCACTCCACTTCTGGGTCTGGATCGCAGCATGAACGCTTGTAGATTGGTGCAACCTTTATAATTTGCAGTATGCTGAACAAGACAGTTGTGCCAGTGCCCAGCTCGACGCGAGGCCTAGTACAGTCCTTGGCTGGGTGTTCGCCGGCACATTTCATAACAAATGTGGGCCTTACGGCAGTATTTGGCTGTGTGGCCAAACTGCTGACGATGATGGCATTGAACAATATCGTTACGCTTGCGGAGAGGCTCAATAAGTACTCTCATATGGCATAGTGCCTTTACTGCGAGGATCTCCGTATTGTTTGCCGCAGCAGCAATGTTCAGGAAGAACATATTGACTGTCAACGCTTCTGAGGTACCTGGTTCGTTTCGTCTTAGCGTTGTATGTATTTTCATTTATTTTTTCCAGCTTTTCCCTGATCTGGTAATGTAGCGTACTGTGGTGCAGGCCTTTCACGAATACCCTGTAAGTTCTTCCTTAGGACACCGCCCTAGCCTCAAAAATTTAATGGAATTTTAATGTAATTTTTGCCAGTGTAATAGTATCAATTATGTTTTGCAAGTCGAACAATCGTAAACGATGTTTTCGTAACGGCAATTCTTGACCAATGATCGGATTTTATCTCGCTATTTTATTCTTTATTTTAATGAAATCGTCGTGATCTGGAGTTCCAGCTAACCGTTTCCAAACAGTGCCTAACTCATTTATTCCCCTTTTTGATCTACAATATATAAACATCCTTCACCCATTACCGTTTCGGTTTAAATAGTTTTCGTTCATCAAAGTATTTTATCATAAAATATTCTTTTAATGAAAGAACATGTTTTTCCCCAATTAAACACAAATCATTTTATCCTCAATATCATAACATTCGAGCTCTTCTTTTTTCGATTATATTCCATAATACCCCTTTCTACATCTATTTAAGCTTCAGTTTTCCTTAATAAATTGTACCCAATTAATAAGTCAGATTCTAAACCTTATATTTCATATAATAGATGTTTCGTTTTAAATATGGTCAATACATGGTAATATTTTATAATTGAGTATCCATGAACTGTAAATACTTTCTTGTAAGTTGGTAATTCTTTTTTATTTTCATAAATTATCTCTTTTAGCAAGATGTGGCTCCTGTGTCAACTTATATTTTTAGTTTTTTTTTTTTTTTTTTTTTTTTTTGTATTTCTGTCTATTCTTGTTATATGTGGTATTTCCCTGGTTCTGATCTAAAAAATGATCATCATCAATGTTATTCATTCTGATACCATTCTGGGTTGGTTGACTTATGGTCCCAGTTGCTTCCCGTTTTAATGGGATTTGCGGTTCAGTTTCTTGTGCTTGATATCGATTAAAGTTATTTCTTTGCGAAAAATTATTATTGTATAATTTTGTCTGTTATTATTCTACCCCCTTTTATAATTATTACTCTGCTCTTATTTTGTCCCGTGCGACCAATTATTATTCAGAATATTATTCCAATTATTATTCATTCTATTTGATGTATTATTATTTTGTCTTGGATCTATTGGAATAAATTTTTGGTTACTTCCCTGATTTTTATTTCCATTCCTAAATCCATAATACCTATTTGCAAATTGGGCTTGAAAGTTGTTAGACTTTAGTTCCTGACACTTTGCCAGAGAATTTGACAAGACTGGTGAGTTTAGGGATGAGAGTGTTTCTGGGATTGAACCATTTTATAGTTGGGTCCATTGTTTGGATTTTATATTCTTCTACTTCATTTCTGCTAGCGTTTAACTGCCTTTCTGTTCCTTCAATTTTTCTGGTCACTTCACCTAATTGTACATTTATTATTCGGTTAATTAATTCCATTGTTATTGTAGATTGTGTCTCCCTTTTGGGACACCAGTTATGACTAAGAGAATACAAGAAAGAGAACTTTTAAAGAAAGAGATAACTTAAAATATAACTTAGAATCAAGTTTCTCTACTATGAAATAATGCATAACGTAGTCAAATTCTTACCAAAGTCAGTGTAGATGACATATGTTTAAGATTATTTTTTAAGAAGAATACTAGTTTAAAAAACTTGGCAAATAGATCGGCTATTGACAGATCCAACTATTACGTATAAAATAGCGAGGAAGGGTAAGAAATTGTTTTGCGCTTAGTTTTAAAACTGTTTCGGATCCTGTGCGAACTGGAGTATTAAGCAAGGTAAAATTTAACCGAGCACTTAATTATTTAAAAAGGATAGATAGTCGGAAATTAACCTAGGATGATATGGATCTTAAGGTTGAGTAAGAGGTGCTACCCTGGACAAAAACACACTTTCAAGACTTGTTAAAAGATATATATGCAAAAATCGACCAAGAGAGTTTTGAATATAATTAACGTGCGACTATGATAGGTCGAGCAAGGCGTCTATAAAGTCATGTTGTGCTATAGGGAGACAGATATTTGATTTTTATTCTGGCGACCACATTGTGCCACGTATGTACATTAATATATATATATATATATATATATATAATATTAATTTTAAATTCTTATACTATATTATTATATTAAAATAAATTATAAATTATATTACAAAATATTACCAATTGGTTCCTATCTGACACTCTATTAGAGACGGAATGAATTACGGACATATGAATTAAATATTCTGGGAATTCAGAAGACGGCGTTATTTTAGAGCACGTAATAAATACAGATCTATCGGAATCGGAATCATACGAAATCTATGTTACGGGACTCGTCAAAAAGTAACTCCTCCTCCCTGTCTGGAGGGACGATCATACCTGAGTATTGTGTAGGGTATCAAAATACATTTTGTTGGGAAATAATTTCTGATAAGACTAGATGTTAGTTTTTTGAAAAATTGGAAGAAGTAGATGGATGGATGGATGGTGCAATGGTCTGGACAAAGACACTAGAATAACTAGAATTATTCTAGTGTCTTTGGTCTGGATACATCCCGTAATTTTTAATTCCCACGGACTCCATTTTCTTGCTATAACCGTTACTCGTAGAGTAAAAGTAGATGCATTGAATAGTAGAAGAAAGCGTTTCCGAGCGTATTAAGTATATATTTTTTATCAGAATCAATAGCCGATATGGCAATGCCCGTCTGTCCGTATGAAGAAAACCTAGAATGTTGAATAACGCCCACAAACCGCTTAAAACTGCCACGCCAACACTTTTGAAAAATGTTTTGATATTTTTTCATATTTTTATTAGTTTTGTAAATTTCTCTCGATTCGCCAAGAAACTTTTTGCCACGCCCACTCTTACGCCCACAAACAGACCAGAATTGCCACTCTCACCCTTTTGAAAAATATTTCCATTATTATTCGTTTTATTGTTTGTCTTGCCAAAAGTGGCAAAAGAAGCCGCGTGCAAGCCATGGAAATTCTGCAACAGGAGCACGGTGTAGGGTGCGATTTACGGTCCTCGGTCTTGCTTTTAGGACAGCCATTCAACGTGGATCTTTGGGTGTGCGGTTGGCGTCGTGTTTGAGTGTGTTGTATTTTCAGGCAGAGCGTCACCTTGGCGTCTCCATTTTCGTTTTCTTTATTTTTGCTAATGCTGCTGTTGCTGCTTTAATGCGGTGGTGGCTGATGGTAAGGCGTTGCGTGGTGCAACCGTAACTGCAACATTGCGGTGGATCTACACTTGTTTCTGTGCAGCGTGGAACTGCCTGCGGGTCTCAGGTCAGATAAATGCACTTTCCGAAATTAATACTTTTTCAATGGGTCGAACCGAAAGACTTTTAGACTAGACTTTTGCGAAAACCAAACGGCATTAATCACAAAATTTATTGTTAACTAAGTTTTCAAAAATAAATTCTAAGTATATTATGTTAGACACGAAATGTTCTTTTCTAAAGGACTTATTGATAAACTATGCTGCAAGAGAACAATTTTTCGCGGTGTACAATTATTTCACTGCTCGCGAAAAAATGTCATAACATGAAGAGTGATATTCCACGCTCCAATTACGAGCAGTCGTGCCTGCGCCAGAGCCACAAGAAAAATGTGCAAGCAGGAGCAGAGAGGAGTGCCCACTTACAAGCCACCCCTCCCCGACCACCGACAGTGCTTGCATTTGCGCTTATAAAACCAATGTCATCGTTATTTTTAACTTAATTTACATGCCTAACTAAAGTTGTCAGAAAATTATGTTGACGCATGCAGCTTTCAAATATGTTGCATACACGAGGGAGCACATCAACGCACTATGGGAAATATTGTTGGCCCTTTTTTGGCCAAAAACCATTTTATGAAAGTCGGTCGATTAAGATAGTATTAAATGCATAACTGACCAATGTTTAGTTCTGCATACTAGAACTAAATACAGATGGCGCAACAACAAAGAAATCAGCTGTTGCACGCACAAAAAAAAAAAAATTGTCTGCAACGACAAGTTCTCCCCTCGATACGCATATTTGTATATCTTTTAAACCATTGCGTCTTTTTCATTCTGCATAATGAGTTTTATTCAGTGTGGCTTGTATTATGTGTTTGTGACTGTGAAAACTAACAAGAAATCATGTTATCCCCTTAAGTCCGTAAAAATGTAAAATAAAATAATTTAATATGCAATCACTACCACGAAATCAGTTGTTTTTCGCTTGGTCTATTATTATTAATTTTTGGCCAGAACAAGTGGTCAAATTTCCCATAGTGCAACGTCTCTATGCGTGTGTGCACAATTAATTGCGCGATGGGCAACACGGCGTATGAATTTTTATGTGACATGTGCATATCATTTTATTATCCCCGTTATTCCCGTTACGCAACGCAAGTTTGTTTCCAAATGATGCCCACTCTAACGCCCGCAAACAGCGAAAAACAACTACGCCACCCTTCTGAAAACTGTTTTAATATTTTCTCATATATGTAATTATTAGTATTGTAATATTCTATCGATTTGACAAATAACTTTTTGCCAAGCCCACAAACCGCCCAAAACTGGCACGTCCACACTTTTGAGAAATTATTTATTTTTTTTGCAATAAATCGGTTGTTTTGCCATATTCTATCGCCGAAAACGTTTTGTCTACTATGACTCCTACAAACCGCCCGAATCTATCCTGCCCACACCCATGGTCTACATTAATATTATTTTTTTTCCCCCAACTTCTAACGATATTCCTTACAAATGTTGAAAATTCTTGTTCCCATTTGGACTAGCTGAGTAACGGGTATCTGATAGTCGTTCAATCTTGTTATAATTGCGGCTGGCAAACGAGAATAAACCAAATGAATAACAGTCCATGCCAGAATGAGTGAAGTGGCCTAAAGCCAGGGAATGCCATTTGACGTAAATCTAACTATGCTGAGTTAAGGTAGAATGTAAACCAAAATAAAAATAACTAAACAAGAGAGAATGCTATATTCGAGTTTCGCAACTATCCGTTAATCAGCAAGTGGAAATGCGAACGAGAAATTTCATAATATTTCCGGAATATCGATAGATATTGGGGAATAAAATGAGAAAAAGTTTTAGATTTTTTTAAAGTGTCGGCGTGACCGTTTTGTAGGCGTTTTCGGTAAAACGTTTTTAAAAAACATTTAAAGCCAAATTATAAGCAGTCGCGGGATGACTCTATAAAATTAACATTTATCAATGTGAAACACTCAATGTTGGGTTTAAAATAGCGCCCATTTCACTGAATTTTCAGGTAACAATTTTTTATTTTTTTTTAACGCACGTGTCCCACGGCCACACCTCCCGTCCAACCGACCGAGGTTATTATAACTCTAATAAATATAAGTGTTTGTAGGATCTAATTGTGTATAAAAAAAAAGTTAAAATTGATTGCTTTAAGAGCGGCAGAGAGTCAAGATTACAGATAATAAGATAAAGTCTATTATAGTCAGAACATATTACTCTGTAAGGGTCATTCAACTCATAGTTAGATCTACAATGATTTAAGATAATGGGTATATAGTTTCTAGTGAATCTACTTGGAACCGAGAAGTTAAGCCGACTAAGCAAGTCGAGACTCCCAACATCACCACAAATAAGCTTACAAATAAAGACTGTTCCAAGCATAGTTATGCGGCTAGCTAGGTAAGGTAAATCAATTAAAAGTAAGTGTAAAGTAAAAGTGGACTCCAAACAGGTGATCCGCACTCAAGAATCGGACGGACTAACGAAATAAATAAGGTTTTAGTCAAGTAAGGATCATCAAATTCCTAAGACCATCTTTTTATAATTCCAAGCACACCCCTGGCCTTATTGACAATAGTCGAAATATGGTCGGAAAATTTTAGTTTAGGGTCCAGAAGAACACCAAGATCACCAACTCGTGCTATTCTGTCCAAAGGCCACCCACTTAGAGTGTAAGTCGTGCGTATTGGGTTCACACGACAAAAGGTCATAAATTTACATTTAGAGCCATTTAAGTTTAATACGTTATCACGGCACCATATTTGAAAGCTGTCTAGATCGGATTGTAAGTCCAAATGGCGCGAAATGTCCTTGTGCTGGAGGCATAATTTAACATCGTCTGCGTACATAAGTACTCGCGAATGTTTTATTATTAAGGGGAGGTCGTTAATGAATAAGGTAAAAAGAAGCGGACCAAGATGGCTCCCTCGTTTGACACCGGATGTGACTCGGAGAATTCAAGATATAGAATTTTTAAAGAGGACTTCTTGCGTCCTGCCTTTCAGATAGCTTGAAATCCAATTTAGAAGATCAACAGGGAAACCTAAAATATCAACTTTCCTTAATAGAAGGTAATTATTAACAGAGTCAAATGCTTTACTAAAATCAGTGTAGATGACATCTGTTTGAAGATTATCTATGAAACCCTGTATTACGAAAGAAGTTAGCTCCAAGAGGTTAGTGGTTGTTGATCGGCGTTTCATAAAACCACGCTGACACGGTGATATGATTGATCTACAAAGGTGCTGCAAATGAGAAGTGATAACATTTTCAAAAAGTTTTGGGATAGCCGACAATTTAGAGATTCCTCTGTAATAGCTTGCATTCAGTTTGCTACCTTTTTTATGAAAAGGCATCACAAAGGTCTCCTTCCATATATGAGGGAACTGTGAAAATTCCAGAAGTAAGATAAACAGTTCTGGGCAAACAGCTAGGGATTCCATCGGCACCTGGCGAATAGACCGGTTTAACACGCTGAAGATCGTTAAGCAGCGAGCTTTCGTTTATAGTGGGGCAAATTATTAGATTCGACTTAGATACCGCATAAGAGATGGCTGTTCGGAATGAGGTAAAGTTGAATATGTTGTTTGAAAAAACTTGGCGAAATGATCGGCTATTGCCTGATCCGATGTTACCGTAGTGTTTTCAAAAAATAGCGAGGAAGGGTAAGAACTTGTTGTTCGCTTAGTGCTAACGAAATTATAAAACTGTTTCGGATCCTCTGCAAACTAGAACTTATAACGGTTTAAATAATTCTTGTAGCACTGAGCATTAAGCATGGTTAAGTTTAACCGAGCGCTTAAATATTTACAACGGATGGACTGAAAACCGGTATTTTTAAATTTTATATAAAGTCTGGACTTTACATTTCTTAGGTGTGTCAACTCTTTATTAAACCATGGAGGTTTAGAGATTGACGGATAGTACATCGGAAGAGTGAAAAAATGATTTAATTGCGGTATAAGACATATTAATGGCATCCATCAATATGCTGCAGGAGTAAAGATCGGACCAATTAAAGCCAGCTATAAAATTGTTTAGCCTCCGAAAATAAGCCTTGCGAAAACAGGGAATTCGCTTTGTTGACTTCTCTGAATTTACTTTTTATACAACGACAGACTAGAATCGCATCCTAATAGTCTAGCTAGACGACTAAGTATCGCAGCCCAAAGCCATCGGACAAGTACGAGAAGAAGATTAAAACGCCACCACCCTCAAGACCGGAACTTGACATAATTCATACTTAATTCAAATCTTCTAAATATTACTAAACATTCCATTTATTTAATACTCTTAATCATATAATCTTTGTAAAAAACAACTTAGATAATAAGAATAGTTAAAATTATACCGATCAGTTTCAGTTGTCCAAGAAGGATAATAGTACGCTAGTCAATAAAATAAAATAAACAACAAGGAATAAAAACAAGGAATTTACTTTTAATACCGTACCTATGTCGATTGCCACCTTGAAAGTAGGATGATATGGATCTTCAGGTTGAGTAAGAGGTGCTACCCTGGACAGAAACACACTTTTAGGACTTGTTACAAGACATAGATCCAACAATCGACCAAGAGAGTTTCGAATATAATTAATTGCGACAACGATACCACGTTGTGTCAGGTATATGAGGAAAAAAAATCACCTAGAACTACCAATTGGTTCCTGTCAGACAGTTTATTTAAGATGGATTGGATAGCTGGCAGATGATTCAGATATTCTGGGAATTCAGAAGATGGCGGAATATACGAGCACGTAATATAAACTAATCTGTCGGAAAATGATAGCTTTACGCATATGAATTCTGAGTTACGGGACTTGTCCAAAAGTAACTCCTCCGACGCGAAGGTAGATCTAACCGCAATTAAAACTCCACCTCCCCGTCTGGAGGGACGGTCATACCTATATATAGTGTACATCCCTGGGAAGACTTCGGAGTTAAGTATTTCCGGCGTTAACCAAGTCTCTGTGAACACTATTATATGGGAGGCAAAGGAAAGGCTATCACAATACAATTTGGTTAGTTTGCTACGCAAGCCTCTAGCATTTTGATAGGAGATAGTAAAATTCGTTGTTAGTTTTTTGAAGAAGAGGAGGAAGATGAAGAGGCGGATGGTGCAGTGGTCTGGCCACGTGAGGGAAGTTTAATTCCCACGGGCCCCTTTTTCCTATTTTAGATCTTAGTTTCCAACTCTTTTACCACCATATTATCCGGCCAAAAATCACCCAAACATATAATCGAAAATAGCTCAGTTATCTTGAAAGATGATATGTCCCTAGCGTAAGAGAAGTTAAATTTTTCCACTCTTATATTATCGGCTTTTGTTTTGTCTTGTTTATAAGACAATACATCAGACGATGTTTGATTAGGGGATCACCCTGCAGATTGTATTTCCTAAGTGCAAAGACCCTAGAATATTCTAGTGTCTTTGCTAAGTGCCAACATGTGCCGGTAGTCCGAACTCAATGTTCCCTTGTGGTGGTAAACTAATCGGGCCAGGTGGAATCACTGGTTGAGAAACCAGTGTAGACAATTCGGAATCTTTAGCGATCCCAGGGTGGGCTCCCTCCACAGCGGATTGATCGGATTGCTCCGAATCTTTTTTAGTTGCCGATCTAAGCAACATTTGCGGATTTGCTGCGATAGACAGCTGATCAGCTGTGGAGTCCTGTTGATCATTTGCACGTGGTTGCGGGGCGTTCGCCTTAGGCAGCCTACCCTCAGCGGCTTTTTTTGCGCTTTGGAGATTCATCTAATAGCTTCATCTAATAAGGCCATTTAACTGTGAATTAAGCGCGGAAAGAAAATCATCAGCTCGACGAAAACTATCTCTAGCCACGCCACCTTTAGTTTGGCGCATAAACGATTTCATTGCATTCGCAACCACAAGGCAAGCATCACAACAGTAATTTAGGTGTTTACCCTTTGCTAGGTCATCACTTGTTCGAACATTAAAACCAGCGCACTTAGTATGCACCATTTTATCACATTTTTGGCTGCTCAGGTTTTATAACCTGGCAGCAATATTTATGAAAGCAGACAACATTTACTGTTTCCATGTTTATCTAAAATCAGACTACTGTGCACGAAAACACAAGATCAAAACTTTCAAGCGAGCTGTTAAAAGAGCCGCACGAGAGCAGTCTGCAGCTCAGAAAGTTAGATTTTGTGTGGGAGAGCGAAAGAGATCGAGAGAATAGGTGCACAGTGCAAAAAAACAACACCAAAAAGCACTGCGAACAACGCACAAAAGGGAGAGTAAACAAAACAAAAAGAAGAAAAATGCAAAATACTTTGTATATTTGTTTAAACTACTGCACAAAACACAAAGAATCACTCGCGAAGCGAACGGATCTTTAATAATTATGTTTACAATATATGATAAATAAAGAAGATTATTAAAAACCGCGGCTGGTTTGACAAACACAAAATAAAAATCGAAGCACAAAAAAAAAAAAACACGACTGTTCGCTTTGAAGTTAGGATATTGATATTTAACTTTCCTCCAATATACACTAGTCCGCATAAGTATTTGGACAAAATAAACGCTGCACATTTGTCAGTGAAACTTTTAAATGGTTTGATATGGTAGTATTGATTATTTTGTATTTTTTTGTGTTTTTAATTAAACTTAAAAAGTTATAAACAACTTAATGAAACATGATAATTTTTTGTTTGGCATTATATTTTGACAAACTCATTTAGTAAATGGTGTTCTGCTTTTGAGCACGTGTTAATCAACAATTGTTTAAATTGAACTTTTTTGGATATTGAACTTTAATAAAAAACAAAAAATTAATTGATAGCCATGGGTAAAAAGGCTAAGTTAAGTTTATTTATTAGATCAATGGTTGCACAGTTTAACGTTGGAATTAAAGTAAAAAACATTGCAAATGAGTTTAATGTGTCGCGACAAGCTGTGTATTATCAAATTAAAAAGTTTAAGAAACATAATGACTTAAACCTAAACAAGAACAGGCCGTTGCAACGCAGTGGAATCTGACCTCCAGCCTTCCGAAAAGTGAACGTAAGGCAATCAGTGAGTGGACATTTCGTCGACGTTTAAAGGAACAGGACACTGCTAATCAGGTATATTTTTAAAAATTAACTAGCTTAAAAGGCTGAAATTTGCAAAGGAATTGGCTTTCTTTATGTCAAAGCAAACGAAGATATTAGTAAGTGGCTAGTCATTAGTAACTTCTAGGAGAACAGGTAAATAATCTGAACTGAGAGTGTTTATTACTCGCGGAGTTATAAGATATTGTGGGCGATTTGTTAGGAAAAAGTTTAGAGTACATGGTTGACCGTGCTTTCCTGCAGGCATATAGGTGTGGTCAAGGGGATACAGTATTTAAAAGTTGTTGCTGTCAACTTTGGATTTTAGCAGGTTACCCCACGAGTTTGCCCGGCGACATCCCCAAGACTGGTGTCGGCAATTTAGGTCACCTCCTACAATATAAGGCACATTTGCGCTGCTTAATTGGCGAATGTCGGACAAAAAGAGTTGATTTTTCTGAGGATTTACTTGACCTCATGGAAAGTAACAAGACTAAATAAATGTCTGAGTGCCAACTATATTAAAAATATTTACGCCAATAGGTAGCAGGAAATGGCGAATACTTGTTTATATACATGTATATTGCAACCCCTCCCCCTCTTTTGACTGTTCGATCGTTTCAATAACAGCTATAGTTGCGTATTTTAACGTGTTGTAAGATGTTTTTAACCAGGTTTCAGAAACTAGGCAAATGTCAACATTATTACTATATAGAAATTGAGAAATTGATAGTCAGAAACGCTTCCTTTTGCCTGTTACATACTTTCAACGAATCTAGTATATCCTTTTTCTTTACGAGTAACGGGTATAAAATGGTTAGAATTCCGTCGTGCAATGCAATGTATTTCTATGTTTTTGAAAAACATTCCAAGCCAAATTATATGCACTCGCGTGATGGCTCTATAAAAATAAAATTTTTCAATGTGAAACACTCAATCAAATCAACAATCTTAGGCATAACTAGAATCTGCAGGATTAATCTTAACTTTGTAGCTTTTATAGTTCCCAAAATTTCGACGTTCATACGGACGGAGAGAGTTACAACAAAGACACTACAATAACAAAATGCGTAACGCCATACGATTTTTTTTTTGGCGTGGCTCTAGAGGTGGCTCCAGGGTCTCTCGAATTTTTGTTCAAGAGCGAGAGAGCGGAAAGCTGTACAGCGAACGTTTCATTTCTACGCATACATTCTAGTTTCTTTGTTTACTACTATGGTGATCTAAACGAAATATAACAATATAAACATTTATTTTAAATGTGGTGGGATAATGCATTACATTATAGGCAAAATAGTGGATATTTTACAATCTCAATGTATGTACTTTTTACAAGGAAGTAAAAGTGAAAGCATAGAAACCATCACAGCACTCGTTTCTTGAAAATCATATCATTATTACTTTGTCTTTTTTTTCAAACAGATTTCGTCTTTACCGAAAAAAATTATTATCGTGTCAGTAAAAATTCTGCAAATGATGCGGCCTTGCTGCTGTTCGTAAAATAGTAATTAACGGGGCAATCAGCATTGCAGCGCCCAGGGGACCGCATTAGAGTCAACTCCTTTAGCAACAGAATGGAGGACACAGATCAGGAAGACCTGCTGGCTTTCGAGCGTCGGCTGGCTGAGGTGGTAAACACTGAGAAACGGAGTTCACTCCGCTGGCGCTTTGTTCTGGGCGCCATCTTCGCCTGCTCGGCGATCAGTGCCTGTCATTGGGTTCGGGATGCCAAGGAAAGCGAGTCGGTGGTTTTCCAAATCCTGTCCAGTCAAAGCGCCTTTGCCTTCTCCCTGGCAACCATATGCCTGCTAATCTTTTATGGATTCAATCACGCCACTAAGCAGGACCCCAGTATCCTGCGTGACACCCAAGAAATGCTGTCTCCGTTCCGCCTTAACATTGATAACCAGGGACGTCTCATCCTACTTCCACGGCAGACAGAGTAGCTGAATATATGTATATCCCCAAAAACACATTTTTATTGACGGCGTTCCAGTGGAATAAATGATCCAGTCAATAAATGATCCAGCTAGTCAAATAAATGATCCTCAAAAATGGAAATGGACTAGGTATTGCACACCATGACAAATTTCGCGAGGTGACTTCTTGAAACTAATTGTTTTTTATTTACTTTTGAAACGTTATAAATTTTATTTCTAGTTAATTAGCGCTTAGACTAGCGACGACAACAATACAAAAAAGTTCGCTGACAATAATGCTTAGCGATCAAGAAGCGAAGAGTGGACTTAAAAACATGCATTGCATAGAAATGACCGAGATAGAGGGCTGTTAGTGCTGCGGCCTTAAATTATAAAAGGCTACAGAATTCGATTTTGCTGTTATGAAATCAAAAGGAGTTGGCTGCTGTCGACACAACAAAAGTGGGCATAAGTATTTAGACAATAAATACATTCAATATATTTGTTTATAACTCATTGTTTACTTAATGGGAAATTGTTTAATAATTTTCGTATATATGTAGAATATACATATACATATATATGTATTTATATGTATATGTATATGTATATATGTAGTAAAATAATCATATGGATTATTTAAATGTCATAAATTTAAAAGAAAAAAATCAACAAAAAAATTATAACAAATTAATAAAAAATATACCCTCTCTTAGCGTCTATCAACTTTTGGAGACGTTTTGGTACAGAGTGTACCAAACTGTGGTTATAATCTATTGAAATATACTTCCATAAGGCTTGAATTTCCAAAATCGTTTCTTCGCGACTCCTAGATATGTTTGCACGCCTTTTCTTTATACATATATGACCAGAGGTTTTCTATTATGTTGAGGTCTGGACCTTGAAATGGCCAACCCAATGTGTTTACGTTAACATTTTTCAGAAACTGCGTAATTAGCTTGGCTGGAGTATATAGGACTCCCCAAAAAATTTATCACCAGAGGGGAATGCATGATGCTGCGCAAATGGGATACATTATGGAAAATCACTAAAGCATTACTGTTTTTTTTGAAATAATTGAAGTGGCCGGTTTGGACCACCCAAATACGCCACTCCCCTTCCCGTAAAGAGAACCCTATACTTATACTTGGGCTGGGACTGATGGATATAGTATGGGAAATGGAGTTTCTTCTATTTCTTTTTGTTGTGTTTTGATTTGAATTTTTTCTTATTTTAAGTTTCGCATACAGCATCATAAATGGCTTAAGTGGTACATATCTTAAATATAAGTACAACAAAATTAGTGCAATTATTACAATGATCATTAGTATGTAAAGTGTAATATTGTTCTCTGAAATCATGTCAACAATGTCGTTGTGTTTTACAATTTTTATTTTTGTTATATTTTTTTCTGGTTTTAACAGATTTTCACTTAAAATTATACTATTGATTTCCTATTTGCATTGGGTTTCTCCTATCATTTTGTTTCCTTCCATTTTTATATTGTATTATTAATTAAATTTTGGCAATTCTGGTTAGGAATGGTTTGGCTTATGTTCCAGGTTACAATTGTGTTCGGTTATATGTATTATATTATTTCGTTCGTGTGCATTGGCTTCAAATTACAAATTGGATTTAAGTGTTTAATAATATTGGTGACACATTCATTTTTTTATTTTCGGTATTATAAACTTTATTTTCCTTTTCAAAGTATGATTGTGTGTCTGTGTAATCTAGCTGATAGCCGTTGGAGTCTGGGTAAGGGATTTATTGTGTTTATTAGTGAAAAGTATGTGGGTTTCTGGGATATGATTTATAATTGGTTATAAGCAATTATTTAATCAAATAATCAGGTGGCTGTGAAATTGAAAATTGATTATTTTTCTTTTGTTTTTTGAATTGTGTTTTGTAGTAGTGCGTAACTCCATTTCTATTAGTGATTTTGTAATGGTCAAGGTCGGTCTGTTCTACATTTTTAGTTAGTTTAAATGGATTTTCTAATTTGCCTTTCTGTAGTGGACCTTTTTTGTAAATAGTGTCAATATTAAATACCTGTCGGCCTTCATATATTTTATCTATTTTCTTTTGCTTAATTTTTTGAGTATCTAATATTGGTTGCGTATAAGAAAATTTGAGCAGGTGTCTGTCCAGTAGTGTCATGTTTAATTTTATGGTTGAATGTGTAAAGGATTGTTTCTATCTTGCTTAATTTTACTTCTTCATCATCAGATGAATTGATTATACGACTTTTTTCATTTATTGTTTTGTGTAATCTTTCAACGTCTGCTACCCCGTTTTTTGCTATATTGAGCTGTTATTCGATTTCTTCTTCTTGAAGCCATCGCATCAAAGCTAAACTGGAGAAAACACCGTCTCTGTCCGACTTTGCTCTAGTGTTGGGAATTTAAAATAAATATCAATGCAACTGATGTAATGTTTTCCCTCAGATGAATAAATATCTACTACAAATTTTTCTCGGCAATGTTCCGGTTTAGGTGTGAATTTTAAAGGCATTTTGGTGTTTCTATGTCCTGTTTTGGTCAAATTGCATATGTTGCATTCGTTTATTATATTCTGGGATGCCATAGATGGTAAAAAAATTAACAAAAATTTTTTTGGTAAATCGATGGAAATTTACAAGAATAATAAACATATGAAAAAATTTCGAAAAATGGAAAGAAGTGATTTTCTTTAAATAATTTTGTCATTTTCTGCATACCAGGGTGTAAAAGTTTTTTATGTGATTGAAGTATGATTTCTTTGAATTCGGCGTATGAACCAACGTTCTTTAATCGGAAAAGACTGCGAATTACTTTTGTGTAGGTGGTATTAATAATTTCGATGTGTGCTCTTTGAATAATTTCAAAGTCTACATCGTTCTCAATATAAATGGTAATGTTTCTATGGATAAAGTGATCGAGTAAAATTTGTCTGACCTTTTCAAGTGTCACTAAATCATATTAAATTGTGGTAATTGAGTTATTGAATGCTCTACTTTATTTTTATCTGATTTAATAAAGATTATTTGTTTTTTGAAATAATTTATTGGTTTTTCTGTTAAATTAATAACGTTGCTATTGTCTGCTGCAGAACTATGTTGACTAACTTTACTATGATGATTTTTTTCAATTTTAATTCTTGATAATGCATCGGCAACTTAATTTTCCTTCCCTTTAATATAATCGATTTTTCCATCTTTCTAACTTAGCATTCGGTTCCTTTGAGTTACGAAGCCATCTAAGAGAGGTTGATGGTCACTGGCAATGGAAAATTGTCGCCCTAGTTAATAATGTCGAAAAGTTGTAGTGGCCCAAACTATGGCGAGTAATTCTTTTTCAAAAGAACTGTACTTTAATTCGTGTTCGTTAAGTGTTCTACTAATAGAAGATATAGGATGACCGTCTTAAGAAAGGACAGCCCCGAGGGCCATGTTACTTGCGTCTGTAGTTAAAGCTTATTTCTTTTCAAAATCAGGTCATTGTAAAATTGGGTCTCAAATTATTCGAATGCCTCTATGTACTTAAGTTTTTGCGTATCTATCTTTGCTCCTTTTTTTAAGCAGCTGGTCATAGGTTTAGCTATGTCTGCGTAATTTGGAATAAATTTGCGATAATAACCTCTAAAGCTTTTATCTATTTTACTTTTGTCGAAATTGGGTATGAAACTATGGCTTTAACATTGATAGGATTTGGTTTAATACCATCAGGAGTTATTACGTGACCAAGAAAGTTAGCTTCTTTTTTTAAGAACTCACATTTGTCGCAGTTGCAATTTTAAATTTGCTTCAGCAAGCTTTGAAAAAACTGATTGTATTGAATTCAAATGTTCTGTAAGGGATGTTGAAAAATTATAATATCATCCAGATACACCAAACAGTGTTTGTTAGCAACGGTCAAAGGATATTATTCAAGCACCTTTGAAAAGTAGCGGGTGCATTCCTAAGGCCAAATGGCATTCGAAGGTATTCGAAATGACCGCTCTTGGTGGAAAATGCAGTTTTGGGAATTGATTCCTCGTCCATTTTTATTTGGTGAAATCCCTATGAATTTTAGCTTTCAAAGAGAACGGTCCTGTTTTTTTTTTGCGCTGCGATTTTTATTTTGTGTTTGTCAAACCAGCCGATGTTTTTAATAATCTTCTTTAATTATCATATATTGTAAACATATTTATTTAAGATCCGTTCGCTTCGCGAGTGATTCTTTGTGTTTTGTGCAGTAGTTTAAACAAATATACAAAGTATTTTGCATTTTTCTTCTTTTTGTTTTGTTTACTCTCCCTTTTGTGCGTTGTTCGCAGTGCTTTTTGGTGTTGTTTTTTTGCACTGTGCACCTATTCTCTTCATACAATTTTTCATATTCTCTTCACTCTTTCGCTCTCCCACACAAAATCTAACTTTCTGAGCTGCAGACTGCTCTCTTGCGGTTCTTTTAACAGCTCGCTTGAAAGTTTTGATCTTGTGTTTTCGTGCACAGTAGTCTGATTTTAGATAAACATGGAAACAGTAAATGTTGTCTGCTTTTATAAAAATTGCTGCCAGGTTATAAAACCTGAGCAGCCGAAAATGTGATAGAATGGTGCATACTAAGTGCACTGGTTTTAATGTTCGAACAAGTGATGACCTAGCAAAGGGTAAACACCTAAATTACTGTTGTGATGCTTGCCTTGTGGTTGCGAATGCAATGAAATCGTTTATGCGCCAAACTAAAGGTGGCGTGGCTAGAGATAGTTTTCGTCGAGCTGATGATTTTCTTTCCGCGCTTAATTCACAGTTAAATGGCCTTATTAGATGAAGCTATTAGATGAATCTCCAAAGCGCAAAAAAAGCCGCTGAGGGTAGGCTGCCTAAGGCGAACGCCCCGCAACCACGTGCAAATGATCAACAGGACTCCACAGCTGATCAGCTGTCTATCGCAGCAAATCCGCAAATGTTGCTTAGATCGGCAACTAAAAAAGATTCGGAGCAATCCGATCAATCCGCTGTGGAGGGAGCCCACCCTGGGATCGCTAAAGATTCCGAATTGTCTACACTGGTTTCTCAACCAGTGATTCCACCTGGCCCGATTAGTTTACCACCACAAGGGAACATTGAGTTCGGACTACCGGCACATGTTGGCACTTAGCAAAGACACTAGAATATTCTAGGGTCTTTGCACTTAGGAAATACAATCTGCAGGGTGATCCCCTAATCAAGCATTGTCTGATGTATTGTCTTATAAACAAGACAAAACAAAAGCCGATAATATAAGAGTGGAAAAATTTAACTTCTCTTACGCTAGGGACATATCATCTTTCAAGATAACTGAGCTATTTTCGATTATATGTTTGGGTGATTTTTGGCCGGATAATATGGTGGTAAAAGAGTTGGAAACTAAGATCTAAAATAGGAAAAAGGGGCCCGTGGGAATTAAACTTCCCTCACGTGGCCAGACCACTGCACCATCCGCCTCTTCATCTTCCTCCTCTTCTTCAAAAAACTAACAACGAATTTTACTATCTCCTATCAAAATGCTAGAGGCTTGCGTAGCAAACTAACCAAATTGTATTGTGATAGCCTTTCCTTTGCCTCCCATATAATAGTGTTCACAGAGACTTGGTTAACGCCGGAAATACTTAACTCCGAAGTCTTCCCAGGGATGTACACTATATATAGGTATGACCGTCCCTCCAGACTGGGAGGTGGAGTTTTAATTGCGGTTAGATCTACCCTCGCGTCGGAGGAGTTACTTTCGGACAAGTCCCGTAACTCAGAATTCATATGCGTAAGGCTGTCATTTTCCGACAGATCAGTTTATATTACGTGCTCGTATATTCCGCCATCTTCTGAATTCCCAGAATATCTGAATCATCTGTCAGCTATCCAATCCATCTTAAATAAACTGTCTGACAGGGACCAATTGGTAGTTCTAGGTGATTTTTTTTTCCTCATATACCTGACACAACGTGGTATCGTTGTCGCAATTAATTATATTCGAAACTCTCTTGGTCGATTGTTGGATCTATGTCTTGTAACAAGTCCTAAATGTGTGTTTCCATATCATCCTACTTTCAAGGTGGCAATCGACATAGGTACGGTATTAAAAGTAAATTCCTTGTTTTTTTTTATTATATTAACGAAATTATTTCATTTAATTGACTAGCGTACTATTATCCTTCTTGGACAACTGAAACTGATCGGTATAATTTTAACTATTCTTATTATCTAAGTTGTTTTTTACAAAGATTATATGATTAAGAGTATTAAATAAATGGAATGTTTAGTAATATTTAGAAGATTTGAATTAAGTATGAATTATGTCAAGTTCCGGTCTTGAGGGTGGTGGCGTTTTAATCTTCTTCTCGTACTTGTCCGATGGCTTTGGGCTGCGATACTTAGTCGTCTAGCTAGACTATTAGGATGCGATTCTAGTCTGTCGTTGTATAAAAAGTAAATTCAGAGAAGTCAACAAAGCGAATTCCCTGTTTTCGCAAGGCTTATTTTCGGAGGCTAAACAATTTTATAGCTGGCTTTAATTGGTCCGATCTTTACTCCTGCAACATATTGATGGATGTCATTAATATGTCTTATACCGCAATTAAATCATTTTTTCACTCTTCCGATGTACTATCCGTCAATCTCTAAACCTCCATGGTTTAATAAAGAGTTGACACACCTAAGAAATGTAAAGTCCAGACTTTATATAAAATTTAAAAATACCGGTTTTCAGTCCATCCTTTGTAAATATTTAAGCGCTCGGTTAAACTTTACCATGCTTAATGCTCAGTGCTACAAGAATTATTTAAACCGTTATAAGTTCCAGCTTGCAGAGGATCCGAAACAGTTTTATAATTTCGTTAGCACTAAGCGAACAACAAGTTCTTACCCTTCCTCGCTATTTTTTGAAAACACTACGGTAACATCGGATCAGGCAATAGCCGATCATTTCGCCAAGTTTTTTCAAACAACATATTCAACTTTACCTCATTCCGAACAGCCATCTCTTATGCGGTATCTAAGTCGAATCTAATAATTTGCCCCACTATAAACGAAAGCTCGCTGCTTAACGATCTTCAGCGTGTTAAACCGGTCTATTCGCCTGGTGCCGATGGAATCCCTGGCTGTTTGCCCAGAACTGTTTATCTTATCTCTGGAATTTTCACAGTTCCCTCATATATTGAAGGAGTCCTTTGTGATGCCTTTTCATAAAAAAGGTAGCAAACTGAATGCAAGCTATTACATCTCATTTGCAGCACCTTTGTAGATCAATCATATCACCGTGTCAGCGTGGTTTTATGAAACGCCGATCAACAACCACTAACCTCTTGGAGCTAACTTCTTTCGTAGTACAGGGATTCATAGCTAATCTTCAAACAGATGTCATCTACACTGATTTTAGTAAAGCATTTGACTCTGTTAATAATTACCTTCTATTAAGGAAAGTTGATCTTTTAGGTTTCCCTGTTGATCTTCTAAATTGGATTTCAAGCTATCTGAATGGCAGGAAGCAAGAAGTCCTCTTTAAAAATTCTATATCTTGAATTCTCCGAGTCACATCCGGTGTCAAACAAGGGAGCCATCTTGGTCCGCTTCTTTTTACCTTATTCATTAACGACCTCCCCTTAATAATAAAACATTCGCGAGTACTTATGTACGCAGACGATGTTAAATTATGCCTCCAGCACAAGGACATTTCGCGCCATTTGGACTTACAATCCGATCTAGACAGCTTTCAAATATGGTGCCGTGATAACGTATTAAACTTAAATGGCTCCAAATGTAAATTTATGACCTTTTGTCGTGTGAAACCAATACGCACGACTTACACTCTAAGTGGGTGGCCTTTGGACAGAATAGCACGAGTTGGTGATCTTGGTGTTCTTCTGGACCTTAAACTAAAATTTTCCGACCATATTTCGACTATTGTCAATAAGGCCAGGGGTGTGCTTGGAATTATAAAGATGGTCTTAGGAATTTGATGATCCTTACTTGACTAGAACCTTATTTATTTCGTTAGTCCGTCCGATTCTTGAGTGCGGATCACCTGTTTGGAGTCCACAATACGTAGTCCACTCGGACCGCATTGAATCGGGCCAAAAAAGTTTCTTACTTTTTGCCTTGCGGCGCCTAAATTGGGATGCTAACCGTATATTACCTCCTTATTCCAGTAGATTACTTTTAATTGATTTACCTTACCTAGCTAACCGTATAACTATGCTTGGAACAGTCTTTATTTGTAAGCTTATTTGTGGTGATGTTGAGAGTCCCGACTTGCTTAGTCGGCTTAACTTCTCGGTTCCAAGTAGATTCACTAGAAACTATATACCCCTTATCTTAAATCATTTTTGGTACATAATTAGATCCTACAAACACTTATATTAATTATAGTTATTTTACATTATATTCATTTCCTAGTTTCTGTTCTCTTTTCTATATCGCGTCTATCTTCTCGCGAATCGAGCCGTACGATACACGGCAGCGCCCCTCAGTCGGTTGGATGGGATGAGTGGCCGTGGGACACGTGCGAAAAAAAGATCGATTGTTGTAAAGTATTGGCATTTACCCAGTTTGTCGAGAATTTCGTCCATTTTTGGAATTGGAAAGCTGTCAGGTATGGTTATTTCATTAATTTTTTGCCAATTAGCATATCGTTATTATTAGAAAATCTGTGTACATAAAATGGTTCGGTTTTTTTTTTTAATACTATTTCTGTTGTTCAAAGTAATAGGGCCATTTGTTTTAACATCTTCACATCTACTATTTTGAATAGGAACACAAAATATACTTTCATTGATCATATTAATTGCGGATCCTGTGTCTAGAAGGCATTTGTATGTGCACCTTTGTATGCTATTTCTATGCATTCGTGTTGTCCGCGGCTGTTGACCAAAAATTTTCGTTTGATTAAGAGTTATTTTGATTTTAGCGTGTTGGACCTGTTGTTGCTCTTCATCAATAAACCCATGATTTTGGTAGGGATTATATTGATTTTGGTCATTATACTGTTGTTCATAATAATTAAGTTAATGGTTCAAATTCATGAGCGTCTTGAAATCTCATTTCGTCAATAGACATTTTGGGTTGTTCAATGTCCGATGGTCTTAGTCGTTTAGTAATCGGGAAGTTAGTATTTTTAGATGTAGAGGGTTGTTGAGGGTATGTATTATGTATTGGTTGGGTCTGAAATAATTAGGTGCGTGCCACATTGGTGGGTTGTTAGTCATCTGCTGTGTATAGCCTGGTCTAAATGGTTGAATGTATTGATTAAAATTAGGTTGGAAGGGTTGGGAATATTGTGGGTAGCTAGGTCGATATTCAGTTTGAACATTTGTATTGAATTTTTGTGCTTTCGAATGATGATTATAATGATTAGAATTTGAATTTTTATTACGATATTCTGGGTTTTTATAAAATTCAAAATTAATGTGTTCTTCATAAATTCCCTAATTTTGTGTAATGGTAATTAAGGATCTTAAGTCTGTAATATCGTGATGAGCTAAAATAGTAAATAATTGTATGGGTAGTTTCCTTATCAGTACCTTAATAGCCTGAATATAAATAAGCAAATCCGATTGGTTACCTTCCAGGTGTAGTTTCGAAATTATAATAATAATAAATAATTGACGTCGTCTTTTCACTTCTTCGCAGAATGCTGAATGCTATCTCCCTGAAGTTCTCCAGAAGTTTGTAGTTTTGAGTTTGAGTTTGAGTTTTAAATTCCGCGATGAGTCTTGCTTTAGGGGTAGGCAAATCTTCGTTGTTCAGAAGTCCCAAAGATCGTGTAACCTGTCCGTCCAAATACCTTTCGATGGCTCCCAGTAGAATCCTCTGTTGTCGGACATAATTTGTTTGGTAGAGCGAAATTACGTAAGCCACTCTGCTGACGAAGGTGTTTGGAGCTTTCTGATTCACCCTTGAATGGCATTTAAGCTGCCGACGGGCTTCAGCATGGTTTTTGCCGCTCAGCGCAACGATTTGGGGTGCGGCAATAATTGGTTGTGTCATTTGTATTGTACATTTTTAAATTTTGTGTTTTATTTTTTTGTTTCGGATTCAATGTTATTATTATTTGTAAGTTTTCTAGTTTCACTTTTTTGTTGTTCTGTTTTTTTTTTTTTGTTTCATATTTCACTTCCACTTTTTATTGGATAAACGAATTGGAATTATAATCCAAGTTGAAGAGTTTTCACGAATTTATTTTGGGAAATGTTTCGACCACTGGACTATGAAATTTAACTTATTTTCCACTCGAAGGTTCTTCTTTCGGATACTTTTTGTATCCTACCGACTGCGCCAGTAAAATTGTTGTTATATTTTTTTGAGTCGAACTAATGTGCTGTCAGTTGACTAAGGACAACGCTAAGAAATAAAAAATTATCGGAGAAATAGTTTTCACGTCTTTATTCTTTTGATCTCTGCTTAATATTAAAAATCAAATGCAAATTAGATTGAGGAGATGTCTCAGTATTTTAACAATATTTGTATTTCGGGAGAGCCTCGCTTTTGGGTTCTTAAGATTAGGAGAAGATTCAAAGAGAGCAGTCAAATCTGCTTAGGTCAGGCATTAGGATGTTTACAAGAACGGCTAAGTGCCGCTGCCAAAGAATTCTTGAATAGAAACGGATGTTGCGCAGCTAGGATACATTATGGAAAATCACTAAATTGCATTACTGTTTCTTTTGAAATAATTAAAGTGGCCGGCTTGGACCACCCAAATACATCATTATATGTGTAACACTACCTGGCTTCATTGATATTTCAAATCATGTATATTATAAAACCTTATAACGATTATCTGACAGTCGTTGTACTTGTAGTGTTCTTAACTGCTGCTATGTGGCAGCAGCAGAGATACAATTCAGAGAGAACAACTCTTCATAACCCGCCAGTGGAAATGAGACAGCGCTAGAAGCGGTGCAAATCAGAGTGCGTTGCACGCAATGCAAAGGCTACGATTATGTATTCCGGAATTCATGGAGTTTTAAAACTTTCAAGCCCATAAGCCACAATGCCCACGTCTCACACAGCTTGACATTTATTATCAGGCGCTCGCCGACCCACTGCGTCGCTTTGTACACCCTAGCAAAGGGTATTTTATTTTTTGAAACCCCTTGAATTATTATATATGTTTACTATTCTCCATTAACACAAGGAGTATGAGAAATATGAAAAATAGCCACGACAGCGAAGTTTTAGGTGAGTAATCAGATCTGAGTTCTTTGTGTCTTTCGTCACTAAACTCATTTCGCAAGTGTTTTTGGCGTGAGCTTAGTAGGGTAGGCAAACTCTTTTATTTCACTTTTATGGGCCAGACTAAATAAGTGAGAGATATGTGATGCCGGGTAGGAAGAAGAATGAGGGTCGGAGTACGCTTGCGGTCTATGGTCGGTTGGTTGTCCAACGTACGTGGTACTGCAGGACCGACATTGGACTTTTGATTTCGCCAGCAGGGCTTGGGCGTAACTCGTATATTACCAAGTCCGCACACGTTTCTGGGAAATAACCATTTTCGTTAAATGTTTTGTAAATGTTTCCGCTCAAAACTTTATAATTAGTTGACGCTGCAAAGAGCGAAAGCGGAAAAGGGGAGCCTTGAAAGCCCCGCGGAAATTATGCCAGTTGAGCGCATTGCCCATTGCGATATGACTGAGCAACTCCGTTGGGCCATCCGAAAAGGGGCTTATAAAGGGCTCGGAAGCCGATAGAGAGACGAACAATTTTAATTGATAATTGATTGATTATATCTGGGTATAAAATTAATTTAAAAATGTAATCATTTTCATTACTTTTAGCTTGGTCTTAAAAAACACAAACAAATAGTGTGTGCATGACAGATTTGGGCGGCTTAAAGGCGTTAGAAGAGGCGCGGCCAAAATGTTTTTGGTTTACCGATAGAAATTGGCAAAACAAACAATAAAACGAAGAAAAATCAAAACAATTTTCAAAAATGTTTGCGGGCAATAGAGTGGGCGTAGCAAAAAGTTTTTTGGCAAATCGATAGAAATTTACAAGACTAATAAAATTATGAAAAACATTATACAGTTATAGTGTTTAGTGGATATGTGATTAGGGGACACGGTCCCCTATTATACCCATTGCGCGTAGAGTAAAAGGGTATACTATACTATACTATAAAGTATGTAACAGGCAGAAGGAAGCGTTTCCGACTATATAAAGTTTTTAAAGTTTTTAGTTTTATTTTTTTTGTATTCCCCAAAATTATATTTCGTTCGTATTTCCACTACCTGCGTAACGGGTATTTGATAGTCCCGGAAGACGACTATAGCATTCTCTTTTGTTTTTATTAATTTTTCGGTGTTATTATTAGTAAAATAATATAATACATAATCGCTGTCGCGAAATGATTATTTTTGCTTGGACTGGAAGATGCACGCGAAATTAGATATTACGAAAATTAGTTAATTAAATATAAGGGGCGGGGCGACGACCACAGTTTTTGGGATTCTCATTGATATGTTCTAGTGTAAGAAAACAAGGCTCCGATCCATGGGCCTCAAAAGATTTGTCTGTAACGGGTAAGTGTTCGGGAAGGCGACGCCAGTGTAGGTCATCATCACCCTTGGCATGCCCACGCTGGCGGAAATTTCGGGAGCGCCAACGCGATGCTCCAGTCATAAAGCTTCCTCTTTACACTCGGCCTGTGTGTTTTTTTCAACACATGTATTATAACTAGGTAACCATTTGGCGTACAGCCTCGTTGGTAGTGGAGATTTGGACGCAGAATATGTCTCCTGGCGTCCTTTTTAACCTTAGATCTTGCGTTATTGGATGCAGTCCTTCGTGGGAGAAGCTCCGTGCCTTCCCGCACTAGTTCCCCAACAGGAACCTGCGTGTGTGTGTGTGTGCGGTTGGACACACGTACGCTTTCAATATTGACAGAGAGCGTTCTTGTTGCAGTGACAGATGTTGCGTCACCTGTTCCAAACTCCAACCCCCCGCTCCCGTAAGGTCTTGACATGCTTATGCTTGCATCTTCATATTTATGTCATTCCTAGTTTTTTACAGCAAGCGACACAGTCCGCCCAACGTATGAGATTTCCAAAAAATATACCCAATTTCAGTCACTTTATTGGCTGCGCACGGTCTTTTTATCATTATCGTAATGACATTTCGGGACGGACTTAGAAAGGCTCTCCTAACGGCTTAATGGTCAGCTCGTGCACCTGGACATGTGCGGGTGTGCCGAGCACGTACATGATGCCTGCGGCAATGTCATCCGGTTTTAGCATCGGCAAAATACCGTAGCCGGAGGGCAGAATCTCCGTATCGGTCACACCTGGAGTGATGCTCTAGAAAAAACAGGAGATAAACAGCTTGTAGACTTGTCGGTTATAAAAGAGTTCACTTCCTTAGTTGATACTCGTTACTCAGCTAAAAATGCGACGTAAATTAATACTTTGAACTTAATAATTGGCAAGAAAAACAATACAACGAAGAACGTTCCGTGACGTCTATTACTCTTGAATCTGCACGCTTAATCTTAACCAGCTTTTATAGTTTCTGAAATCTCGAAGTTGATACGGACGGACATATATATACTATTTGATCGATTTTTGTGCACTCACTGTGACCTTTATCTTAGTCTTGAATCCGCGCAGCTCCTGTCGCAGGACTTCCAACATGGCCGTAACCCCGTGCTTGGTAAGCGGATACATGTTGAGCACCTGCAGCTCGTCACCAGGTGGATTGATGATGTTACGGCCCGTTAGGCTGTTAATGAGGATCACATGGCCATCCACCTCGCGTTGCTGCATTGAGCGAAAGGCGCGGCGGGTGCAGATGACCACGCCCATCAAGTTCACGTTCAGGACCTGCTGCAGCTGCTCTAGCTCCAGGGTGAGAAGTTGTCCGGGGTTCAGGCATCCCGCGTTGTTCACCAGGATGTCACATCCGCCGAGCTGCTCCTCGATCCAGTCAAAGGCAGCCGTCACCGAGTCCAGATCTTCGACATCGCAGTGGATGGCATGCAGGCGGCCCTGCAGCTCCGGCGGCAGTTGTTCCTTGATAGCCTTCATGCGGTCGACCCGACGGGCCAGACCTACAACAATGACCCCTGCACTCACCAAGTGGCGTGCCACTGCAGCTCCTATCCCGGAGCTGGCACCCGTGACCACAGCCACGCGATCATGCCAGCGTTCCATCCCTAAGATTCTCGATGAGTATTACGAATGCTGTGCCTCCCAAGCCAGGTTCTCTTTGAGTATTTTGGTTGTTAGTAAGTATTCTTCCAGGCCCAGCTCCTAGGCAGTTCTCCTCACAACTGACTGCAGATGGCACCCACTCATCCACTTATATACGCCACATATCGGCCTAGCTTGGCAATAAAAATCAAATATTTAAAACCGACCGCCCCAAGCGCGCAGTTCACACGTGAGCTGAATAATTAAGTGAATACGCGCATCTATGGCGCATTTTACGGGGTAATTAAGACTATAGCGGGTTGCAAATGTAAGAATCGATTTAAAATTGGCTGAACGCCTAAAATACCTACGCACAATAAATCAGTTGAATGATGAAACCTGTTTATAAATAGCTAAACGTATATACCAACCAAAGAAATAGAAGAAACTTCATCGTTTTTGGCCCATCCTCGCCAATTGTGATGAGAAACTTTGTAGGGAAAATTCTAATTGATCCTGTCCCACACAAAAGTAAGGATATATGTGAAGCTTGGGTAGAGAGGACATTATTCAAACTATATAAATATATATATCACTTTATATATATTCCTGGTTATGTTAATAGCTATTGTGAGCCCGCCTTGAAAGTTAAAGAAAGAAAGATCCAATACCACTATTTATTTTAAGAAATGTTACAGATATATTACAAAAAGTAGTTAAGAACGAGTTATGCAGTTGTAAATACTCTGTGATTTTTCCAAAATACAAGTCATACATTTTTTATCGAATAATTAAATACTTTAAAACAGCTAAGCAATGAACAATTTAATGAAAAATGTTTGTATGTATATAACAGGCGTATAGATAACACAGAGGGACGAGTATGGAAATAATATTTTCAATTCACATTATTAACCTAGACGGGGGATACATGATTTATTTGAAATAAATTCGTCAAGCTATCTCCAAGTTCTGTGGATGCACTTTGTGCGGCATCAAAACTGTTTCACATTCATTCTCTTAATATACGAAATGTTTGTTATCGTCAGAACAGAGATCGAAGTTTGTAAAAGCAATTATATTATTTTAAGCTGCCTGGTTTCTTGTTCTTCATATAATATACAATATTTATGAGATTTTCCTCTTTATCGCCAAATTTTTTAATATTGCAAGTATGGTATAATGAAAATTGTCACAATATATTTCAAAGACATTTCAGACATTGGATCCGTTTATTTTATTCCTGTTTATTGCAATCCGCGAATAATTCAGTTAAGAAACTAAGGGCAAAGACATGGCCATCATAGTTAAATATTTAGTAGTAAAAGTGAAGCAATGCAGGGGTGTCCTAAAAGGGTTCACCCAAGGGCTTGATGGTCAGCTCGTGCACCTGGACATGTGGAGGCGTCGACAGAACATACATGATGGCATTTGCCACATCCTCCGCCTGTAGCATAGGCAGCCCTTTGTAGTCCAACGGCACTAACTCAGTGTCCACCAATCCCGGACTAATGCTCTGTAAAATAGTGTAGATTAGACTGCCTGTCTTGACACTTTTGCCCATAACAAAGGTATTAACAACCACAGCAATAACTTTGCTTCGGATGCTATGGCAAAAAATAGCTAAGGCAGAAATGTCATAAAACTTAATGCGTATAAAAATGTAAACGTATCGATGAATGTTCCATAGCCATTTAATTTACATATATGTACTTATGTTTCTATTGAGTAAAACAAGATTTTGGGAGGCTTTAAAGCTTCGATTGTGAATAATAATTTCCTGATTAGTTTGTAGTGCATTCATTAAACACGTACTCACCGTGACCTTGACTTTGGTCTTGAAATCTCGCATCTCCTGGCGAAAGAGCTCGGTAAGAGCGGTGATCGCGTGCTTGGTGGCCGGGTACATGTTGAGTTCCTGCTGACTTCCAGGCAGGGGATTAAAGATGTAGTGACCCACAATGCTGTTAATGAGCACCACATGACCCTTGGACTGGCGCTGCCGCATCGATTCAAAGGCGCGCTGGGTGCAGTAGACCACGCCCATTACATTCGTCTGCAGCATCTGCTGCACAGTGTCTACCGACATAGTCAGCAGCTGTCCACCGGACAGCTTTCCGGCGTTATTGATAAGAATGTCCACGTTGCCCAGATCCCCCTGCACCGCGTCAAAGACCGCGTTTACGGATGACACATCCGAAACATCGCACTGCATTATACGCAATCGCGATCGCCGATCCTGCGGCAGCTCCTCACGCAATTGCTCCAAGCGGTCCATTCGACGGGCCAGGGCAACCACCATGACGCCAGCGGAGATCAGTTTTCGGGTGATTGCCGCTCCGATTCCCGAACTGGCTCCGGTCACCACTGCTACGCAGTTATGCCAACGTTCCATGCCGGCGACTGTGAGTCAAATAAAACCTCCGACGTATCTGAGTCAATAGACAGCTTCGGATTAAGGGGGCTCAGTCTATATATCCACACAGAGCGAAGAGTGGACCTAGAAGCCCAATACATTAAAATTCATTACTTTTGAAATTTAAGAATCATAATTTTTGTAACGTTAAAACTTTAAACATTATGCATATTTATTGGCCGATAAAAAATTAAAATACAAAAAAAATTTATCAGCTTTTTCAATTGTGATTTTATTTTTTCATACAGTGTTTATGTGTTTTTCATATGTATGACGCATTCAAGTACCGCCAAACCGCAGAGTGAAACGTAATCATATCAGATGGTATCAGATCAATTCAAACCGCATTTCAATCCAAATGCTTGGAACACTTAGCTAAAACTCGTTAGTCGTAGAGTAAAAGCTTTTACTAAATTCATTGAGAAACATGTTAAAGGCAAACGAATGGATTTTTACCAAGTGCACACATGTGTACATATGTACTAGGAGCACTAGCCAAGGCGTTTTATATCGGTGCGTTTGTCATTATGGCGATCACATGTTCCGACTTTTTGTGAAGTGTAAAGTAAATAAGTATGAACTACACTATTAAGCAACCAAGCAAATTTGTTGCATGACATTGACGCTCCACAAAACGCCCAAAACCCTCGCTTAATTATTCATGGATTATTTTTTCGGACTTCTTTCTTTATCTTGCCTAATGCTACCGATATGACAAAAACATTTAGGCCCGTCCTGCTCTTACATGCACTAGAAAATTTTAAAAACATGTACGATTCTCGAAAGTCATATTTTGTTTCATTAATGAACATTAATAATAAATTCTTTTTTGTATTTAACTATATAGGTATACTAGTAATAGTACACTAGTTTGAAGTATGTAGTAGATGGTGCATTTTTATTATTATACCCTTTACTCGTTTTCCGTTGATACGCTTGAAACATTTTGAGTCCTACAACTTCGAACTTATTTTACCATTATAATTTTTAGTCAATTTCTATTGATATTCGGACATTTCTTCCATTGCGTTCATTCTTTATTTTCGTTTACTGTCCCAAAGAACGCATTATTTTGGTACATGTTAGCAAGATGCAATGTAGTGATAAAATTAGTTGCAAACTTTTTCGAATGCATTCTCAAAATCCGATTCAATAACTAAATCGAAGTTTTATGGTTGTATGGTTATATGGTTATGAAATATTGACGACGGCGTATTCACAAGTCTGTCGCAGCTGCAAACCAGGCCAACAAAAACACAACGGAAAACAAGAAAAACAACAAGGTCGACAGCTGCACAAAAGTTTCCATTTGAAATATAAATAAAAATCAATTAAGGCGTATTTTACAGCGCAGAAACTCAAACAGAGCGGGAGCTTTGAAAAAGCGTGGGCAGATGCGAAGGGCTGAAAAGTTTCTTCAGGGTGTGCCACATTCGCAAGCAAATGTTCGGAAATAGTGAATTATGAACAAAAAAAAAGGCACTTCTTGTTATACCGAATTGGATAATAATTTAGGGAAAAGACTTTTTTTTTCGATCCGTTAAATTATTAATATTACAAAATATACATACTTCGCAAACACAAAAAGAATAACTAACTATACCTTATATTTTCAAATCAAATAAGTTTTCGAGCTGGGAAAGAACATATGAATGTATGTATGTACAATATGTTTGAACCCGTGATTTCTCGCAATTCTTGCCACACAGGCACACGTGCTATTTGCTCACGTGTTTATGGAAATTGAGCAACGTACTTCAAGTATTTGGAGGAAAAGCGCCATCTCAAAGCGCCGTTTATTTGCCGACTCTAGACAACTAAGGGAGAAAAACGCAAAAAAAATACGCATACAAATTTTACTGATTACGTATTTGCCGAGAAGAAGGGAGCAATCAAGGCGGAGTGGGTGCCTTAAAGTTTTAGGCAAACATGGATCTATTAGTCGTATTCGACTCGACTCAACTCGACTCGACAGGATGCGGCCCTCAGCCGGAGTGTGGATCCCGGAGTCCGGAGAACGGTATGTGCGGTGTCCAACATCACCGTATCTCCTACATATCGCCGTGCCAGTGGTCAGAGTTCAATGCCAAGTATATGCACGTGAATATTGGAAAATCAAAAGAACTTTTCTGAGTCGCATAATGCTGTTGCAGTAAGCCGTGTCGGTTGTGCAATCAATCGCGGTGATGGTGGTCGTGGGGAACTGTGGTCCATGGGGTGCCTCAGCTGACGGCAACCTCTCAGCACTTATGAGAATATGTGAGTTTTGCTAACAAAACGAGTTTTCTTTGACTTTACCATTTAACTGAAATTGATTGATTGAACAACCAATAATTATTTTTAACTAGTTTATTACTAGTTTAGTCATTTAGGCTGATTTCAGTTTCAGAAGTAACACGTTCTTCAACTCAACCTTACCACTTAAATTTTTAATCTTCTGCTGCTCCTGCTGTCGGTGTTCATAATTCAAAGTTTTCTATGCTAATTCGATTTATATCTCCGGGAAGATGGCGGTGTCCTTGTCTCTGGCCAAAGAAGAGTTCCCAAAATTTATGCAGGCCTGGCATATGCGGTGTCCTTTTAAAAAACGAGTGCCTGATATTCAAATTGGAAAAAAGCAATTGGAATTCGTATTGTGAAATGCGGAGTCCCAAAACAGAAGGACCAGCAGGCGAAAAGTGAAATGTGCTGGGAAACATGCGAAATTTGCATTTGGCCTGACCCTTGAAGGCGTCACCAGATGTTTTCATTATGCCAATTTGTCTTGGGCTTTTCACTTCCCAACATCCCTCTGTTTAATTATGTAAGCAGCTGGCGGGAATTCCGACCTCTTGCTCTCTCTATCCATGCCCCTTCTGTCCCATCGGCTTTTGAAGCTGGTTTTTGCTTCTGTTTTCTGGTCGAAATGGCAGGCCAGGTGCGTGTGTGGCAACTAACTCTCTGCAAGAACGGCAACAACTTGGCGTTTTGGCTGTTATGACCACCTACCTATAAACCGGCCAAAATTAACAACAATCCGTCGCCTGCATTAATGTCACAGGGTATGCTGAAACTTTGTGTTCTACTCTCACGCGAAAACTGAGTGATTGATTCGATTTTAATGCGTACCGAAATTAATATTTCTTTAGCTGATTCAGTAATTAGTTACAGTCCATAGTTGCCAACTGGGCCCGGATATCCTTTCCAGATTCGGCTTATGACGGCATCTTCCGTAGCTACGATTTGGCCGCAGTCCAGGATTCCAACGAATCCGATTTTAAATGGAGGGTTTTGTTTTCATTTCTGCTCATTTTATGACTGCATTCTATTGAGTAGGAACGGGGGTATGTTTTTGGTGCTTTAATAACCCACCGATGGTCTTTGTTGCCCTCTCTAAAAGCCCAGATCTTCTATTCACAAACAAGCTGATTAGATCTGCAACATGTGTCACTTATTCAGTTAATTTATTGATTTATATTGCGACACACATATGGGCAGCGTAACTCTAGACGTTCAGAAAAAAATGGTCAAATGGCCATCCAACGCTGCGGAAAATTTGTATTGACAATGCCAAATGGTGCACGTTTTTAAATCATCATCTGTTTACCTGAGCTCGTTGAATAATATAAAAAAGTTTACGACCTTATAATAAAACCAAAGAGAATGCTATAGTCGACTTCCCTGACTATCAGATATCCGTTACTCGGATAGTGGAAATGCGAACGCGAAATTTAATAATTTTTCTGGGATGCCATAGATGGTAAAAAAAAAATGAACAACAATTTTTTTGGTAAATCGATGGAAATTTACAAGTCTAATAAACATTTGAAAAAATTTCGAAAAATGGTTCAAAAGTGAGGGCGTGGCAGTTTATGGCGGTTTAAAGTGGGCATCATGGCATCATGGGTCAACAAACTTGCGTCTTTGTCTCTAGAATCTGTATGCTTAATCTCAACCTTCTAGCTTGTATAGTTCCTGAGATCTCGAAGAATATATGTATATACGAATGCATATATGCATATGGATATGTATATATATATATATATATAGATATGTATGTATATAAATCGAATCTAGCATACCCTTTTACTGCTCGAAAACCGGGTATAACAAGTTATCCTGCCGTAAAATTTTAATCATCTGGAACTGTATGTAAATATAAGAGATTATTAGAAAAAGTCGTGTGTTGAGAGTTTCTTCTAGTGCAAAGTACCTGACTGTTTGAACTATCAATTTTCTGACTGCGACCTTTCCACACGTGTCCGTGGGCTGAATCAATCCCAACAACTTTAGGCCGTAACAGGTGCTAGGAACTAAGAGAGAGTAAGACAGAGTGAACCACTTAAATGGATTACAAATAACGAATTTATTCACTAGTGCCCTGTGCCATGTTGCACTCAGTCACGTCAGCCATTCCCATTTGACATTTGCAATAAACCAACACAGTGTAAATGCTAAACATAATATTTTTTGAGGAATTCAGGCAAAATCTCCGCTCTGGACATGTGTGTATTATAGAAGTCCTGGTTTTGGCACTCCGAATCCCTCATTCTGGGCCATCATGTCGGTAATACATTTTAACGTATCTTATATGCCCTTTTTACTCCTCGCAAAATACATGAGGGCAACCTATATAGCTGATTATAAATCAAACTAAGGGTGAGCGCACTTTACGTATGCATGTATATTTTTCCTAAAGTGCACTAAGTTTGTTTAAGAAACAAGGCGGAAATACTGGCTATTATGTGCATTGAATGAGGTTCAAAAAGGAAAAACTCGACTGCACCTTATTTTTTGATCGGCGATTGAACATTAATGGGCTTTTTCGAGCATTTATTTCCCACTATCACACCGCAAAAAGAAATATACAATTTTAAATAAAACATAGATACATTTATGAATTTTCATCTGTTTCAGGGCCTACGAATAATTGGCTTATAAAACCTTTAAAAGAGGTATATTTTGGCTTAATTGGTCCTTCCTTAACGTGGAATTAATGTAGCCTTGCTCTGGGCTTGGATGCTGGCTGAATTAACAAATGGAACATAATGGTACAAATGGATGTAGTGCTCTTGATTTAAACTATATCTAATATCTAATAATAATAATATCTAATATCTTTCTAGGCCGCTCTCCACTGTGTAAGCCCAGCTTTGAATTATCCGATGTTACATATGGATTGGGTTTACGTTTTTCGTAATATTCTTCACTTAGTACTTAGTACTGTCGGACTTATCCCTTTTTTTTAACCTTTTTTTAAAGCTCACGGGTACGCCCTTATAATTTCTCGAGAGGCTAAAATTTTTTGACCCATTATTTCACCTCGTGGCCGCTAAGCTAATTAGTCATAGAGTGCACCAGGAATATAAGTTAAAGTTCGACAAGATTTTGTTCTAACTTCCACCGATTATGTGGGGGTACATGTTGCTACCGAATTGGAATCTACCTTAAACAATTTTCTTTTAAATTTGTGTGCCGATAAAAAGGTATTTATTTATTTCTGTACGATAAAATTTACGTAGTCCTAAAATCTTGCTTACCCTTGTCTAGGCACCCAGTTTATGCCATCCTGACTCAGTTCCAAGGGGTAATATTGGCTACTACGATCGCTGTGCAGCTATAGATTGAAGGCTGCCGGTCAATTTATCAACCCCAACCTTAGTGGGTAGTGACCGAGAGATGGTCACGTGTCTCAAGTCGGCCCCAAAATAGCCATCTCCCCATTTATGCCGCAATTCATATCAGAACAACAACAACAATTTGGATCAAGCCACGAAGGGCTTAATAAAAAGTTCCACCGCGATCTTTGAACTTTTCCCATGGTCGAAATCAAAGCGTTCTGATCTGCTCCTAATTAACAGTCGATGTACATTTTTTTATTTCCATTTTTTATATCTAAATACCGATCTAAAAGAAATTATAATTGTAAAAGTGAAAGATATCAAAATCAAAGCCATAATGTAAATAAAGAAGTAAAATCGGAAAAAAAAAATAAAATGAGTAGTTAAATGATTAAAAAATGATACAAAATTATTTTTAAAACAAAACTTACTTAAAACATTTAAAATTTTCATTATACTAATCTGCCTTAGCGCGCACACCCTCAAAAAAGATCTTTTGGACGTGGAGAAAATATGGTATGTATCAATGAATTTTAAGTGAATTTAAATTAAGTGTTAGTGTGAGGTGACTATATAAAAGAAAAGTAAAAAAATTGAGAAATAGAGAGATGCGTATGCAGATAGAAAAGATAAAAACAATGTAAAAAAATGCTAAAAAGAAGACAAATGTAAAATACCGAAACTTTCTGTAACTGCATACAGTTTGAGAGTCATCCCGCATACCCTCTCAGTTTTACTTAAACTGTATTTAATTATGACAATGAATATAAGATTAAAAGAAAAATTATTATGAAAATATTATATTATTATATTATTATGAAAATAACTAAATTAACTAATAACAAGAGAGAATGCTATAGTTGAGTTGCCCGACTATCAGACACCCGTTACTCAGCTAGTGTGAATGCGAACGCGAAATTTCATAATTTTTCTGGGATATCAACACATATTGGGGAAAAAAATAAGAAATAATTTAAAAATGGTTCCAAGGTGTCACCGTTACCGGTTCGGCGGCCTTAGGGCGCTAGAGTGGGCGTGACAAAAAGTTTTTAGCAAATCGATAGAAATTTACAAGACTAATAAAATTACGAAAAAATTTCGAAAAATGGTTCAAAAGTGTGGGCGTGGCAGTTATGGGCGGCTTAAGGGCGTTAGAGTGGGCGTGACAACATGGGTCAACTTGCACTGCGTCTTTATCTCTAGAATCTGTATGCTGAATATCAACGTTCTAGCTTTTTAGTTCCTGAGATCTCGACGTTCATACGGACAACCGGACATGTCCAGATCGACTTAGCTATAAATCCTGATCAAGAATATATATGTATGTATATAGTCGGAAACGCTTCCTTCTGCCTGTTACATACTTTTCAACAAATCTAGTATACCCTTCTACTCCACGGGATACGGGTATAAAAAATATAGTATATATATATTATATTATTATATAACTAGTTAATTAATTTCCTAGAATTTTTGTAAATTCTCTGGTGTTTTTTAATATTACTTTTCTTTTGCACACACTATGATGATTAAATTTATAATTAATTGCTTTCATTTCATTTTTGCATATGTTGAATAAATTATAAGTTAATAAATTATAATTCGTTTAACGTAAAGAAATTATTAGTATAGAGAGTATACAAATTTATAGGGATGCACTTAGACAAACAAAATATGATTTTTTTTACACTTATATAGTAAAATAGTTGTTATATTTTAGAGTCGAACTAATGTCCCGTCAGTTGACTAAGGACAACGCTAAGAAATAAAACATTATCGGAGAAATAGTTTTCACGTCTTTATTCTTTTGATCTCTGCTTAATATTAAAAATCAAATGCAAATTGGATTGCGGAGAAGCCTCAGTATTTTAACAATATTTGTATTTCGGGAGAGCCTCGCTTTTGGGTTCTTAAGATTAGGAGAAGATTCAAAGAGAGCAGTCAAATCTGCTTAGGTCGCTGCCAAAGAATTCTTGAATAGAAACGGATGTTGCGCAGCTGAAATAATTGAAGTGGCCGGTTTGGACCACCCAAATACGTCACTCCCCTTCCCTTAAAGAGAACCCTATACTTGGGCTGGGACTGATGGATATAGTATGGGAAATGGAGTTTCTTCTATTTCTTTTTGTTGTGTTTTGATTTGAATTTTTTCTTATTTTAAGTTTCGCATACAGCATCATAAATGGCTTAAGTGGTACATATCTTAAATATAAGTACAACAAAATTAGTGCAATTATTACAATGATCATTAGTATGTAAAGTGTAATATTGTTCTCTGAAATCATGTCAACAATGTCGTTGTGTTTTACAATTTTTATTTTTGTTATATTTTTTTCTGGTTTTAACAGATTTTCACTTAAAATTATACTATTGATTTCCTATTTGCATTGGGTTTCTCCTATCATTTTGTTTCCTTCCATTTTTATATTGTATTATTAATTAAATTTTGGCAATTCTGGTTAGGAATGGTTTGGCTTATGTTCCAGGTTACAATTGTGTTCGGTTATATGTATTATATTATTTCGTTCGTGTGCATTGGCTTCAAATTACAAATTGGATTTAAGTGTTTAATAATATTGGTGACACATTCATTTTTTTATTTTCGGTATTATAAACTTTATTTTCCTTTTCAAAGTATGATTGTGTGCCTGTGTAATCTAGCTGATTGCCGTTGGAGTCTGGGTAAGGGATTAATTGTGTTTATTAGTGAAAAGTATGTGGGTTTCTGGGATATGATTTATAATTGGTTATAAGCAATTATTTAATCAAATAATCAGGTGGCTGTGAAATTGAAAATTGATTATTTTTCTTTTGTTTTTTGAATTGTGTTTTGTAGTAGTGCGTAACTCCATTTCTATTAGTGATTTTGTAATGGTCAAGGTCGGTCTGTTCTACATTTTTAGTTAGTTTAAATGGATTTTCTAATTTGCCTTTCTGTAGTGGACCTTTTTTGTAAATAGTGTCAATATTAAATACCTGTCGGCCTTCATATATTTTATCTATTTTCTTTTGCTTAATTTTTTGAGTATCTAATATTGGTTGCCCAGCGTATAAGAAAATTTGAGCAGGTGTCTGTCCAGTAGTGTCATGTTTAATTTTATGGTTGAATGTGTAAAGGATTGTTTCTATCTTGCTTAATTTTACTTCTTCATCATCAGATGAATTGATTATACGACTTTTTTCATGTATTGTTTTGTGTAATCTTTCAACGTCTGCTACCCCGTTTTTTGCTATATTGAGCTGTTATTCGATTTCTTCTTCTTGAAGCCATCGCATCAAAGCTAAACTGGAGAAAACACCGTCTCTGTCCGACTTTGCTCAAGTGTTGGGAATTTAAAATAAATATCAATGCAACTGATGTTATGTTTTCCCTCAGATGAATAAATATCTACTACAAATTTTTCTCGGCAATGTTCCGGTTTAGGTGTGAATTTTAAAGGCATTTTGGTGTTTCTATGTTCTGTTTTGGTCAAATTGCATATGTTGCATTCGTTTATTATATTCTGGGATGCCATAGATGGTAAAAAAAATTAACAAAAATTTTTTTGGTAAATCGATGGAAATTTACAAAAATAATAAAAACATTTGACAATTTCGAAAAATGGAAAGAAGTGATTTTCTTTAAATAATTTTGTCATTTTCTGCATACCAGGGTGTAAAAGTTTTTTATCTGATTGAAGTATGATTTCTTTGAATTCGGCGTATGAACCAACGTTCTTTAATCGGAAAAGACTGCGAATTACTTTTGTGTAGGTGGTATTAATAATTTCGATGTGTGCTCTTTGAATAATTTCAAAGTCTACATCGTTCTCAGTATAAATGGTAATGTTTCTGTTCATAAATAAACCCCCCAGTGTTACTGTTTAGTTTGATTTATTGGTTAATTTCAGACACTTAATATTAATTAGTTCGACACCGATGCGTACGTTTTCTTGCAGATCAAAAATGTGACTAACTTAAGCTTTGGCTGTACTCACGCCATACGATTAAACTAGCATAAGACGTAAACAAGTTACAGTTAGAAGGGAGTTAGAAGTTTGGAAAAGTACTGGGCAAGCTCGCGGACAATTACAGCGGTGCGATGCTTACATTGATTCCGCTGATAAGCTCCGCTGAAGCTGCAGACAAATGATAATGTAAACAAAGATAAAGGGTGACTTGTTCGCGTATACAGGGTGTCTCGTTCCCAAACATACCGACCCCCCTGAACGGTTGTTCAGCAGAGAGGCAGTACAGCGATTTTGGCAATTGGGCGTTTGTACAATCCGTAAGCAGTCTTCACTGTAACGACTCGGACTTTGTTGTCGATTCCTGCGTGCACTGCGGTGATGCGGCCAAGAATCCATTTAGAGGGCGGTAGATTGGGCTCCTTGAGTACTACCAGTGTGTCGATCTTCAGATTCTCGGTTTCCAGATGCCACTTTGTCCGCTCATGAAGAGAGGTATTCAGGTATTCCATATGCCACCTTTTCCAAAAGCCTTGAACCATGGCTTGCAGCTGATTCCATCTCTCCAATCGATTGACTTGCATATCCAGACGACAGGGTTCAGGCAATGCAGTATACGGAGATCCAGTCAAAAAATGAGCAGCCGTCAGTGGATCCAAAGAATTATCCCCAGTTGGGCACAGCGGTCGTGAATTCAGGATAGCTTCAATTTGGGTCAGGACAGTAGATAGCTCCTCAAACGTTAAAGCCTTTGATCCAAGTATCCGTTTCATATGGAGTTTAATTGAGCGAACTCCAGCTTCCCACATCCCTCCAGAATGGTGAGCAGACGGGGGTATAAAGTGCCAAGAAATCCCTTCATTGGCAAAGAATCCTGATAGTTCCTCATCTTTGGCTTGTTGAATGGCCAGACGTCTCATGTCATCCAAAGTTTGCTTGCCTCCATGAAATGTAGTTCCGTTGTCCGAATACAGGTCAGTAGGCTTCGCTCGGCGGGCAATGAATCGTTGAAAGGCTGCGATGAAAGCCTGTGTAGTTAGCTCACTAACAACCTCGATGTGAAGTGCCTTTGTAGTGAGGCACACGAAAATAGAAAACCATGCCTTTCCGATGCGTGGAGTTAGCTGGTGTGGAGTAGCTCTCCCATGATCTGGTTGCTTGTGCCCTTTCGTTGAAGAAAACAGGATTTGCATTGGAAGAATTTGCATCGAATGTCGAACCAGCAGTCCAGCTAGTGGTGTATCTTTAGGTATCACAATCGGGTGCTTGGCGTTGTAGTTGAGTGTAGATTGCTCGATTCTCCCACCGACTCGCATTACTCCATAATCATCCAGAAACGGAGAAAACCGGATAAGATGCGATTTAGCGTTAAGCTGGCGTCGATTCTCTAGCTGCGCATATTCTCTGGCAAAGGATTTTTGTTGCACATTCCTACGCTGAGATCGAAGAGTGTGAATAAAGCGATGACAATAGCTAGATACCCTTATAAGACGCGTTCAGGTTGAGAATTTGTGGATGAGTAACTCGTGTATACTTTCATCAGGAAAGTTATGTAGAGTCGTGGGCTTTATGGCTCGTTCCTCGGTGTTGACATCGAAACTTGAAGATACGCTGAACTTGCTTGTAGAAGGTGGCCACTCAGAGGTGGGTGTGGCCAGCCAGGACGGACCTTTCCACCACAGTCGATGCTCCAGAAGCTTTGACGGATGAAGTCCTCGGGAAGCACAATCAGCAGGATTGTCTTCCGTGCGAACATGGTTCCATCAGTTACGGGGAAAGTCGCTCAATATCTCAGAAGTTCGGTTGCAGACGTAGGTGTTCCACCGTCGAGGGGGAGCTGAAAGCCAGTGTAGCACAATTTCTGAATCTGTCCAGCAGCTCGTGCTGAAAAGAGGAATTGTTAGTGATGTTTTGACAATAGAAAGCAATCGAGATAGAAGTAACGCAGCGTTTAGCTCCAAACGTAGAATTGATACGGGCTTGATCGGGGCCACCCGTGTTTTGGCGGCAACCAGAGTTACTTGAAAGCTGCATCCAATTGCAACTCGAGCGTAAACTACCGTAGGCGTGCGAGGATGCGTCGGCGAATTCGTGTAGTTGAACATCTCGAAATGGTGACGCAATATACCGTGGTACTTGGCATTGCGTAAGTTCCAGCGCGTACGTAGACTTTCAGGAATGGGGTCGTCCCACTGCAGGACACTTGTCCAGCTTTCTTGGAAGATTAGCTTGAGTAGAACTGTGACCGGCGCTACCAGTCCAAGCGGATCATAAATTCTTGATAGCTGAGACAAGAGTTCTCTTTTCGTCAAAGAAATGGTCGCATCGCATCCCTTTAGGTTGAGATACAGAACGTCCTTCCCAGGGTTCCATTGGATACCAAGAACTTTGACAGGTGAATCCGCAGCTGATTTGTTGAGGAGCTGGATAGGTTCAAAACATCTATCTTCCTCTGGTAATGATTTCTGAAGACGCCAACTATTAGAACTCCATTTGTGTAGCTTGAATTTTCCCTTATCCAAGAGGGCTATAAGCTCGTCCTTGAGAATCATAAGCTCCTCGAATGTGTTGGCGCCTGTAGGGATATCGTCCACATAGGCATCGTGCAGAAGAGCGTGAGCTGCTGCAGGGTATTCATGGCCATGATCGTCGGCAAGTTGCTTTAGAACTCGAACAGCCAGAAATGGTGACGGTTCAAGATAACTGAGCTATTTTCGATTATATGTTTGGGTGATTTTTGGCCGGATAATATGGTGGTAAAAGAGTTCGAAACTAAGATCAAAAATAGGAAAAAGGGGCCCGTGGGAATTAAACTTCCCTTACGTGGCCAGACCACTGCACCATCCGCCTCCGACTATATATAGGTATGACCGTCCCTTCAGACGGGGAGGTGGAGTTTTAATTGCGGTTAGATCTACCCTCGCGTCGGAGGAGTTACTTTCGGACAAGTCCCGTAACTCAGAATTCATATGCGCAAAGCTGTCATTTTCCGACAGATCAGTTTATATTACGTGCTCGTATATTCCGCCATCTTCTGAATTCCCAGAATATCTGAATCATCTGTCAGCTATCCAATCCATCTTAAATAAACTGTCTGACAGGGACCAATTGGTAGTTCTAGGTGATTTTTTTTTTCCTCATATACCTGACACAACGTGGTATCGTTGTCGCAATTAATTATATTCGAAACTCTCTTGGTCGATTGTTGGATCTATGTCTTGTAACAAGTCCTAAATGTGTGTTTCCATATCATCCTACTTTCAAGGTGGCAATCGACATAGGTACGGTATTAAAAGTAAATTCCTTGTTTTTTTTTTTATTATATTAACGAAATTATTTCATTTAATTGACTAGCGTACTATTATCCTTCTTGGACAACTGAAACTGATCGGTATAATTTTAACTATTCTTCTTATCTAAGTTGTTTTTTACAAAGATTATATGATTAAGAGTATTAAATAAATGGAATGTTTAGTAATATTTAGAAGATTTGAATTAAGTATGAATTATGTCAAGTTCCGGTCTTGAGGGTGGTGGCGTTTTAATCTTCTTCTCGTACTTGTCCGATGGCTTTGGGCTGCGATACTTAGTCGTCTAGCTAGACTATTAGGATGCGATTCTAGTCTGTCGTTGTATAAAAAGTAAATTCAGAGAAGTCAACAAAGCGAATTCCCTGTTTTCGCAAGGCTTATTTTCGGAGGCTAAACAATTTTATAGCTGGCTTTAATTGGTCCGATCTTTACTCCTGCAGCATATTGATGGATGCCATTAATATGTCTTATACCGCAATTAAATCATTTTTTCACTCTTCCGATGTACTATCCGTCAATCTCTAAACCTCCATGGTTTAATAAAGAGTTGACACACCTAAGAAATGTAAAGTCCAGACTTTATATAAAATTTAAAAATACCGGTTTTCAGTCCATCCGTTGTAAATATTTAAGCGCTCGGTTAAACTTAACCATGCTTAATGCTCAGTGCTACAAGAATTATTTAAACCGTTATAAGTTCTAGTTTGCAGAGGATCCGAAACAGTTTTATAATTTCGTTAGCACTAAGCGAACAACAAGTTCTTACCCTTCCTCGCTATTTTTTGAAAACACTACGGTAACATCGGATCAGGCAATAGCCGATCAATTCGCCAAGTTTTTTCAAACAACATATTCAACTTTACCTCATTCCGAACAGCCATCTCTTATGCGGTATCTAAGTCGAATCTAATAATTTGCCCCACTATAAACGAAAGCTCGCTGCTTAACGATCTTCAGCGTGTTAAACCGGTCTATTCGCCTGGTGCCGATGGAATCCCTGGCTGTTTGCCCAGAACTGTTTATCTTATCTCTGGAATTTTCACAGTTCCCTCATATATTGAAGGAGTCCTTTGTGATGCCTTTTCATAAAAAAGGTAGCAAACTGAATGCAAGCTATTACATCTCATTTGCAGCACCTTTGTAGATCAATCATATCACCGTGTCAGCGTGGTTTTATGAAACGCCGATCAACAACCACTAACCTCTTGGAGCTAACTTCTTTCGTAATACAGGGTTTCATAGATAATCTTCAAACAGATGTCATCTACACTGATTTTAGTAAAGCATTTGACTCTGTTAATAATTACCTTCTATTAAGGAAAGTTGATCTTTTAGGTTTCCCTGTTGATCTTCTAAATTGGATTTCAAGCTATCTGAATGGCAGGAAGCAAGAAGTCCTCTTTAAAAATTCTATATCTTGAATTCTCCGAGTCACATCCGGTGTCAAACAAGGGAGCCATCTTGGTCCGCTTCTTTTTACCTTATTCATTAACGACCTCCCCTTAATAATAAAACATTCGCGAGTACTTATGTACGCAGACGATGTTAAATTATGCCTCCAGCACAAGGACATTTCGCGCCATTTGGACTTACAATCCGATCTAGACAGCTTTCAAATATGGTGCCGTGATAACGTATTAAACTTAAATGGCTCCAAATGTAAATTTATGACCTTTTGTCGTGTGAAACCAATACGCACGACTTACACTCTAAGTGGGTGGCCTTTGGACAGAATAGCACGAGTTGGTGATCTTGGTGTTCTTCTGGACCTTAAACTAAAATTTTCCGACCATATTTCGACTATTGTCAATAAGGCCAGGGGTGTGCTTGGAATTATAAAGATGGTCTTAGGAATTTGATGATCCTTACTTGACTAGAACCTTATTTATTTCGTTAGTCCGTCCGATTCTTGAGTGCGGATCACCTGTTTGGAGTCCACAATACGTAGTCCACTCGGACCGCATTGAATCGGGCCAAAAAAGTTTCTTACTTTTTGCCTTGCGGCGCCTAAATTGGGATGCTAACCGTATATTACCTCCTTATTCCAGTAGATTACTTTTAATTGATTTACCTTACCTAGCTAACCGTATAACTATGCTTGGAACAGTCTTTATTTGTAAGCTTATTTGTGGTGATGTTGAGAGTCCCGACTTGCTTAGTCGGCTTAACTTCTCGGTTCCAAGTAGATTCACTAGAAACTATATATCCCTTATCTTAAATCATTTTTGGTACATAATTAGATCCTACAAACACTTATATTAATTATAGTTATTTTACATTATATTCATTTCCTAGTTTCTGTTCTCTTTTCTATATCGCGTCTATCTTCTCGCGAATCGAGCCGTACGATACACGGCAGCGCCCCTCAGTCGGTTGGATGGGATGAGTGGCCGTGGGACACGTGCGAAAAAAAGGATCGATTGTTGTAAAGTATTGGCATTTACCCAGTTTGTCGAGAATTTCGTCCATTTTTGGAATTGGAAAGCTGTCAGGTATGGTTTTTTCATTAATTTTTTGCCAATTAGCATATCGTTATTATTAGAAAATCTGTGTACATAAAATGGTTCGGTTTTTTTTTTTAATACTATTTCTGTTGTTCAAAGTAATAGGACCATTTGTTTTAACATCTTCACATCTACTATTTTGAATAGGAACACAAAATATACTTTCATTGATCATATTAATTGCGGATCCTGAGTCTAGAAGGCATTTGTATGTGCACCTTTGTATGCTATTTCTATGTATTCGTGTTGTCCGCGGCTGTTGACCAAAAATTTTCGTTTGATTAAGAGTTATTTTGATTTTAGCGTGTTGGACCTGTTGTTGCTCTTCATCAATAAACCCATGATTTTGGTAGGGATTGTATTGATTTTGGTCATTATACTGTTGTTCATAATAATTAAGTTAATGGTTCAAATTCATGAGCGTCTTGAAATTTCATTTCGTCAATAGACATTTTGGGTTGTTCAATGTCCGATGGTCTTAGTCGTTAAGTAATCGGGAAGTTAGTATTTTTAGATGTAGAGGGTTGTTGAGGGTATGTATTATGTATTGGTTGGGTCTGAAATAATTAGGTGCGTGCCACATTGGTGGGTTGTTAGTCATCTGCTGTGTATAGCCTGGTCTAAATGGTTGAATGTATTGATTAAAATTAGGTTGGAAGGGTTGGGAATATTGTGGGTAGCTAGGTCGATATTCAGTTTGAACATTTGTATTGAATTTTTGTGCTTTCGAATGATGATTATAATGATTAGAATTTGAATTTTTATTACGATATTCTGGGTTTTTATAAAATTCAAAATTAATGTGTTCTTCATAAATTCCCTAATTTTGTGTAATGGTAATTAAGGATCTTAAGTCTGTAAATAAATTGTAAATAATTGTATTGGTAGTTTCCTTATCAGTATCTTAATAGCCTGAATATAAATAAGCAAATCCGATTGGTTACCTTCCAGGTGTAGTTTCGAAATTAATAATTCACGTCGTCTTTTCACTTCTTCGCAGAATGCTGAATGCTGTCTCCCTGAAGTTCTCCAGAAGTTTGTAGTTTTGAGTTTGAGTTTGAGTTTTAAATTCCGCGATGAGTCTTGCTTTAAGGGTAGGCAAATCTTCGTTGTTCAGAAGTCCCAAAGATCGTGTAACCTGTCCGTCCAAATACCATCCGATGGCTCCCAGTAGAATCCTCTGTTGTCGGACATAATTTGTTTGGTAGAGCGAAATTACGTAAGCCACTCTGCTGACGAAGGTGTTTGGAGCTTTCTGATTCACCCTTGAATGGCATTTAAGCTGCCGACGGGCTTCAGCATGGTTTTTGTCGCTCAGCGCAACGATTTGGGGTGCGGCAATAATTGGTTGTGACATTTGCACTTTTTTTTTGTAAATGTTTAATTTTGGTGTTTTATTATTAAATTGCTTTAGTTTATTTTCCTTTTTGTATTAAAGAATAAAAATTAGTTATTCATTAGAATTTTATATGCTTTGTGCATTACTGTTTACAGTTCTTTGAAATAATTGAAGTGGCTGGTTTGGATCACCCAAATACATCACTATATACACATATTTACAAATAAAAGGCTACAACAAATTGCCTTGAATCTCTTAAATGAACGGTTTCGTATACAAACTTAGTCCAACGCTGAAATCGATTTTTTTTTTCAAATAAAAGGACGATTAAAGTAACGAGACCTATTTTTGTTCTTTATTGTTTGATGCTCAGCTTAAGATTGAATATTAAATGTAAGTGACATTGAGGAGAAGCCTCTGTGCTTAAGAAATATGTTAGTGTATTTTGGGAGAGCATTGCTCTTGGATTCTTAAGTTGAGGAGAAGCCGCAGAGTAAGCAGGCAAAACTGCTTTGGTTATTTGCTTTGGGTTTGGGATTTGTTTACATGAATGGCTAAGTAGCGTTGCCAAAGAATTTGTTTATCAAAACGCATACGGAGCAGATGGCATACAGTTCGGGAACCAATTAAGTGCTTTATTGTTCATTTAATTAATGAAATTGGCCGGTTTGGGTGGGGCAAATACGTCACTACTTTACACCTTCCTTTTATCCAATGTTAAATTAAATATCTGATCTGATATCTGAAATATCCGATCTGGCCGTTTGAATTATTCCGGTTCGCTCCGGGATTACCCTTAAATGGCCCGGATTATGTCCGATGGCCCAATGCGAAATTAGGAATATGGCGGGAACCATGATTAAATTTAAATCATAGCTCAATCGCAGCCATACAGACGCTCCCGCATGTCACCTTCAAGGCAATTTGGAATTAAATAACTGTGTTTGAAAATTATAAACATTGAGTTTAAAAGTTCAGTTTGACGTATAGGTATTTATTTTTTTACAATTTTCCCTAGAAAAACCGAGGAGATATTACATTGGTAGTAGGGAAAATAAATATTCGCCGCCGAAAATTCATCTATATTTTGGAAACTTACTTGTCCACTACACCAGGGAGTCACCATCTACCCCGAGGCAAATCCGATACCGCCGGTGAGTCCGTTCCAACCCCTCGAAGCTGTCCTAGTCTTCTGAAGAGACACCGACGTGTTGATAATGGGTGATGTCCGCGAAAAATCCTTCGTGAATTCTTGGTCGGTTGGGTAACATATGCGACCACCAGAACTTAAGATTTCGTCGTTTATGTAAATTAAATTCGTTTGTTAACCTTTTTCTGTGTGCCTGTAGAGTCGCGAGATGTCAATAGTTATCGATGTTTATGTGCGAGCTGTGTGGCATGGGGAGAACTCCGCCCTGAGGAAAGCCCTAGCTAGCGGCACTGCCTCTAAGGAGAGAAAGCTGTTCATAAGAAATGAACCAGAAATAGGTCCACAAATTCAAGATCTTACATGCATAACCCATTGTTTTTTCTCTTCCTGAGATCTCAACGCTTAAAGTAACGGACAGACCACCATGACTAGATCCTTAAACCAAACAGCAATGATAAACCTACTTAAATAACCAGTACAAATTCCCAGATAAAGCCAAGGTGACAGTTTGCATTGCTTAATATTTGTTGTTTTAATTTTTATTTTCTCATTTGACTAGATATTGTTCCATCATAATGCGTTTTTGCTCACTTCGTAATAATTGATTATATTGTAATTAGGTTATTGGTTAATACCTTTTAGCTTGCGTCACAAATTTGTATATTTGTATAATAGCAACAAATTCCAGCGCAGTATATGCCCACATTAGAACACACATCGGGGCATATATGACGTCGGGACCGTCGGGATCGTCGAGACTTGTATAATTATTATATAAATATAACATGTTAGAGCATTCGCCAGCCGACCGGTTTGCTTGCATAGATTTTCTTCCTTTTTATTGTACATACAATATATATGCTTTATCCGATATAATATATGTAGAATTAAACGTAAATAATGTAACATACATAATACATGAATAAATAATCATTTCTTAGGGGTACAATATACACATTTCTCTATTTGTGTTAATGAATCCGTTATGAGCCGTTTTAAGAGTTCGTAGTAGAGCTGTTTGAAGAGGACCAAAAAATGCAAGCCTTTTCGGAAGTTGTTAGTCTGGGATGAAGAGTATATTTATTTAACACGTAATTTACAAATCTATTTGTATTAAATTTTTTTTTTGATAACTCAAGCAACAAAACAATATGTATGGCAAATATTTATTTAAGTTATATATATATATGTATATATAGATTTTTGGTTTCTTATAGACTTTCTGCGTCAACAAAGATGATTTGCCTATATTGTTTCCCATTACTTCGTAGTTTATTTTGAATCTACTTTAATTTAATTCACAACAATAACATTTAAATAAGCATTTTCGTTTTGCTTTTGTTTGTAGTTTTCAATTCATTTCTAAATTTATGAAATTAATGGTATACATAAACTTAAGTGTATATGATGGCTATGAATAGTTTCAAGTTTCACATACCACATATGCATGGTGACCAGTGTTGGTTAACTTTGTAAAGCTGGCAGCTCGTTCCAGGGTAGGCTAACGTCTTTTGAGGCTGGCAGCTCACTCCAGTGTTGATTAATATATGCTTGCAGCCTTCGCCATAAACTTACACGTTAATGCTAATGTTAACATCATGTGAAGTGGAAAACTGGAGCCAGCGATGTATTATCTTTTTAAGGTAGATGCTCGGTTTTTATTAATTAGAACGCTATGAGGGAAATTGCTTTAAATTTTTCTTCGTTTATGTTCTTCTTTGCTCGCTTGTATGAGTTTGTGTGTATTGGGATTATAACCACTATGCATATGATGAGTTGACTTTAAGTACGATTCTGGTCTGATATCAATTAACATTAACGTAATCATATGTCTACAAGTAACGAAGTTTAAATTTTTTAGGTCATGTGACAATGGCTGTGGCATATGGTTTATAGATTATAGGCCAAGATGCCTTTGATAAGTCCTCTGACGGGTCCACAGATCCATTAGCTCCTTCTGGGCTTCGTTCATTTGGCTTTTTACAGAGCGATGACCGTTTCGTCACTGTTCTCCTTCGTCTGCTTTTTCAATTGCTGTACTTAACACCGTATTATATAATATGTATGTATATAACAAGAACGATAAGGAAAACCATACACGAGGAATATCTACAAAAATCCGCTTGATTGCATGCCTTTCCATTCACCTGAAATTGTGAAGTACTGTGGCAACGGAACGCAGCACCTAGCCAACTTAGTTAGAGTCCGTGTCCGAATCGCTGGGCGCAACCGGGGAAGCAGTTGGCTTGGTTGCTGTGGTGGGCGGCTCCTCGCGAATAGGACGCGTTGCCGCCAAATACGCATTCGTGGACTCGCCGTGCGTGGTCTCGATGCCAACCCTGGTAGGGAAAATTGCACATCAGAAAATGGCAATATTTTAACCATGATTCCATAGTCTTCGCTACTTACTTGTACTCGTGCCGTGCCAAATAGCGGACGTACTTCTCTGGCGGTTCATCGCCATCCGAATCCTGGACACTCACCGAGCGCACGGTGGTATGGGAGACCTGCGTGGCGGGCATAGTAAACTCCACGAATGCGTATGGCGCCAGCTCGCTTGGAATCTGATCATACGATGTAAGGGCCATTCGGCACACCAGCTGATGTGTGGTGTATGCACCTACCAGGGGAAAGGGTGAAGGTTAATGCATTGCGATCGAGTACATGCCATTACGTCAGCGTAGGGGTCATGTTAAAGGGCCCACGGACTCTATAAAAATTTCGATTGTTTCACAAGTCATATAAAAAAAGGCCGCACAAGTTTTGCGGCTCGCCTAAGAGCGGATTAGGATAATTTTCAAAATAAGCTAGAACACAAAAGAGAGGATTTATATTGAAACTTAAATTATTAAAGCATGGACACTGGGTTAACCCACACAAGTAAATATTGAAGTTACGAATTGTACATATAAACTAAAAAAAAGTAGAATCCGATTCCCCAGAACAACAGCAGAAATCCCATCGCTGTTTCCCCCATTCATTTGACCCTTCGCTTATAAAAGCGTACACTAGATCCGCTAAAAAGTACATTAAACAGGCTACAACGTAATTAAGATTATAATTGTGGGCAATATTCAACCGTGTTGTTCAAATCATGCTACTCATCTATTAAGAGTAAACTTCAAGTGAATTGTTCAAATCATGCTATTAGAAATCTATTAAGCGTAAGCTTCCAGTGAATTATCCAAAATTGAAGAATATTAATTTACAATTTGGTATATTTTAATATATATTGGTATTATTATCAATACATCAACTATGAGAACAATTGTTACCGAATATTTGTTGGTATAAAAGGGGCGTGTCCAAACCGTTTTTGGCACATAATAGAAATTTGTTAAGCAAATTATGACAAGAACCCTTTTTTAAGAATGTCAGTAAAATATGTTTGAAATTCGATAAAAATTGTGGGCAAAAATCATAATGCTTTAAAAAGTGTAGGCGTGACAGGTTTGTTTAGGGTTTAACTTTCTACCTTTATATTCGTAGCTCCCGTGATCCCAAAATTACTGTTATTCATACGGACAGACAAGTGAACATGTCCATATCGACGCAGCTAGTGATCCTTATTAGGATTATTAATATATATTTTTCAATGAATTTTGTATAACCTATTGTTCTGCGAGAAAGGGTAAAAAAAAATAAATTTCTCACAGAATCGTAAAGAGTGAAATTGAATTAAATAAAAAAAACAAGAGAGAATGCTATAGTTGAGTTGCCCGACTATCAGACACCCATTACTCAGCTAGTGTGAATGCGATCGCGAAATTTGATCACTTTTCTGGGATATCGAAAGAGACGCAGATGAAGTTTGTAGATTCATGTTGCCACGCCCACAAACCGATCAAATTTGCCACGCCCACACTTTTGCAGAATGATTTGAAATTTTTTCATATTTTTATTAGTCTTGTAAATATTTATCGATCTGCCAAAAAACTTTTTGCCACGCCCACTCTTACGCCTATAAACCGCCCAAAACTGACACACCCACACTTTTGAACAAGGTTTTGAAATTTCGCGTTCGAATTTTCACTATCTGAGTAACGGGTATCTGATAGTCGGGGAAGTCGACTAAAGCATTCTCTCCTGTTTTATCTCGGAAAGAGGTGTCGTCTTGTGTTGGCATTTGAGTGAGTGTTCTTGCTTACAGCATAGTATAAGTAGTAGTAGTATAGTATAAATAACTTTGGAACTCTTGAAGCACAACATAGATAGAACTCATTCCTTTCTTTGTGGAATACTACTTCGGACACAAACTGTGAACAGGGAAACAACCACCAACGACGAATATTTCGCCCACAAGAACATGTTCGTCAAATAAATTAGAGTTTTGAAAGCTTTTATCAAGAATGCATTATTGTACAATACTTTACGTAAAACTCACCTTGACCCTCTTTGGGCAAACGGGGACAACGCCACACAATGGCCCGGTGATGATGCTCGTATTTGGCCTGTCCGGAGGTCACCTCGATCAGCGACTCCTGAAGCGTGTCGACGGCACCCAGGATTCGCTCGATACCCTTGATCTTGCCTGTTCGCCGATGAGCTGACTTAACCGAACCATATCTGTTTCAGGCAACAATAAAATACTCAAAGGCCATATGATTATTGCCAGAAACACTTACCTGAAGTGCTTCTCCACACGAAACAGGTAGATCCAGCATTCGGGTATGGGGAAGCGAACGGAGACATCCTCGCAGGGGATTTGGCCTAATTTCCGGGATGTGAATCCAGGCACCAAAATGTCGGCCCGAAGTTCCACCTTGTTGCCGCTAACGCACCAGGTTGCCTTCAGCTGCAGCGGAAGTTCACGATTCTTGGGCGGACGCACACGGAAGCGGAGCAGCTCAATATAGTTCGCGTCTGGTGGTTGAAATCTGCACGGGATCGGAATCGAAGACTCATTATAACTTAATCGATTTTTAACAAGTGAATATGTATTAGTGAACTGAACATAATGCCATTTAAAAAATAAATGCTATAGAGATATAGTCACTCATACGGACACACAGAAGGACATAGACAAATCGACGCAGCTAATGGTATCGAATTCGAATCATGATACTTTATGTGAAACGCTAATTTTTACTTACTTGATGGTGCGCGTTCTCTCGTACTCCTTCTGATTAACAACACTATGAAACTCAACGGCCTCCAGCCTGATCCACTCCTCGGTGGCCACCGGGATGATGTCGTGCCGTCCAACGACCTCCTTTCCCTGCCGCCACATATCGTTTACGCCTAACTCGATGGTGGGCATGCCGGTAAGAAAGGCGAGAAAGAAGAGTCGCACCCGGGCAATCTGTTTGAGGATCTTGCCCTCGAAGTCCTGTTCCACAGTGATCTCATCAACGGCGGTTACCTGGACCTCCTCCATTTTGTATGTCAACGCTCGCTCTCGGAGAGCCGGAATCTTGAACAATGCCTCCTCGATGCAGACCGAGAACTGCTTCATGTCCTCGTAGTTCATTGAGCCAATCTTGAAGAGTTGGGATGACTGCGGGGCATGCTCTACAGGCAGGCCCAGTTTTTTGAGATCGCTGCCAAACTCCTTGACGCCTTCGTAGTCGCCAGCGATGGCATATTGTGCAAACTTGGTCAGCTTATTTGTGATCCGCTCCGCCTTGGTCACTTGACCGGGTCTAACGCCGGGTCTCTCCTTGTAGAATATGTACTGTAGTTTCATCGTGAAAATTTTGCCGAACTGGTCATACTGCTGGGCCCCGATCTCCGACACAGAATACGAGGGTTGTAAGGGCAGTTCTTGAAAGGGTTGCTTATCGCCCGCCTGGTTAAGCAGCTGCACCACCGGCACGTCGTTCTGCACCACCAGTCGGACTACGATTTTTTTCCAGAAGCGCTGACCGGTGATCTTCTTCTTGTTGGGCTGACGCAGTTGCATTTCCCATCCGGGTCCAATGTAATGGAGTCTCGGGAACTCCTCCAGCGGTTGTGATACATCCTCGTCGTAGAGTGGTGTCTGTGGAGTGTCCTGCGAGTCCGTGCGTTTAATGGCGGTTCCATCGGTTGGTGGCAGCCCCGGAGCAGGGAAGCCACTAACATCCTCGAACGGATTGACGGTTAAGCCAGGCAGCGATGTGGTCTGTGCCTGGTTAACTCCACGCGCCGGCGGCGGTGGTGGCGCAAGTTGGGGGGCCACCCCACTAGTTTCCTCTGCCATCGGGCGGATCACCACGCTGAAATCCTTGTCCACAGATTCCACGGAATCCGCTCGTGCAGGCGCCTGCATTGCATAGAAATCATCGTCATCGTTACCGAATCCATCATCCGCCGAATTGGTGTCGCCACAGGCATTAGCCGAGATTGTAGTTGATCCAAAAGCACTACCTCCCCAAGCTGAAAAAACCGTCGATTCATTGATTTAATAAACTTCAACAATGGTATAGCCGTTACTTGTAGAGTAAAAGTGTATACTAGATTCGTTGAAACAGGGAGAAGGAAGTGTTTCCGACCATGTAGAGTATATATATTCTTGATCAGGATCGATAGCCTAGTCGATCTGGCCTTGTCCGTCTGTCCCTCCGTACGAACGTCGTGTTCTCAGGAACTATAAAAGCTATAAGGTTGAGAACGCCCACAAGCCGCACGCCCACACGTTTGAAAAATTTATAAATTTTTTCTGATTTTATTTACCAATATCCATGGTATTCCAGAAAACTTATGAAAATTCGCGTTCGCATTTCCACTAGCTAAGTAACGGGTATCTGACAGTCGGGGAAGTCGGCGCTATAGCTTTCTCTTTTGTTTTGAAATACATTGCTTGTAAATGTCACTTTTAATCGTAACAAAATTAGACATTAACAATTTTTTGGAACATTGAAATAAATCTTCCCAAGTCTTATTATTGCAGGTATTATATTTATATTATTTATATAAGTTAGATCGGCCGGGTCGAACTACCATATCAGATACATATGTATGTACAAGTTAACACAATCACAAAACACCCGAAATATAGTCGTAAGCCTCAAGTGCTTTTCCCATCTATAGATCGAGCTTTACCTATAAGAAACTGTAACTTGTTAAGCTTTAGAGATAAGAACTCTTGCTATACTTAAGTCAGTCGATTTTGGAAGATTAGAAGCGTCGGTCATCGCCACGTACTTACTATTCGTCTCATTAAGTGCAGACCGCGCAAGCCCTATAGTAATTAATAAACTTACGCTAATAAATATATGGAAAATCTACTAAAATGATAATTGGCGCCCAAACGGATATAAAAACCTACGATAACTGAATAATTATAAATAAATAACAAAAGGAGGATCCGGAGACAAAACCAGCGGCTTTGGCTAATTAACTCTAACCTAAGAAATAAAAATTTCGTGATTACATAAAATATAATATTAATTACTAAGACCATCTACCTTAAAATTGTTTGTTAATCACTATTATTATATTGTAAGTATAACGCTTATTGAACGAATTAAAAATATTATTATTATTATTATATTATAACCTATGCAAAGAGTATTGATAATAAAAATACATGAGTGACAGTGATAACCTTTTAGACAACCTAGTGTCAAGCTTAAATAAATGGTCAGCGCACCAGGCAAGTAGGCAAAACAGTGCAGAAAAAAATAATAAGTCATCAGATAATTGGTGGTCAAAAACAAAGACAACTAGCGAAATGGAATTTGAAGCTCAGTTAAAAGCGATCGTAGAGAGTGCTGTTGCCGGTGCGCTCGCAGTCCAAAAACAATCATTTGAAAAGCAATTGCAGGAGATGAATGAGCGAATCGGGAAATTAACAGTGAACACCCCAGAGGTGGAAACTTATGTAGATGCTGAAATTAGACCAGGTGTTGTCTGTAGCGAGCCTCTAGATATAATTAAATCTCTGCCAGATTTTGATGGCAAAAGTGAAACATATGTGTCGTGGAGAAAAGCGGCTCATGTCGCTTTTAAAGTTTTCAAAGATTACGAGGGAAGTTCAACATTTTACCAAGCTCTTGGTATTATGCGAAATAAAATAAAAGGTCCAGCGAATACAGAATTGGCTAACGAGATAGTAGAAATGGTTAACGAAGCTCAGGAAAAACAGCTAAGAAGAGAAAATGTAACAAGACGAGACAGAACCTTTGAGGTGGGAGAAACCGTCATGGTAAAACAAAACAATCGCTTGGGAAATAAACTAACCCCACGGTATAGGGAAGAACTAATCGAAGCAGACCTCGGGACAACGGTCCTCATAAAAGGGAGGGTCGTTCATAAAGATAATCTACGCTAGGTTTAGTATTTCTTTTCCTTTTGTGACCATCGCCAAGTTAGCAAAATACAAACGTGAAATCTGAACACTAGTAAAAGAGTTTGCAAACATTTTTCAATTAAATATTTGTCAAATCCTTCTTATTTAATCTTTAAACATTTTGTATTATTTCCGCTTCATCCTCTTTAGAAAATTTTAAAGGTATGTGATGAAATGCTAGACCCGAATGATTTGAAAACTTAAAGTCCACGCAACCACAAATATTTCCTGAAACTACCATAGAAAATAAATGCATTACCAAAACGGCATAATAACAGTATAGCGCACTCACTCTAATTAGATTTCAAATTCCCGATTAAAAAAAAAAATAAAACACTAATGTTATCAATACCCTTTCCTGATTCTGTTCAACTAAATAGGAAAATCAATACTTGCAATCAATAAGCGTTTTACTACATACTTTAATATCAAAAATATCTGAATGAACTTTATTATAAAATTATAATTGTTATACTTAATTATTGTCAAAACTTTAGTATTAAAACTGTAACTACCTCTTAAGTAGATGAGAAGAGTAGAAGAGGGAATTAAGATCTATCAACGTAGTATCTGCTAAAGACGTAAAGATGCGGCAACTATTTCTGCGCCTGGGTACTGAAACGACGAACTGAATAATATCTGCCATCAGACGCCAACCAGAGTGCGTTCAACACATACGTTTTGATGGTCAACTAGTTCAACCAACATCAGCATCATCGTCGTCAACAAGTCGACGGTTACAATAAAGATTTTTTCCAAGTTCGCTACGATCATCTCCAGAACCTTGTTGCGAACCCATGACATGGAGAATCAGCAGCATTTACGAACTTCTCGGATCATCCAGACACGCAGAGCTGCCTTCCCTTCGATGGTTTAACGCAGTACCAGGTTGGCAGTATGGGAACTTAGTGCACAACCAATGTTACCCGTAAGATCCGCTTTCAAATAGATTTGCCAATTGTAAAAAGTCTGTGGACAGCCTTCGTCTTAGAAGGGGAGGAGTTAACACAATCACAAAACACCCGAAATATAGTCGTAAGCCTCAAGTGCTTTTCCCATCTATAGATCGAGCTTTACCTATAAGAAACTGTAACTTGTTAAGCTTTAGAGATAAGAACTCTTGCTATACTTAAGTCAGTCGATTTTGGAAGATTAGAAGCGTCGGTCATCGCCACGTACTTACTATTCGTCTCATTAAGTGCAGACCGCGCAAGCCCTATTGTAATTAATAAACTTACGCTAATAAATATATGGAAAATCTACTAAAATGATAATTTACATAGCTCTCATGGGAATCATCGGGAAAAAACTCGACCTTCGTTGCTTTGATAATAATTTGCTAGAATTGAGTATACAAAGTATAATAGTTCCGATTTTATTAATCTTATATCACTTTGTTGATGTTGTAATATTAGTTTTATTTTATTAAAACCGGAGACCATATGGCTGCCATCGAAACAGTCGGAAAATGACTAGCTAATATCTTATATATGGAAATAAATGAAGCTGCCATAGAGCAGTCTAATTTTTTCTTGAATATATTTCAAAAGAAATTATGTTGTTGTTTTTGCTCATATAGTTCTGTTATTCGGTCCTCACTGGGTTATACAGCCGATATAGCTTCATTTCCTGTCTTTATTGTTAAATCTAAATCATATTTTCGATTTTGATAAATAAAACTTACCATCGCCGCCCGTGGGCGTTATCGCTCCGGAACCGCCAAATCCGTCCATTATGCTGATGTTGTCCTTCTTCACCGAGTCAAACTTGGCTGAGAAGGCGTCGAACTCGTCTGGATCGGAAGCAAAGATATTGGCCGTATGGCTAGGCGCTTTCGGGGTCTCCATCTGCGAGTCCGGATCGTTCACTGCAAATATATTGGCAACTGCCGCTGGCATGGGCGCGAAGTTCGGCTCCTCCTCGTCGGGGCTGGCGAAGGGGTTGGCGGACAACTGGCCGCTGGAAGCCAGCGGAAAATCTAGACCGGTGTCCATTTCTTCCGGCTCAGGCTCGGCGGCTATTAGCTCACCATCGACGAGGGCTGCCTGAGTCACAAGGCGTTCCGTTGGTGGGCTGTGTTCAGATACGATCTCGGGCTCCGTATCGGGTTCGATTTGTGGTTTCGTCTCTGTTTCGGGCTCCTGCATAGCCTCCGGCTCATCCTCGTCATCAGATCGCGGCAGGTCCTCTACCGTGGTTATCTCAATATCGGGCGTGGTCGCCCTCTGCGTGCTGGCGGTTCCCGATGGTGCAGCCATGTTATTCACCTGTCGTTCCAATCCAGTAGCCGCCTGTGGTTGGGATGTTATATCATGGGTGCTTTCATCTGGTCGTATAAGAAGGGAAGTAAATACTGGTTCATCTCGAGAGCTAATTTCATTGCTCTGCTCCGTGTCCGGCTCCTCTTGTTCCGGCGGTTCACCCTCCCCAATCGTCTCGTCCAGATCGTCATGCAGTAAGTCCGGCTTGGATGCTGGTTGGGATAGTGGTACATGCGGTTGCTCAAATAGACTCAGTATGTCCTCCTTGGATTTAGGTGGTGGCGGCTTGGCCGGCTTACATGCCGTAGTACCAAACATATCCAAAAGGTCATCCGCTTCTGGAGCAGCTGGCGGTGGATTAACTGCGGCCAACGGTGGTGGAGGTCTTTGTGGTGCTGCCTGACCCGGAGGAGCGGGACGTGGGGGAGCAGGACGAGGCGGTGGTGGGCGAGGGGGTTGTTTAATCGGTGTTGCAGGCAGTGGAACTGCCGCCTGAATATTAGGCACCGCTGTCGGCACTGCAAAGGGATTATCTAGCCGCACTCCCCCTGCCACACCACTAATTAAGTCCGCCTCAATGCCTTGAGTATGGGCACTCGATCCACTATCCACCGACACATCCAGAAGATCGGCTAGTCCCGAATCCGGAGTGGGGCTGGGCGAGTGCAGATCCCGCATCGAAACCGGGCTGGGAGATCGGGTGGCGGGAATACGACCTAGTAGCTCCGAACTAGTTTCGTCTAACTGACTGGACACCGTACTAATTAAGTCTTGGGTGCTCTGTGGAGGAACCAGTGGTCGTGGCGGGGGCGGGTGCGGGTGCGCGTGTGATTGCAACTGTGGCTGTGACTGAGGCGGTTTCTTTCCCTCATCCTCCTCCTCAGCGCCTGATTTCAAACTTAACGTGTCGTCCTCCGCCTCAATGGTAGTGCCGAAGAAACTCATCGCCGGGTCGAGATCGTTGTCATGGGTAGCCTCCGCTTCCGGCTCCGCCCCCAACTCGAGATCGTCGGCACCAAAGGCAAAGGGATTCGAAGCGACGGTAGCTAAATATGAAATTGAACAGTTAATAAATATTAAGCAATCCAGAAATAACATTTAAGTTGCTTTCAATTATCTTGTGTTGTCAGATAAAGTATTATATTGAGTTTTAACAATCGTTGAGTCCCGGTACGCGGCGCACAGTTTAGTAATCAAGTACGGATAGACGGAAAACCCATGAATTTCAAGCGCTTCTATAACTACTGATAAAACTTCTAATAAAATAATGTATATATATATATATATATAAATATATTATTTTATTCACTGCTCTTCATTACTCGGTTAGATATAGCTTTATTTAATATAGGTCTAGATATTATAAGTTCAATTCCCATAAGATAAGATAGGTCGCATAGGTCGATGATCTCTTGGTTCGCACTTCCTGCTATAAAGAGCTGATTTAAGAGTTATAGGCGTTATAGGCGCCTAAGATGGTAATGTAATGGTAATAATGTTTTTTTACTTTCTGGCCAGGTTTTGCGGGTCTTGTTACTAAAATCTGCATGCGTAATACATTTATCATGAAAAATTCCATTTGCGATTTTAAACCACATTTGGGCATCATATCATAAATGATGAAATTAAATGAAAAAAATTTTCTGTGCGGTGTCACACACATTTGCAAGTGGACATTTTCTGTTTCAGTGTATTTAGGTTGCGAACGTCACTCCTCAGTAAGAGGGTTTATGTTTAATCTCAACTTCGGGTTGCCTTTCCTAACTCCCTTTTAAAAATGAGAAATACCTGTGAAGCTGAATGGAAATTTGTACATACCTGCCATAAAGGGATTATCCGAACTAGGTTCCGGTTCAGATTGCATGAGAAACGGGTTGGCCGCTGCATCGCAACCATCGAGGTCTTCGTCCATTAAAAAGGGATTCGCCATTTCCGATTTCGGCTTTTACTTTTCTGTGATTAAAGATCGTCTATATCTTATCTTAACGTTCGATCAGCTCGCTTTCCAGCAGCTTTATCTCCGCTTCGCCGGGCGCTAGGTTCTCCGCTATTGAAGTGTCAAACGGGTCTATATCCTGGGCGGGCAAGGACGGTCTTGAGTGTGTCGAAGGCGTGAGGACCTTGTCGCCCAAGCCCAACTCCTGAGCGTCGCTTTGCACGTCAAGTACGTCAGTCACCAAAGTCTTTGTCTCCGGCAATAGTTCGTTTTCTAGAAGTTTTAGCTCAGTCTGGCCCGGCTGGAGATTTGCCGCTATGGATGTGTCAAATGGGTCGATGTCCTCCTCCGATTTGCCGCTTCCACCTGAATTGGTTAGCTTCTTTCGGTCTTGAGCGGGTGTTAAGACCTTGATGTTGATATTCTCCTCGACGGCCAGTAAGACTTCAGCTGGAACCGGAGTAGGTGGAGCACGGGGATCAAAATCTGGGTCGGAAAGGCTGTGCCGTAGATTGGCGGGTACGGAGATCAAATCCTTTTCAATATGCTTCAGCTCTATATCGCTGAGTTTTGCCTCAGGCACATGTGACGTATCGAAGGGGTCAACGTCCTCAGCTTCTCGTTCACGCTCCTGCAAACGATTGTCAGATGGCGCGTAGTACGGCGTCAGTGGCTTCTTACTAGCTCCCAATTCATTACCCGCTCCGAGAAGATCTGATGCCGGTACCAGGAAGCCAACACTCTTGGCCTGTATGTTTAGACTCAGAGAGGACTTTCGTTGGGCTGTATCGAAATCCGTCTCTTTTTGCTCTAATTTTACTTGCGGTGCTGCTGGTTCTTTTTGATCCGCTCGTGGATCAAAGTCTTGGTCACTCAGGGAGTGCTTGAGGGTTACTCCGTCTAAGCCCGAATAGTTAAGGAGCTCGCGCTCCAGAAACCGTAGTTCCGTGGACTTGGGTTGCACCAGAGCCGATACGGCCGATGTATCGAAGGGATCAAAGTCCTCTGCCTCTTGGTCGACACTTAAAGTCGGCGCCAAGGGCGCGGGAACCACCTGACTGAGGTCGGTAGCACTACCAGCGAGAAGATCGCGTTGTGGAGCTGCTAAAAAGGGTGGCTCGGTGGCGTGTTCCTCCGCACGCGGATCAAAGTCGTCGTCTTCCTCAAGTACAGTGGTCTTCTTAATCACTTGCTCTGCGTAGTTGGTGTTGAAGGGGTCGTCTTCCGGATTCTCCTCCTCGTCCTCCGACACGTAAATCGCTCCGGGCACAATGTGGGGTCCTGTAGGCGGACGGACTGGTGGTGGCGGACGCTTTGGTTTTCCTAGGGATAAAACATAAGTAAATTGGTTGGTCAGAAAATTAAATTAGTAACTGATTATAAAACAAAATAAAATGCTATATTCGAGCTCACGGGCTAATAGATACTAATGGAAGCTATTGAAAGTGAGAATGCGAAATTTCATAATTTTTCTGCCATTTTGATAATATTCGAGAATATGAGAAAAAATTGGCGGTTTGTGGGCGTGCCAAAAAGTTTATTATTATACATATATTAATACAGAAAGATATATTAATTTTTGTGTAGCCTTTTATAAACGGTGAACTTTTAAATTCAATGGAATTGTGAGATTATATCTAAGAACATGAATCTACACAAAAAGGTATATTTCTTGGTATTTATATACTATAAGAACAAGACCAACAATACAACGCTTCATTCTACATAGTAAATATAATTTAACGAATAAGTATTGTACTTATTAAAAAAAATCCTAACCAGAAAAGCTCAGAGAACTCTTACCTGGTTCTTGGCCCGATTGCTCTTCAAATTCGGCCCAACTGCCTGCTTCAAAGGCTTCAGTGGGCAGCTGCGCGACAGGCAAAACAACCTGGCTAACTACAGTAACCTCTTCCTTTTTGGTCAGCGATTCCGCGGCTAGTTCGGCGAACTCGTCGTCCTCCTCGTCTTTGAGTGAATCGAATTCAGATAGATCCGGGTTAAGAAGCTGATTTTCCCGACCCTTCTGCTCGAGCTCTTCCTCCTCCTCTACGGGCTGCTTGTGCTTAATCAAGTGCAAATGCAAGGAGACACTGAGATCAATGGGAACCGATGACTCGGATAGTTCCTCGTCGAGGTCGTCGAGCAAATTATGCTGCGGCTCGGCGTTCGAAGTGGCAGCCAGAAGTTCCGCTTCTGAATCAGCTAGCTCTATGCTTTCACTCAGAAGTAGGTTCTGGATACCCTTCCTTAACTTCCGCTTGGGATTCGCTAGGGCGACAGCGTGCTCTCGGTCCACGCGACCGGATAAAACCTCAACGGCTGCACCAAGACTCACTAGTTTCTTGTTGCCCTTTGCTCGATCGGCACCAACAATAACCTTCTCCGCGTATGCGGTGTCAAAGGGATCGGGTCCGTCTTCGGCAAGGACGGGGGAATCTGGTACAACGGCTAGTTGGAGCTCGCCACTGGTGATAGCCTCAATGTAGTCGGTGGCAAAGATGTCATCGGCCTCGTAATCGCCTGCCTCCTCCTCTGATTCAGATAACTGAACAACCGCCTCAGCTAACTTGTCCCGTTGGGCCTCGATCTGCCCAAGGCGCTGTTTTTCCCGCTCCTGCTGCTCGGCTTCAAGGCGAGCGGCCTCCTCCTCCTTTTGTTTCTTTTTTTCAGCGGCAGAGGGCAGGCGCTGGTAAAATGACTCCTTCTTGATCCGATCGAGCTCGTCCTGGGTTTTATGTAGAATGCTATCGACGCCTGATGTTAGTGCCTTAAATTTGGCCCACTCCTCGTCGCCGCCGGCAGCCCCCTGATTTTGATCCGATAACTGTTGTTGGGCGTTGAGGATGCTAGAGGATGATCCCGAGCCTAATCCTGAGTTAAAGGCTACTGGCTCGTGGTGGGCCTCAACGTCTGATGACGCTCCGTCGGATTCGCCGGCGTCCGATTTTGTGGCCGCCGCCTCCTGTTTGGCCTTTAGGTCGCGCTTGTACTGCTCGAGCTCCTCCTCGGTGAAGAGCTCCTGATCCTTTTTCGACTTCTTCTTTTTCTTTTTTAGGCCTTTTGGTAGCTTAAGCATTATCTATTTGCGGAGACATCGAGATTGGTCTGCAAATAGTTCGTACAACTTACTGACTCCGGTCGAATACGAAATCGTGCTGTAGATGAAGGTGGCGGTGTATTACAGCGACTACGTAGAATTCAGCTTAGTTCTAGTTGGATGGGGTCTTGGAACTGCGGGTGGGAGGAGCAGAGGAGGGATTATGTAAGATATGCACGTCTCTCGAAATTAAACCGGTATCGAAACTAGGGTGTCTGTAGTTTAATGGGTTTTTTTTGGCTCTTAGACAATGCAACGATTCGCCGGCCCACTCACCGCCGTCTTATCGGTTGTTTTTCTGATGTTCCAGGCGTTATCGCTTAAACTCAAAAAGAAAAAGCTAAGAGCAAAAATCGTTCGCGGAAAATTTGTTACATACGTATGTATGTATATATAAAAAGAACTCGATTGTGTACCTACACGTGAACTTGCCAAATTGCCAGAGCTTTCCCACCTCACACCAAAGGAGAGACGCAACGGTTGCAGTTCAGTCAGTCAAAGCTCAAAGCCCTAGGCACACACACACACAGAAAATCACTCTCGCATGCCAGGGAGGAATATTTTGCTGACCAATAATATAGGTGTTCACACATGAACACGAATATATTTAAAGACTTACAATTTTGGGCTCCGTTCATATCTTATGTAAATGAATCGAGAGCGATAAATTATATTTAGGATTTTGTTATCTAAGGCGACATGGGTGCATTGCTCAAAAACATGTAATTTAAGTGCACACTACATGAGTCAGTCACTTGAGATCGTTCCCCGCCTCCTAAAATAGTCCCTTAGTGGGAGACCACAGATAAGGTCCTCGCCGCTCAAGATAGGCAGATGTGCCCGAGCGTGGGACCTCGATAAGGCGGGGACTATTTACTTAGGCCTCTGCGTAGGCCATTTACTTTAAGATGCGATTCTCATGTCACCTATTTAAACCGAAGATATTTCCAAATAAAATTAGTTTCTTACAAAAACTCAACGAGTAAAGTCTTCTTATTTGGGATTTTACATTTGGTCAATCGAGCCTTTAATCGACTCTGCAGTTTCCCCCTACCAAAGGTAAGGAACTCAGAGAAAGGCCAGCTCCTTTAAGCATCTTACAGCTAAAGGTAGCAAAAATAAGTGACTCTTGTTTCCCCCTACCAAAGGTAAGGAACAGAGTATAAATATAAAAAGCAAAAAGATACAAAAGAATCTTTTATGTTTTAAAACAAGCACCTTATAGTCTATAGCTAAAGGTTGCTTTGTGTACCATTATAAATTGTGGTAAGGCGTGCTTGAGGCCATACATCAGCAATTGTGAAATTAAAAAGTGCATAACAAAAGTGCCTTATAAATGCTCTAATAGCATTAAATCAGCTCATAAATAGAGTGCAGTGTATATGCCATAAGAGCATAAATTAAATAAAAAGTGCCTGAAAACAGTGCCTTATAAATGCTCTAATAGCATTAAATCAGCTCATAAATAGAGTGCAGTGTATATGCCAAAAGAGCATAAATGCCGAAATAAATGGCTAAAAAACAAAAAATCTGACTGGACTACAAAAATAATAAAACGTGCCAAAAAAAAATCATCTTTAAACATCGACGGAGCCTTAAAGAAGAGAAGGAAGTCAAATTCAAAGGAGCCTCTACCAGCAGCAGAAGCAGCAACAACAGCAGCAGCAGAAGCAGCAACAGCAGTAGCAACAGCAGCAGCAACAACAGCAACAGCAGCAGCAACAACAACGACATCAGCTAAGTCAAAACAAGAATTTTCTGTTTATCCAAACACACATATATATATAAATACATATAAAATACATATACACGTACTATATATATTAAGAAATTACAAAAAATTTTCAAAATGATGTCAGAAAAGACTATTCAATTCCTTAAGAAGCAGTCCGAAATTATTTTGGAAATTAGAAAGTTGGAAGTAAAACCAACATTAACAGATGTAGAAATTCTAAAATTAAATGAGCTTCAAAAATGTTTCATTGCTAATCATAGCAATTTGTTAAAGATCGGCGTTGTCGATCATGAATATTTTAACGCGAAGCAGTATGATTTAATAATGATGGTGTTAGAAAAAATTAAAAATAAAAATGAAAAAATTAAGGGCGAGTCGGTAGAAAACACTTTCCCTAAATCAAACACTGTCCCTAAATCAAACCCTCCCCCTACATTAAACCTTGAAATGCGTGGTCACCCTGAAAAAGAGGGTATAGCACAAAACAACGCTTTAAAAGTAGAGCAGGCATTTCGTAATAATGTTGGCCAATTTCGAGTATATCTAGAAGATACGTCTAAACTAATAGACAGTAGTCCAGATTTCCTTAAAATAAGGAAAAATAAAATTGAATTTTTATGGCATAAAATAGATAACCTGATTGAACAGGTGAATAGTCATTTTGAGAGTTCGCTATTCGAAGAAGAAATTAGCGAACTTGAATTTGACAAACAAAATATTCTTACAGCCATTAATAGTCGACTCAGTGGCACAATAAATAAAGCTGAAATGTCGACGGTTGTTAAGGCGGAGGAGTTACCAACCCTGCCTAAAATACAGATTCCCACCTTCTTTGGTGATTCCAAAGAATGGGATCTTTTTAATGAACTCTTTACAGAGCTCATACATGTGAGAGAGGATCTCAGTCCTTCTCTCAAATTTAATTATCTAAAGTCAGCATTAAAAGGAGAAGCCAGAAATGTGGTTACTCATTTACTGCTCGGCTCTGGAGAAAATTATGAAGCCACTTGGGAGTTTTTGACCAAGCGATATGAGAATAAAAGAAACATATTCTCAGATCATATGAATAGGCTTATGGATATGCCAAATTTAAATTTAGAATCCAATAAGCAAATAAAGACATTTATTGACACGATTAACGAGTCAATTTATATTATAAAATTAAAGGCACAATTACCAGAAGATGTGGATGCAATTTTCGCTCACATAATTCTTCGGAAATTCAATAAAGAATCACTCAATTTATATGAAAGCCATGTTAAAAAGACAAAAGAAATACAGGCACTTTCTGATGTCATGGACTTTTTAGAGCAAAGGCTCAATTCTATATCATCATTCTCACAGGAAGTAAAACCTGTAAAGAAAATGATTAATAATAACAAGAATAAAAATTATAGTGACAATTGTGCATATTGCAAACTACCAGGGCATTATTTAATTCAATGCCATAAATTTAAAATAATGAATCCAGCAGAACGGTCTGACTGGGTAAGAAAAAATGGGATTTGCCTAAGATGTCTGAGGCATCCGTTTGGTAAAAAATGTATAAGCGAGCAGCTTTGTTCGACTTGTCGTAAACCTCACCACACGTTACTTCACTTTGCAGGTCATAATCCAGAAAAAGTGAATACGTGTAGAACAACAGGTCAAGCCTTGTTGGCCACGGCCTTGATTCAAGTAAAGTCGAGGTATGGAGGCTTTGAACAATTAAGAGCATTGATTGATAGTGGCTCTCAAAGCACAATTATTTCAGAAGAGTCTGCACAGATTCTAAAATTGAAAAAATTTCGGTCTCATACTGAAATAAGTGGAGTATCTTCCACAGGAACGTGCATCTCCAAGCACAAAGCGGTTATTTCGATAAGAAATTCTCCGAAAAATTTAGAAATTGAAGCAATTATTCTCCCAAAACTTATGAAGGCACTTCCAGTCAACACGATTAATGTTGATCAGAAAAAATGGAAGAACTTTAAATTAGCCGACCCCGATTTTAATAAACCGGGTCGCATTGATTTAATCATTGGAGCAGACGTATATACTCACATTCTGCAAAATGGAGTTATAAAAATAGACGGTCTCCTTGGGCAAAAAACTGATTTCGGGTGGATAGTTTCTGGATGTAAAAAATCCAAAGGAAAAGAAACCATTGTAGCCACAACAATAGAAATAAAAGAGTTAGATCGCTACTGGGAAGTGGAAGAAGAAGAAAAAGATGATATCGAGTCTGAAATCTGTGAAAATAAATTTATCAAAACGACAAAAAAAGATTCAGATGGGCGATACATTGTGTCAATTCCATTCAAGGAGGATGTCACCTTAGGAGATTCAAAGAAACAAGCGATAGCTCGTTACATGAATCTGGAGAAAAAACTAAAAAGAAATGAAAAACTTAAGGTTGACTACACTAAATTCATGAATGAATACATGGATTTAGGACACATGATTGAAGTGAGTGATGAAGGCAAATATTTTTTACCGCACCAGGCAGTGATTAGAGATTCAAGCCTTACGACCAAATTGAGAGTAGTTTTTGATGCTTCAGCAAAAACTACGAATAACAAAAGTTTGAACGACATAATGTGGGTTGGGCCACGAGTTCAAAAAGATATTTTTGACATTATTATTAAATGGAGAAAATGGGAATTTGTTGTTTCGGCAGACATTGAAAAGATGTACCGACAAATTAAAATAGATAATAATGATCAAAAATATCAATATATTTTATGGAGAAATTCTCCAAAAGAAAAAATTAAAACATATAAATTAACCACAGTCACTTACGGAACAAATTTTGTAGGAGCTGCAAGAAAATTAGATCAAGAGTTATTTAATGCAATACAAGAAAATATAACGATTGCAGCGCAGCTTGAAAAGGACAGGATTGATTGGCATTTTATTCCCCCGGCAGGACCTCACTTCGGAGGTATTTGGGAAGCTGGAGTTAAGTCAATGAAATACCATTTAAAGCGTATAATCGGCGACACTATTTTGACTTACGAAGAAATGTCAACTCTTTTATGTCAAATAGAAGCATGCTTAAATTCAAGGCCATTATACACTATAGTTAGTGAGAAGGACCAACAAGAAGTTTTAACACCAGGTCATTTTTTAATTGGAAGACCACCTTTAGAAATAGTCGAACCAATGGAAGATGAAAAAATCGGAAATTTGGATAGGTGGAGACTTATCCAAAAAATGAAGAAAGATTTCTGGGTTAAGTGGAAAAGTGAATATTTGCATACGCTCCAGCAAAGGAATAAATGGAAAAAGGAAATTCCTAATATAGAAGAAGGGCAAATAGTTTTATTAAAGGATGAGAATTGTCATCCTGCAAGATGGCCTTTAGGAAAGGTGGAAAAGGTGCATAAGGGGAATGATGATAAGGTCCGAGTGGCTAAAGTAAAAATGCAGGAAGGATATATCACTAGACCCATTACTAAAATTTGTCCCTTGGAAGGAATAAAGTCTGTTGACAAAAATGAGGCTGACCAAGAGCCAAAAAGACGAACTAGAGCGACATCGGGAATGTCCAAGATCGGAATCATTATGGCAATGTTGTTGTTTGTGTTAAGTTGTCAAGTTTCTAGCGCATTACCTAAAGATATAGCACCAAGATATTCTATAGACAAAATAAATAAAACCTCAGCAATATATCTAGACCCGCTAGGAGATGTTGAGATTGTGAGTACTTCTTGGAATTTGGTTATCTATTATAAAATGGATCCATATTTTAAAATGTTAACAAAGGGTAATGCGCTTATACAAAGTATGAGGAAAGTTTGCGAAAGACTTCATAGCTTTGAAGAGCAATGTAGTCTAGTCTTAGATAATATGCAAAGTCAGTTATCGGAACTTGAAGAAAACAATAAATTGTTTATGATACAGTCTAGATCTAGAAGCAAGCGTGCTCCTTTCGAATTTATGGGTTCCTTGTATCATATTTTATTTGGTATAATGGATGAAGATGATAGAGAGCAATTAGAAGAAAATATGAAGAATTTGTTAGATAACCAGAACAACCTTGATAAACTAATTCAAAAACAAACATCTGTGGTTGATTCAACTTCTAATCTATTAAAGAGAACAACAGAAGATGTTAACTCCAATTTTAGAAGTATGCAAATAAGAATTGAGAACATGACAGAAGTTCTTAAAGAAAATTATTATGTTTATAAGGAATCAATAAAATTCTTTATGATTACGAAACAGCTACACTCATTGATTGAAGAAGGCGAAAAAATTCAAGCAGGCATTATAAGCCTGTTGATTGATATTAATCACGGTAGGCTAAATACAAATATTCTCAGGCCAAATCAGCTTAAAAAAGAAATTGCCAAAATTCAGCAGAGTCTTTCGGAGAACCTAGTAATTCCAGGAAAACGGTCAGGTACGGAACTTAAGGAGGTGTATACACTGTTAACAGCCAGGGGTTTATTCATCGACGATAAATTGATCATTAGTGCAAAAGTGCCTCTGTTTAGCAGGCATCCATCCAAATTGTTCAGGCTTATTCCGGTGCCAATTCGAAATGAAGATCGGATAATAATGGTGCATACAACGTCCGAATATTTAATTTATAATTTTGAGATAGATTCCTATCACATAATGACGGAAGCCACATTAAATCAATGTCAGAAATGGCAACTAAATAAGAGAATATGCAAAGGAAGTTGGCCCTGGAATTCAGCGAATGATAATGCATGTGAGATTCAGCCTCTAAAGCCAGATAAAGCGGCGAACTGCATCTATAAAACAGTAGTCGACTCTAAAAGTTACTGGGTAGAGTTAGAAAAGAAAAGTAGTTGGTTGTTTAAGGTTCCTGCGAATTCAAAAGTCCGTCTGCAATGTACTGGCTCTCAAATTGAATTGTTTGATTTGCCTCAGCAAGGAGTTTTAAGCATTGCGCCATATTGTACGGCAAGAACCGACGATAAAATTCTAGTTGCCCACCATAACATTCAGTCCGAAAGTGAAGAATTATTATCAACACCTTATATAGGAGAAGTTAGTGAAGCGCCGAAGATTATTTGGGATCCGCTGAAACTATCAATATTAAATCATACTGAGGAATTTGAACGATTGAATAATGAAATTAAATTTATGAAAGAGAACCATCAAAAATTGAAAGATTTACATTTCCATCATATTTCCGGACATGCTGGATTAATTATTGCTTTAATACTAATGATAGTATTAATAATATATTTCATACGGAAATGTGCTGTGCAACAAAGAATGCAAGCAATAACCTTTGCAGGTCCGTTGCCAGTACTATAAATATCAATAGTAAATAAACAATAAAATAATATAACAAATAAAAATATACAGTCCACTATATCGTTGTTTAATAGAAAATGTACTTCTACATAGAAAAAGCAAAATGTTTAAAATAAGTTAATTGAGTACAAATTGTTGAATTAAAAATAATATAAACCATAATTGTAATCCAATAAAATTAAAAGCCAGAAAAACTAGGCCCATTGAAATCTTAGTTGCAAAATAAATGAACATATATCAAATAAATACAGTCCACTACTGTTATAAATGCAACTAATATACTAATGTACATCTCAGCTTGCTGGCCCTTTGGCAGAATGTTCACACATGAACACGAATATATTTAAAGACTTACAATTTTGGGCTCCGTTCATATCTTATGTAAATGAATCGAGAGCGATAAATTATATTTAGGATTTTGTTATCTAAGGCGACATGGGTGCATTGCTCAAAAACATGTAATTTAAGTGCACACTACATGAGTCAGTCACTTGAGATCGTTCCCCGCCTCCTAAAATAGTCCCTTAGTGGGAGACCACAGATAAGGTCCTCGCCGCTCAAGATAGGCAGATGTGCCCGAGCGTGGGACCTCGATAAGGCGGGGACTATTTACTTAGGCCTCTGCGTAGGCCATTTACTTTAAGATGCGATTCTCATGTCACCTATTTAAACCGAAGATATTTCCAAATAAAATTAGTTTCTTACAAAAACTCAACGAGTAAAGTCTTCTCATTTGGGATTTTACAATAGGCAACATTTATATTCAGACACATTGTTTATACCAATTATTTGCACTTAGGACAGTGCGAATTTATTACGTTTTAAGCACAAATTTTAACATTTTAGCTGTTTATTTTTGCTAATCACTTGTCTTGTTTAAAGAACGTTAATTTGGTTCGCTGATTACGTACCATTTAATACATTTTTCAAAACGGTTTTCATGCGGTTTAGGTTACATCTTTCAGAATATTAATGCAAAAGTAGGTATTATAGAATACCGACTTTTGAACAGGATTACATGTACAATAAAACTTTAACAATAAAAAATGGATTTAGACCCCTTGTAAGCATCTAAAACCTAAGGATCTCTATGAAAAATTGATTTCATATCATAATACATACAATAAGGCAAAATTCTATCCATGTTGAATAATAGGTACAAATAAAAATTGGTTTGCTCATTTTTATTTAATCTAGCCTGAACGTCACATTAAAATATCATTTGTTGACGCACTTCCTTGCCAAAGCTTAAATAGCTTTTATTTTCGCACACATGTCACTTGGCATATCGCTCGAGTATTTTTTGATCTTACAATATATTATTTTACAATATATATTCTTCTTAGTTTTTCTTTCTGTTTCTTCTCCTTTCTAATGAGAGTTGGTTGGAAAAATCGATGCTCTAGAGACGACGGATTCGTGCAAAAGAGACAGCTCCCCCGCACTACAAGTCACACACACTTGGACACTTACACACGCGCGGCACATAGAAAAGTTAAGCTCTACAATTATATATTTATGGGTACAGGAAGGAGCCCAAAGAACTGTAACTTTTATATGTATGCCTATCCCCACTTCGAAAAAATGTACGCAGCTGAATTTCCGAAGTTTTCCTTCAGGAAATTATGCAACTTACGTCTCACTCTTGTGCATACAATTATCATTGTACGAAAAAAAAAAACACATTTCTCTCACTTGTTTTCGAAGATAATATTTTGGCATATACTTTAAAATAAGCAAAGAGCTAACACAAGTACCTAGCGTTGTTTGTTTTCAGAGGACTTTAGTTTTTCGTTTTGATTCGGTTCGGGGTCTTTACCTCTGATTTGAACTATCGGGAAATCTAGAACAGAATGAATTAAATGTCGTGAAATTCCGTAGGAAGTGCTTTTCGTAAGCTGCGACGTCAGCAGAGGAGAAACAGCGGTACGGCGCACCAACGGTATATCCTTTAAAAGCTACATAAAGCTCTGAAAAGCACTGTACTTAAGGAAGTTTCCTTCCACAGCTGACATTACCCTTTTTTATGGTATTTTTTATCCCTGTGTGATTTTTCTGCTCTAAAAGCTTCAAAGCTCTGCAAAAGAAAGACTTAAACAAGAGAGGATTCTATAGTCCGGTTCCCCAATTATCAGATACCCTTTACTCAACTGGAAGTGGAAACGAGAAATTCAAATATTTTTTGGAATATTGGTAAAAATTGGGAAAATATAATAAAACAGAAAATAACCAATAATTGCTGAAAATAGTGAGACGGACAGGAACAGATCGAAGTGGCTATTGTTATATAGTTTATATGTTAGGAAACGCTTCCTTCTGCCTGCTACATACCTTTCAACAAGTCTAGTATACCCTTTTACTTTACAAGTAACGGATATAAAGAGAAGCGCTGTCATCTGCGTCACTGTCATATGACACTAGGCATTTTATTAAGTCTTGATTTCTGACGCATGCGTATCCTAAACATATTTCAGCCCTGAAAATATTATGGACGACACGTGATATTTCGTTCATATTCAAATAATCGCATAATGTTTAAATTAACCTAACCCTCTCAGCACCAACATTAAAAAAAACGTATTATACCCGTTACTCGTCAAGTAAAAGGGTATACTAGATTCGTTTAAAAGTATGAAATACCCACATTTTTTAATCATTTTTCGAAATTTTTTTTTATAATTTTAAATTTCTATCGATTTGCTAAAAAAAAAGTGTTAAGCAGCTGATTGAGAGAATGCAATTCCCGCCAAATTATTTGCTTACTTTTGCACGTGGTACGATCGTTAATACGCATCCATAAATTATTATTATTATTATTATTATAAATTATAATTATAATATATATAAATTATAAATTTAAAATGTTATATTATAAATTATAATAAAATATGGAAAATAAATGCCAAGGTATGTTGTTTTTAACGTATGTAGTTAATATATGTGTAGTTGCACTGTTTTTGTGTTGTGTAACAGTCAATTTATGTGTATTTTAACAGAGAATACTAACGTGTCCCCTGTGTTTCGTGGAGTATAACTAATTTTCTGAAAAAAATTAAAAACGTCAGTTTGTACCTTTAACTATTATCTTTGACGGTAAAGTAATATATTTTTCTCATTTTTGCTCGTTTTCTTAAAATTACATTTTATATAGGCAAGTTAAAGTTCAGACATAGCGACCTCCTGGACATTTGGAGGCGTAACAATAGGCAAATAAATGTATGGTTCAGATTACGTTTATTCCGCAAGAGATTGAAAAAAAATAGTACATTTTGAATTATTTATTAAAAGAAAACTGCCCGAGTGTAACAGACAACTAGACCGATTTATTTCCAAACATACCAAATGGATGGCGTCTAAGATAACAATTCTTGTTAAATTGGATTTAAATGGGACGCCGAAACTTATCTTAGCAAAATGCAGGAGAAAGATTAAAAAGGAAACTAGCATCCAATCGGGCAAGTAAAAGTGATCACGACACAAGTCTTTTGATTCATGCAGCAACTGTTTCTGCTAGAAATGCAAAAGGGACGTTGCCTTTGTTCTTAAAGAAACTTTAAAAACACCAGATAACACCAGAAACACCTATAATGAAGTGATCGAAGCAAAATTGCAGTGCCGACCAGAGGGTACAGATGTAATGCTCAAGTGCTATTACAAATCTCTTGGATCATACAGCGCAAAAATTAATTAAGTTGCAATCTGATGTTTTCAAGCAATTTCCAGATATCTTTATAATCAAATTAATTTGCAGCTACAGATTTGATGGGACAACTGGTCATAGTGCTTACAAGCAGAAATTTGAAACTGAAGCACTTGGCACACCAATTTCTGATCAATCTTTATTTTTAACTTCTGTCATACTTTATTTATTATGTAGAACTAGAAGAAGAAGAGGGCGATTATTTTTAAAACAATACTACACACATACAATACACACTTTTATTAAAAAAAAAAAAAACAATAAAATTTCGTTGACCCTGAGTCATACCAGTTGTTAATGTGGGGGAGGCAAGAGAGGGCGTGGTCGCACAAATATTGTGGGCAAACTATTTGGGATTTAACAACAAAATGTACAAAGTTTCAAGTCTGTAGCTCAATTTTTAGACTTTATGCCAAAAAAATCGAATTCTGGACCACAGTGCATTGCAACACAGTATTCACTAGTGTTGTGTCGTTCGTGAACGAACGAACTAAATTTAACTATTCCCCAAACTGAACGAACGAACTAGGTCTGTCTTTATAGTTCACTTAGTTCAATATAGTTGTAAACTCTTTGTTATTTATTACTTATTATTATTATGTATAACTGTTTTTGACATAAATTTTAATGTCAGCATTGTATGAGATAAACTCATAACATTTATTGTGAAGCACCTTTAAGCAAGCTTAAAAAATGAACGATTGAACTAAATGAACGACCTAGTTCATTGATTTTAAACGAACGAACGAACCTATTCCCCAAATTGAACTGGGTTTACTCAACACTTCAAAATACTCAATTGAATCACAACCTGTGAGCGGTTGTAGCATATTTTAGAGCTAAGTGCTATTCAGATTGCCCCAGCGACGAGTCGGTTTTTAGATAAGTAGTTTTACGAATTTCATGTTAGCTACCTAAGCTAGGAATTATAAAAAATAAGCTCAGTTTTAAAATTTGGCAATTTAAATAAGTAAGAAATTAATAATGTGAATCTCGAATAACTTTATTTTCTGCTGAAAACTTTTATTTATTTAAATATATATTTTAAGTTGGGAATGAAGTACGAACAAATATTTTTAAAGTGCAACTTTGATGTATCGATGTATCGATTGTATTTTTCTAAATCGATAGCATTCCAGCTCTGCATGCATCTATCTTCCCACGTACGATACTACTTATCGCTAGGCCACATCGTTTTTTGACAATTTTGCGATTGCTGGGACTTGCAAACATAACGATTCATCGATATTTTTCTTGAAGCACTTCACACAACACTAAATCAACTGTGATTTCTAACACAAAAGAGGTAAGCAAGCCATTAAACAAAAGCAAAGTCTAGGTAAAGGACCAAGACTAAAGGTTTGGATGGTTTTCATGCAGTCGTCTGACCTACTGTGAACATTTAAACACACACACAGAATTCTTCTACCTTTTATTGTGGTAATTATAGGAATTTTAATCATCTTTTACATTTACATTAACTCGTTAAGATTTATGCCGGTAGTGCATAAACTTTGGACGTACCCGAACTCGTACAAGACCATCTAAGATATACTGGCCAAAAAACGAAAAGATTATATTCATATATTCTCCAGAGAATGGAGAGGTTCATTATCATTATAATCATCAGATTATATTCATACTGCCTAGTTTTGTCCCACATTAAACCTATATGCTTCGGCTTTCTTATGTTCAACAAAGCTGCATAATACTTATGTATTTAAATACACAATCGATTGACAGAGCAACAAAAATTAAGCTGATTGCGATATAGAATAAAAATCGAAATATCTCCTTCAATTTTTTAAGAAAAACAAGCGAGTCAGCTAGTTTATCTGTTTTCCGTATGCCACAACACTGGCCGAATTCAGACTGCAATTTAAGAATAGTTTTAAACAAATCTTTGTGGTTTCTAGCTAAGCATTATGGACTGAATGTTATCGCAGCTAATCACATTCAGTACAATCTGCAATAGTTTTAAATTTGATTTGATTAAATTTAAAAGACGACTTCAATAAAACAATTTTATACATATTTATCTCCACGTTCTCCACTAAAACGTAGGGAAAATTTCTTGAAATGAAATTTAAGTGATTCAAAATGATTTGCAGTAAAAGTTGACAAGCACGAGATGTAAAGTCTTTGTTCAACATCCCTTTCGAATTTCACATTGAAGTATACTTTTACTTGGAACTAAAACGTTTTTTTTTGTTAATACGAATAAGTTATACACCTTGTTAAAATACAAACGGTCCAAGTATTTTTTTTTTTTTGTTTGTTTTAAAATAATTCCCAACAAAATACCTATTTACATGCGTAAGCTGACCTTCTCCCACTTAAGGCAAATGCGGGAAACTCAAAGTGCGTCTCTCTCATTTTCGATTTTCCTGTGTTTCTGGTTATCTATCTCTTTTTAATGCGCGCACAGTTCACAAACGTATTCGGCTTTGCAAGCGGCAACTGTTGAACCACCAGGATTGGATATCGTGGTAGAACTGTGTCTTGTGGCCAAATGAGGGATCATGGAGCCTGGCGCAAAGGTCGCAAAACGGGGAGCTGTAGGTCAAGCGGTAGTGGCTGCGCCACCAGAAGTAGCTTACATACAAATCCGGATCTGCAACCACAAGCTTCATATACTGGGCCAGACCTTCCACGGACATGAAGCGATTAGCATCGACGTACGAGTGCGGAGGCAGGATGCGGGAGTAGTCTGCTCCGCCAAAAACCACGGGTATTACGGTCCGTTCTAATGCGTCGAAAAGTTTCTCCGTCACGTAATCATCGCACAGCGAGTTCTCAAAAGCCAGGTAGAAAAAGTAGTCAGTGTCCAACATCTCGGCGCAGTGCGGATCCCCCCGGGTGCAGCTGAAATATAATTAATATTTAGAAAGTAAGCATCTGCGTTTAAAAAACAAGCAGTTTGCATGCCTACCGGTTGCTCCCAACTTAAGGCATTTCATTAAACTTGCGTTCTTTAGTTGCAAGCTAATGAGATACGAGTAAAGAATTTGCGACAAATAAAAACTTTCCATCAAGCGGCAAAACTACCAAAATGAATTATCTGAAATTTCTTAGACATTTTTTTTAATATACATATGCACATAAAACCACAGGGAATAACAGCATCAGTTTCTGCTCAGCCACTACATTTAATGGCTCTGCAGGCTTAGCGAGCGACTTTAACATACTTTTGTGCAGTGTGGCATTGTCATGCTGCGGGGTCATGAAGCATAAACTTTCACGAACTTGAGTGCAGATATCATAGTCTAAAAATATGCATATGCTTTTGGTATGTACTATTTAAAACTAATTAAGTTTTTTAATCATTTACTTTTATTGAGAGCTTAAGAAAGCTGCATGTGCATTTTGCATTATAATTTTGTTCAGCTAAAAGGTCCTCACCTGAGTGTTCCGCAGTTTCCGTAAATGTCCACTTCAAAAAATTCTTGAAGCCTATTGGCCAAGACCTCCCTTTTCGACAACGTTTCACAATGAGAGACGAACCAGGCGGCCGTTTTCGTCTTCCCCGACCAGAGGTCCCAAACCAGAGAATCGTTAAAGGCCACAGGAGGCTTCCTCCAAGGTGGTTTCACACTGGGCGCCACCACGGCGTCCGCTGTGATGTCCAGCAACTGCCCGTAGGGCCAAAATACATCCGAGTCAATGCGATAAGTCATGGTGAGGTTATAAAATCCTTGTTCGTCGTCCAGCCGGCTTAGTCTCCCCAGGCGGTTCCATCAATGCGAATACGTAGACCTGGTGGGGGCTTCTCTGGGAGGGCACTGGTCGCAGGAGCGGAAACATCTCCGCCGCATGGAATACAATGGCATCATAGAGTTCCACTGCGGGCAGGAATGCGTTTTGGTTGCTAATCTCGCACTGATAAACAGGACAGTGGAGCTCATCCCGCAGCTCCTGCGGTCCCAAAGTGTCCCAGGAAAGCTTCCATCGCGAATCACCAAAAAATTCTGTCCAGAGGAGAATGGTACGGGTGGATTGGATATACCGCTCGTGCTGGCCCCTTAAGTGATCTTGCAGGATTTTGTTTTGATTAAGGAGCGGTGACTGAGTGACTTTGTGAAGAACCACTAAGACACCGAGTAAGACAAGGAGGAGCAGCAGGAGAGCGCCGCGCGGCCCACAGGCCAACCGTACCGATCGAACAGCCATCGACATGTGCCCAACTCGACCAGATAACAACCCAGGTACTTCGAAGCTACAGTGAACCCTCCCTAAATACATAAAAAAGATGGCGATGGATTGCTTACGTATTTATGAAACCAAATTACGAATTATATACAATTGATAGAGACACACAAAATTAACATTCCCCACGGCATAAGTACGCTTGATAAATACCGATTTAAACACCTTATATAAATAGCTGAGTGCAACTTGTTGGCCGCCTTCACTGTACCAATAGCCGTAGTTCCCTGGCGAAAGGTGCGAACCCGATAAGGCAGTCCATTATTGATTGCCGGTCCGATATGTTCTTGAAACCCAACTACCAAACATACATAGCTCACACTCCACCCTGGCTGGAAAAACATTGGGCTAGATTAGAGATATCGTGCCCTGTAGCTCCACCTCCTGGAATCAAACTTCTGGCTCTCGCACTTCTCACATGGCCCAGGCAGCGCTTCAGGAACCGAGTTAGAAGAGACAGGACTACTAACTGAAAGCTAAATGGAGCTCAGAATCTGAGGTCGCAAATCTGCGAAATCTGCTGGACATTCGACTCTGGTGTAGGGACGCGAATTTCATCATTTCTCTGGCATATATATATGTATATAGATATTGGGGAATAAAATTAGAAGAAATTGTTTGATTGTTTAAAATATGGGCGTGACCGTTTTGGGTGTTTTGTAGGTGTAAGGAGGGGCGTGGCAAAAGTGTTTTTGGTATACCGACAGAAATTGGTAAAACAAACAATAAAACCAAGAAAAATCAAAACATTTTTCAAAAGTGTGGGCGTAGCAGTTTTGGGAGGCTTGTGGGCGTTAGAGTGGGCTTGGCAGCATATGGCCAACAATCTCGCGAGGCATCTATGTATATCTCTAGGACAGACGGACATGTCTAGATCGCCTCAGCTATTGATTCTGATTAAGAATATATGTATATACCTCATATAGTCGAAAACGCTTCTTTCAGCCTGTTGTTCTGTTCTGTTACATACTTTTCAACGAATCTAGTATATAGTATATCTAGTATATACACCACGAGTAACGGTTATAAAATGGAAGACTATCATATATGTACATACATAGCCCGAATATTATAGATTGGATATATTCTTAAATGGGTAAATACATACATATATGTTCGTTCACTTTTTGTTATAACAAAATAAAACTAGAATACTTATATATGTAACTAATTGTAGCCGAAAACAGTTTTGAAATTGGATTTCAATTAATTTCATTAATAGGAGAAGCTGTTGCGATGATATGATCGTTACATAAAATTATGAAAAAATATATAAAAACTTTATGTATTGTCTTCTATTGCACCATATATTTAAAGTGCCGTAAACTGTAATCTTGGTGCGGTTTAAAATTAATCACCTATCGCCTTGCAGAGCCATTAGCACCTCAACTGATAACGATGATTCAGCCCGGCCCCCAAAAAGCCTCAAAACAAGATAAGTGCAAGTACAAGATTGTTTATTACTGGGCGCTCAGGAAGGGCAAGAAAATCGAATGAAATACATATTTATATTTATTAATAAACAAAAATGTGTGAGGATTTTAAAGATCCATAATAGGGAATAATAAAAATACGCGTATTTATATTTATATCTATCTATGTATAATATATACACAAGATCAACATCGGTTAAAGGTCTACTATTTTATAGTTATGATTACTATCACAATGGGAACGGCTAAATGCCGCAACAGGACCGCTGGCCCGCAGGATCTCCGGGATCCGGGGCCTCCGAGTCATCGGAGTTGTTAAGGTTATCCGTATCCGGATTCTGGAGGCGAAGTGGACTCGCATCCGGTTGCCGTTGGCTCAACTGCTCCAGCATCAGCTGGGTCAGGAGCTCGAAGAGCTCAGCCACCCCCTCGTTCTCCTTGGCCGAAGTTTCTACATATTGAGCGCCAACCGTGCGCGCATATTGAAGGGCCTCATCGTGCGTTACTGCTCGCTGTTCCTCCAAATCAGTCTTGTTGCCGACGATTATTAAGGCAATCTCCGTGCCGCGCATTTGCCGGAGCTCCCGCACCCAGGATTTGACCTTCTGGAACGAGTCTCGGTCCGTTATGTCATAGACGAGCAGGGCGCCATCGGAGCCGCGATAGTAGATGGGTCCCAGGGCGTGGAACCGCTCCTGACCAGCCGTGTCCCAAATATTCAACTGCGCCCTTCTCCCATCCTCCAGGGACATCTTGCGGCTGACAAAGGAAGCCTGCAGGGTGCTTAGGTGCTGGGCATTGAACCGGTCTTCCATGTAGCGCAGCACCAGCGACGTCTTGCCCACACAACCTACAATTAAGGGGTTAAAGCTTTCAGGAACTAATTAGGTTTGTTTAGCTGCTAAACGTACCTTCGCCCAGCAGCACCGCCTTGAAATTAAGCGTGGGGCCGTTCCTCGTTCTGCTCGAGCTCATTGTGGTTTCCCAATAGCTAGGTGTCCTACCTTGATACGCATCAGTTTTCAGAGGACACGGAAAAACAAAAAAAAAACAAGAGGTAATCGAAAAGATTAGGTTTTTACGAGACCGCCAGTGTGGCTGTCTACCAGCACTATTGTAATGGCACTCGGCGATAAATGTTGAATAAGCGAGAAGTCACATACGTATCTGGCCACACTGCGGCCTCAAGCAAGGCCGAGAACTCAATGTCGCCGCAGTCATACATGAAAGATAGAAAATACAATTAAGCGATTTTAAATTAAACCATGTTTTAATTATGAGCAAAATATCGATGCATAGCCTAACATCGATATCAATAAAACCATCGAATGTATGCAGTATGGTGTCGATGAATCGATATTTTGCACGTTACTAACACTGAAGCACGCAGGGGTCCGGACGAAGCATAACATAATAATTTTTGGTTGTTATCTATTAAAAATTGCTGACCATGGCCTATGACTTGAAGAAGGAGTCAGACGTGAAGGAGTACGTAGAAAAGCTGGGCGTGGAATATCGATTCGGGTGCTATTCCGAGAAGAAGCCGGAAGGTGAGTGCGGCGGCGGCAGCGATAGCGACGGCGGCAAAAACAATTGAGGTCTATAACCTCCGATGTGCGGGAGGACAATTCGCGGGGCTTGAAGACATTGCATTTATGAGATAGCTAACTGGCGTTCTGCATTGCAGCGTGCCACTTGCTGGGCGACTACTTGGAGGGCATCAAGAAAGACTTTGAAAAGGCCTCCAAGGTGTACAAGTCGACTTGCGACGACTATGGTTACGCAAAGTCCTGCTACAAATACGGCAACTACAGTTTCCTTGGAAAAGGCAAGAGCGGTAGCAAGGGGAATCCACAAGTGGCCTACGAGTACTACGAGAAGGGCTGTAACTTAAACGACTCGGACGCCTGTCTTCACTCCGGCCTGCTGCTCGTTTCAAAGTCCATGCCTAGGGAGATCGACTGGAATGTGCCCAAGGTAAAGGTGTCGTATGGCGATCACGGTCCCAAGCCTTCAATAAAAGGCTAGCTCTTGGAACTGTTCAATTTGCTTAAAGTGCAACTATGTGCTGCAGTACATTCTCTCATTTGCCCCACCTGTTTCTCATTTGATCCTTGAAATCATAAGTCATTCGTATCGTGTCCAGATAATTGAACGTTTAATTGTAATTTTCTGATTATGTTCCAATGGATGTATAGACATATGTATGAATATAGTTTAGTTTGATCCAATTTAAAACTGTTCAATATGACCCCAGCAGAAAAGTGTTTAAATTTTATTTGATTTTGTGATTTGACATTATAATTTTACAACACCCGCAGGGCCTGGAGTTTCTGACCAAAAGCTGCGACTTGAACAACGCCACTGCCTGCTTTTATCTCTCCGGGATGCACATCTCGGGCGTGCAAAAGAAGGCGGATCAGAGTGCTGTCACTGCATCCTCCGGAAGTGGTACATCATCACCCCCCGCCGGACAACCGCCTTTAAAGGACTCCGACTATATTGTTCTAAAAGACATGAAGAAGGCTTTCCAGTTTGCCCACAAGGCTTGCGAGCTTCGCAATATGTATGCGTGTGCCAATCTTAGCCAGATGTACGCCCGGGGCGATGGGATCGAGAAGAACGAAAAGGAAGCGGAGAAGTACAAGAAGCTGGCCCTAGAAATGCAGGACGAGGTGAAGAAGCAGCATGATACGTTAGGGTTCCAGCAGGGCGTGGGCATGCCTAATTGATAATGCTTGATTCCTGATATTATCTGCTGCTACTGTTTTTAGACCTTGCTTCAGGTCAGGTCAGGTTTTTCTTTACCTTCTAGCCCTTTTCAGTAATTTTCAGTCAGTCTAATTTTGGTAGTTAAGCTAACTAACTTGTGTTTGAGATTTCTGTGTACATAGCTGGCACTTGCATGCGAAAGAGCGAGAAAGAGAAAATAAGTAACAATGGAAATTCCTAGATTTAATTGTTAAAGTTATTAAGTGATGATGAACCCTTTAAAAATTTTGTTGATACCTTATATGAATATACAAACAAGTCTTACCAAAAAAGTAGACAAAAATCTTCAGTTAATTGTGTTTTAGTTACGGTTGCTTGTGCACAAACTGTTGTTCTAATATTAATGTAAGAACCAGTACATTTTTCTGATCAGAATCGCCTGCTAATCCGACAGCCTCATTTTTTTTTTAAATCTAGCACATTATAACGTAATTAATCGTCTTGTAATATCTGCATGTCCTTTCCTCGAATACCTTCTCATGAAGATGTGCACTACATTCGTTCTAAAGAATGTAAAAGGAAAAATAATGTGATTCTGCTTCGTCCACAAGTCTAAAAAACTATTGCGTTTCTACACATACAAGTCTTTCAGGCGTAAAGATGTCTTTATAAAACATTCCCAAAATATTTTAAATTTGCAGCTAGAATATAAGTCGGAATGGAATCATATATGTAGATATGTAGCTGAGAGAAATAGTCGAAACCTTCGGGGTTTTTGATCAAAAAGTTATTTTTGGTTTATACAGTATATTAAATTTCGGCTGGAACTGGATCGAAATTGCTATATCTGCTTTTGGCTGGACCTAAATGAAAATTGGTCTACTTATCATATACATAGCTGCCATGGTAATAGTCGCACGAGAAATCCGAATTTCAAATTATTAAGGTAACTTAAGTTAAAGTTTAAAACAAATGTTCTTCAAACAATTTATTAAAATATGTGTATAAAATATTCGATTTTCTTTTCAAATTTCATTGGGATACTATACCAAAACGGTTTGTAGCGTTCGGTTAATGTCAGAGGCCATAAACTATTTAAGCATAACAATAGCTATTTCCTTTTAGAACCATTACTGCTCAAAGTATGAGGTATTCTGGTATTACTACCAACCAATCAAACACCTTAAATGCCTTTTTTAAAATTTTTATGTTAAACAAAAACAGCTTCTAGCAAGGTGGTAAAAATTTATTTTTCCTGGTAGCCAAAAATTCTAAAACAATAAGTACAATAATACCCAATTATTTGTCTATTAAAGAAACATTGGTTAAATGTAATTGTCATGATTTGTTTTCGAGAAATGGGCAAGATTTTGTTAACGGAAAACAATAATATTTTAAGCATATTAAAAAAAATTGTAACAAAAGTATTGACACAGGCGTCCCCGCCAAAGGAATAGGCAACACTTCGCAAAAATGTGGCTGTGATGAACTTTATGGGACCTCACAGACTCAAACTGTGTGCAAGTACTAAAATATCCCTGGTACGAAGGCCTTTTAGTGCCATTATGATAGAACTTTACAAATTCTTACAAATATTATCAAATTGTAAAATATTCATACGAATCATTAAAAAATTAATATGATAATTGTGTAATCTTGTTGTAAGGAATTTAAGTATGCATGTAAATGGTTCTGAACGGACTGTATCTATATACAGTCTGTTTGTGCAACACTTTCTCTGTGTTCATTGTCAGCTTGACCTACTGTCATTTCAAGAAATAGACGCTTTATTAAAAACTCTCTTGTCCAATTAGTTGCTGTTTAGTTACAATAAATGATAATAGCTCCTTCCCGCTCTATCTCACAATATTCTTTCATATGTATGTATGTACATATTTGCATTCACATACAGCTGCGGTTAAAATAATAGCACTACTGCAGGTGGAAAGTTCATTTCCTAAAAAAAATTATTAAATGTTTATATTTTTTAAAGTAAGTTTGCATGAATAATAAGTACCATATGTTGGCTCTCTGAACAAGAAATTTTTAGTCTCTCAATGTAACGGTTCTTTTTGTTTTTGGGCACTTGCTGCTAAAGTGCGCGAAATGAGGCGGTAACAAAAATAGCACTGACCACGTATTTACTGAATAAAATTAATAGGAGTGATTGCTTTGGGTTTTTTTTCGACAAATTTTGAAAAAATGAGTTGTATTAAAGGTTTTTATTGATTTTTTTCCAAACGAAGTCCAAAAATTCTCTAGTTATGGGTCGCGGAAAGCATTGTACCGTCGAAAAAAGAAATTTGATTAAAAACTTGATCTCTGAAGGTAAAAAATACGCTGAAATTGGTCGCATTGTCGGTTGTTCAAGTAAAATGATCCGCAAAGCACTGCTGTTTGTCGAAAAGAACGAAACACGGCGAAGAAAGCCCTCAATGTCCAACGTGGAGATCAAGCGCTTGGTTCGGCAAGGCAAGAAGGAGCCTTTTAAGCCGGCGACGGAACTCAAGAAGGAGCTTCAGATAGCTGAAAGCGTGGAAACTGTTCGCAAACGCTTAGGACAAAACAACCTTAATGCGTGCAGCCCAAGAAAAGTCCCGCTTTTGACTGTTAAGCATGTGGCAAAGCGAACCGAATATGCCAAGATTCCCAAGGACTGGGTTGTGGAGAAGTGGCACAACATTTTGTGGTCAGATGAGACCAAAATTGTGTTGTTCGGTGGAAAAGGCTCTTGGTCTTATGTTCGGCGTCCACCACAAACTGAATATAATCCTCGCTTCACCTTTAAGGCGGTAAAGTACGGGGGATCAAACATAATGGTATGGGCGTGCTTTTCATACTATGGAGTAGGTCCGATCCATTAGATTCAAAGCATCATGGATCAGCACATTTACACAGATATCCTGGAAAATGTGATGCTGCCATATGGAAGGGATGAAATGCCGTTGGTTTGGACATTTCAACAGGATAACAACTCAAAACACACGAGCAAGAAAGCTCGAAAGTGGTTAGAGCAGAAATCGATCCGAGGAATGAACTGGCCTGCTCAGTCACCCGACTTGAATCCAATCGAAAACCTTTGGGCGGACGTGAAAAAAAAGGTTTCTGAAGCCAAACCCAATAATAACGATGATCTTTGGGGTCTGGTCAAGGATCCATGGAGCAAAATTCCTTAATAACGGTGCCAGGACTTGGTGGACTCCATGCCAGGACGATGCGCGGCTGTCATTGCCAACAAAAGGTCACGCAACCAAATATTAAGATTCTTTAAACATAGTTCTTAAGATATAATCCATTTGTTGAATTATTTTTTTATTTCTTTGGTTAGTTTTAGCAAACTACGAGAAACAGTGCTATTTTTGTTACCGCCTAAATTTGAAGGTTTTTTTTTTTGTTTTACCAATTATTTTTAAAATATCCATTAGATCTGTTACTTTTTTTTATTTCGATTGAAAATCATTGTAGTATTTAAGTTTAGTGAGTAAAATGATGAAAAAGTGTCAGAAAATAGAGAAACGCTGGGACAAACACGAAATGTGCTTATGGTGCTATTATTGTTACCGCAACTGTATCTCCGGAGAATTTCGCCTAGGCGGCAATCAGAACCATGTCACGTAAGTCGGGAATATGCTCTGAGACAATGTGAAAGTAATGAATTGTTTGTTGAACCCATCCTGTAGAGTTCTTGACGGCAGTTTGGATAAGCTGGAAAAACAATGTGGGCAGAACTTTAAAATTTTTTGTGGCAAATTTATAGAAATTTATAGGGCTTATATAAATATGAAAGAATAGAGAATGCCATCGTCGAGATCCCTGACCCGTTACGCAACTAGTGGGCATGCAAACGCGAAATTTATTCGTTTTTCTGGGATATCGATAGATATTGGGAAATAAAATGAAAAAAAAGAGTGACAACATGAGCCAAAAAAACATGCGCCGCTTCTTTGCCTCTAGAATCTGTATGCTGAATCTCAACCTTCTAGCTTTTATAGTTCCTGAGCTCTCGACGTTCATACGGACAGACAGAAAAACGGATGTGGCTAGATCGACTCGGCTATTGATCCAGATCAAGAATATATATACTTTATATAGTCGAAAACGCTTTCTTCTGCCTGTTGCACACTTTTCAACGAATCTAGTAAAGATTTTTACTCAACGAGTAACGGGTATAATTAACACGTTTTTCAAGAGTGCGGGTTGCAGTTTTTGGCGGTATGTGAGCATTAGCGTGGGCGTGGCAAATCTTGCTTTGAACTCAGATTTCCCTTCTTCGCTTTTAGAAGTCAACTAATTTGTTTTACCCTTTTGCGATTTAGGAAATTTTCGGTCACTGTTGAAACGGCATGCTGTTACCCAGAGTAAATTACTTGGTGTTCTTTTTGCTCATTTTTTAAGCTAATAATTTAATATTTATTATAAATTTAGATAAACAATTTGAATATTATATTTCTCTTTATATTTTATGTTTAAAAAAATGTAAATATA